>NW_020664540.1:11947305-12007289 GCF_002925995.2 Terrapene triunguis
AAGTGGGGGGGCAGGCAGTGCAGAGCTTCCTGCAGCTGGGGGAGGGTCTGACCCGGCCCCAGTCACTCCTTGCAGGGAAAGAGCAGGTCCTATCCTCCCCCAGCCCAGCCGAGACTAGCAGCTGAGCCAACACAAGGTAGGAGCCACCGGCTGGGGTGTCCTCTGCCCTACTTTCCCCGCAATTATTTACCTCTCCGCTGGCTGATCCGGGCACCCGAAATAACGTGCCTGAGCTGCTGGGGAGGGATGCATGAACATTCTTGTGGCTTCCCTTTGCTTCCCCATCAGAAAGTCATTTTTCTGCGGGGAAGTGAAGAAATCTGTGGGGGGCGTGAATTCTGCATGCATACAATGGCACAGAATTCCCCCCAGGAGTAACTGAATATAGTTATATACCAGTATAATAAAGCCATGGCTGTGGAGACGGTGTCAGTTAGTGGAACACCTAAAAGGTGGCCAGAACAGCTATCTTCAGGGAAAGCCTCATAAGTTTTAAAAAACCTGATGGCTCAGAGGCACTGAACTCCTGAACATACTTGCTTTCCATCTGGTTGGTAGAAGTACTGACAGCATCTCTCAGGATACTATTTTCCTGCTTCAGGTGGCCTATCTCCGCCTCCATCTGCTCACGAAGTTGCTGGAACTAAAATAAATACCACACATATTTTAAAGCTCTGAGGAAGAGAAGTCAATAGCTGTGTAACAGACACTGTTACTGTATTGTAATAGAAACTTACAATAGTCTCAGATCAAAAAAATTAATTTGGAAGGCTCTTAGGTTTTGCAGTCCACACACAAATAAATATGTACCCCAATCAAAAACCTATTGATATTTTAAGCTCACAGAGTTGAATTAAGGACACATTTGCCTTTTAAACCAGTCTTCCCTCTTGTGTGCATGTGCCACAGTGTTCTTATGCAGCATGCAAATCTAGTAATGGTAGATCACTGAGCATTCCTGATTATGTAACTTAGTCCAATAAACACCACTAGACATTTATAAAGTAGATTCAGGGGAGGGGTTAATTTATTTCTGTGGAAGTTTGAAGTCAAGTTAAACTGAAAATGTGCACAGAAGTTTAAAGCCACAATGAGAAGATTGACTATGAATCATGATCGGGGGGGGGGGGGGGAAAAAAGCCCTTTAAAAAAATTTGAGCTGTGTTTTTATTCCTGAGATTATAACTGAAGCAAAATAAGATCCTCTCTTTTTCAGATATGCATGTGCTTTTATTGCACTCTGAATACAGTTTCTCTGAAGCACCTGTTGTCTCAGGAGTTTGAGACCCCCATCACAAGGCTGCGCCAGCAGCCAGAATGCTTGATTCAGCACTGAAGAAGGCAGACTCCATATGCCAAATGACAGAAGGGGCTGGCTAGCAACAGCTACCAGTTTGTTGAGGGCCTATAACACATGCAGCTTAAACATTTCTTTCCTCCTCTACTGGTGCCAAACTTTCAGTGACAGCTGAAACCAGTTCCAGGACCTAGTTTCATCAGATGACTAATTCATCAGTGAGGATTTTGTATACAAAAAGGCTGTCAGACAAACATTTGCTGTTGGGGTGAGACAGAAAAGAGACAGAAGCTACTGGAGTGCCAACATTTAGCTCACACTGACATGGGCTCCAAGTTGCTCTCAATACCACACAACCCTAGAAGTTCCAGGAAGAAAAGGCACCCAAAAACCAATAGGCAGCTCAGATAACCAGGCTGTCAGCCAAACAGCATTCCCTTCTCTACAGTGTCAAGTATCAGAGGGGTAGCCGTGTTAGTCTGAATCTGTAAAAAGCAACAGAGGGTCCTGTGGCACCTTTAAGACTAACAGAAGTATTGGGAGCATAAGCTTTCATGGGTAAGAACCTCACTTCTTCAGATGCATCTTCTGTTGCTTCTCTGCAGTCTAATTCCCATAGTACACCAGCAGGGGGAGTTGAACTAGAATGCCAAAAACCAGGGAGGGTTCCATTTACATTCTCCCCACAGGCTTGGTTCAGGACCCTATTGTGCAGTGGGCTGTACATAGATAGCAAAAGGCCTTACTCTGGAGAGCTTACTTTGCTTCAGTAACTCTGACAGGGTGCCCTCTGATGTATGCAGAAACACTGGAAATGTATCACTTGATTTAAAAATGTCCATGTTCCCCTCAATACTGCTACAGCGCAGAAAAAAAAAAAAAAAAAAGAGTGATGCTAAGATCTGAGTTTTTAGTCAATCAGTTGATATAAATACAGCCATACTTCTTCCTGCAAAGCTTTGACTGTAGATGGAACAAGTTTGCCTTTGAAGTTCTTCTTAGGTCACATTGTAACAATGTTAATGAAGAATAGCATAATGAGGGTTGAGATGACTCAGAGGACAATCTTATGGCAGAGTGGAGGATAAGTCCATCAATGGCTATTAGCCAAGATATTCAGAGATTCAACCTCATGCTCTGGGTGTCCCTAAATCTCTGACTACTACAAGCTGGGACTGGACAACAGGGTATGGATCTCTCCATAACTTGCTCGGTTCTGTTCATTCCCTCTTAAGCATCTGGCATTGGTCGCTGTTGGAAGACAGGATACTGGGCTAAATGGACCATTGGTCTGACCCATTGTGGCCATTCTTATGTTCTTAGGGTCCTTCATGATTTTCAGTAAGGCGTTTAGCAATGCGGAGTGCATTTTATAACCCCCCTCCATGAACATATTTGCTTTTAAGGATGCTTTGCATCCAGCATGTCATTCAGAAGATAAGTTGTTAATAGCGCCAGTCCATGTGTATGGCTATGAGGGCCATCTTTCTGAAGCTGGATGATTTAAATAGATTTTGCACCTCAAGAATCGCATTTTCAATTACATAACATAAGAAGATCACAAACCACTTTATGAAGAACTGGGGGTGTTATGTCCATTGTACAGACAACGGAAGCACAGGGTGAGTAAGTCAGAGAGTTCGTGGCAAAGCCTGGACTAGAACTGCAGTCACCAGATCCCAAACCTTTGCTCCAGCCAGGAGACATGCTGTTCACCCCTGGTCATTTGCAGATAAGGGAAATAACGAATGAAAGGTAGTACAGTATGTTACTTTATATGACAAGACCGGTCTCTTGAAAACAAAGGCCATTTATAGGAGCTTGCTGCCTTCACCTAGATAAAGAATTTATCCTAGACTCCTCACCTCAATCACTAGAGATTCTGGGTAGCACCTGCAGTTTATTCATATGGAAACAAAATCAATGGTTGCACCTTTTGCTAAAACACTCATTTCTCATATTAATCTATTTGTACTTCACTCAAGAAATCAAAATGGCTTTCACAGAGCTTTACCTTCATCTTCATCCCCTGGTTTTCCTGGTAGCTAACATGGATCTTGCTCTGAAAAGTACCGTGTTCCTTTTCTAGCACGTTGATGCGTTCTCTCATCTTTGTCGTAACCAAGTTGCTTCTCTCCTTCTCTGCAACCAGTTCCTTGGATAGGAAATCAGGAAAAAAAAAGTTAATTTCCCCTGTCCCCTCAATCTCCTAAAAAAACGTAAAGCGATAAATTACTAATTACATTCCATATACGTCAGATTAGAGCCATTATCAATATTCTTTACCCACAGAAGAATTCAAGTGTTCGGCCTGACCAGCAACATGTTTCTGATATTTTATATAGATTTAGCATCAACATATAAGCAGATTAGACAAACACCTGTCAGGGATGGTCTAGAGAATACTTAGTCCTGCCATGAGTGTAGGGGACTGGACTAATGACCTCTTGAGGTCACTTCCAGTCCTATGATTCTATAATTTCACAACTAAAGTAAAATTGGGTGTTGCGATGAAAAGAATGGTCTCTTGCTGCTTCAGAGAAACTGGAATAGTGTTTCTATCACATTAAGCCAAATTCGTCCCTCAATTGCCTCTGCTTCAGTGAAATCAATATTTTATAGGTATAACTAAGGGCAGAATTTAATTTGTCTAATGAACTAGGAGAACGCAATTATCGGATTGCGGCAAAAGTACAGTACATTTTAGATCCAATATGTTGTACAATACAGATGAACTATACGGCTGAAGTGAAAGTGGAGTTCGGTCTAATGTTCAGGTCCCTTCACTAGCCAGAGTCATTCAGTACATAACTGCTAGCATTAAATCACACAGTATAGGTTTAAATCTCAAATAATCAGTCAAGTGCAATCCAATTCTGCATCCTTAGTGCAGGATGATCAGTATGTTAAATACAAACTAAAAATATTACTATTAGAACCACATTACTGTGCAAACACTTTACAATGTCATAAAATATGAGCTAAAGCATTTGTCTTGTAGGGTCAGCAACAGTAGCATCTTCAGTATTCTGCAATTAAACCATCCTGCTTCTAAGGTTCTCGACAGACTAGTAGCAAACACTCAACAATCCAGACTGGCTGAATTCCCTGACCAAGAGAGGATAACCAAGATGATGAATTTATGATTTTCTAATAAGGAGGCAAGTTTTATTTGCTTTAATTGTTTATTAGATGGTGCAGAGATCCAAACATCAGACAGAATTTGCAGGACTGCTTCTTGGAAGCACACACATTTGTGAGCATGCTGAAGGAAATAATGTTGACTGCAGCATTCTGCCAAGCGTCTATTAGATTAGTTAGCAAAAACATGCACAATTTACTTAGGACTACTAACTTTTATAACTTAAATAAAAGCTATCTTCTCCTCTGAGATACAACTTTATTACCCTCATAATGCTGCTTTTCTCAGAGTAAAGTTTTCAAGAGAGTGACTTAGGATCTTACGTCCCACTGAAAGGCCTAAATCACTTTGGAAAAATGGGAATTAATCAGTCTGATGTAATGAAATGCAGCAAGGGCTTAATTTTCAAAAGCATCTATGGGGACACGAACAGGCCATTTCTTTCACCTAACTGCTAAGGAAATCAGAAAAAGGCAATGTATTGAAAACTGTATGCAGTGTTCAACTCTAGAAAAGCTTTTAAAGCTGAAATTTAGACTTAACTCAGAAACAAGTGCACACTTTGTCACTTAGCTGATTTACTATTTACCTCCCACTAATGAGGGGATCCTTTATAACCAGTGAGACAGATTTCTACCCATCTGGAAATAATAGACCTCTGTTTTCCACACCTTAAGAAACACTTTAAACTTAATATTGTATGTGCATCAGTTGTGGGCCAGCAACAGTCTGGATATTTATCCAAACTTCCCTCATCACCTTCCTTCCACCAGTGATTCAAAGTACGTATTCACAACTCCATTCTCTCTCATATCCCCCTACGCCCAATAATTTGCAACTGTGGCACCCCCTTAAAATTAGCTTACTCTGCTCTTGCTCTGCAGCGTGCCCCAGAGAACACAAACACTTCCTGCACTAGTAATTTATTCTCTCTTCTCTCAACTCTGTCACCTCTCTTACAAAACATCCTCCCAGGAGCACTTCTCCACCTCTAAAATTCCCTTATTTCTCCTCCCAGGATCTTGCTAATTTCTTCTGAGATGCACCAGTTATGGGATAAGTTACTGCCACTGTGACTAAACACCCTTTCCTCTTTTATCTCAGTGTCAGACTGAGGTATCTCACGTTGAACATATAGCCAGCGGTGTTCCCTCTAATTTTTCCCAAGCACATGCAGAATAAATTTTGTTATGTACACCACATATGTCACACATCACCTCCATAGTGGTGCACATAACAAAATTCATGTGGTGGGGGTGGGGCTGAGCGGTTTGGAGAGCGGGAGGGTGAGGGCTCCGGCTGGGGGTGCGGGCTTTGGAGTGGAGCCAGGGATGAGGGGCTCAGGGCTGGAGCAGAGAATTTGGGTGCTGGGAGGTGAGGGCTCCGGCTGGGGCTGCGGGCTCTGGGGTGGGGAGAGAGGACTCCCCCCATCTCTCTCTCCCCGCAGCAGCACCTAAGCTGTGGGGGGAAGGGAAGGGCACTTCTGCCCGCCATGGTAGCTCCAAGGTTGGGGCCGCAGGATAGGTGCCTCTCCCCCAGCCACGGCAAGTCCGGACCAGGGTTGGGTTGGGACTGCAGGAGAGGCGCCTCTCCCCAGGTTGCGGCAGGTTTCGTGCCAGGGCTGGGAAGGGGCACCTCTCCCCGCCACAGCAGGTCTGGGGTTGGGGGAGAGGCATCTCTTCCCGCAGCAGCCCTGAGCACCTGCGCGGCGCTTAATAGGCTGCAGCGCGGCCACACAGCTTAGAGAGAACTTAGGTAGCCAGTCTACCTCTCCCCTTGGCCACATTTCCCCCCTTTCTTGCCTTTCAAAACTATCCCAGTATTTCTCCCCCATTGTGCAAAACCTTCGAGGTCATCCCAGCCACTCCATATCTCCTTTCGCAAGCTTCGGGAGCTTGGAGACAGCCAACTCCTATTGCATTCCACTTCCCATCCCTCTTTTTATTCTCCTTCCATTTCAGCAGAGTGAAGGGGATGAAGTCAATTTTCTTCACCAGGTTACAGTCCTCAAGTTCAAGGGCTTCCTGCTCTACTCACATTATCCACCTACCATTATTGCTCTATGCTGCCGATTTCGCCGTCTTCCTTGTGCTTGCATTACTCTGCTCTTCCGGGTTTTCTTTCAACCACTCCTACTGCTCTTTCCGTGTCTCCACCAGTAGTTCTTCCCTTTCACTCTGCACGCCACCTTCCCCAATGTTCTGTCCTTGTTTTCCCCCCTCCCTTTCACACCTCACTGAGTCTCATAGGTTCAGCCTCCAGCTACACATGAATTACTCCCAAGTCTCTCTACACCACACCCTCCGTTCAGTCTTACACGTGCCCTTCCAGTAACTCATCCTAAATGCCCCCCACAGCCAACTTCCTCTTCTCCAAACCGTTTGCTAGCACTGTTAATACCACTCCCCACCCGTCCCCACTCATCTGCCCAGGCTCTCAACTTCAATATCTTGTTGGACTTTCCCCTATACATTTCTAAAAGTCAGTCCTTCCCACTAAAAGCCTTGTCCATACCCGTCATTTCAAGCCTTCCTGCTTCTACCTCTATACCCCTCCACTCCACCGCAAGTGCTACTGCAAAAACAGTCTTCTCCAGCCTACTATAACGTCTACCAATTGTTGTACAGGATTCTCTTCACTTTTGTTAGGTTTTGCCTTCTTCTGAAATCTTCAAATTAAGAAAGTCTGAAGACTGTTTTATATTTAGCTATATGAAACCAGTGTCCTATACAATTAAACTGTTAGAGATTGGATACAGTGAACATAAACCTGGCAGGCTAAAACAATCAAGAATCTAAGCTTTCTGTGCCTTCCCCATTTAAAAAAAAAAAACCTCTCAATTCCACTGATCATTGTGCATAGGAACGTGGGAGCTTGTGGATATCAGAAAATGGACCAACTGAAAATCGTGGCATATATATCTTTAATATTAGAAACCATAATACTTGACACCCAGCCTACTTATACTGATGAAGAGGATGCTTATGTTTAACACATTATGCTCACAACTTTTTAAAAATAATCACATCCTCCATTAACTGAAATATTGGAGTTAGATCTTGAAAGCTTCCTGGAAACTAGAGCAATACAAATGCACTAATAATGGCATTTGGTGGAGGGGAAACAAAACAAACAAACAAACAAACAAACGACTTAGCCTTGATAAATTCCTAAGGCCTGGTCTACACTAGGCTTTTATGTCGACTTTAGCGCCGTTATATCGAATTAACCCTGCACCCGTCCACACCAGGAAGCCATTTAGTTCGACATAAAGCTCTCTTTAAATCGATTTCTGTAATCCTCCCCAACGAGAGGATTAGCGCTAAATTCGACATGGCCATATCGAATTAGGCTAGGTGTGGATGGAAATCGACGGTAATAGCTCCGGGAGCTATCCCACAGTGCACCACTCTGTTGACGCTCTGGACAGCAGTCCGAGCTCGGATGCTCTGACCAGCCACACCCCCGGGAAAATTTGAATTCATTTTCATTTTCCTGTCTGGGCAGTTTGAATCTCAGTTCCTCTTTGGACATCGAGGGGAGCTCAGCAGCAGTGGCAACTATGCAGAGCTCTCCAGCAGAGATGGCCGTGCAATCCAATAGAAAGAGGGCCCCAGCATGGACTGATCGGGAAGTCTTGGATCTCATCGCAGTGTGGGGCGACGAGTCCGTGCTTTCAGAGCTGCGCTCCAAAAGAAGGAATGCTAAGATCTACGAGAAGATCTCCAAAGCCATGGCAGAGAGAGGCTACAGCCGGGATGCAACGCAGTGCCGCGTGAAAATCAAGGAGCTGAGACAAGGCTACCAAAAAACAAAAGAGGCTAACGGACGCTCCGGATCCCAGCCCCACACATCCCGTTTCTACGAGGCACTGCATTCCATCCTGGGAGCGGCCGCCACCACTACCCCACCCCTGACCGTGGACTCCGAGGATGGGATCATGTCCGCGGCCGGTTCCTCGTCGGACATGACAGCGGACGGGGAAGATGAAGAAGGAGATGAGGAGGACGAGGCAGTCGACAGCGCTGGCACCGCTGATTTCCCCGACAGCCAGGAGCTCTTCATCACCCTTACCGAGATCCCGTACCAACCGTCCCCATCCCTTACCCCGGACACAGAATCAGGGGAAGGATCAAGCAGTAAGTGCTGTAAACATGTAAACATTTATTTAAAACAGAACGGTAATATTTATACTATTAACAATGTACATTTATAAAAGTTCTGTAAACTAGTAAAAAAATAATCAGGTACAAAACAGGAATATTTACAAAGGTAACAAATGGGTTTTCATGATTTCTCTGTCTTGGGCTCTTCTCAATTTAGTCCCAAGTGTTTTAAAAAATTTTCACAATGTCCGTTACTCCATGATTCCCAGGCCCAAGACGCTCCACTCCATAGTCCCAGTGCACCTACGCGAAAATCCGGTCAATGTGGCCGGGGATCGACGAGAAATCCTCGTAGGAGAACTCCTCGTAGGTCTCGTGGAGGTAGAGCTCAAGCCTGTTGATCAGGTTCCGGGGTAGGGCGATCTTAGTGGGCCCTCCGTGGTAGCAGACATGCCCCCTCCACGCCACAATCAAGTACTCCGGGATCATGGCCCGACATAGCATGGCGGCATACGGCCCCGGTTTCTGCATGCTTTCCCGCAGCATGCGTTCTCTCTGGGTGTCCGGGATCCTCAGGAGGGTGATGTCGCTCATGACGCCCTGCTTTGAATTAGGGAGGGGAATGTTAGTATTGGGACTGCTTTACAGCCACGCGGTGGAGGGAGAGGGGCAGCATACAGGGATCTTTCCCTGGGACAGCCGCGAGGGGGTGGGACAGGGGCAGAGTTGATGCTGTCCTGATTGCTGGCAGCAGAGACTGGCATTGCTTTCAATGTGAAAGGAGGCCAGTGCTACTGCTGGAGTTTTAAGCAGCCACAAGTCTGCGGCTTACCATTATTGCCCGCTCCAGAAGTTCAGGTCTCCAGCCACAGTTCTCTGAACAGTCCAAGACCTCCGCAAGTCCACAGGCACTGAAGGCGACGGCCGAAAATTCGACCTTGTCCTGAGTGCGCATGTGAGAGGTGCAGTGCATGGTCTTGTTCACAGAGAAAGACTAGGTTCTTTGTATACAATTTCATTTATCTGTCTCAGGAATTCACTCCCTTTTCACAATTCACACAGACACATCTGCGACTGTCTCCCAACCCAGCCTGTCAGCACACTCCCAGAGGCTAGCGCAGATTAGGCGGAGGAAGAAGAAGACGCGTGAAGACATGTTCTCAGAACTAATGGGATGCTCCCGAGCCCAGGCAGCCCAGCAGACACAGTGGAGGGAGAACTTGTCACAAATGCACCGAGCAGTCATGGAACGGGAGGAGAGGTGGCGTCAGGAGGACCAACAGGCTACTGAAAAGCTGCTTGGACTAATGAGGGAGCAAACGGACACGCTCCGGCGCCTTGTGGATGTTCTGCAAGACCGGAGGCAGGAGGACAGAGCCCCGCTGCAGTCTATCTGTAACCGCCCTCACCCGCCACCAAGTCCCACACCACCCTCACCCAAACTCCAAAGAAGGAGGGGCGGCAAGGGCCGTTAAAACTTTCAGTCAACCCCTGCAGACTGCTCTAGCACTAGAAGGCTGACATTCCCCAAAATTTCATAAGTCCTTTCCCACCCACCTCACAGAAGCCCCCGGCCAAGTTTCACACCCCACGTTTCATGTCTGGTTCGCAATAAAATGTTTGTTTCTGTCCATTACTGTTTCAGTCAGGTTCTTTTGAGGGAGAGTCTGTCTGGAGGGGGGGAAGGGGCTTGGTAATTGGGCAGGACAGTGACCTTTAGCAGGGTACAGAGGCGGTGTCAGGTCCAGCATCAGGACACATACACAGTGCGGTCACTGGTTACCCTGGTCAGTCTGGGAGGTGTTTTTCATGTTCTCCATTGAAATAACCAGTCCACCAGTGCGGAGCCTGTCATTCCGGGAGTTTAGAAGCATCATTTGCATCAGAACACTGAACCCGCCCCCCGCCACAGTCTGCGTCCCCGGTTTAAAATATTCCCGCGAAAACAGCAATACAGACAACGCTGTTCATTAACAAAATCGAAATGATTTTATTTTTTGGGAAGGGGAAGGGGGTGAAGGGGGTATGTAACTGGAGAGGATAGTCAAAATGAACTGGGTAAAGAAACGGGGGCAGGTTCAGCTTCTCTGTCCACAAACTGAAAAGTCACTGGTTGCCCTGCTCACTCAGGAACCTAGCTTTCAAAGCCTCCCGGATGCACAGGGCGTCCCGCTGGGATCTTCTAATGGCCCGGCTGTCTGGCTGGACGTAATCAGCAGCCAGGCTATTTGCCTCTAGCTCCCACCCCGCCATAAAGGTCTCCCCCTTGCTCTCACATAGATTGTGGAGCACACAGCAAGCTGCAATAACGATGGGGATATTGGTTTCACTGAGATCACAGCGAGTGAGTAAGCTTCTCCATCTCCCTTTGAGACGGCCAAAAGCACACTCCACCACCATTCTGCACTTGCTCAGCCGGTAGTTGAACAGTTCTTTTTCTGTGTCCAGGGCGCCAGTATAGGGCTTCATGAGCCAGAGCATTAGCGGGTAGGCTGGGTCCCCGAGGATGACTGTAGGCATCTCCACATCCCCAAGAGTTATTTTGTGGTCTGGGAAGTAAATACCTTCCTGCAGCCGTCTAAACAGACCAGAGTTCCTGAACACACGAGCGTCATGAACCTTGCCCGGCCATCCGACGTAGATGTTTGTAAACCGTCCCCGATGGTCCACCAGTGCTTGCAGCACCATTGAAAAGTAGCCCTTTCTATTGATGTACTGGCTGGCCTGGTGGTCCGGTCCCAGGATAGGGATGTGAGTCCCATCGATAGCCCCTCCGCAGTTTGGAAATCCCATCGCGGCAAAGCCATCTATGATGACCTGCGCGTTTCCCAGGGTCACTACCTTTGGGAGCAGTACCTTCACGATTGCCTTGGCTACTTGCATGACAACAACCCCCACGGTAGATTTGCCCACACCAAAGTGGTTCGCGACTGACCGGTAGCTGTCCGGCGTTGCAAGCTTCCAGAGGGCTATGGCCACTCGCTTCTGGACAGTGAGGGCTGCTCGCATGCGGGTGTCCTTGCGCTTCAGGGCAGGGGACAGCAACTCACAAAGTTCGAGGAAAGTCCCCTTCCGCATGCGAAAGTTTCGCAGCCACTGGGATTCATCCCAGACCTGAAGCACTATACGGTCCCACCAGTCCGTGCTTGTTTCCCGGGCCCAGAATCGCCGTTCAACAAAATCCACATGCCCCATTGCCAACGTCATGTCCTGGGCGCTGGGGCTCGTGGTTTCTGACAGCTCTGTGCCACTCTCCGACTTCAGGCTCTCACGGCGGTGCCGTAGCCTCCTCGCCCGATTTCTCTGCATCTGCCTCAGGGAAAGGTGTATGATAAGCTGCGAGGTGTTGAGAACGGCCACAAGTGCAGCGATGGTCGCAGCGTGATCCATGATCGCAGTGCTGTGGCGTCCGCGCTGTCACTGACCAGAAAAGTGCGCGAACTGATTTCCCGCCGGCGCTTTCATGGAGGGAGGGAGGGCGTTAGTGACGGACGGATGACGACAAATTTTTTTTACCCAGAAGGCATTGGCGGCTCGACCCAGAATTCCGATGGGCAGCGGGGACTGCGGGAACTGTGGGATAGCTGCCCACAGTGCACCGCTTCCATATCGACGCTCGCCCCGTTAGTGTGGACTCACAAAGTCGAATTACTGTCCTTAGTGTGTCCTTAGTGTGGACACACACGTTCGACTTTGCAATATCGATTCCACATATTCGATTTAAGTAAAATCGAATTACCCTCGTAGTGTAGACATACCCTAAGAGAAAAATCTCTTCTTTTGTTTCACATTGATCTCATTAAACTAGCAACTAGTGACTTTACCGAAATTCCATGAGGTTCCTTGTTAGTTTCCTTTCAATTCCATACCTGTTCCCTTCAATATATTCACCTGAGTTAGCTGCTTGCACTGATCCATTGCAACCACAGCTTCTTCCTTCAGAGCAGCAAGCATTTTGTCTTTTTCTTGTAGCTGGTGTATAGTTGCAGCTGAATCTCCCTTACTCGCCTACAGCAAAAGGATATTAAAAGTGATCAAACATGCAGAAAGTATTAAAACTGTATTATCGATTATGGCATATACTGAAAGTTGCAGTAATCATGACTGGGGTTTTGGTTTTTTAGCTCCTTCAGCTAATGCCCACTGCTGCACAATCCAGCACGCAAATCATTTGTCAGCCTGCTACCTGCAACGTAATGCATGAGAAGGAGTTTTGAGTCTGCTACAAAAGGCCTCTAACAAATTTCATTAGACCAGGAGATGCTTTTAAAACACATAGCACAGCAGGTATAGCTGCACTGGAGCAGATTATTCTCCACATTTTAGGTCAGCTAAGAATGTGGTGGTTTGGGGAGAAGCTATCTACAGAAGTAGTAAAAAAGTTATGTGCTGCTATGACACAACAAGCTTGGTCTCCTAGAACATCTTACTACTTAATAGAGGAAATGTTGCCCTGGGATTCCCCTCCACATATAGCAATGACAGCAGAAACATTGTACTTGCCAGAATATTACTCTGCGGCAAAGTCTATCAACATGATTGAATCACGTTGATCCTAGGAGAGGGTTAATATATAACTCACACTTGTCCTAGATGTTATTGTAAAGCTATATGCAAACAGAAGGGAAGAAAAGGGAACTGGGCAAATTCTAGATCTGACAAATTCCTGTGACCTCTGCCGCACATAGACGTTTTAGAACTCAGCGTGACTCATGGCAGACTTACTAAATGTTTTTGAGACTATGTGGCAATTTCTAGATTAAGTCTGATAATTGGTGAAATATCTTGGAGATCCATATTCCATTTTCTTTGAAATTTGTCCATTAATAGTTCCATCTTCATTTTGAGTTTGTGGCAGAGAGAAAGGTAGAAGGCACGTGAATACTTAGAGGTAGGGTAATACAAAGCAAATACCTTCTTCACTTGATAAAGTAACTGACAACAATATTTCCTGCTTTCCTCTGCAGAGTCCGAGGGCCACAACTACTAACCTTTATAGTGAACCCCTGAAAAAAGTACACAGTGAAAAGGGAGCTTTTCTATAAAAGCATATTGTACATACACATGTGCACACGCACATCCACCCTGTGCTATTCATAGAATATCAGGGTTGGAAGGGACCTCAGGAGGTCATCTAGTCCAAACCCCTGCTCAAAGCAGGACCAATTCCCAACTAAATCATCCCAGCCAGGGCTTTGTCAAGCCAGGCCTTAAAAACCTCCAAGGAAGGAGATTCCACCACCTCCCTAGGTAAAGCATTCCAGTGCTTCACCACCCTCCTAATGAAATAGTGTTTCCTAATATCCAACCTAGACCTCCCCCACTGCAACTTGAGACCATTACTCCTTGTTCTGTCATCTGGTACCACTGAGAACAGCCGAGCTCCATCCTCTTTGGAACCCCCCCTCAAGTAGTTGAAAGCAGCTATCAAATCCCTCCTCATTCTTCTCTTCTGGAGACTAAACAATCCCAGTTCCCTCAGCCTCTCCTCATAAGTCATGTGCTCCAGACCCCTAATCATTTTTGTTGCCCTCCGCTGGACTCTTTCCAATATTTCCACATCCTTCTTGTGGTGTGGGGCCCAAAACTGGACACAGTACTCCAGATGAGGCCTCACCAATGTCGCATAAAGGGGAACGATCACGTCCCTCAATCTGCTGGCAATGCCCCTACTTATACAGCCCAAAATGCCATTAGCCTTCTTGGCAACAAGAGCACACTGTTGTCTCATATCCAGCTTCTCGTCCACTGTGACCCCTAGGTCCTTTTCTGCAGAACTGCTACCTAGCCATGTCTGTACCTATTAATTGGGTAATATCGACATTTTCACCTGCAAAAGTTAACACTTACTGGGTTTTACTGGGTTATAGAAGCCAAGACTTCTACTATGTTTCGAACAGCTCCCTTCAAATCAATAGCAACAAATAGACATACATCATGCAAACCAGGGGCTAGGCTGTATTAACGAGACAGAATACTACTGAAAAGTATCACCGCTATACACATTGATTTTACACAAAACCCCATCCACACAGTGTTCTGGTCTGGTCTCCCCATCCCAAGAAGAATATAGTAGGAATGTAAAGGTTCAGGTTAGGTGACAAAGTGATTTTAGACAGAGAAAAACATCCATGAGAAATTAAAAGTATCAGGACCACTTTGGGGGTTCAGAGGAGATTACATAAGGGAGGCTGAAATAACAAATGTCAAAATATAAAATTAGGAGCCTTCTAATTTCTTTGGATGTCAACAAATGGAAAAAAAGAGTTATAAAAAGGAAAGTTTCCACACAATGCATAATTAGCCTGTGGAACCCAATGCCACAAGCTATGAAAGCAAAACGCCTAGTAGGATTCGAGAAGTTTAGATATTTATATGAATAAGCATCTGACAGCTGACTAGCTAAGATAAAATGTGTAAGGGATATCACTCCTTCAAGACACACGATGCAGTGACTGCTGGGTTTAATGAGAAAGCTTCCCAAATAATGGAGAGATAGGCAATAGCATGCTTATTGGGGTTTTGCGCCTTCCTTTGAAGCATCAAGTACTGACAAAGGATATTAGACCAGATAAACCATTGGTCTGACTTAACATGACAATTCCTGTTTCTAGAATGTATTGAAGATGCAGAAGTGCATTATCTGTTTTCAAGACCACAATTAGCTGCATACATAGTACATTAGATTTTTCACATAGGACAAGTTATCAAATGATCTTCAAGACGTACAGTAAAATTGCTGTGGGGCCCATGTAATGGAGTTGGACTTTACATAAGGCAGTCTGGCCCCACTTCAAACAAACATCTGTACTGAGTGGAAGCAGTGACCTTTTCTCAGGTGTGATAAAGCATTCATTTCCCTCTCCCTTTTGACCCAATCCCTCTTCCTGCCACCAGCCCAAATTCACCCACTGTGTTTAAGCTCCTGTGATAACACAAGGAGTTATATTATACCATCTCCACGAGAAAGGACAGGGCCAGAAAATGGGGCTGCTTTAGCAGTACCGCCATCTTGTAGATCTTGACTTCCGAAATGTATGGCTCTATTTGTTTTCCCCAACCAATCAATGTTCATTTTACATGCGCGCAAAGCCAACTCTCAACCTACCAGGCCAGGACCTAGTATAATAACCAGTATACATATACTGATAGCTGACCATTGACTTGTATACACGAACAACGCTGAGTGAGTAGAAAAAGAGGTGTTCTGGAAATGAATGCAAGATCTTCATGACAGCCATTATTCGGGCAAGGCACATTTTTGGACTAGCTAACTTAATAGTGTCCCTTCCAAACACCTGTGTATTAAAAATAAATAGTAATATATAGCTCTTACAGTGCTCACCTTCTGCAACGCATCCTGTATCACACTGGATTTCTCCTTTAGCAGCTCAACCACACAAAGGGCCTCATCTTCAGTGAAGATCATGCTCTTCATAGCCAAGAGAAAGTCCTTAAACTTTACTTCAGCATTTTCTATAATTAAATGATAATGACATTTACACTGTTGTGAATACATATTCATTTACTTTGCTCCAAAATAATAAATTTATGTAGGCACATTCACATGTATTATGATGTTTCAAACTGAAATTAAACAGCAAAGAGTCACGTATTCAGTGAAGACAATATGACATATTTAGAACAGAATGACAATGAAGCCTGCCAGCTGACTCTTTGGAATAGTTCTACTAGAATACCTATCACTATTTGCACACTCAGTAGAAATATATGAAGTCACCAGCCACAAATCAAACAACAGGTTGAAGAAAACGAAAACCAGCACATGAATTAAGTGTACTAGGTAGGAGAGTCTTTAGGTTAAGAGACAGTAACTTGCACTTCGTTCCCAATTTAAAGGGCAATTAGTATTATTTCGTAAGTAAGAGTGACGTGCAAATAGCAAGGATATTGAATTCATCAAGCAGCATGACTCTGAACTGGAGAAAATGGAAGTTTTCAAGAATAACACAACAGCCTCAGTGTAAAATAACTTTGATTCATTCCTAGATTAAATTACAGAAGGCATCTAGCAGTAGGAAAACAGACTGATTTTATGTGGATAGAAGAGACCAGTCAAATCCAGTTTGCTTATCTTTGGTATTTGAATGATAACAGTTCAGAAAAATATACTCCCTCCTTAGTAATTTCAGTAAAATTTAGCATAAAGTTCTGGCATATTCAATATACCTACCAAACATCAATTAGCACTAGAATGAATGTCAGTGGAGAAACTTGTGAGAACTAATTAATTTGGAAAGAATGAAAGAAAAAAGAAAAAGCAGATACAAAGAAGAACAGTAAGGGATCCAAACCCACTCCCCAAATGGGGCTTTTTAAGATTAGACGTGGGTACTGAGATACAAGTCCAATCAAAAACATCTTCCATTTACTAACACAGAAGTGGTAGAAGCACAGGTGGCAAAACGAATCAGTTATACCAGCGCTCAAGAGATTACCTAGAAAGAGAACAAGCCAATGAATGACAAAACCCTGAAACCCACAGACCAGGGAAAGATGTTGAGCATTGTAGTTAATTATCTGCTCTATTCAGCAGATAAATCCGTATTAGCCTTGACCACAGGCCTTCATATCAAGCAGTAACTAGATTTAAGGCCGTCACTAATGCAGTTATCATGGAGCGAAACTCCAAAATCCCTGGCTGGCAGGAGTCAAGTAGGTTAAGATGCCGTAGGAAGAGAAGAACTTGGCTCAAAGCAACATGTGCTTGGTGCTCTGCAAATAGAGGAAAACCTTGCCCCCGTGCCCAAGAAGCTTACAACTGAAATAAGGGAATGTTTCTAAATTAGGTGGACAAATCCCAGTTGACAGAAGCATTAGCCACATTTGAATTACGTTCAAGGGAGTAAACAAGAAGGGATGGGTGCAACTGAGAAGCTTTTGGCCTCACTGTAGTATATAGAACAGCCATCTGGACTACAAGCACAGGGAAAAAGTGCTGGAGTGCCAGTCTAGGTCCCCTGAAAGTCACCAGGATCCCTTCAATTCTATATTTAAGTTACCGTATATAGAAATCAAAGTGCCATAAAGCACGCTGCCAAGTCGTTAATTAGATAATGTTTATAAGGACATCAAGAGACTGATCCTTTTTACAGGCTTGACTAATGGGTCACCACCTCACTCATTCCCAACATCCCCCTCTTCCACCACTCAAACATGTGAAGGTCACATTTCAGGGCCCTGCAGTGTCCGGCAGCCTCTTTCGGTCCCTATTGTTTTATGCCTCATAGCGCACTGGCTTGCTCAGAGTACACGGTACTTAAATTCGGGGGTGGTGAGTATGTAAACAGACAGGTTTCTAGGGCCCCCAAGTCCTATGACTAGACTTTCAAAAAGCTTGGTGGTGGGTTCCAGGAAAGGACTGACAGTCAGCGAGTGCCTAATGAATTTAAGTGGAGCGAGACTTGCAGGTCTCCTCTGAACTTTCTTTTTCTCTGAACTGGGCTCCTTACCCAGAACTGTAAAAAGGATCAAAAGGATGGGTAAATGTAAAAGCAATTCCTTGTAGTCACAAATAAACCCCAAAAGACTGGGTATTCCTAGGAAAGAAGAAAGGGTTTTTTTCAGGATTAAGGAAATCAATGTCTGCTTTCCTACTGGAATAATTTTAACTATGTATAGTGACATTCTGAAGATGGAGTTGAACATTCATCTCTTCAGCTCAACAGATTCATGCAACTGCCACACACAATGGAGGTTGTAAGTTGATTACATTGTCTCTTTTTGTTACATTACCTTTATCAGTTTCATTCTTCAGTTTCTTAGCACCGCTTTTCTGGATCGCCTCGGTTAGCTCCTGTTTTGCCATATCAGCCACTTCTCTCTTTTCCACCAAAGGGCTCAGATCAGAGTTATCCATCAAAGGAATGTACGTAGTTGCATGAATAAGAGGCTCATCAACCAAAGCTGCAACTACAGTTCCATGGAACATGTTAATGTCATATAATAGTTCTCTTTCACTTCAAAACTTAAGCACATCATGCTAGAAAGAGGTGGGTGAAATGTACCTGGTCCCCTTTAAAAACTTCATCAGCTAGTTTCATAAATCCCCATTTCTATTATTCACCACAGATTAATAACCTGAGTACAGGGGTTCAATTAACTAATCAAATGAGTGTCTCTAAAGCAATGATTTAATAACTCAATTTACATTTGTCAATATCGCCTTTGAGCACTTAAACTGACAGACTCATATTCCAACTTTCATTTCGCTTTAATGAAATAGCCACATGTAACTTATGAGGCTTGACTGCCTATGGCTGTAACACCATGGAGAGTTCAGCATTAATGAAGTTTAAGGTGGGGGAAAAATGACTATTACATTTGTGAAGTACTGATCTACTTTACATGAATACACCCAGCAGGTTATTCCCATAAGCAAACTAAACTGTTTAGGCAGAATACACTAGGGACAGCAGTCAGGCCTAGCATACTTGCAGACTGAAGTCAATTTCACTAAGAAATCGAGTATTTTGCAACAAGCTCACGGGTTATTTGTACTACAGTAGTGCTTAGCATGCTGAGTTATATTGGGAGTCCCAGTGCTAGGCAATGTATAAACCCACAGCAGGAGACAGTCCCTGCCCAAAGAGGTGGAGTGATTTGCCCAAGATCACCCGGCAGGTCAGCACTGGCAAGAGAAACCAGCTCTGACACTTAGCCGAGCACCCTATACTCCCTATGAATCATAAGTCATCATCCTGTACATAGTCATGTCTACTTCAGGAAAGTTTACCATTACATCCAACCTAAATCTAAGAGCAGTTTAGCTGAACCAGCTGGAAGCCATACTACAGGCAAGCTCATTACAGCCATCTCCCCCTCACCGTTCTACTGAAACTGGCTGAAAAATGAGTCTAATCCAAACAAGGGTAAAAACTGCTTGACTGTTGGACACAACTACATTACTGGTTTTCATGCCAGTTCAGCTGACCTGGTGCTGGAAATTATTTGAGTTTTTGGTAAATTTCCCTCTGCCTGGGCAAGGTCTACGGTCCAAGAAATGTTAGCACTCTGGCTGAAACAGACTGAAGAAAGAAAATGCCATACAGGATCAATACCTGTCCGACAGCGACTAGCCACATATGCATCAGAGGAACATGTAAGAAATTCCCTTATGGACAACTATGAAAGAAGATACCTCTGAGGAGTTCTCTCATGAAGCAGCTATTTTTACTATTAATTATTTGTTTTACCATAGCAACTAGAAGCCCCAATCATGAATCACTGTGCCAGGCACTGTGCAAACAGAACAAGAGGCAGATGGATAAAGACAGACAGGGAAGTCCAAGGAAACAACAAGAAAATATTGGTCAGCATGACTGGCAGTGGTCTCTCTCAGTGCACCAACAGTCTAAAGATTGTCAAGCTTTCTGAAGGCATCACGGCTAAGGGGAATTTTTGGAGGAGGATAACAGTTTTGCAGATGTTTGCAGGGAACTTCTCCCACGTGTGAGGGGGAAGCAGGAAGATGCTTGTTCTAAAATCTAACACGTGGGTGATGGAGGCTGGCACAATAGGCTGATTGGAGGCAGGAACTGACATCTCAATAGCAAATAAGAGATGATAGGGCGAGGATACACCATGAAGGGCCTTGAAAATGAAGACAAGCAGCTTAGGTTTGATATGCTAGCTAAAGTGAAGGGAGAGCCAAAGAGATGGGTGACAGGTCAAAACATGGGCTAGGAATATGATCTTGCAGCAGCCTTTGGAAGGGATATGAGCAGGGCAAGAAAGTACTTGTCAAGGCCAGAAAAAAGATGTTGCAGTAATCGAAATGCAAAGTGATGACCGCCTGGACCAGTTCATGATCAGCTTATTCTCCGAAACATGAGGGTTTATTATCCCTAACATAACTGTGGAGGTTCCCAACCCTACAAAGTTCTTTACTGAATCCTAACCAAGCGCCTCAGTCTCAGTGTCATTGGGTGGGTAAATAAGTACCATTGGCTTGTGTGTTGTGTAAAACAAAAATTAGTCCCTTTTATTAGCTTTAAATATGTCACTTTTCAATTTCACTCCATGTCCCATTGAGACACTGTATTATGAGAAAGGATGAATAGAAGGCTTGGGGTAATTGAAATTTGAAGACTTTCTAATGACTTTTGCCTAAAGCTAGGTAGCTTTTAAGCCTAAAACAAATCCCCATTTTGAATAATTTTTTCTTTTCTTTTAAGGAAATTAAAAGGTCTCTACACTCTAAAATTCCTACTTTTTGATTAGAAAAAGCTACTCCTTTACCAATCTTAGGGAATGTAAATTGGTTGTGCTACTCAAGTGTACACCTATTTACATAATACCCAGTTAATGATATTTGAACTAAGAAATATTCTGTAGTATTTTCTCACCATTGTCAATTTTTTGTTTCTTTGTAGAAACTTTCTTCTTTCCTGATCCACTTTCTTGTTTTATCTCATGCTGGAACAGCAGTGGGTCTTGTTTTTTGGTAGGAGACATAAATGACTCACTCTTTGAATCCTGGTCATCTAAAAAGGGATATGAGAGAGACATTCACTTCTCGATTTACAAAGAACTACATTTAAACAGTGAAACTGCAATAAGCAGTAAAGTCATTCCAGACTGAAGACGCTCTTGCCTACACTTTAATCAGAATTTAAAGTTTTGCGTGCATATGTAATAAAGCCAAGTTAAACCCAAAGACAATACAGGGTTGTAGCAAACTTAGCAGCAGCAACAATGCTGGGAATTATACATGCAAGCAGAACACAGAGCAGTGAAACCAAAGACTGAAACAAATGGCAATTGGCATTCTCTAGTTTTAACAATTCCAATCAAGATGCGTTGCGGCACAAAAGCAAAATTGATGGTCTTTTTGTTACAAAAGTTAACTTCTCGTCTTCAGCAACGTATTCCTGCCACCCCCTTAAACAATTCACCTCTCCCCACTCAAACACTGGAACTGTGAGAAGCAGAAAATAATGTCCCATGTTATGGAACTATTCCTTTTAAAGTTGCTTTTAATAGACATTCAGCTCTCTTTTTGGAGAGAGTATACTACATGATCTTCCCATCAGAGCTGGAACACACAATAGGGTTATGGCAGTTTCTGTAATCCAAGGACAAAAGTTAGTTGTGGTTGCCCTCAAAACAGTCTTTTCAAACCACATTTCATAGCCAGGCCCACAAAGCCAGTTTCTTAAAAGATCTGAATACCCACACGGTAGGATTTAGTACATCTGCTTTTCTATTCTAAACCACAAACCAACAATGTCATTTTTTTCACTCCCTGTGTCTAACAGGTTACAGCTGCATGCAAAAAGGCCAAGACCTCCAATTGTTTTTGAATTATTTTAAGAGTTGGAATATTTTTAAACCATTGTTCATATTTAAGCAATTGCAGTTAACACATTTAACATACTAGCTTTTACTACCTCGATAATATGGATAAAAAACAAGCCAATAAATCAGTCTATGATCAGGCAGCATCCTTGCCTTCTGCAGGAAGGA
This sequence comes from Terrapene triunguis, assembly GCF_002925995.2. NCBI lineage: Eukaryota > Metazoa > Chordata > Testudines > Emydidae > Terrapene > Terrapene triunguis. The sequence goes on from NW_020664540.1 coordinate 11,969,339, forward strand.
TCTACACTCTAGTAACTGAGGTTGGCTATAATGGCTGTACCAGTTTCTTTTCTAGCTCCAGGTAGCATTTTATTTAAAATTTTCTACTTCTTACAGCTCCAAGATAGTTACCCAGTGGAAAGAGTTCTTATCGTAGGTATCGGACTTTGCAGTAACCAACTTATATAAAGAGCCTGGTAACTTAAAGCAAAATGAATTGTCATAGGATTCAGGGCTTTATGTATGCCCGCTCCCATCAGAGCAGCTGTTAGGTGATAGAGTTTGCAGTACTGTTGTAGCTATGTTGATCTCTGGATATGAGCGAGACAAAGTGGGTGAGTTGGACCAATAAAAAGTATTACCTCACCCATCTCGTCTCTCTCATGTCCTAGGGCCTCATTTTGGGATAGCATGATGCCAGAGAGTGTCTAGCAAACATTTTTCTGCAGTCTTTGAGGTAATCAAGCCTTTCATAGCTTAAGACCAATTTAGCCAAACCATAGAACAGGGGTCGGCAACCTTTCAGAAGTGGTGTGCCGAGTCTTCATTTATTCACTCCAATTTTAATGTTTTTAGAAGGTCTCTTTCTATAAGTCTATAATATATAACTAAACTATTGTTGTACACCTCTACCCCGATATAACGCGACCCGATATAACACAAATTCGGATATAACGCGGTAAAGCAGCGCTCCGGGGGGGCGGGGCTGTGTGCTCCGGTGGATCAAAGCAAGTTCGATATAACGCAGTTTCACATATAACACGGTAAGATTTTTTGGCTCCTGAGGACAGCGTTATATCGGGGTAGAGGTGTATGTAAAATAAATAAGGTTTTTAAAATGTTTAAGAAGCTTCATTTAAATTAAATTAAAATGCAGAGCCCCCTGGACCAGTGGCCAGGACCCGGGCAGTGTGAGTGCCACTGAAAATCAGCTTGTGTGCTGCCTTCGGCGCACATGCCATAAGTTGCCTATCCCTGCCATAGAACAAAGCAGAATTAGGAGATAAAGTAGTTCTACTTCTCACCAATTTTGGTAGAGGTAAATAAATGGGTTGGGGGTGGGGGGGGACATCACTGACAGATGAAATATGGAAAAAGCAAAAAACCCTTAAAAACGAGAAGTGAACTTTTGCCCAATGCAGAACTGGTAGAACAGTTCTGATAAATAACTAAATACTACATTGCCTTGCAATAAGGCGAACAGAGTTTTGGCATGCAAGTAATATATGTAACATGATATACCGATTCCATTTTTCTGCTTCTTCTGCCCAGGTTTCTTCTTCGATCCTGCTGCTTCAGAGGGTGGAGTGGGCTGTTTCGTAACAGGGACTGGTTCAATTTTCTTGCCTGCAGGCTTGGATCCTTCTGGCTCCTTAGACACGTGCTCCTCTTGCACAGTCTTATGTTTCTTCTCCTTCTTCTTCCGTTCTCTAACGCTGCTCGAAGCTTCAGTCAGACCCAAGGGAACAGGAAGTATGTGCTCTTCATCTGCAATCAGGGCATCAGACAGTTTAAACTCCCGAGGTGTGCTCTCAGAATCCGACTCATGGAGGTTCCCATTCTGAGCGTCTTTCCTTTTGTTCTTTTTCTTCTCAGTTTTCTTTTTATCTGTCTTAGAAGGCAGAAACTTTTGGTCCCTTTTTTGTTTTGCAAGGACTTCATCGTATAATGTTTCTTTCATGAAAAGCCAGAAGAAGAGGAAGATGACTGTAATAACCACTGAAGGAATGAGGATGATAAAATAGGTAGACTCATAAAACTCCATTGTGCTTTTTCTTAACTACTTCCTAAAAAAAAAAATAATAATAATAAAAAAAAAATCTAAGGACAAAGAAAAACAAGAATTAGTTTCAGGTCAGGTTTTTTCAGATTCCTTAACTACTACAATATTTTATAGATAATTACTTCTAAGGCTACTATATCAAAACTAATAGTTACTTAAGTGCAAATCTGAAAATCTACATAAATAAGAATTTCTGGAATCAGTTATCCTGGGACAAATCACCTCTCAGAGGTTCTTAGTCTGTACAGGAAAGCTTTATAGTTTATAACACTAGTGTCCATTAGTTTAGGGGCGAGGGGGTTCCCCACCACCTAATTTTCAGGAATTTACATTTTTTAAATGCCAAAAAACACATCACAAAATACTTCAAAGGCTGTCCAGCCAGAACCAATAAATACAGGGTAACGGGTGACAGTGTCACCCCTCAATCCAAACCTTTTGCAGAAAGTTAAACCATGTTTATTAAGTTTTAATTTAGCCAAGATAAATCAAATTTCAGCCTATTATATAGCCAGATATAGGATATAACCTTAGAAGTGAGCTGAAGGGAAGAGGAAAGAGAGAAAACGAAGGCCTAAATCTTGGCCTACCTTGAAGAATGTCCTGAATCTTTCCCCAGACATAGAAAGGATTTGTTGGATAAATATCCTGGTTTTAAACAGGGTCAGGGCCATCTTCCTGTTCCAGCAAATGGAAAGGACCTAGTCCACGGAGGGCCCCAATCTTTAGGGAAGGTTTAGAAGGACTCCTGAGGCCCCCAAAAACTGTGTGTTCTGAGCTGAAGATGTGATGAACTTGAAACCACAAGGAATCCCACAGGGTGAGGTTTGGAAGCACTGCTCCTACTACAGCCTGTGTTAGGGCTGAGGGAACCCTGGTAAGCTTATTAGCATGTGTGTAGGTTCTCTTATTGTTTTTCATGTTTTCTCTGTAGTGCTTTTACCTTCATAAAATAAGCTTGCATAAGAAGAACTGTCTGGTATCTGCTAGGAATAACACAGTGAAGACATGGAACTGTTCAGCCTGGAAACATCCCCGTCAGAAGGGGGAGAGTTGCGTGTCTCCACCCAACAGAGGTGACGGCCAGGGAAGCCGGAGGGCTGAGAGTGGGTGCCCTTGCTGAAGCGCTGAGGGGAAACACAAATGCAATTGCCCTGAACTGCGAAACTCCAGAAAGCCTTTGGCAAGGTCCTTCACCAAAGGCTCTTAAGCAAAATAAGCAGTCATGGGATAAGAGAGAAGGTTCTCTCATGGACTGGTTACAAGACAGGAAACAAAGGGTAGGAATAAATAGTCAGTTTTCAGAATGGAGAGAGGTAAATAGTGGTGTCCCCCAGGGATCTGTACTGAGCCCAGTCCTATTTAACATATTCATAAATGATCTGGAAAAAGGGGTAAATGGTCAGGTTGCAAAATTTGCAGATGATACAAAACTACTCAAGATAGTTAAGTCCCAGGCAGACTGCAAAGAGCTACAAAAGGATCTCACAAAACTGGGTGACTGGGCAACAAAATGGCAGATGAAATTTAATGTTGATAAATGCAAAGTAATGCACATTGGAAAACATAATCCTACCTATACATATACAATGATGGGGTCTAAATTAGCTGTTACCAATCAAGAAAGATCTTGGAGTCACTGTGGATAGTTCTCTGAAATCATCCACTCAACGTGCAACGGCAGTCAAAAAAGCAAACAGAATGTTGGGAATCATCAAGAAAGGGATAGATAATAAGACCGAAAATATCATATTGCCTCTATATAAACGCATGGTACGCCCACACCTTGAATACCGCGTACAGATGTGGTTGCCCCATCTCAAAAAAAAGATATTGAATTGAAAAGGGTTCAGAAAAGGGCAACAAAAATGATTAGGGGTATAGAATGGCTTACATATGAGGAGAGATTAATAAGACTGGGACTTTTCAGCTTGGAAAAGGGGCGACTGGGGGGGGGGTATGATGGAGGTCTATAAAATCATGAGAGGTATAGAGAAAGTAAATAAAGAAATGTTATTTACTCCCTCTCATAATACAAGAACAAAGGGCCACCAAATGAAATTAATAGGTAGCAGGTTTAGAACAAACACAAGAAAGTATTTTTTCATGCAACGCACTGTCAACCTCTGGAACTTCTTGCCAAAGGGTGTTGTGAAGCCCAATACTATAACAGGGTTCAAAAGGGAGCTAGATAGATTCATGGAGGATAGGTCCATCAAGGACTATTAGCCAGGATGGGCAGGAATGGTGTCCCTAGCCTCTGTTTGCCAGAAACTGGGATTGGGTGACAGGGCATGGATCACTTGATAATAACCTGTCTGTTCATTCCCTTTGGGGCACCTGCCATTGGCCACTGTCAGAGGACAGGATACTGGGCTTGATGGACCTTTGGTCTGACCCAGTATGGCCGTTCTTATGAAACATGTAATAACACTGATCATCTGAGTTGAAGCATATAAGACGGCAAGAGAATTCTATGGGAGTTCATTGCATTACCATACGTGCACATTGACAGTGGAGTACATAAGCAAAGCAGAAATGCAAGGGAACATGCTTGCAAGCATCCACACATCAAAATAAAGCCACAAATCTAATTTTAGGCCCAGAATTGACAACCTAATGTTATTTTTGAATTGGACACTATGGATATAGTTTGTTAGAAAGTGGAACAGAGTTGGACTTCTGTACAAATTTTATTTTCCTGATTTCAACCTGCTTTAGACTATTAGTTTCCAAGGGCTTGTCTACAGGGTGCGATAATGCACTCTCTGGGAGTATGATTGCCAAAGCAAATTAGCATGCTTCACATTAATTGGTCTGTGTAGACCCTGCTGGTGCATTTTAACATAGAGTGTTCGAAACAGTATTACATTAAAGCGCCCTAGGTATCTTTTAGTGGCCAGGTGTACACGGGCCAATTAAACTAAATTGAATCAAGGCCACTTTGTTTTTGAATGAGAATGTCCGCACGAGGGTTTAATGCAGTTAAATTAATCCACAACTTTAGTTAGTTTGGATTAACCTTTCTGAGCATCACTGTGTAGACAAGCCAAAAGAAAAGAATCCACCTATAAAAATCGAAGTTATAATCATTCAAAAAAAAAAAAAAAAAAAAAAATGAGGCTAGAATTCCACCTGAAAATATGCTACTACAAATTCATTAACTTTAAACTTCATTTAAAAGTCATTAAGGTTGGAAGTGTGCGCTTCAGTGGAGTCCAGCTAACACGCTATCACTCCCTTTACAACAAAGCCTACACCTGATTATCAGAATATGTAGAGATGAACAGCCAAGGAATCCAGCCGGTTTCTACAGCCATATAATTTGCCACCCCCTTTACAGTGCTCATTCACCCATAATGGTGCCCCCTAAATTTTGTCAAAATATATGCAAAAATCCTAACAAGAAGTTACCAGGAAATTTTATTTTCTTTGTATCTGGAGTCAGTAACAAGTCACGGTGTCTTTCTCTCACACACGCACAGAGTCCTGGGTAAGAATTCTGTGCTGGCTACAGCCATAGATTAAAAGGGAGAGGAAAGCAAAGGACCACGTCTACAAGCGGACAATTTAAGGCAAACCGTACGGAGTATTTTTCCACCACAGTCTCAGTACAGGGATTCATTTATAATCCCTCTTTAAGAAGCCCATTAATTCTTTCCCTGCTGCACTTGGTCTGGGATAAAAGCTGATAATTTTTCTAAACTTTCCCTCCAAAGAAATAAGAATTTCTTGTCAGCAAAGCCAACAGAAAATAACCTGAGTTTGTAGGCGCAGCCGTTTTGATGATTTTAAGAGACTACGGTCTGGTCTACACGGGGAGAGGAGGGGAGAGGAGAATCGATCTAAGTTACGCAACTTCAGCTATGTGAATAACGTAGCTGAAGTCGAAGTACTTAGATCTACTTACAGCAGTGTCTTCACTGTGGTAAGTCAACGGCTGACGCTCCCCCATCGACTCTGCCTATGCTTCTCGCTCCGATTGAGTACCAAAGTCGACGGGAGAGCACTCGGTCGATTTATCGCGACCCTCGCTGGATCAATCGCTGCCCTTTGATCCAGCGCGTAATGTAGACTTGCCCTAAGCAATGAAGCTGGTGCAGAATTTGGCAACGTCTTTGTTACACTGTACCTCCTTCCAGGAGCACGTGACCCCAGTGCTTTTGGATCTAAACTGGCTCCCTATTCACTACCAGCTAGAGGGTTGCCAGGCGTCTGGTTTTCGACTGGAACGCCCAGTTGAAAAGGGACCCTGGCAGCTCCAGTCAGTACTGCCAACCGGGCTGCTAAAAGTCCGGTCACAGGGGCAGTGGGGGTCCAGAGCTAAGGCAGGCTCCCTGCCTGCCCTAGCTCACCGCAGCTCCCGGAAACGGCCGCCAGGTCTCTGCGGCCCCTAGGCACATGGGCGGTCAGGGAGGCTCTGCGTGCTGCCCCGGCCCCTAGTGCCGGCTCTGCAGCTCCCATTGGCTGGGAACCGCGACAACCTCCTTCCCTCACCCCCCCGTACCCCAACCCCCTGCCTGGTGAAAGTGAGTGAACGATGGAGGGAGGGGGGGATGGAGCTAGCGGGGGTGGGGCCACGGAGAAGGGGTGGGGCAGAGGGCAGGGCAGGGGTGTTCAGTTTTGTGCAATTAGAAAGTTGGCAACCCTATCCAGCTAGAATTTTATAGATAAAAATCAGCAAGTAAAGCCCTAAGGGGGTAGGGTCTACTTATCTGAAAGACCACTTCTCCTCATGCTACGTCATCACACACAAGCTCAGCGGAGGCCTCACCCACAAGGGGAGGTGAGTTACATATATTATAAAAAGAGTTCACCCGTCAAAATAAGTAAATAATGAAAGTTAAAGACAATTTTTCAAGACACTATAAATTAAAACTCTCTAATTTTTAATCCAGCTTCCCAGACAAAGTCGACCCTCACAGGAGATGCAGCATAGGGAATTTCAGGAAGGTTTGTCTCTTTTCGGGAAAAAAAAGTGTGGGGGTTTGAAAGTTGGGCTTACAACAGAAAGCTAGCTTCAGTTTTAACTATGATGTAGCTATAGTTACACTATAATACCAGCTTCTTGTGTTGGTGAGTGAGCCAAATTAGTTCTCTTGAAAAAATGAATTTGATGTTTCCCTCAGCCAGAGTCAATATCGAACATTTACACAAGAGCCTAATCCTTGAAAAAAAAAAAAATGTGTAATTATGCAGTTTTTTCACAAGTGTAATTAAATTGATTACAGTACATTATTACAGTAATTATACAGCTCACAATATCCAACTACTAAGAATGCTCCTTCAGAACCATGCCAGTCTTCTCCATCACCAACATACAACTCCTTCAGGACTCTCAAACTCACAACACTGTCTGGATTCAAGCAACATGTAGGAGAGGTTTCCCTAAGCAGTACCTGTTGGGGCATGATAAGCTCCCTCTGGTGCCTCACACCACTGCACCCAGGTATAAAGGGCCAAGCTGCCCCTGACTCCCCTGGGTTCCTTCCAACTGGAAAGACTCTGGTAGAGAGGGGAAGAAGAGGAGTCATGGAAAAGACATGTGCAACACATCTCAAAGAACATCAGTTATGGAAAGGTAGGTAACCATTTTTAATTCCAGTGATTGCACATGTTTATTCCACTGTAGGTGACTCACAAGCAATTTAAACAAGGTGGGCTTGGAATCTACTTGAACAGGGATTGTAGGACCACCCATTCAAATCTGGCATCAGCTCTAGATTGAGGAGATGGTATAGTGAGGCAAACGTGTGGACTGACGACCAGGTTGCTGGCCTACAAATGTCCAGTATGGGTACACAGCCAGGAAGGCTGTGGAAGTTGCCTGAGCCACTTCTTTACTTGGAGGTGCAATATCAGACAATCGATAGCACAAAGGACTACAGCTAGAAATCCAGGAAGAGATCCTCTGGGTGACCCTTCACTGTCTGAAACCACAACAAAGAGCTCAGATGAAGATCTGAAAGGCCTAATCTGATCCAGGCAAAAAGCCAAAGCTCTTCTAACATCTAGAGTGTTGAGCTTTTCCTTCCCCTTTACTCGAATGAGGCTTCGGAAAGAAAATCGGCAAATAAATTGCTTGAATAATGTGAAAAATCGGAAGCCACTTTTAGACAGGAATTTTGGGTGAGGCTGAAGGAAAAACAGTGTCCCTAAAGAAAATTGTATACGGAGGCTCTGACACTAAAGCTCACAGCTCCCCTACTCTCCTGGCCAAGGTTATAGCAACCAAGAAAGCCACCTTCAGAGACAGGTGTAACAGAGAACAAGTCACTTGTTATTTCATAAACACAAGATAGTGCAAGATATGGCAAATCAGAGCTTGAGCTGGGGGCACATCTCTTTGTATGGACCAAAACGGACAATATCTTCCATTTATCAAGGCAAGTAGTCCGAGTGGAAGGCGTCCTACGATTTAGCAGAATTTCAGGTAGAGGGCCTGAAGGAGGTGAGTGGTCCTGGGAGATCACATGCACATCTCTCGGGAGCAGCAGTGGAGGTCTGACCCAACAGGGGCAGTAGACTTAAAAACTAATTGTTGACAGGGCCATGCAAGGGCTATTCAAATAAGGTGAGTGGAATCTTGCTTGACTTTGGAGCAGACCTCAGGCAGCAGGCAGGAGCAAAACTGACAGGAAGGCATACAGCAGGCCTTTTTAACCAAGGTAGGAGGAAAGCCTCTGTCAGTGAACCCAGGATAGGATCTGCTTGTGAACAAAATACAAAAAAAGAAACAGAGATGACATTTGTTGTTTGCTCTTGTTGCAAAGAGTTCCATTTGGGGAGCCCTCCACTGCTGGAAAATGGACTGGGGCACATCTGGGTGAAGAGACCACTCATGGTAACCTGCAAATTATCTACTCAGGAGGTCTGACAGAGTATTTTGAGCTCCTGGAAGGTAATCAGCTCTCAGGTTGATGGAACGGGTAATGTAGAAATTCCAAAGGAGGATCACATTCTCGCATAACTTTTTTGAATGGGCCACCCCTTATTTGTTTGCATAGAACATGGCTGCTGTGTTGTCTACAAGTACCAACCAATTCCACTCCTTGGTATGTAGAAGGAACACCATGCATAGTAAACAGATTGTCCAACGCTCTTGATATTTAAATAGAGACTTAGATCCTGAGGAGACCAAAGACCCCAAGCTTAGGAGCCCCAAGGCATCAAAAGTGGTCTGAATAGTGGCGAAGCTGGAGAGTAGCTAAGATCTAGACCAGCCTCTCACTAGCCAGTCATCCAGGTAGGGGAGCACATGGACACCCAATTTTCACGCCGCTACTACAACCATGCATTTTGGGAACACGCTGACAGGCAGCACTACAAATTGGTAGTGGGATCCATTGACCATGAATCTGAGAAACTTTCTGTGGCTCTGGTGAATCACCACATGAAAATATGCTGCTCAACTTAAAGGATGCTTACCAGCCCCCAGGACCTAAGGAAGGGATAATAGACAATAGAATACCAATTTAAATTTATTAAATATTTTTGGATGTTTTTCTACATTTTCAAATATATTGATTTCAATTACAACACAGAATACAAACTGTACACTGCTCACTTTATATTATTTTTATTACAAATATTTGCACTGTAAAAATGATAAACAAAAGAAACGGTATTTTTCAATTCACCTCATACAAGTACTGTAGTGAAATCTCTACCGTGAAAGTGCAACTTACAAATGTAGATTTTTTTTTGTTACATAACTGCACTCAAAAACAAAACAATGCAAAATTTTAGAGCCTACAAGTCCACTCAGTCCTACTTCTCATTCAGCCAATCACTAAGACAAACAAGTTTGTTTACATTTACGGGAGATAATGCTGCCCACGTCTTATTTACGTCACCAGAAAGTGAGAACAGGCATTCGCATGGGATTTTTGTAGCCAGCATTGCAAGGTATTTACGTGCCACGTATGCTAAACATTCGTACGCCCCTTCATGCTTCGGCCACCATTCCAGAGGACATGCTTCCATGCTAATGATTCTCATTTAAAAATACGGTGTTAATTAAATTGTGACTGAACTCCTTGGGAGAGAACTGTAGGTCTCCAGCTCTATTTTATCCACATTCTGCCATATATTTCATATTATAGTAGTTTCGGATGATGACCCCCAGCACATGTTGTTCATTTTAAGAACACTTTCACTGCAGATGTGACAAAACGCAAAGAAGGTACCAATGTGAGATTTCTAAAGATAGCTACAGCACTTGACCCAAGGTTTAAAAATCTGAAGTACCTTCCAAAATCTGAGAGGGATGAGGTGTGGAGCATGCTTTCAGAAGTCTTAATAGAGCAACATTCTGATGCGGAAACTACAGAACCCAAACCATCAAAAAAGAAAATCAACCTTCTGCTGGTGGCATCTGTCTCAGATGATGAAAATGAACATGCGTCGGACCGCACTGCTTTGGATTGTTATCGAGCAGAACCCGTCAGCAGCATGGACACATGATCCCTGGAATGGTGGTTGAAGCATGAAGGGACATATGAATCTTTAGTGCATCTAGCACGTAAATATCTTGTGACACTGGCTACAACAGTGCCATAGAATCATAGAATATCAGGGTTGGAAGGGACCTCAGGAGATCATCTAGTCCAACCCCCTGCTCAAAGCAGGACCAATCCCCAATTAAATCATCCAACAAATTTTTGCCCCATATCCCTAAATGGCCCCCCTCAAGGATTGAACTCACAATCCTAGGTTTAGTAGGCCAATGCTCGAACCACTGAGCTATCCCTCCCCCCACCTCTTCTCACTTTCAGGTGACATTGTGAACAAGAAGCGGGCAACATTGTCTCCTGCAAATGTAAACAAACTTGTCTGTATGAGCGATTGGCTCAAGAAATAGGACTGAGCGGACTTTTAGGCTCTAAAGTTTTACATTGTTTTACTTTTGAATGCAGTTATTTTTTTGTACATAATTCTGCATTTATAAGTTCAACTCATGATAAAGAGATTGCACTACAGTACCTGTATTAGGTGAATTGAAAAATACTATTTTGTTTTTTAGTGAGCACTGTACACTTTGTATTTTGGTATAATTGAAATATATTTGAAAATGTAGAAAACACCCAAAAATATTTAAATAAATGGTATTTTATTATTGTTTAATCGCGATTAATTTTTTAATCACTTGACAGCCCTAATTATTATTTTCTTCAAAATGACAGACTCCTCTGATGAAAGCAGCCTATTATCTCAGGTGCACCAGAAGATGCATCTGCAACCTATTTATGGTAAAAGGTGTTTTATACTTGATCCAAAGAATATTGCTACAACTTCTAGTTCTATAATCTCAGTAGAATCAGTCTCTGCTCCTGTTCTACTCTTGTCACTCACTACAAAGTCAAGAGGAGCATGAACAAAAGCATGTTTCCACCATGAATTCTGTGATCAGACATCTATAGAATAAATGCAGGGAGTGTGATAGGAGAGACAGTATTCAGAAGCCACAGGACGCCTCTTATACAGAAGAAAGTTTCCAAAAAAAAAATAAAAGCTTTAAGATGCGATTTGAAGTGGATGCTTCTTCCATGGACTTGTCAAAGCATTCACTCTAAAGGAGTCAGCCTCTCACAGATATGCCTGATGAGAAAAACTGATCTGATAGTGTAATTTCTCTTAGCAACCCCCTGCATAAGCAAGGCTATCATGAAAACTTCCAGAGCTACAGTATTGTAGTTACCGTGTAAATAGAATGACAAGCTGACTGCCTTCAGCATGAGAACGATGGCATTTATAAAGGCTTTTTGATACAGAGTCTAACATGACATTCTTCTCAGCACAAATGGGAAGCATTTTGCCTTGCATGAAGTCGCACTTACATCTTTGGTCTAGTTCAGCGTTTCTCAGATGCGGCCACCAGGGGGTTTTCCTGAGGCCATGACCGCCTCCTGAACAGAGATGGGGGAAGAGGACAAAGCAGCAGCCCCTCCCTGCAGCACCTAGGGGCTCCGAGGGAGGGCTTCAGTGCCCCCCCACACACACACACACACACACACCACAATCTTCAGCTGCGAGGCTTCAGGTGCAGGCTTCAGCACCCCTGCCTGGCTTCAGCCATGGGGCTCTGGCCTTCAGCCCCTCGGGTTGTCAGGGCTCTGGGCTTCAGCCCCTCTCTCCCCACACAGCGCCAGCCGTGGGCCTTCAGCCCAGGGCGGCCAGGCTTCAGCAGTGCCAGCCTTACTGGGTGCCGTGGTCAAGAGGCAAAGAGCAGGTTGAGCCCAGGGTGCAAATCTGCAGAAGGGAGCTCAGGGCAATGGGAGGGGGGAAGCAGTGGAGTCCGCGGGGGGCAGGGGGGAGGAGCAGGGACCGGGGCACCAAAATACAACTGTACATTATTTTTATTATTGAGTGTTCAAAAAACCCTTCAGAAATAAATTACAATGATTTGGGCATGTATATGTGCAGGTTTATTTGTTTTTCCTAAAGTTAATTAAGTATTTTAAGAAAATTTGTCAGATCGGCCACCAGCAAGAGTTGGTGGCCACACTCTGAGGCCACCAAAAAGTTTGTTGTGAGAACCCGTGACTAGCTTACAATTAGAACAATTTCATTGTAACTCCCATTCATTCTTTCCTGTCCAATTTGCAAGCCTCCCAAGCAAAAGGGAAACCAAACGCGGTTGGGGGTGTGAGGGGGGGAGGGGTTGAGAAACTGTCAAGAAGCAGGGAAGGTAGCATAGAGAAACTACTTTCATCAAGAGATACAGGAAAAACTTTAAGAAATAAGGAAAGTGAATAAAAACTGAACTATTTAACCTGTTCTCTTCTATTCTTTTTAATAGCAGCATAAGGATACTTTTCAAAAAAGGACCATAATCCTTTTTCCTAATAGGGTTTGCAAATGGCAGTTTTCTTAAACACAATAGACACTACAAGGTGCAGCCCTTAGTAAGATAGAGCCACTTTGGAAGTGGTTGTGGCACTTCGCAATGCACAGCAACAGCCAAATACAACAAATCCTGCTGTAACCAATTACTTAACGTGCACCCTCCCTGCCAAGCAGCAGCACAATTAAAAGCCCTGAAGTTTAACCAGCACACTTTTAAATTCCATGCATTGCTACAAACCCTTGACATGCTACCCATCAGATGTTTACCCTGGAAGAGGCTTTTTAAGTTGAGCTTCTGATTTCTTAAGTTGAATAACTGGGCTGGATTTGACAATCCTCCTTCCCCCATCTAAAAAGTTTTTATACTCCTTATATAAGTTCTAAACCTATCACCTTTGATGGCATCCCTTTAACCCTTCTGCAAAGGGAGAAGAACTGCATTCTGCCCTGAGTTATCAAAACTTAGGCAGCTTTATTATTTTCACTTTAAATTAACAGGCCAAATCACCTTTTTCCACCTGCACTCGCCCAACACCACAGAAAATGCTTAGTCAATTACTTCATTTCTAATGCTGCATCTAACATGATTGTTTATTAGCAACTGGCTTCCTGTAAGTGAGTGAGTTCACTTTGTATTATATTTCACAATACCAAAAGTACTGGTGTAATTAGAACTCAAGTTTCTCTCTGCTGATATATAACCTTCAGATGGATATTCAATCAGTTTTAATCCTTGGATCTAAACTTGTACTCTGCAAGACAGGAATAAGTTATAGCTCCATCTGGTTGATGCATGAGCCATTCTTAGCTTAGCCCTGCATGTTAAAAGTATGTTCACTATGAACTCCGGGGTCTCAAGACGCATGTAATCCCCTGAGATTTTTATGCTGCTTTAAAAATTAAAACATTGCTAAGGACAAAGAATTTCATTTTGATTTTTAAAAGATACATTGTAAGATTTCATTAAGGCTCTAGCACCTTTAATCAGGGTTTTCCCAGGGATTTTGTCAAGAGGGTTCATGAACCTTCTTACTGCTGAATGACACAGCATCTTGGTCACCCAGCAGCCTGAGCCATGCCAGTAAATCCTGTGGCAGAGATTGAAGAGATACTGCACTTAAACGAGCATCAACTTGCATATGCAAGGTTTTTCCAGTGTTCAGGTGATCTTCGGCACTCTAGGTGTAGTATGTAACCACATATCTGAAATCAGTAGATTATGGTTCTTTTAGTCAGTATTTAGCCGATTCACCTCAGGGGTACAGTACATAGCGTCATCGATGGAACACTGATTAGAGTACCCAACCAGAAGTTACTGTTTGATTATATATTTTACATCTGTACATGACCAACCATACACCTCATTGTCGAACAGAAACCCTTGAAAAATACAATCCTCATTTTCTCAAAGATCGTAGCCCTTCAGAGAGGAAGGCTTCAAAGTGGTTAGAGAATAGCCCTAGGACTGCCAAGGAATTTAAGGGGTGGGGCTCCCGGCTGGTCATCTGAGAACAGGGCAGTAGAATTCAAAACGATGACCAGAGAGGCGAGAAACGGCATTGTAGGACACCTCCCGGAGCCCAATCACAGCGCTGTAATCTATCAGGGTGTCTACACTGGCACCATGGTGTTGTAGCTCTGGCGCAAAAAGTTGTACACCTCTCATCGGGGTGGCTTTTTTATATATATATATATATATATATATAAAAACAGTGCTGCAACTGCGCAGTATCTGCGCACTAAGTTGGTTGGCAGTGTGTACACTTCGGGAGTTACACCGCAGAAAGCTGCTTTACTGCACAGAAACTTGCCAGTGTAGTTAAGGCCTAAGGGCTTACCTACGCTTAAAACACCACAGGAATACGGATTCTCTCGTCAGTGTAGGTAGTCCACCTCCGGAGAGGCGGTAGCTAGTTTGAGGGGAGAATTCTAGCACTGTCTACACGGGGACTTAGGTCAGTTTAACTACACTGCTCAGGGGGATGGATTTTTCACACCCTCCACTGATGTTGTTAAACTGACCTAATTTTCTATGCAGACCAGGTCTTAGCCAAGAACAGGAAAAAAACACATTACAAATCCCTTTCACCTTCTTTATACATCAGAAAGCAAAAAAGGGCACAAGCTGTAGAAAGAATGTTCCAGGTCACCTTGAAAACTCTACAAGTATTAGTAAAAGTGCAAAAGAAAGATCTAGAAATCAAGAACAGTGATTTTAATTTTAATAAAGGAATTATTGCATCAGCTTTGACACAAACACCTAAATACACCTACTGTACATGACAACTTTTGCATGCAATACGCTATTCAAAAGGAGCACCCAACACGTGTGCCCTGTTTGAACTAGTACTCTTGAAACTAGAAAAGTCTCTGGAAGAGAAGGGTGATAAATCAATCACAAATGCAATCAGTTAATTGTTACAGCACTCATGATACTGTCCAGATCATACATTAATCTCAGACTCCTAAAATTAGACTTAACTCTATGTCTGGGAAGGCTAGAAGCCTTAACTGAACATGCTTAAAAGTTACTCAATATAGCATAGTTGGTGTTTTAAAGCAAAAGTAATAACACACAAAAAACAAACAAAAAAACAAGGAGGGAAAAACAAGACTTGTTAATACCTCTTTCTGTCCTTAACTAAACTGATCCTATTAAACCATTTGCTGAACACAATAATCTCAGCACTGCAAATACCCAGTAGGTAAATATTTTCCATTCCAAACATGCTATTGTTTCTGCGATTTGTTGGGGTATGCTCAGTTGCTTTACATTACTAATTTATTAAATTCCACAAAAGTTTGTTTCATTTCAGCAAAGGCCTTTAACCATGAAAGGGCATATTTTAGAGGACACATACATTACAGCAATGAGGTTGCAGTACAAAGGACTGAAGCTCTTAATCAGGTAGGAGCATTAGATGCCTATAGTTATACCCACAACTGAATGACCTTGATTTTGTAAAGAGGGACCACAGACAACCGTAAACAATCTACAGCATCTCCTGAACACAGTGCCAAGTTACTAGTAGAAGATTATGGTCAAGGAAGGGGCAGAAGGACGCCATTCTGAGAGCTGAGCTGAAGCTACAAATTCCATTCTTATCAATAGCTCAGGCAAGATTTGAAATTAGACAAAGGTTTTTAACCATCAGAGAAGTGAAGTTCTGGAACAGCCTTCCAAGGGGAGCAGTGGGGACAAAAAACCTAACTGGCTTCAAGACTGAGCTTGATAAATTTATGGAGAGGATGGTAGGATGGGACTTCCTACAATGGCATGTAGCCAATCTACGACTGCCAGCAGCAAATAACTCCAATGGCTGGTGAGGGGACCCTAGATGGGGAGGGCTCTGAGTTACTACAGAGAAGTTTTTCCCATGTATCTGGCTGGGCTTAAAGTCTATGAGATTTCAAAAAGGTGTAAGTACGTACACAAAGAGGTAGACAATTTCTGACTGAACGTCAGTATCTAGGAAACTCTAATACCTCTTACAATATTTATGAAAGGGAGATATTTAACTACAATAGCTGTAACAGGCCTTTTTTTATGCAAGTGACAAAAAGAGCTCAGGGCAGACAGAGGAGAGGATGATGGACGAAACCAGGAGGGTAAATAATTTGACTAGCAATAGCGCTACTGGTACCACAGCCATGATAAGCCATCTTAGTTTTCAGAATGATGCCGCTATCCGATACTCCTGTACATCCTTAACGTCACTACCTGCTAGTGCCAGAATCCGCTTAGCATCCTTTCCCCATGACTTCAGAGGTACCCTTTTGTTATCTCTTCAGTGCCTTGTTCCAAACTGTTCACCACACTTCATAGTTTCTGTAGGCCAAGCACACTGCACACACCAGGGCCCCTTGCATTCCCCCGTGAGCTCCCTGGGCCACCCTCCTATTCCCCTCTATTCCCGGAACTCCCCCCAATCCTTCCCACCCCCATTCCCCAGGGTTCCAAACTCTTAACTCCTCCAGAGACCTTTAACACCCAAGACTTAAATGGGTGGACTTGAGATTAAATTGTTTCCCTTTCACCTTCTCTTAGCAAACAAGGGAGTTGAGAAACAGGTCTATATTTGTCTGCTCTTCAATCCACCAGACTGCAAGGCTGAAGTCGGGTACTGTGAAATGATGCTTCTCTGCCTCAATCCCAAAATATACCAGGTTTCTCCTGTAAGCTCTCGCCTGCCTTCACACCCTGTCCCGAGGGACTGAGCTGAGAGCGCATCAGATTTAAACCGAAGAGAAATTCATTGTGAAGGCTGACATCTCTGATTTGAGCCTTTCCCCCACCACCACCACGGGACTACATCTGAGCTACTTTTCAGGCAACCATTAGAGAAGTGCTGAAGGCCAAATTACCCCCCAGTATACCTGCACAGAGGCACTGTAACTGAGGGCGTAATTTGAAAACAAAGGCGTTGCACAGCTGGCTGTGCTAACAATTCTGTTGATATGCAAGCCTGAAAAGAATTCAGTTCTCTCCCCCAGAGCTTTGTTGCTTCTGCAGGGGCAAGAAGTTGTAAAAAAAAAAAAAAAAATCAATCTTACTTCTTCACTGAAGTCAGATACATAGAAGAGAGGGCAGATCTGCTGAGCGAGAAGGCGGCCCCTTTACTCTCAGCCTCCGGAGTAGAACTAGGGTACGTCTATACTTACCTCCGGGTTCGGCGGTAAGCAATCGATCTTCTGGGATCGATTTATCGCATCTTGTCTAGACGCGATAAATCGATCCCGGAAGTGCTCGCCGTCGACACCGGTACTCCTGCTCCGCGAGAGGAGTACGCGGAGTCGACGGGGGAACCTGCCTGCCGCATGTGGACTCGCGGTAAGTACCTTGTAGTTCAAGCTAAGATAATTCGACTTCAGCTACGTTATTCACGTAGCTGAAGTTGCATATCTTAGTTCGAACTGGGGGGTTTGTGTGGACCAGCCCCTACACTCAGTTTAGTTTTCTTGTCGTTTTAAAGTACCACACTGACTAAAAATGAATTGCTTTACTCTCACAATAGTCCCGTCATCTGCTGTGCAACTAAATGGCTTCTGTAACTTTGTTCGGGACATGTTGTTTCATTTTTTACAACTTGTTTTCACATTACCCACTAGTTCTGAATTTTGTAAGTAAAACAAAAGCTTGCTTTTTCCAAGGGTCCTTACATAGAAAGAGTCACGCCACAAAGTTCCACATTAACGCAGGATTATATGCCAAAATAAAAGTAAAAGCTATTGGATTGAGAGCCAAAAAGCTGCGTTTAGATTAAAAGAAGTCTGAACAGCAAGCAGTTTTACCTGCCTCTACCCCGATATAACGCAACCCGATAGAACACGAATTCGGATATAACGCAGTAAAGCAGCGCTCCAGGGGGGCAGGGCTGCGCACTCCGGCAGATCAAAGCAAGTTCAATATAACGCGGTTTCACCTATAACACGGTAAGATTTTTTGGTTCCCGAGGACAGCGTTACATCGGGGTAGAGGTGTATATGTACTCCAGTATCTGGGAGGGTTCTAGTTTCTGCTCCAACTCTGAATTGTGGGGCAGTTAAAGCCAGGAATACATTTGATTCAGCTCTCTTGAGTCAGAGGCCTGGTCCACACTAACCCCCCACTTCGAACTAAGGTACGCAAATTCAGCTACGTTAATAACGTAGCTGAATTCGAAGTACCTTAGTTCAAACTTACCGTGGGTCCAGACGCGGCAGGCAGGCTCCCCCGTCGATGCCGCGTACTCCTCTCGCCGAGCTGGAGTACCGGCGTCGATGGCGAGCACTTCCGGGATCGATCCCAGAAGATCGATTGCTTAGGCCGGACCAGGAAGTAAGTGTAGACCTGCCCTGATATTCAAAAAGGCGATCCATCCACAACTCCAGCTGAAGTCAATGGGAGCTGCAGGTGTTCAATACTTCTAAAAATAAATCAGGCCATCAGCATGTTCTTATTTGGATGAGCTGTCTGGAAAGTTAAAAAAAGTTAGTGTAAGTGACGCTGACTTTACCAACTACAACAGCTTGGGTTTATAACACCCAAAAATCATTTACATGCATTTAAAGCCATTATTTACCCCCCACAAAGACAATAATGGCCCTTTCAGAGGAGTTGTGGTCTATTGTGTGAATACATACTTAGGACATGATCCTCCATAGATCACTGCACGTTGAGGGCTTCTCTTACATTGTCTGATAGTCACCATACAGGAGATGCTGAGTATTGCGCATCTAAGGCCTGATCTACAGGTTTTGTACCAGTATGACTATTTTGGTAAGGGGTGCAATTCTTTACTGACAATTATACCAGTACAACCCCTAGTATGGACACAGTTCTACTGGTATAAAGGTGCCTTACTCCAGCAGAGCTTACTCCCCATCCCATAGAGGAATGTGCGATACCCCATTTATACCTTGGTAACTGCACCCACACTAGAGGGGTTGTATCATTTTAACTATACGGTTATAGTTGAAGAGGTACAACTTGTGTGCTTAGATAAGCCCCGAGACAGAAGAGTGGACCTGTGACCCTTTGACTGTAAACTGACCTTTATAGAGAGTAACGACAGAGGTGTGTACTACCCACTTGGTTTTAACCATCTTGTTCATTTGACTCCCTCACTCTGAAATTCCAAGTGCAAGTAATACTGGTTGTGTCAAATTTCTTTTAAGAGAAATAAAGAGCTGTTCTTTCATCCATATAACTTTGTGCTCAACTCATTCTTAATGAGAGCAGGGAATGGCTAGATGGCGGGGGTGGGAGGGCAGCAGGTTAGGTATCAGGCTCAGCCTCTCATCTCTGAAGATTTAAACTCAACTCCTAATGTCAAGACAGCTTGCAAAGGAGAAAAATATTGGGCTTGTATCCTGTGCTACTTTAACATATAAAGGGCTGGAAATTGTCAGAAGAAAGGGGACTTGTGAGAAATGCAGGTCTTGTTTACTTTGGAAGACGATGGTTGCATCTAAATTTTTGTGCACAAACCTCTCACTAGTGAAGCTCCAATAATGGGAGCACCAGTGCACACAAGGAGCAGGTTCTCTTTACCAGTGTAAAGAGGACACAGTGGCATGAACACCAGTGACTGATTCATTCAAGTGACCCTACTGTAGGGAGCACATGCCACCTTTCAGCATGGACGCACTGAGACACCACTTGACCACAGAGACACTGCCATGCTAAAGGGCAAATGCAGAAAGACCCCCACACAGGAACTCTAAGGATAGAAGTATTTTTTCCAACTTCTCACTAATGCAATTAATAGGCTTCCATATACCTACAGAAGGGTGGCTATGTTTAACCACTTGTATTTGACTGACTTGGCGCTCTCAGTTTGCTAATCAACTTTTCTTTAAGTTACAGTTTTTGGTTGTTTACGGGTTTTTTTGTTTGTTTGTTTTGTTGGTGTTGTGATGTTCTTGGGCTATTCACTGGGGTCTATTTGCCAGGACATGAAATACAAGCTTTGAATCTCTATTTCCTGACCTAAGGAGCTCTGTCCCAGGGGCAGGACAAGAGATTGCCAACCAGACATGCCAAACCCATAGAAAAAAAAAACCACAGAAATTGGGCTTGTTTTTGGCTTAATTGGCTTGTGAGTTGTTTGTTGGCTAGTTTTTGGCTTTTAGCTTGCTTGTTGCTTCTTTTTTTGATCAGCTACAGCAAGCAGGGGCAAGGTGGGGAGAGTCAGGGGTGCACAGCGGGCCCACCACAGTCCCAGACTGTACACCGGGGGGGATCTAGTCACAGAGTGTTGGGGTTCTTAGGGATTGGCTTGTTTTGGCCTTGTTTTGAAATGGGATTAGCTTGATTTTTGGCTTATTGTGAAAGTCGAGGTGCTTATTTACCACGTGAAAGCTGACAACTGTATTGCCAACCTTTCAAAGGTTCTACCCAGCTGCTGGCTGCGGAAGTAAGAGGGAAGTAGAGAACCAAAGGTTATACTTGACCTTGCAGATGTTAATAAGTTACCCAGAGCAGTGTTTATGCCAGCTCCAGTGGCCAAAGGCACGTTTACCCAGGGCTGGGTTGCTGGCATTTTCCCCTAAACACACCTGACCACAAAGCAGTGCCAAGCAGTCCAACAGTGACAGTATGTCTGACTACAAAAATCAAGATATTGTCCATTCATTTTTAAACAGTTCGCACCTATGCTACAAAAGGCCACATACAACCCCTTTCTTTTTTGGGGGGAGGAGGGGAGGGCGGGCAGTTAAGCGGGAGATGGGTGACAGCCTTGAATGAACTTGGGGCTTTACATATTTTGCTGAAAACCATGTTAAACAGACATTCCCAGCAGTGCTATACCTAACACTAACAGGGCAAGTGCTTGTTTCAGACCTGCTTCCAAATCACAAAGGAAATCTATGCTCAGTATGATCAATGGTGCAAATAAGGTTGGGTAACTACACTCATAAGTTTATATTTAATAGGCATGAGAATGGAAATAGCCATCTCACTTTCACCACTAATGAAGAAACAGAACAATGACCTTGCCAGTTAAGAATTCAGGCACCTTAGGCCTCCTCTTAGGTTAAATAAAATCTTTGTATAGCTAGGGTCTAATTTTAAAAGTATGCATGCAGTCCTTTATATCCCAGTTTGAAAGGAACAATGAGAAAGGAAATGACTAATCAAAGAAGCAGTAAGTTAATATATTTTGGTACTAGGAAAAAGAAAACTAGCATGTATTTTTAACACCCCATACAGGAGGATGCATTGGTCCTGCTTTGAGCAGGGGGTTGGACTAGATCAGCATTTTTCAAAGTTCGGGTCACGACCCAGTGTTAGGCACTGGGTCGCTCTGGTCAGCACCGCCAACCGGAATGTTAAAAGTCCCGCCTACCTGCTCCAACACCGCACTGTGCCCCGGGAAGCTGTCAGCAGCAGGTCCGGCTTCTAGGCGGGGGGGCCATGGGGCTCCGTGTGCTGCCCCTGCCCCCAAGCACCAGCTCCATACTCCCATTGGCCAGAGTGAGGGGCGCAGGCTCCGGGCAGCGCTTACCTCAAGCGGCTCCTGGAAGCAACGGCATGTCCCTACTGTGGCTCCTACGCGGACCCACGGCCAGGCGGCTCTGTGCGCTGCCCAGTCCACAGGCACTGCCCATGCAGCTCCATTGGACACAGTTCCCAGCCAATGGGAGCTGCGGGGGCGGCACTGGGGCAGGGGCAGCGGCAGCGTGCAGAGCAGAACCCCCTGGCTGCCCCTACAAGTAGGAGCCGAAGTGGGGCCATGCCACTGCTTCCAGAAGCAGCGTGGAGCAGCCCTCAACCCTGCTCCCCGGCTGGAGCACCGGAGCGGGGCAAGCCCCAGACCCTGCTCCCCAGCAGGAGCTCGAGGACTGGCTTGAAACGGCTGGTGGGCCTGATCCGGCCTGCGGGCTATAGTTTGCCCACCGCTGATCTAGAGGCTCCGAACAGGGCTTCTGCTAATCTGATTTGTACTAGTAGAAAAATTCTGGCTGGTGCTAGAGATGAAGCATCTTTCTTTATCATCATGCCTTTCCCAAGGCATTAGCAGAAGGCAGGCAGGTAATTGGGAACCACCCTGCCTCTATCATCTCTGCTCTAAGTGTGCAGTGTTGCAAGAAGGCACTCGTGCAGTCCAATTTGGGGGAGAGGGATGTGCGTCAATCAAGCGCAAACATGCAGAAGCCACCTCCAAGGAGAACAGACCAATTCTCTCGCCCAGAATGCAATACAGACACCAACACTTGGCATGCGTCTATACATACGTCATAGAGTCCTGGGAGGCAGTTTGTTTTCAGCTAAGAAATGGCTTTCATTTCCACTCGGTCCAGCTTTCTGACACCGTCAGGCAATCTCCCATGCCATGCTTTATGCATGGAAGGAGCTCCCAACAAGAGCCCACAAAGCACTGACCTCCTTCAAATCCTTCCTCAAAACTACTGTGCTGTGATGCTGCAATAAACTTAGCAACAGCTAAGCAGCTGGTGTGCTGACATGGTTGAGCTTAGTCGGCTCATTCTTACCTGGTGCGCCTTTCACCTTTATTGCATCACACTGTTTTGTCTTATGCTTAGCCTTTGCTCCAAAGAGTTTATAGTCTGTTATAGGTTTTTATAATGCTTAGCACAACAAGGTGGAGGCCTCAAGGACTGCAAAACAAATATTTTTAAGCCAGAACTGCTTTTGAACCCCCTCCACAAAACACCAAAATCCAATCTAGCAGTCCTTCGCCGTGACAGCACGCACGCAGGGAGTCTACTACGTTCATTTGGCTATTCGAATTCCACAGCCGGAAAACATCACGCTGTCTCTAGAAGAGGTGCTGGAATGTTGTCTGTGTTTGACCGTGATTGACTATGAGTGTTCCAATGCGTCATAATTAAGGATTACAAGTTCACCCTTTTTCTAATGCTTGATTTAGGGAGCCAAACACATTCATTGTTAAAAGGGGGGTTTAAAATTCAACTAGACGCTACAGCAACAAGGGCAATGGTGAGGATTCGGAACCAGACAGCAGACACTATTAAATGTGAAAGTTTCACACAAACTAATAGTTAGTGGTCTTGCAATGGAACCAGAAAAGTATTTATTGTCTATCCGACTTCACAGCCACAGACCCAGAAGCCCAAGCAGGTCTTCGCCCTAGCAATGCAGCATGCTGACCCTGGTCATTTCAGCAACAAGATTTTTCCATTATTTCTGCTCAGTCTGCTGTTCACACAACCACACAAAAAGACTGAGCAACTGACAAAAAAGTGCTTTGTTAACCTTTCCGTGACTCAATGATCCTATTGTTAAACAGCAATCTATGAAATGAGTAACTGACAGCAAACCTCTACAGAAAGAGGGATGTCCCAGCTATCTGAAGCACTAAAGAAGATCTGACCCACCTACCTACCAAGCTACTTTGGAGAGACACAAAACTTTAAAAAGAGTGATTAAGAACACTTTTAGATGAGGAAATCACAATTATTAACGGATTGTGTGGCATATTAGACATGGTTTACTGAACCAACACGCAGTTTAAAGAAATTATTTACCCCACAAATAGATTATATTTAAGTAGCAGAGAGATTTGGGTTTCCCTTAGAAGAAGGAAAACGGGATTACTGCATTAACAAGTAAGTCACTGCAAACAGCATATACTGAGACAGCAAGCGTCTGTTTCACAAATCACCATAACACAGCAGTCATTTGCAAAACAGTCTCTGCTTTAACCCCATTTTCAGACCCAACTTTTGAAACATTCACCTTTTGGGCTGAAAGTTCTCTTGGACCAGGAGATTACAGATAAAAATTCCTTCTGTCATTTGAATTATCAGAGGTGAGAACACAAAGTTCTCCAAGTTTCTCTAAAAGAAAGTGGTTAGAAATTTTGGAACACAGCCAGAGTTCAAAACCCATCAGGAACAAACAATTCTCATTTACTAATGTCTTTGCTAAGTTTAAGACGTGTTTAGATTTCAGATATGGACTACTTGAAGAAAGCATACTCAGCATAAGCAGGAAAAGTCTCCCTCAGCCAACAGGTGAACCTTAGTCAGATGCACTGCATAAACACGCACAATAGGATTATTGAAATAGGAATTTAAATCACTGATGGAGAAACCTGTAAACTCTGCCAGCAACATCATTCTAGAATTTTTTTTCCTACCCTCTAGTCCACACACTTCCCCTGCCCACACAAACCTAGGAAGTTAAAAGCAAAAATAACCATGTTGATGCAATTTTAAAGTGGCACCCTATAATCACAATTCAAGAAATACAAAAATTAGAGTTCCAGGAACAGAGTAAACTTGTCTAGGCTGCATTACGTACTACTCCCTATACCCATTTTTCTTGTTAAGCATATAATAGTTCTACTCTGAGTAATGCCAATGTAAAAAATGGGACCTTACTCAACAGATCAGTTTCCTGTAGGACTCATTGTCAACTAAAATAAGATGAGTTTTACTACTTTTTAACTCCCGAACATACTGCAGAGCCACACAGCAGACAAACTGAGTTGGATTCTATTCTGCCTCATGTATTAGCATATTTGTTAATTAAATTCTGATTGTTGGATCAAATTTTGTCCTCTGTTACACTATGAAACCTGTTTAAAGAAATCGTACAGATATAAGCAAGAGCAGAATTTGGACCACAATCTTTTTTGCTGACAATACGATACACGCCAGAAAAGATATTTTGGCCTTCTCATCCCAGATTGAATTTGCACAGCTGGCAGTCAGGGAAAGACTCTTTACTTGGAAGCTGAGCAAGTGTCTCTCTCAAGGATTTCCATATCAAATGCGAACTCTAGAGTTCAGTTTTTCCATAGTATAACTGCCCTTTCATTTTGCATATACTATACAACATATAAGATTGTGGTACTTAGACACCAAGGTGATAGAAGCCTTAGGCTATATAATGCAGCAGAGTTAAAGCTCTTGGAACTCTGAATTTTCCATATCCTGACCTTTGATTTAAATGTGCCAATAGAGTAAAAAGTTTCCAAAGTTTAGGGAAATGCCCAAAATTAAGATTTATTCCCACAATGCTAGTTGAAACCAAGTTACACCTCTTACATATTTGACAGGATACATTATATGTAAAATACAGTATGTTTAACTTTGTGCAGCAACATTCGCTTTGGAATTTCCCAGTTCATGTTCCACTGCTCATCATGAGCATTTTGTTTCCCTAATGAAAGGCGGGGGTGGGAGAAGGGAAATCAATACAGGGTGCGTAAACTCATTGGCCTAGGCCAGGGGTCCCCAACGCGGTGCGCCTGCGTACTGGCCAGCGGACGAGCATCCGCCGAAATGCCACCGAGAAGCAGCGTCATCCAGAGGCAGTGCAAGCTCTGGGAGGGAGTTTGGGTGCAGGAGGGGGCTCCGGGCTGGGGCAGAGTGTTGGGGTGCAGGAGGGGGTATGGGGTGCTGGCTCCAGGAGGGGGGTCAGAGCTGGGGCAGGGTGTTTGGGGTGCAGGAAGGTGTTCGGGGTGCTGGCTCCAGGAGGCGGATTGGAGATGGGGTGCAGAAAGGGGCTCAGGGCTGGGGCAGGGGTGCGGGAGGGGTTCGGGATGCGGGCTCCTGCCGGGCAGCACTTATCTCGGGCGGCTCCTGGCTGGCGGTGCAGCAAGACTAAGGCAGGCTCCCTGCCTGCCCCGGCCCCACGCTGCTCCCGGAAGCAGCCAACACACCCCTGCGACTCCTGGGGGGGGCATGTGGCTCCACGCGCTGCTCCTGCCTGCAAGCACCACCCCCGCAATTCCCATTGGCCACAGTTCCACATTCCCAGCCAACGTGAGCTGCAGGGGCGGTGCTTGCAGGAAGGAGCAGCATGCGGAGACCCTTGCCCGCCCCCTCCTAGGGGCCACAGGGATGTGCTGGCCGCTTCCGGGAGTGGCAAGGGGCTGGAGCAGGCAGGCAGGGAGCCTGCCTTAGCCCCACTGTGCCGCCGAACTTTTAGCGGCCGGAGATCACAATAGATTGGCTGAGGCTCCACAATTGACTGGTTGATCCAGATCTACGGCTTGGTGACAACAGAACTAGAGTTTCCAGGACTGGGAGGATGCTCCTTCAGACTTACTTTTTATTTTCTTCCCTACTTTCCAAGTTCAGGCAGTGTCACTGAGGAGCCCTTCCCTGCCAACTATCAGGTCCCACCAAAAGAACAAGCAGTTTACACTTTGGACTTGGAGAAATAATGTTTCCCCTGCAGCCTGACCTGTTGAGCATCCATTTCATATCTGAATGTCAACTATTTACAATACGAACAAGGAGATTAGGGAGAAAGTAGCACAGTCCTTCCTATCACACCTCAGAATTGATGCGGCACATTCCCGACAGGTATTTGTACAGACACTTGATGCCACAGGACATGGTCCTCCCACTGAGTTTAAGAGAAATCCTCGATGCTTCAAAAGGGATATACTGGCAGTAGCAGTATGCGCTTTCAAACCAGTAGAAACTTCATGGGCAAAGGAACCAGAGACAACCAGCCCCTCAGAATTACCCTCCGCTTCCCCCAGTGGCAAAGAGCAGCCCACCATGGCCCCTGGTGTGCAGCCGGAAAACTGGTGGGCTCAGGGGATCCCTAGATGCCGGAATGACCTTTAGGGGCCCCTGGCAGCTGAGCAAAATTTAAAGTCGCCCCAATGGTGCTCTAAAGTATGTCGGAGGGCTGGGATCATGGAGGCACAAGAGATACCTTATCCCCCTCCTCCACGGCTGTGAGTCTTTAAGTGTACCAAAGTGTGGCATAGGTGCCACAAACAGCAGGACAAAAACAAGTTTCTTGATAAGATCTGAGTCAGAACCACTGTCTGGCACTAAGATAATATGACTTGCTTACAAGGAAGCTGAGTTTTATAGCAATAACAAAATAATGTTTGAAATGGCTTTGGGGAGGACAGACAAGGGAGAACATCATCTGCTTTTCAGGAGCAGGACTGACCTCTAGCCACTGAAGCAGTAGAGATCTCTAACGGGTGATTATGGGCAGAAGAGTGGTTATTTAAAGACAGTCACTTTCAGGAACCCATCTTCAGTTTCAGATCCCATTTTGGTTTCCAACTGCCAGCCCTGCAAACTCAAAACACCCTTCTACTTGTAAACTGAGCACATTTGATCTGGAAGCCACCGGAATTCAACAGCTAAAATGGAACCACAGGGTCCTACAGGGTGCCACGATAGCATAACCATACTTGGATCCTTCTGGCACTCTGAAAATACAGCACAAGGACTTCGGGGACAGTTCAATTCCTGCTGATTCAAGTTTTTGCTCACTGGATGAGGTCTGAAGAGGACTCCCTTCTTTTCAAACTTTTCTTCTGGCTTTAAACTCTGAAGCAAAGGGGTTAGGAGAAAGATGCCTCAGCCAGTGGTCAACGATTAATCCAATAGTCAAATGATCAACTAATGACATTTTTAGTTCTCTTATCAGTCAAAACCTAGCCGAACCATGGAGCTATCCCAGAATACCTTTGCCTTGTATGATTGCGGAGTCATCTTCCTTGGCACCTAAGCAGTCACAAACCGATTCTGACTGCACTCAAACCTTCTTGCGAGCAATGGAATGCTGCTATTCTTCCAGATGTTTGCAGTATGACAGCAGGCAAAAGCACACTGCTCTGGGAAAAAAGGGCCAGAGCATTCCTTAACTGAGTGATAGGAGTGTCAAAAGATATAGTTACTATCACTTTCTAAATGCTCAACAACTTCCTTCCTATGTTCTTGCATAAATGCAGTAGACACGTTACTGTGCAATGCACAAGATTGACCTACACTGGTGTGTCACTCCCCAAGACAAGCGTCCTGGTACTGTGCCCAGAATCTCCCAGCTGGTCTTTAAAAAAAGAAAAGTTGTTTTCTAGTCACTCCTGTCCTCCAAATTATTATTATTGCAGCAGCACCTAGGAGCCCCAATCATGGACCAGGGCCCCATTGTGCTAGGCACTGTATGAACACAACAAAAAGATAGTCCCTGCCCAAAGAATCATAGAAATGTAGGGCTGGAATGGATCTTGAGAAGTCATCTAGTCCAGCCCCCGGCACTGAGGCAGGAAGAATTATACCCAGACTATCCTGACAGGTGTTTGTCCAACCTGTTCTTAAAAACCTCTAATGATGCAGATTCTACAACCTCCATTTGTAACCTGTTCCAGTGCTTAAGGATGCTTATAGCTAAAAAGCTTTTCCTAATATCTAACCTTGCTAAAAGATTAAGCAGATTACTCCTGGTCCTACCTTCAGTGGGCATGGAGAACAATTGATCAGCATGCTATTTATAACAGCCCTTAACATACTTGAAGACATATTTGGTCTTCCTCTCAGCCTTCTTTTCTCAAGACTAAACATGCCTCCTTTTAAAAAAAATAAATAACACACCACCTCTCCTCATAGGTCAGGTTCTTGAAACATTTCATCATTTGTGTCTCTCCCCTCTGGACTTTCTCCAATTTGTTCACATCTTTGAAGGGTATGTCTGCACTACACGTCTGTCAGCAGCATGTGGTGTACATACCCGTGTAGCCCCCCCAGCATGGGTATCAATAGCAGAGTAACCGAGAGGCCGACTTGTGCGTGAAAAGACATGCCAGAAGGGTGTGGGTACGTAAGGTAATACGTACCCCACACAGCTCTCTATTTGCTCAAGCCTTACCACCCCTGTCTACATGGCTAAAAATAGCACCAGTAGTGTCCCACTGCCTCCCTGCTGCCAGAGCCTTTCCCTGCGGTAGGAAAAGACTCTGGTCACAGGTAAAGGCTCTGGCAAGCAGTTTGTGGCTACCTCCCCCTGCCAAAGCCTTTCCGCTCTGCAGTGAAAAGTTCCAGCAGTGGGGAGCTGCTGAAGCCTTTCACTGCTGGGGTGTCTTTCACGGACGCAGGTAGCTACACATCACAGTGTGGATGCAGCTTGCTTTTCACTGTAACGTAGATGTAGCCTAAGTGTAAGCTTTCAAAGGTCTTACAATCCAAGGAAAGAGACAATGGATAGACCGACAGGGAGTACCTCTGCTCTGATGCCACTGTAAACCAACATTCAATTGTACAAGAAATGCTGAAAAACGTGTAGGAGTTTTGGAAGCAAGAGGCCAAGAAATCCAAGATACATGCATAATTGTATTTCTATTGATCTAACCTATGAAAAAGCTTATGAATGTAGCTTGTAAGTAACTTACTCAAGTTGCTTCCAGAAAGCCACCAAGAAACAATCCAGTCCTCAAGAGAGCCAGTTCACATTCATTGCACGGGGGAAAGCAGCATGAATCCTGGGTGCATATATACACCTAGTTGAAAGGACCTCATTTCCCAACTGTCCTTAGAAATTATATGGGTGTTCCAGAGGCGTCTAAGTCAAGCTTTGTTTTCTTTGGGTTAGCGGACATACATTCAATGGCCTGAATATCCACAGATTGGCCTTCTCAACCCATCCACTTAGTTAATATGTACAATCCAGAACAGAAAGGAGCTGAAGTTCATGAAAGATTGAGGAAAGACACAAACCCAGCTTCCTCACAGTGATGCAAAAGGTTTTTTTCCTCCTGCTGATAATAGCCCACCTTAATCGATTAGTCTCATTAGAGTTGGTATGGCAACCCCCATTTTTTCATGGAGTGTGTGTGTGTACATATATCTTCCTACTGTATTTTCCACTGCATGCATCTGATGAAGTGGGCTTTAGCCCACGAAAGCTTATGCTCAAATACATTTGTTAGTCTCTAAGGTGCCACAAGTACTCCTGTTCTTTTTGCTGATACAGACTAACACAGCTACCACTCTGAGACTAGGTTCTGTAACATCCGCAACACCTGTATACTTTAAGGAGAGTATTTGGGCGGCGGGGAGGGGTGGAAATCACATGAGACATTTCACAGGGATATTTTAAAATGGATTTTCTACAGAAAAATAGGGGGTTGCTGATTCTGAGGGACGGGTGTTGACAATGTAGGCATTACAAATGGATCCAAATAATCCTGTTCAGAGTAGATCTGGATACGGGGTGTCTGGAACCCTGGAGCCTGGTGTCCACTAATGCTCCTAAGGTGAAGCTGCACCAGTGGTACCAGTGGTGGGAAGTTTAAAGAAAAAAGTATGGTGTAGACCAAGTTTCCGATTATTAAGTTATCCCTGGGAAGAGCCCATTGGAAAGAGTCATCAAGACTGACAACTAGAAATGCCACTGCTTGATTTACTGTTATTTACCAACCCTAACAAAGTTTATTGGAAAATCCTGCTGGCATGTCAATGAAAGCAAGGGTGTTAACTGTAAATGCTGCTGGAGGACATTGTTATAGGTAAAAGGGATTAACACCACAATAAGAAGTGTGGCTTGCAAGCATTACAAGTTTATAGACATATTACAACCTACAGAAGGAAACATGCACAGTGACCCACAAAATGACCTACAAAGAAAAACACGGGGGTTGTCTCATTTGTCTTCCATAGTCTTTAGAAGTCTTCTGTGGGAAAAAGATTTCACTTGCTTCTCTCCTCTTTCCCCCACAATATCAGGGATTCAGATCTTAGCCCTCTAGGATAAGCACGGTAGAGATGGAGAACTGCAGAATTATGAGGTTTATGACATCACAGATAGCAAGGAAGTGATTTATAATGAAACTGTTTAAAACTTCAAATCAAAAGCTAACCACCACACATAAGCCCCCAACCCACCACAAATAAGGGCTGAGGTAGCTCCCAGTCCATTTCCCTGGGTACTCCAAAAAGACCACAAGCAAAGACTGGGAAGACTTGATATTTCTCAGGTATAAAAACAAGCAGAAAAGAAACCTTCCAGACTTTCCACACACCCACCACAAAGCAACTCCAAATACCTCCCTTTGTGTGGCACCTTAAGGGAAATTACAAATATCAAAATCCTACACTTAAGGTTCAGAAGGAGCAATAAAAGGACGAGGAGGTTTAAAGTTAATTTTAATAGACACATAATACCTATATTATTAACAACTTAGATCACCAGAACCTCTTCCCACACACCTATTCTCTCTCCCCCCCCCCCCTTTGTATTCCAGTGACCTTGGGCAAAAATAGACTAGTCACTCCTCTTTGTAGTTTCACTTTCTGTTATTTCACACACTAACAGGATGCTGCAATGTTTGGGTGGAGAACACTACAAGGGAGAGTAATTCCTTCAGTAACAGAGGGTCTCCATTTAAGATTTTATTAATGCTGTACTTGTCGAAACAAGCTTTTACAAAGCCTAACACCTATCTTTAGGGCCTCAGTTGACCTGACAGTGTCCCTTTAAGCTCATTTATAAAGATTTATGTATTCATTCAAATATAATCTAATTAAATCACAGCACTCCTGAGCACAGCCAGTAGCAGTGAAGCAATTATTCTGCTGGCCAGTGTTCATGTGCAAAGAATCCAACACAGAAGTTACTTCTAGTTCTCCAGTGAAGCAAACTCACAATAGAGGAATTACAGGGTAATATACAGGCAGGAGCAATTCCTGTATTTGTTTTAAGCGGGGCCAGGATCTCATCTGCCACTCCCCTTCCCCAACCCAAAACTGATTCTTAATTTTGCATGGAGAAGCACAAGGCGATTTCAATGTAGCATGTGTCATTCATTCAACCTAGACCAACCGGAAACAAGGCAATCACTGAGTGTTTCATCAGGAAGGGGGCGGGCGGAGAGACGGGGGAATAGATCTATCTATCTTTTGAAACCATATTCTACAGCAGGGGTCGGCAACCTTTCAGAATAGGTGCGCTGAGTCTTCATTTAGTCACTCTAATTTAAGGTTTCGCGTGCCAGTAATACATTTTAACGTTTTTAGAAGGTCTCTTTCTCTAAGTCTATAATATATAACTAAACTATTGTTTTATGTAAAGTAAATAAGGTTTTTAAAATTTTAAGAAGCTTCATTTAAAATTAAATTAAAATGCAGAGCCCCCCAGACCAGTGGCCAGGACCCGGGCAGTGAGAGTGCCACTGAAAATCAGCTCGCGTGCCAAAGGCGGCACGCGTGCCATAGGTTGCCTACCCCTGCTCTACAGTCTGGTGTTTAGGGCACTGGCCTGGGATGTGGGACTCCCAGATTCAAGTCTCTGCTCTGCGTGAATCAGAGTGATCTGGGATGGAAAAAACTCTCCTCAGAATCCTAGTTTCTATCAACTTGTGCATTTTAATGTGGCCGAGAACTATTTCTAAGAAGACAGTGCTAGTCTGAAAGAGCAAATTTATTTCTGCTGGATGCTGTTTTTACAGCAATCAAACAAGCACGTAGAAGCATGAAAATGCTGTCAAACATGATCTTTGTGTAATTTCCGGCCTCCCTCCCACCACACCAGCCACAATTTAGCACAATCAACACTTAGTCTGTAAGTTCTTTGGGGCAGGAACAATCTTTGTTCTGGGTTTGTACAGTGCCTTGCACAATGGAGTCCCATTCTACAACTGGGGGAGGGATAGCTTAGTGGTTTGAGCAGTGAGTGGCCTGCTAAACCCGGCGTTGTGAGTTCAATCCTTGAGGGGGCCATTTAGGGAACTGGGGTAAAAATCTGAGGATTGGTCCTGCTTTGAGCAGGGGGTTGGACTAGATGACCTCCTGAGGTCCCTTCCAACCCTGATATTCTATGATTCTATGAATACAAATTAATAGCAAAGTTTGATTTGTCTGGAGCAGATATTTAGATCAGCAATTCACAGTCTTACTGGCCTCAACAATCGCACTAGTAAGTCAGAAACATTTATTTTTAGGGCCCCATTCACCTGGTGGGCATGTGACTTTACAGAGACCCTCAAAAATTATGCCATACTGTCAGTTTTTAAATAGCTCAGTTCTGCTACTTTTTGCCACTACCTGAGCAAAAGTTAAGAGCCAAAACGTATAAACAGATTTCCCTTAATATTTATGATAACGCTTTGGATACATCACATGCAGGAGTATGATTTTACTTGATTTGCTAAATCTTTACTACCGTATTATCTGCCCCACAACTGGCGCTACAAGCACCCTGATGGAGTGAAAAGTTGCCAGATTTCAATGTAACTGCTTTATATTTCTCATCTATCCTCCTTTGGAATATTTTATAAGTTTCTATATTGTATATATGTTAACTATTTAACTTCTTTTCCAGTGTAAAAGCTTTCACTCTTCAGCTTTCTCCAGCACAGTAACAGTCTTACCTTTAAAGCAGAGACCTAAACAGAACTTTTCCCACACAGTCACTGAACTCCGTAAAGAACTGCAGCTTCTAAAAAGCTTTGTTAAGCACCAATTATTGTACGGTAACCAGGTTTGAGCAGTGATTCAAGTATTTTGACCTATGATCACCTAATCTCAGAAATAGGTGGAGTAAGGAATGATGTTAAAAAAAAAAAAAAGCTGTTATGTCGTTAACTGAATAATCACACTGTGTATGCAGGCTTGAGCAAGTCTTGCCCTTCCCTTTCAATAATTTTAACAAAGCTTAGCCGGCCTAGCTGCATTATCTGCACATTTCTAAACTGTTTGTGTGGCGTGGGGGGAAAGGAGGAGGGGGAAGGATAAAATTGAGGATTTCTTTATTTAACATTTCTTCCCTCCTCACCTTTTAAGCAGAGTTTAAAGCATATTTTAAAGACTGACTAGACAGTAAAGTAAAAAAAAAAAAAAAAAAATAACTGTAAAAAAAGTATTGTCTAGTTAACAAAACCTCAGGTCAATTTCATTCAAACCCAACCTTTCCTCAGGATGAGTTATATGCAAAAGCTATATTTTAATCATAGCACACAAAAAGCAACATAAGCATAAAATGTAACAGCAAAAATGTGGTAAAGCGAGTTATGGATGGAAACGGCAACCACGTTTAGGCACAGGAGCTCGACAAGGCAGATAATCACTTCCAACTCAAACTCACGTAATGTTAGGGATCTACTTTGAGAAAACTGGAACACAAACAAGATTTGAAGAACGGTGTAGTGTACCAACCAAATCTTTTTTTTGATTTTCATGGCAAACACTTAAGCTTTTTGAGCAACGTTTTTCTTTATTTGTTTCAAACATTTACTAAACTGAAAGTGTGTGTATTCTTATACATAAATACAAAAGTTAAAAGCAATTAGAATGTGAAATGGCAACAATGTAGCCTATGGGGAAGGTGCTCTGATAACACAGTGATGGGTGGCATTACAAAATCCTAAGGAGAAAAAAAAAAAACCCCAGACAGATGCCCATCACACAGAGCTCAAGCACTTCAGACAAGATAAATAGTTAAGGACCTTAGGCTAGGTCTACACTACCCGCCTGAATCGGCGGATAGAAATCGACCTCTCGGGGATCGAATTATCGCGTCTCGTCGGGACGCGACAATCGATCCCCGAATCAACGCTCTTACTCCACCAGCGGAGGTGGGAGTAAGCGCCGTCGACGGGAAGCCGCGGAGGTCGATTTTGCCGCCGTCCTTACAGCGGGGTAAGTCAGCTGCGATACGTCGAATTCAGCTACGCTATTTGCGTAGCTGAATTTGCGTATCTTAAATCGACCCCCCCCCCGTAGTGAAGACCTGCCCTTAGTCTTATACAGCCCATTATAAATATTTTTTATAAAGAAAAGTATATCACAAAACAGCCTATACTCTGACCTCCCAATAATCATTGCTGATCTCAAAATATGGAAAAGAAATGTAATTATACACTCTCCAGCCTAAAATGCAAGTGCGCTTTCATAATATATGCACTTTTCCTATATAATTACATATACATTATTCTAAAGAAAAAGCAGTAAGTATTTTTCTAAGGTACCCTACTGTCAGTTGATGTTAACTGATATTTCCCATTTGCTAGTACGTACAGAGTATTCCGATATCACTATCAAGACAAAAATTACAACATAAAACCAACAACGTATGGGACAGAGTTAAGGTTGTTATATTGTAATGAAATATGCATTTCTTTAAGAGAAATGTATTCATTTTGTGCACAATAAGGTGTAAGATGTCCTTAACTCTTTATATCCTTGCTTTTAAACAACTGGGTTAGTAAAAATGTTTTAGTTATAGGCAAGAGTATATTGTCACACAGCATCCCTAACTTATTTGCTTTTTTAAAAAATACCGAAGATATCCTCCTCAACCCCTATCTTTCTTTTCCATTTTAAAAGTACTTCCCTGTGCAAAAAGAATAAAAATGAAATTAGATGCACCAGTCAGATTATTGTTGCATCTGAAGAAGTGGGGGGTTTTACCCACAAAAGCTTATACCCAAATAAATCTTAGTCTTTAAGGTGCCACCGGACTCCTCATTGTTTTTGTGGATACAGACTAATACAGCTACCCCTCTGATACTCAGGCCAGGTCTACACTACCGCGGTAGTTCGACGGCTGGCAATCGAACTTCCGGGTTCGATTTATCGCGTCTGGTCTGGACGCGATAAGTCGAACCAGGAAGTGCTCGCCGTCGACTGTGGTACTCCAGCTCAGCGAGAGGAGTACCGCGGAGTCGACGGGGGAGCCTGCCTGCCGCGTGTGGACCGCGTCTGAACCGCGGTAAATTCGAACTAAGGTATGTCGACTTCAGCTACGTTATTCACGTAGCTGAAGTTGCGTACCTTAGATCGAATTGGGGTGTTAGTGTAGACCAGGCCTCAGATTATTAAAGTAGTTTGTACCTCTCCAGGGTGAATTATAATTAGTTATATTTCACTGTGCAGTACATTTTGCATTTCTCAACTTAGTCAATGGAAACGGACTAGTCTATTTCACAGATAGAGTCTAATTCAATAAGATTCTCAAAACTAGCAAAATGCTGCAGCACTTTGGTTGCTAGCACTGCAAGGGAATTATTTTGTAAACAACGTATTAGTTAATCCATGGGATTTTTTTTTCAAAATTATGGAAATTCTTTTGAAATGTAGTTTGGCACAAATCTGATATAAGAGTGTCCTTTTAAAAACATTATGTCTTAAATTGTTACAAAAAATTCAATTTACTTTGATTTTTTTTTTTTTTAAATTCCATAGATTTGCATCCAGACTGCTTTGCTGGCTAATTGTTAAAGGAGGAGGGATTTTTAAAGTCATTGTTGTTTAAGACAATGAATTTCTCTTTTTCTGAGGGAATGTACGCTAAACTTTCTTCTGATGTTATGAAGAAACAAAAGGCAGTTTATAAAACTCTTCAAGATAATCAGTTCTTAAAGCAGAGTTTTATCAATGTTAGTGTAGTGACTAAATGATGATGAATTCTGTACATAGCATGCTTGTCGTACAGCTGTCACTGCAAATCAAGAGATGGACCCATTATAGAAAGAGTTATTTCCAAAATATACAGCAGAGTAGCTTTCGGTTTTTCTCAAATCTTTAAATATGCTTCCAGAACCTCTAACATCAAGTTTATTTTTAAATCTGTGATTCTGAAACTTTGTACTAGTTCACTAATTCCTAATTCAAAGTATCTTCTTAGAAAAATTACTTAAGTGTACTATTGTTGAAGAATAAAAAGCTTTTTAGATTTCCTTATAATATTATGCATACAGCAAAACATAAGTGCAGAATGTTTGCATTTTGAAGTCTAACTTTAAGGAGCAGCTAGCCAGCATGTTCTCCAAAACTTCCTCTATTGTGCACCCCAATCGATGGCAGAGACACCAACTTGTAATAATTCATATGCTCATCAGCTTATCTGAAACTGAATTTAGTCAAATTACTGCTAGAACCCCATAAAAGTAGTTCTTAGTTTAGGCTGGACATTCTTAACCCTCAGTTTCCCCTTCCTTCCTTTACATAAGGAATTACAAAGGCAGAAAGTAACACACGCTCTTTCATTTAAAGTCACTCCTGTACCTGGTGATTATGCAGCTTACTCCTGTAGTTTAAGTAGATGATCACATTTATTCCTTACATTGGTACAACAAGGTTTCCTTTCTCTCATTAAATTTTGTTACTATAGCTGTTCTTGATATGAGGGAAAAGCAACACGTTATCCACAGCCATGGCATTCATAAGCAAGATGTCCATACTTGAACTAAATATTTACAAGGACAGCAGGTAACATCTTTTAGGGAGATTCAGGGACCCAAGGAAAGCGTTTTCTTGAAACATGATGTTTGGGTCAGTCTAAGTCATCCCTAGCAAGGATGGTTTTGTAATAGCCAAAGAAGACTGTGTCCAGAGGCCATAGGCGCTGAAACTAGAGGTGTGGCCGCACCCCCTGGCTTGAAGTGCTTTCCATCATATAAAGGGTTTACAGTTTGGTTCAAAGGCTCTCAGCATCCACACTATATAAATTGTTCCAGCACCACCGGCAGAGGCAAGGAAATCTCTCCTTTTCTCCCCACACACCCTTCATTTTCAACACTTTTAACACATTTTCAACAAGTTTTAAGGAGCAAGTTACATTAAAATTAAGCTCCCCAAAAAAATTAGAACAGCAGCCTCTTCGGGCCTGAACATGTGAGGTGCTGAGCTCCCTCAACTCCCAGGCTACAGTGCATCTCACAGGCCCAGAGGGACTCTATTCTTGGGTGACTGGAAACTTTACATCCCCAATCTCTAGTATGAACAGCATCAGAGATCACAGCTAAGGCCCTGAAATAGCAACAGAGTACAAGACCACATGCCCAACACCAGGCTCGCCATACACCCAACCAGAGAGCGGGGGGACTAGTAAATACATCACTGAATCACACAGCAAAACCCCATTGCATCCCTAGAGGAACAGCTAACCCACCCCCCACCCTAAACCCCACAGCCCCGCTGAGAGAACACCCCCCCTCCCAGTGTGACAGACAAGGGCAGGTCTGGAGCCAGACTTCGGTCCCCTCAGTCCCATGCCCCAACCCTTTACCCCCATAATCTTAGGGAATCCTCCCCTCATCCCCCCAGGGGCCTCCCTTCTCCACAGGCGGGGCCTCCTCACATAACTATGAGGCTCCTTACACAGAGACTCTCCCC
>NW_020664540.1:12017289-12037433 GCF_002925995.2 Terrapene triunguis
CTTGTCATTTAGTATGGCTTCTGCTATCTCTGGTCCTCACCAAAGTATATTATGCACTTGCCATGACCCCACAATATGGGACATCATGAAAAAGCTATTAACTAAATGAGAGCTTTTAAAATCATGCCTCATGCACCATTGTCCAAGTGGAAGACAAAAAAAGAAATCTAAATTAAGTAGATTGAGAAGCTTTGTGAAAGAACCATTTGAGCTTTATTGCTCTGTAGACCAGCCAGCATGACGAAATGCCTGTAGTGCTGACACATATTTCCAAATTTATGGAGGAAAAAATGCAAGGACCCAATTAGACCTGTTTCATGTCAGCAATACAAGCCTGCTACTCAGGGGGCAAACTCTTTTCAAACATCGAATGGGGCCCAAAGCATCAATGTCGTAATTTTAGCTTGGAATTCTGCTGACAAACAGTGGAGGAGTCTTTAGATCTGGGAAGCCAGAGAATCCATAGGGAGAAACAAGTCATGTGTTTAGTTTGGCTCTACTAGTCAAAACATGATCTAAGCCATGGGAGCTAATTATACATTAGTTAAAAATTACACACACATAAAGGGGATATATGAGATCCTTATTAATACCAGGAAGAAATGCCCCAATATTTTCACTGGCTTAGCCCATCTCTGATTCAGTCTCATGTAATGGTTACAAGAAAGGATTGGGGGGGTTGTTTGTTTGTTTTTGTTTAATTTGTTCTTATTAAGCTTTAGAAATAGTTACAAGCATGCATTCTTCCAAAATGCAGGAATTGACTAATAATGAACATATCACACATGAAAAACTGTGTCGACTCCTGTTAGAAAACAAGCCACAAAAATTAGTACTGTAGAAACAACTGGGCCTGATTCTGATCTCAACTACAGTGGTAAATCAGGAGTAATCTCACTGAAGTCTATTGAGTTACACAGGCAAGAGAGATCAGAATGAAGCCCAGACAGCTGTAAAAATAATATTACACACCTCTTAGCTAGCATTTGTCATAAACACAATTCTTGCCATCAATTAAAAAAATAAAATCTAAAAAAATGTGTTCTAGTAAGATAAAGTATCATGAGGCGTTGATGTACAACTGCATCAGGAATTTTACCATTTGTATCTAGTTCCTCTCCTAGAAGAAGTTAGTTCTGTTTTTTATCACTAACCTGAGACAATCAGGATAACACTTTGCATTATCGTATTGAATATGCATCTGTATACACACAATTTATCTTCAATTAAAAGAAGTTTGGTGTGTAATAGTCCTGAGGTCCAGAAAGCCAGAGGAGAGAATTCAGGTGATATAGCTAGTAATATTCTGCATCTGTTATAGGTTATGTTAGAGATACCAGGAAAAACGGACGTATTTTTAACAAACTGCAGGTTAGCTTTTCATTTCCAGATCCCGTCCATTCCACAATCTCTGTGACAGGCCAGTTAGAAGTAGTTTGCAAAGCAGAGGATTTTTAAGGGTATACTGTACACTTTCACTATGGTTAAAGGAGGACCAGTTGCAATCAATGAAGTAAAAACCAGGTGAAATATGATTTCAAAAAGGTGAACAAGCACATTGGGCCATCAGAACACTAGGCCAATCCCGCTAACACTTATGTGCGTGCTTCGTTGTAAACAAGAGAGGAGTCCCATTGACTTCTTGTGCATTCATTTGCATAAATCCTTGCTGGATTGGGGCCTGTTATCATTCTCTACAGAAAAATCCTTAATCTTATCATCACACTCTCTGATGATTCTTTCCTACATCTATAGCGTGCTGCTCTAAATTAGGGCTTATTTGGAAAGTGTTTAGTTTTGGCTCAGGTGCATCCCATTCAGCTGAAAGAGTTCATTGCAAGGAAAACCAGTTCTAAAGGTTCATTAGTAATGGACTATGGTAGAAGTGAAATCAGATTTCCGATCTGCTGAGTTAGCTGGTTCTTGATCAGATCCTGCTAAAGATGACCGTGGAGGGGTTAAAGGGAAAGAACATATCATGAGCACTGCG
This sequence comes from Terrapene triunguis, assembly GCF_002925995.2. Lineage (NCBI taxonomy): Eukaryota > Metazoa > Chordata > Testudines > Emydidae > Terrapene > Terrapene triunguis. The sequence goes on from NW_020664540.1 coordinate 12,019,280, forward strand.
CTGAGTGATAGTAAGATCAGGGGTAAGAAAAATGTGTCTAACATATTTTCCCCTTTTCTCCTTTCCCTTCATTGGTGGCATAATGGTGAAAAGAGGGGGGAAAATTAAAAGGAGGGTCCCTTTAAAGCTAAGAAAATTAGGAAATGCAGAAAAAAATCTTGTCTCCCTTAACAATTCCCTATGGTGGTGTAGTCATTATTTTTGCTTCTGTATGACATGATAAATAGCTCAAATCACTTTTCTCCTCCTCACTTTCCACAATCTCAATGGTTATATAAAAGAGTAAAATAATCTATAAGCACCTATTTATTTAAACCAATCCCTTTGTAATGATTGCCTGTCTTCATTCAGTACCTAAACCGTGAAGACATTTTCCTTTGCACAAAATGTGCATTTTTAACCAGGGAATGTTCTACCTCCTTCCTAACATGCAGCCCTAACTCACCTGAAATGTAATAGGATTACTATCAGACAGGAACAACAAACACACACACACAATCTAGCAGATCTTCTTGTTCAAAGAGCTCTTTCAATTATCAAGGTAACGTATTCCATTTCTGAAGTAACTTATAAGGCTGGCTCAGCATATTTGACTTTTGCCTTTGAATAAGAAGGTAATTGACTGTGTTCTGTTAACGCCCCCCCCCCACCCCAGCTTCTTGTTGTAACGAATTTCTAATGACATGTGCAGCAAATATCCTTTTAACCTATTCTGCTCTTTTTACAAATCAAAGGTAAAATGTAACTGTTAAGAGAGTAGAGAATATCCTGGCTAGCATTCAACTTAATACCATTACAGATCAAATTAACATTTAGCACTGTATCCACAGCTACCTGTGGGATGCTTATTTCAGCAGTTGTCTGTGTGCAGCCATTCTGATACACTGGGAAAATTACTTTAACTGCTCTGTGCCTCGGTTTACCCATCTGTAATGTTGTCAGTAGCACGTACCTGCCTCTCGGGGTGTTAGAGAGAAAAGGTGGGTGAGGCAATATCTTTTAATGGACCAACATCTGCTGGTGGAAAGCTTTCAAGCTTCACAGAATGGGAAAAATTCATGAGAGTGTCACAGCTAAACACAAGGTGGGACAGATTGTGATCTTGCAGGAGACTGGTTAAAGTGAAGTGGGCCATTAACACCTTTGCGGTTTTAGGGCAAAGGAGGGTTAGCGGGTTACAGATTGTTGTAATGAGAAATAAAACCAGTGTTGTTGTTGAGCCCGTGATTTTTGGTGTCTAGTGGAGTTAGGGATTTAGGGTCCACTCCTAGGCCTGTCTTTTTGAAGGGGTTGTGAAGGTTTCCTTTGAGGATGAGGACAGAGGGGTCTAATGTGGAGTAATCATAGAATCATAGAATATCAGTGTTGAAAGGGATCTCAGGAGGTCATCTAGTCCAACCCCCTGCTCAAAGCAGGACCAATCCCCAACTAAATCATCCCAGCCAGGGCTTTGTCAAGTGTAACCTTAAAAACCTCTAAGGAAGGAGATTCCACCACCTCCCAAGGTAACCCATTCCAGTGCTTCACCACCCTCCAAGTGAAGAAGTTTTTCCTAATATCCAACCTAAACCTCCCCCACTGCAACTTGAGACCATTACTCCTTGTTCTGTCATCTGCTACGACTGAGAACAGTCTAGATCCATCCTCTTTGGAACCCCCTTTCAGGTAGTTGAAAGCAGCTATCAAATCCCCCCTCATTCTTCTCTTCTGCAGACTAAACAATCCCAGTTCCCTCAGCATCTCCTCATAAGTCATGTGCTCCAGCCCCCTAATCATTTTTGTTGCCCTCCGCTGGACTCTTTCCCATTTTTCCACATCCTTCTTGTAGTGTGGGGCCCAAAACTGGACACAGTACTCCAGATGAGGCCTCACCAATGTTGAATAGAGGGGACTGATCACATCCCTTGATCTGCTGGCAATGCCCCTACTTATACAGCCCAAATGCCGTTAGCCTTCTTGGCAACAAGGACACACTGTTGATTCATATCCAGCTTCTCATCCACTGTAACCCCTAGGTCCTTTTCTGCAGAACTGCTGCCTAGCCACTCGGTCCCTAGTCTGTAGCTCACCGTCAGGTGATGGGGTGTGTTTGTCTTGTGTCACTTTCCTGTGTGAGTTCATTCGAGTGTGTAGTGATTGTCTGGTTTCACTCACATGGTTGTTACTGGGGCATTTGATGCTCTGGAAGAGGTACACCATATGTTGTGATAGGCATGTGTAGGACCCCTGGATCTTGAAAGGTGTGTTGTGTGGGTTATTGATCATCGAAGCAGTGGAGATATGTCTGCAGGTTTTGCATCTGTTGTTCTGGCAGGGTCTGGTGCTGCTTTGAGTTGGCATGTCTGGGTCTGTGGAAAGCTTGCTTTTGATGATGAGGTTGGGGGGTTGTATGAAGGCCAGAAGAGGGGATTTGGGAAAGATTTCTTTCAGGATGTGGTCCCCATTAAATATGGATTGATGTGAGGCTCTATTAAGTAATGTATGTAAAGAGCTTGATCATCATTCACTCTAAGATGCCCCATAAATATCATAGAACATACAATAGCCATGACCGGGACCCAGGCGATCTAGGTAAAATTCCCAGCTCTGCCATGCCCACAAACTCACTGTGTGGCTTTGTATAAACCACTGAATCTGTCTATGTCTCTGTTCCCCATCCTTTCTCCCATCTTTTTCCTGACTTGTGTAAGTAAGCTCTCTGGGGCAGGGATGGCCTCTTGCTGGGTGTGCAGTGCCCAGCACAATGGGGTGTCTAGGTGCTACTGTCCTACAGATGAGTAGTACCAGTATATCTTTGAGGATGAAAAGTGCTAAGAATCAGTTAAGGTTTGAAGGGAAAATATAAAGGCGGGGAAAAAACAAACTGTTTTGCTATTACCCAAAGGGCTAAAGGAAATCAGGAAGTCCTTTACAAATGTCATAGCAAAAAGTATTGCTGTTCTGCAGAAAAAAGCACCTGTATTAGGTGAGGCTTGGGCTGCAATTTAATGACTAAAATGCCTGAGATGCTGAACTCCTTTTACAATTCATCTTCACAAATTAAAAAAATAAAAATAAAGCCAAGAGTATGGGCAATTAGGGAGTAATTAAAGCTGTAAAAAGCAGCTATCAATAACAGAGGATAGAAGGATACTTACTAATGTGGCCATATAGAAATTAATGGATCTGGATAACATGCATCTTGTTCCAGGAAATGGCTAACTCAGGACCCGCCTCTGCACACACTTACTTGGGTCCTTAACTTTTCTGCACACATTTACACATGCGCGTAAATTACCTGCATCCCACTGAGTTTGCCAACTGGAAATAGACTGAGCTCCTGAGTAAAGATAAGGAGATGCGTAAATGTGTGTGGGCATGTAGCCAAAATGATCAAACCCCTGAAATGTTTCTGAAAAGTCACAGACAAGTGGGATAGTACCAATGGACTGGGAAAAAAGCAAATGTGATAGCTTCAAAAGAAAGAACATTATTTACTATATATAAAAAATTGGCTATTTCTTCAGTGTTCCATAACCAAAAAAAGAGCGGAATTATCTGCTAAAATATAAAGGACTCCTGCAATTTTGTTAGTGGTTATTATTGCACTAATCTTCTATCATAGAATAAAATATTGGATTCTATGGAAAACCAAGCTATATTCTACTGCTCCAAATCTTTAATATGATTTGCATAAGACTCTTCCAACTTTTCTTTACCAAAATAATAGCACAATGCACAGAGAATTATAATCGCTGCATTTCTTTTCCAGATAAGATTCAATTATCAGGGTTTCACTGTAGCAGCAAGTTCGAAGTGCAATGAGGTGCAGTTAATGCTGTATCTGTTTTATAGAGCTTTACCTGAAACTTTAAGGAAAGTTTTCAGAGTAGCAGCCGTGTTCGTCTGTATCCGCAAAAAGAACAGGAGTACTTGTGGCACCTTAGAGACTTAACAAATTTATGCTCAAATACATTTGTTAGTCTCTAAGGTGCCACAAGTACTCCTGTTCTTTTTAAGGAAAGTGTCTGCACTAGGCTGCTTTGGTTCACACTCACGTGGATCAAAGACAATTAGATTCAGGCAGATCATTTGACCAAAAAAGTACGGAAAAACTTATTTTACAAAATTCGGCACAGAAAGAATATTTCTGACCTAAAGCCTGGGACGTGTTTGTGAAACTCATGAACAGGTTCCGCTATAAATGCTTGTAGCTCCCAGTAATAGCTAGGTAACAATGTCTTGCCCTCAGCCTGAGGGCATCAGCCAATGAGAGCTCTTTCAAGCTGGTAAGTGAGTGTGCTGCTAGGAAGACTTTTTATGGACCTGCTTTTAAAGGTGATGTTTAAAGACAAATAAAAATGGACTGATATGTTTTTTTCCCCCTCCATACTGCCTGCAATGTGAGACTGTTCCCTTAAAGGCATTAGAGAGACAAGCTGGGTGAGGTAATATCTTTTACTGGACCAATTTCTCTTGATGAGAGAGACAAACGTCCGAGCTACACAGAGCTCTCCTTCAGGTCTGGAAGGCATGACTGGGCCAGTGCAAGTAAATATCTGTCAAGCAAGAGAAAGAAGGTTTTGATCTGATCCCTTTGTCTCATGGCCGCTCGCAAACAGGAAAGGGGGGTAAAACCATAGGCACCGACTCCGTGGGTGCTCCGGGGCTGGAGCACTCACGGGAAAAAGTGGTGGGTGAGCACCCACTGGCAGGCCCCCTATCGGTACCTCCCCCTCCCCCCCAGCACCTCCTGCCTGCCGGCGGATCCCGCCGATCAGCGCCTCCCCCTCCATCCCCGCGCCTACCGCCTGTCGCAAACTGCTGTTTCACTGCATGCAGGACGCTCGGGGGGGGGGGGGGGGGGGGGCGGGGGAGCGGCGCGCATTTGGGGGAGGGGGGGGGAAGGGGGCAGAAGGGGGGGGGGGGGGTGGGAAGAGGCGGGATGGGGCCTTGAGGGAAGGGATGGAGGGGGGCAGGGCCTGGAGCAGAGCCGGGGGTCGATCCCCCCCAGCACATCAGAAAGTTGGCGCCTGTGAAAATTCATTACACTTTATTTGCTCAGGTATAGTTTCAATGGTGCTCTTCAATGTGAGGCCTTGTCTACACTGAAGAGCTACAGGGGCACAGCTGCCCCTGTCAGCATAGATACTCCACCTCTCTGAAGGATGGTAGCTAGGTTGGTGGAAGGATTCTTCTGTCGACCTAGCACTGTCTGCACAGGGACTTAGGCTTAACTACATGGCTCAGGGGTGTGGATTTTCTAGTGTAGACCAGGCCTGAGAGACTTGTAGAAATAGACAGTAGAAAGACAGATGGCTTGCACTTCCATTGTTTCTCTTATTGTTTGCCATGAGATGAGGGAGGTGGTCAGAGAACATTTAAGGGCAACATAATCAAGCAGTGAACTGTTTGTTGGATCTGACTCTCTGATCTATGCAATACCTGTGGAGAGAAGCCAGAAAATAAGAGTTCTCTTTTCCAGATGATTTTGTACCTTTCCATTGGGCAAACATTGATTTTTGTTTCTTGTATTTTTCATGGTATAGAAGCCAATTTGGGCCAAATTCTGTCCTCACACTGGTGCCAATCAGAAGTAGTTCCAATGTAAGGCAGTGGAGTTACATGGCTTTAAAACCAGTGTGATTAGAATCAGGCCTGAAATCTGTTTTGATTGCTACCTCGCTTGTGCACTGGAGATTGCATGAGTAAGCATGGGAGAAGAGTGTGTTAGCTGATGGATCTTGTTGTCATCAAAGAATGGGGAGCGCTCTCCTTATTGTCATTATGGGCCCAGGAAAGCCAAGGACAATGGGTCCACTTCTGATCTCATTCCAGTTCTACACCAGTGTGACTTCATTGAAGTTGGAGGAATTACTCTTGATTTACACTGGTGCAAGTGAGATCAGAATCAGATCTAATGGGCACAATTCTGTTCTTACTTACCTCCATGGAACTTCATGATTTTAAGTGGAATTACTTGCAATTTATGTCATTAATGGCTGCTGTAATTTCTTTAATTCCTTAGTGACACAGGGCTAGGGCCAATGTCTATTTAAATTAATGAGTATTTAGTCAGGCCTGGAATGTAGCATTTTTAAAATCAAGAAAGAAAGATTTGTGGCCACCTTCTGTCCCCAGAGCCTAGCCCATGATCTAGAGCAGAATCTGACCCCAAACACCAGGCAGGGGGCAAATCTAGAGCTAAATCAAATTGAGTGAGTCACTTTAATTCGAACATTGTTCTTATCTGTATACCTGAGAATGCACTGGGATAAATACCTAATGGCACAAAAGCCAGTGCCATGGGGTATTTGAAAGATGTAGCACTAGGAGACATCTTGGGCAGATCACAATGGCTCTCCTCTTCAGCAGGATAAATCACTGAGAACAGAATACCTCACCCTCCATAGACGTGGTGTTGAACTTCAAGGTCCCACCTACACCAGAGACCATTTCTCAGGTGAGACAGCTGTGCTTTTCTGGGGCAAGTCAGATATCAAAACTTAGGACAATGTTCATGAGAACAGAAGACAGCACATTCTCAGTCAAGGGTTCTTAACTGTGGAATGAACTCCTAAAGAAGATGAGACTAAGCCAAACCCTAGCCATCTTGAGAACATGAAGCAAGACCCACCTGTTTACCAAATGCTTCCAACTATAACAGAAGACCGGGGTGGGGTGGAACAAAAACCAAGCAGAACTTCCTAAAACCCAAAAGTGGCAAAGAGCAAAATCCACAACAAAATCTTCTATGGACAACACTATCCAGATCTAAATTTGTTCAGTGCTTAGATACTGAGGTGATGAGTGCTATAGTAAAACCTCAGACAGATATCTTAGCAGACACCTTAATACATTTCTCCAGCAATACTACTTGGGGGAGGGAGAGCCCTCGACAGATATTGAATCACTCCATTTAAACAATGCACAAAGCCACATTGTTGCTCTAATCATCAACTTTCAAAATAAAATTAACCGATTTGATAATTAGGGCCACATGACAATTCATCATTATGGTAACTATGCACTTCGCATGATTCATCATGCTATTAATTGGCTTGCACCATTCACAGAGTGTGTGTAATCGTTGGCTGCACTCTGCAGTCGCAGAACACAGCATATTTTATGCTCTCAGCAGACGGTGGCTAGTTGTAGCTAGTTGTGGCTCAGCTTGGCCTGTGCACCATGTTGCTGGTGCTTTCCAAAAAGTAGGCATTAGGGACAATATTTAAAAAAAAAAAGCGAAGAGGAGAGAAATAGTGGCCCTATCGAAAAGGATTCAATGTGGGATGTCAGAAGTTAAACAGAAGCTGAACAGATGATGACAAGTTTCATGAGCAAGGTCGAATCCTTAGCTGTGTATTTCAAATTAATTCCTGTCCTGTTCATAGCAGGGTTCACTGTTTCCCGCTGAAGAAGGAGCGGCAATATCTTGCAGTAGACACGAGTGGAGGCTTTGAAGTTTCCAACTACAGGAAGTGGGGGGGGGCTGCTGGGAAAAAAGCCCCCCTTGCCCCAGCATACCTGCCACCTCACATACCATTTCTATAGGACACACCCATTGAACAAGTATACCGCATAACCTATCTAGGTAAGGTAGTTATGTGCTCCCCACCATAGCATCTGAGCACCTCACAATCTTTAATGTATTTATCCTATGTGGCAGGGCAGGGATATTCTCCCCATTGTACAGATGGGGACTCAGAGATGCCCAGATCCCAAAGGTACTTAAGCCCCTAAACCCCAGACATAGTCCCAGTTTTAGACACCCCTGCGATCCACAAACCCCTCGACTTGGATGCCACCTAACCCAGGAGGCAACTACACTCACCCCGTGCCTACATTATCAGGGTAAACGTTCCCTATGCGCCTACGTTTCTGCTTCTGGACATGCACACTTCTGCCTCCCTCTAGGCGTCTCGATGCCTATCTCCCGCCTAAGCCCCAGAGCAATCCACAAACCGGGGGGGAAGACAGGCAGAGGAGCGCCTTTCTCCCCTGAGAGGCCCGATCTAATAGGTGTGCTCAGAAGCCATCTTGCAGATCAGGTCCCATCCAACGTCTGGCGGGAAGCAGAGGCAGTGCTTAATTTGTAATGAAAGAGGTGCCGGGGCTCAAGCAATTTCTTTACTTTCAGGCCCAGAGTTACTGGGGCTATGAACTGCCAAGCCCAAAGGTTAGACACTCACCTGGGGTGTGGGAGAGTCAGGTTCAATTGCCCCCCTCAGGCAGAGGGGAAGACAGGATTTGAACAGGGGTCTCTTACCTCTCAGGAGAGGGTGCCAACCACTGAGCTGTGGGAGCATCTAATCTGGGACTCCCACAATCTCTCCTGTTGAAGCTGTTCTACTGAATTCTTGGAGCAGGGGGACTGGACTGTGGGTCTCCCACCTGGGTGTCCTAGACATCAGGCTATAGCGTCATTCCCTTTCTCTTGCTATGCCTGGCCCAACAACTCAAGTATTTACCCAAAGTTGAATACCTTCACCAGGAGAGATTGAGGGAGCCCCGTCTCAAAATATCCCAGAGCTCAGGGTTGAGAGCTGCCTTCAATTCTTTCTCCCCATCCAACGGAGGAGGGAATTGAACCTGGCTCTCCCACATCCTAGGTGAGTGCTCTAACCACTGGGCTACAAGTTATAAGCCGAGCAACTCTTCCTCCTGCCATTTTGTGGGGAGAGAGACAGGTGCCTAACTCATTCTCACAAGAAACAGCTTAGGTGCCTAAGCTACCTGACTCCCAGAGAGGGGTCCCTGGCTGTGGATTGCTAGTTGCAATAGGTGTCTCCCTACAGCCTGGACTTAGGTGCCTATCTCCACAAGAGGGGTGGGTCTTATGACATACCCTCTCGTTGGCATCTGCCACTGGCTAGCTTAGGCTCCCTGCCTAGCACGCTGGCTTTTGTGATCACATTCTGAGGTGCTTATCTCTCTCCATTCATTGTATAGCAGTCTAGGCACCTAATTCAGACTCTGGGGATCCCAGTGATTTTCTAGATGCCTAAAAGTTAGATGTTGCAACACAACACCTACATCCTGGTGTGGATCCAGGCCAGAGAGACTATGTGATTAGCCCAAGGTCACACAGGAAGTCTGTAGCACAGAGTCCCCAAAGTGTGGGGCATGTCCCCTGGGGGGGCATCAAGGAACATCTAGGGGGCGCAGTGGGGCCTGGGCCAGTCCCCACGTGGGTGGAGAGGGAGCACCACCCAGCCTCTCCCCATCCCCAGCTGCATCCCCGGCTCCCGGTCCTGCACCCGGCCCCAGCCTCAGCGCAGCTCCGCTCCCAGCCCAGGGCCGAGGCTGGGGACAAGGCCGGGAGTGGAGCCGTACCTGACCTCAGGCCCGGCTGCCGGCCCGTACCGCACTCTGGCTGCGGCTCTGCTCCCAGGCTGGGAACAAGGCCAGGAGCAGAGCCCTGGCCACAGGCCTGGCTGCTGACAGACACCGCAGCCCGGCTGTGGCTCCGCTCCCGCCCCTGGCCACGGCGCCAGCCCCACTCCCAGCTGTGGCCCCAGCCTCGGCCCCCTTATCCCTGTCCACACACACACACACACACACACACACACACCCCAGAGCCACATCCCCACTCCCAGCTCCAGGGGAGCATGGATGGAGTAAGGGAGGGACACGACTCACAAAAATGTGGGGACCGCTGCTCTAGCAGAACAGAAAATTGAACCTAGGTTCCCTATAGCCCAAGTTGGTGCCCTAACTACTGGACCATCCTTCTTAAAAAAGAGGACCTGAAGAGAAATGAAAAGGAGTTGCATTGTAGGGCCAAACCCTGCTCACCTCAGTCCCAAGGGCAGCCTCATTTACATGGGTAAAATAAGCAGGATTTGGCCTCTAATTTTTCAAAATTGCTGGGTAAAAGAAACACAATGATACCCAAGTGTTTATAGGGGTTAATGTTTATCAGTGTTGTAGCTTTGGCTTTCTCCTCCTCCTCCCTCCCCCGCCCCCCACTGCATGTGCCGAAAAGTAGCTTTTAAAGAAAAAGATACCAGAAATTCATCCGGTAAGTGCTGGCAAACATGACTGGGCAAGTAGGGCATTTTTTTAGGAAGGTGTGTTTGATGTGGAGATGGCTGGAAAAGATTCAGAACGAACCTCTTTTGATTTATGCTGCCATGAACTCGAGCATGTAAAAATAAATAGATACACAGACCTACAAATTATTTATACTCTATACTTTTAATGCACTGTTACTCTAGGTAGTGTTGTCAGAGGGACTGATCCTGCAACCTATCCTCAGACAAATTGTCCTGACTCTTACGAATAGTCACACTGACATCAGGAAGAACTGCCCCCCTCAGAACTGTGGGATGTCCCTCCTCCCACTACAAGAAGCTACCCCTCAGTTGACAGAGAATTATGCACAGGAATTCCTTAAATCTGACATTGCCCCCCTCAGTTGCTTTAAGCACCTCACTTCAGTTCTCTACCTCCATTTCTTCATATGTGAAATGGAGATAGTGGATCAAATCCTCAGCCGCTGTCAATCAGCATCGCTCTCATCTCACTAGCTCTCTGCTTGCCTTGCTTTGCACTAATGCAGACTGTCAACACTAGTGGTTAATTACATTGGGGTAGTTTTGTGGTGTGAAATGCCTTAATTTAGGCAGGGGGAAATATAATTGTACCCCTAAGAAGCAAGGGAATGCTCCAAATTTGTCTAACCACAGCAATGAGAAGTGAGCATCTGCCATAAGCACCTATGCCTTCTCTTCCCCCAGGTCAGCCACTGGTGTTACTGCTGTGGTCTATTACCATGGTCTTTCATCACTGGAATAAAACAAACATCTCAGCTTTATCATGCTATTCTGCATCTTGTCTAAAAATGGTAACACTTTAGGTTCACCTACTATAGAGTTATGCTCAGGACACAGAGAACTCTGAGCCACGGTTACCACTGTGTCTTAGCATGAGTGAGAGCTTTGCCGCTGCCAAGATGGGTGTCAGCTCCCTGTCACACCAAGCTGCCTGCCTGGCCAGCAAACTCTTCAAGACGCTGCCAGGCCAAACCTTGCCTTGCACGTAACAATCAGTGAACCTCAGAGACGTTTCCCTGCAGCATCCAGTCCCTCTCACGGGACACTCACAGAAATTATTAAGTTCGCCGCTTCTGATGAGACAGAGCACACATCAGCCTGTTAGGTTAGCTGAAGTCTCACACTTCACTTTAATACACAGCACTGAGATGGTTTGGTAATAAAACACGAATAAGCGTATTAGCAAAGAACAGAGATTTAAGTGATACTAAGTGTTGTCAGACGCTCCCGGTGTGGTGCTCTGCTCTGTTCAATGTTGATATCAATCGGCTGCGTGCGTGTGTTCCCTCTGTGTGCTGCCCCAGCTCTGTGCAGATCACTGACACAGCAGATCCCAAGAGAACCCCCAATGACCACAGACTCTAGTAAGGTACTAAGGTACATCGGCCAGGTTTATTGTCAAACGAAGCACAGGAATAGTTCACTCTAGACTTTACTCTACAGGACGTACTACGAATATGTGCCCCCGGCAATGGACTCAGCTCAGTCAGTGGCGGGAGTTTCCACTGCCCCCTAGGTTGGACGAAGACACCCACTCAGGGGTGCATTCTTATACAGAGGTACCAACAAGTTACACATCACTCCTGACGTATTGAGGTGCAACCCCTCTATGTAGTAAGGTGCCGCCTCTTACCTTGTACATGTTGGTTCGAACAAAACAACTCTATCCATCATATTGCCCTTTTGGCTCTGTCATTGGGATGGGTCAGCTTGTTTCTTGTTATCTGTGTGGAATGTACAAGTGTGCGAATGTTCTGATATCTGGTGTCCAGTACCTTTTAGGTATGTCTCTTTTTGCAGCATCAGCCCTTTCCTTGCCAGCTTCTGTGAGCAGGGCCTGCCTCTGGCTCACAGCTTAACTTTGCTTTATGTTAACAAAGTGTTGACCATTACTTTAGTTCAGGCCTTAGGCCTCATACCGGGCCTCTGATACCAAGGTTTATATCTCAGGGCCTCCTCTTACTACACTAAGCAAGAATAAAAGACACAGGTATGATTACAAACAAAACAAAACACATTTTCCAGTGACTAAAATGTAATTTTAGCAAGTTATAATCTTTGCCTAAACAGTTTTCTTACTTACCTCAAGTTACCAGCATCCCTAGCCCTTCAGACTAGGGCAGTGCTTCTGAAACTGTGGGTCAGGACCCCAAAGTGGATCACAACCCCATTTTAATGGGGTCACCAGGGCTGGCTTAGACTTGCTGGGCCTCAGAGCCAAAGCCTGAGCCCCACCACCCCAAGCCAAAGCCAAAGCCCGAGGGCTTCCACCCTGGGTGGCGGGGCTCAAGTTACAGGCCCCCTGCCGCGGGGCTGAAACCTTTGGGCTTCAGCTTTGGCCCCCCTGTCCAGGCCAGGGCTTTGGCACCCCACCCAGGGCAGCAGAGCTTGGGTGGATTCAGGCTTTGGTCCCCCCTCCTGGGGTCGTGTCATAATTTTTGTTGTCAGAAGGGGGTCACGGTGCAATGAAGTTTGAGAACCCCTAGACTAGGGGATCCAAATTTCACAAGCTCGAAGGGTACTGTACCCTATGTCCCCTCAGTGTTGGATAGCCAAAAAGTCTTTTTGGTCCCTTTTTATTACTCAAAGTCCATTGTCTCTGCCTCAAGATCCAGAAAGGCTTCCTGGGCTGCAGATTCTGACCCTGGCATGATTGTTAAACAGACTCCTCCCCCACTTATTTAGCTTGATGGCTTTGTTTACCTTATATGTAAATATATTCTCCACTGTCCTCTGACTTACAAAGCTTGACTCAGACAGGTAGATCCACATACCTCTGTCTAAGCCAAGTGTGTTTATCAAGTCTGCCCCTATAACATATTTCCAGCACAGTTATGTAACCATCCATCCATACTTTAGTCAATGGTACTCATGAACAGCGCATCACCAGTTTACATATGATATCTTATATAAGACCCTTGGGATATAGCTATATAATGACAACAGTGTGTTGGGGGCAGTGAGTGTGTCAGGACTGATGGGTGTTACTGTTAGGGGGGCCCTCTGCCAGTTGACATTGTGGGGCCCCCAGGATCACAGATGCCACCACTCTAAGCTTCCTTTCCTCCAACTCTGTCACTTGATTGCCTCTTTAGTTGAGACATTGTGCTAACGAAGTCAGTACAAACTAAAATTTTATACGACTTGTTTCTACTGTTCTATATACTATGCACTGAAATGTAAGTACAATCTTTATATTCCAGTGGATTTACTTTATAATTATATTGTAAAAATGAGAAAGGAAGCAATTTTTCAGTAATAGTGTGCTGTGACACTTTTATGTCTGATTTTGTAAGCAAGTAGTTTTTAAGTGAGGTGAAACTTGGGGTATGCAAGACAAATCAGACTCCTGAAAGGGGTACAGTAGTCTGGAAGGATTGAGAGCCACTGATCTAGAGCAGCTATCATGGGCTAGTGAGCAAGAGGAACAGGCTGTTTCGCTGCTAGAAGGCAAGGTGCATGCAGTGTCTCTGACATGTTCTTCCAAAGGATTTCTTCAGCACAGCCAGCTGTTGGTAGAACTATTTGTGTGCATTCACAGCAGAAACCAAATCTAAACTCAAAAGGCAAAGACTTCTCTGGCAAAGTGTCAGGTTTATTAATCAAATTGTTCTGTGAATGAATTATTCTATCATGCAGTACTTCCTCCACGGCATATTCCCCACCTGTGCCTTCATGGGAATCTATTCATCAACATGCAGTGACAGAACAAGGAGAAAAGGAACAAGTTAACAGTACCAACAGATGCCAACTTCAAGTCAAGAACTGCCCTAGCAGAGCTGTGTCTGCAGTGTCAGACTCTCTGAGTCTCAATTAGTACTAACAGACACAACAAGGAAATCCATCTCAGAAGCATGGCAGAGTTTTTTGCACTGTTTCACACCTGCTCAGCTATTTGTACTCTCAACAATATGGATGTTGCTATTAAGGGAGACCAGGTGGATAGCGGAGGGATTCGTTCTTACATCACCATCTGCAGGGGAAAAGAGCACAAAGACAAAAAGACACTGTGGCTAGGGCAGCAGCATTTCCAGGCCCTGCTTTCCCACACTCCTAGACACAGTATTAGTGATGCCAATGGCGCCTGCTGGGTTATGAATGAGCTGTTTCTGTTCAGTGCTCCTGAGCTCTGGGGAGGGAAAGATTGGGATCTGAAGGGCACAGCTTGGGCCCTTCTTTATGTTAAATTGATAATGACCCACTCTGTTTATTTGTTTTAGGGGGAGGGGAAATAAGGAGAGGTTCTACTTGTTTGCTAGGAAGAAGGGGCTGGATTTAAGATTTTTTTCCCCCCTTATCTTTTATGCTGATTTTTTTTTCTGCTTAACGGAGGAAATTAATTCACTAGCAGACTTACACTAATAAACTGATCTTATGTGCAAAATATAAGCCTCAAGACCACAGACACTTACACCCTGATCTAGCAAACACTTACACACATGCTTAACGTTATAAATAGGAGTCGTACCTTGTAAGTCAAGTTAAAGACTTTGCAGGATCAAGGTCTTAAACCCCTGCTTACCTTTACTCATGTGCATAGTTCCATTGCAGGACTATACATGGGTAAAGTTAAGCAGGTGCATACACGTTTTCAGGGTAAGTAAAGAAATGTATTTCAGTGTCAGGGATCTAAACAGTTATGCTAGATCAGTGAGCAGAAAATGACGAAAAACATAATCATAGCCTTTTAAATATACTTCAGTTATTCAACCTTACTTTCGGACCCAAACTTTTCCATTTTGGCTGAAAACTGGAACACTGCTTTTCAGCTTTAGATCCATACTGTTTGACTAAAGAAGTCCAGCACTTCCCTGCTATGAGCAGAAGAGTGAACTGTTCCCTTCTACCAAAACAAAAAAAGATTATTTTTAAAACAAAAAATTGGCAGGTCCTTAGTTTGAGTTGGTGTCTTTCCACATGACCAATAAATGAACTTGAACAGATAGCTATTGTGCATATATATTTACTAGAGTCAATTAAGGCACAGAAACATGCCTAGGGTCTCAGCTCCTGGAGTTATGTGGTTATATCAATATCTAAGTTTTCATTTTTTAAAAAAAGGTTTGTAGCCCTCATGATTGGGAAGAAAAGGTAGGAAATGTGACTCAGGTGTAACCAACACAGTGACGTCTGCCAACATCATGAAACAATAACTGTGAGAGATAAACCGTCCCAAACATCTCAATGGGATGGTGTCACGGAGTTTGGGGGAGACAAGGCCCTGCACCCCCGGCTTCCTGCGATTCACCATGACTCTCAGCCAGCCAGTAAAACAGAAGGTTTACTTAGATGACAGGAACACAGTCCAAGTCTGTACCTGCAAGGCCTGTCAACAGGACCCCCTCAGTTAGTTCCATCTTGGGGGGCCAGGGAGGCCAGAGCCCTGTCTGGCCTCCCCTCCATTTTCCCAGCCAGCTTCAAACTGAAAACTCTCCAGCCTCTCCTCTCCCTTTGTCCCTTTCCCGGGCCAGGAGGTCACCTGATCTCTTTGTTCTTCAGCACCTTTAGTTGGCAACTTCGCATGGGAGAGGCTCAGGCCATTAGTTGCCAGAAGACAGGGTGTCAGCCATCCTCTGGGCAGACAGGATCACACTGGCCCCCTAGGGCTCTGCAACAATCACACACCCCTAGACACTTGAGAAATGCATAGGGGAAACTGAGGCACCCACACAGTATTCAGAGAAAACATTAAGAACATTCCCACTTTGTCACAGAGAGTAATGCTGAAACCTACTGCTCTTCTCCTCTGGACTGAGGAGGGGAGCTCTGCTGCAGTGGTATCAGTAGCTCACCTCTCCAACAGTGTTGTCTGCCTGGGTGGATAACGGCTGAGTCCTCCCTCTTCTGGGATAGGCACCAGCCTGCCTGGAGGCAATGAGTGGTAGTCCTGGACATGGGAAGGGTTTAGCCTGCCCAACAAAAAGGATGAGCCACCCAGCAGCCAACTCTTGTGTAGGGGGCCCTTGATTTCAATGAAATTTATGACATTTTTATGTCTGATTTTGTAAGCAAGTAGTTTTTAAGTGAGGTGAACCTAAATACCTTTGTGGACCTGGGCCCTTGTCATGCTCACATCAAATAAGGCCAGAGCCATGTGAAGGGGTGCATGGGACCCCAGTCTGCCTTAATCCAACCCTGACATTTAATGGATCAGGGATGTTGCACCCCTTAAAATCAGCAGAAGAACCTTAGGGAATCAAGGATGCATACTTGCTTCCATTGAAATGAAAATCAGCCTCAGAACTGACATACGTTCAATAGAAAAAACGAATCTATCAGGCTGTCCAGAGATTCCAACTCTGATTCAGCTCTTGAAACCCCCATAGCTATTCATGATTTACACCTGAAGATCTCAGATACTCAGTGCACCAGGATAGGTTATAAACATTGTTCTGGGAAGAGATTAAAACTCTTAATGCTAACTCAAGCCCCAAATGTCCTTGGACTCTAGGATTGCCTGGGTATTAAATTGGAGTTAACAGACAGCCATTTTTCATTAAGACTGAGACCATAATGTGGTCTCAGACAGCTTTACTATGAATCTGCTGTCTATTTTCTAGTCATCTCCACCTTCCTGATAGCAGTCTGCTGTTCCCAGCCATCCCACTGAAAAGAAGGTTCTAAACCATATTGAAATACACCATTCCTGCTTGACCTGAACCTTGCACTCCCAACAAACCTGTAAGCAATTCATCAAAGCCTCATTAGAATCCACAGTTCTGGTTAATTAACCCAGCCGGTCGGGGAGGGATAGTTAATTGTGGCCAATTAAACACACCTTTAATCATGCTTGTTTTCACCAGCCCTGCTTCACCTAAAGAGAATGCCTCTGATGAAAGCCCATCAGTGCAAGACAGGAATAACATTTTCACACTTAACTAATTGGTAGGAATGTTGCTGTCAGTGCTAGCTTTCAGTCTAGACCACCTCACCCCCCCTTAAGGAAACTTCATCTTCAATTTACCTTTAGACTATTAATGGTAACAAATATTAAGTTAAAAGCACTCTATGGAAAGGTGCCCTAGATCCATCGCTGTGAAAAGCCTTGGAATTCAAAACGCCTCTTTTTGCATCTAGCTCTATTAGAGGGATCCACGTGCAAAGTTCAGCCATGAAATCCAAGTCTGCCATGTGAAAAAGACACTTTCCCTTTAACACCAAAGCAAAACTGTACATGGCCTAGGCTTGAAGAAATTCAACCCTACTCCCCGTTATCCAAAGAGCTTGTTGAATGGCTGGGTAGACCAACGTCTGGCTTGGGTTCACCGTTGCATAAATGCACAGCGTCTCCCAAGGAGGGGCAGCATCTTTACACGCTGGGCTGCTGTACCCAGACATGAGCCATCAGCTTGGGGGTGGCTGCACCTTTCAGTAGGCAGTAGCCAGACCCGGTCCAGTTGTGCTTGCATTTACATACACTCCTGTTGAAAGGGACCAGCCAGCCCTTGGAGCCCGCTGGAATGGGAAGATCTCCGGGGAAGCAGACCGCAAGGGGAAGCGTTGGCTGGAACTGGAAAGGCTGCAGAGACAGGAGCCTTTCCCTGAGGCAGCTGGAGGCAGGACCTGCAGGCGCTACCTGCAATCAGGCCCCGGCACTGCCCCCCGCCACACACCTGCAGCGGGCTGGAAGACTCTCCAGCCTCCCTGCAATTAGCCAAGTGGGAGGGGGGAAGCCTTGCTTGCAGCCGGGGGCTCGCTTTATCCCGTGGGGAAGGGCCCCCAGGCCCCAGTTTAAAGAGGGCACGCCCCCTTTCCTGCACGTGCCGCCCCGGCCCCAGCTGGTCAGTTCATTCCCTCAATCAGGGCCAGGTGCGAAAGCAGCGCCCTGGATCGCGCCTGCCCGAGCGCGGCCCCCGAAATGCCCCCGCCCGGTCGCCCCGGCAGGACGCTGCCCGCTTCGGCCCCGCATGGAGCCCTCGCTGGAGAACTACTGGGACCAGAGCCCGGGCCAGGTGCGTGCGCTCCGGCCCCCCCAGCCCTGCTAGAGCAGTGGCAGAGCCCAGCACCCCAGCCAGTTGCTGCTGGAGGGTGGGGGCCTTGTTTGGGGGGCGGTGGGACCCTGCTGCTGCTCCCCCCCCAACTGGCCCAGAACTGGCTATGCTATCAACTCCCCCCCC
>NW_020664540.1:12037533-12159494 GCF_002925995.2 Terrapene triunguis
CCCCCCCCCCATCTGGCTCCTCTCCAAGCTCCCTGGAGCACCCAGGGGCTGGGCTGAGCCCTCTAGCTGGCACTGAGCCCCTCCAGGGTTTCCTTGCCCATCTGCAGCGGGGGGCGCCTGTGGCTTTGGAGCCCTTTGCCCTTCCCTCCGGAGCCTGTCCTGGGACCTAAGGGGCTGCCCCTGTATTGGCAGTGGGGCTGCCTGTGCCAGCTGGGGCCTGCCCAGAGCATTCTGTCCTTTGCATGTGGTGTTATTCAACACTTGGACTGCAAGTTCCTCAGGGCAGGGCCTGTCTATTCTGTTTGTACAGCACCTAGCACACTGCCGTGCTGGCCTGTGACAGGGGCTCCGGGGTAACAATGCCATCCCACTGCTACAAATAATCCCATTGTAGGATTAGACAGTCTCCAGCTCCTCTCTGGGCTTCAGTCAGCTCCAACAATGAAAACAAATGAGTGAGATTCACCCTGACCTTCTCTGTTCCCAAAAGCTGTTCTTTAAAACTTCCACACTGTGGGACAAGAGCCCTAAGGCAGAGGAGCAGCTGGTGTCTTAATTCCTTGTCCTCTAACTCTGCCTAGGTCTACTCAAGGTGCTGGGGCCCCCAGGAGGGCTCTCCTCCTCACCACTAACACCTGTGAGACTGAACAGGTGGAAAACATCTAGGAAATCCCTTTAGGATTAGAGAGGCCCTTTTGAAGTCTCATGCACTGTAGCAGGGTTCTGCAGGTTTTTAAGGACCTGTCTGGGCTGCAGCATGGCCTGTGTTAAGAAGCTCTCCTGAAGAACTGAGCTCTGTTCAGGTAGTAGGTTGAGACTGGCCTGTGCTAATCAGGCAGAGGGGCAGGTTCCATTTTTTGTAATAGTGCCTGCAAAGGTTCGGACTTTTTTTTTTTTAATGGTAGTCGAGCACCATTTTTAAACTGTGTTCAACTGTTCATCAACTGTTCTAATAGCCCTCCCACTGTTGGCAAGTGGTTTTTGGACAGACACCCCGTTGTAATGTGGAGAGGACCTAAATCTAGCCCTCTAAATCAGAGGTGAGCAAACTACGGCCCGCGGGCCACATCCAGCCCACAAGACCGTCCCGCCTGGCCCTTGAGCTCCTGGCCGGGGAGGCTAGTCCCCAGCCGCTCCCCTGCTGTCCCTCCTCCCCCGCAGCCATGCTGGCAGTGCTCTGGGCAGCGGGGCTGTGAGCTCCTGCAGGGCAGTGTGTCTGGCTCCGGCTGGGTGGCGCAGCTGCCAGATATGTTGCTCTAAGCGGCATGGTAAGGGGCGGGGGCCGAGGGGTTGGATAAGGGGTGGGGGTTCCCGGGAGCAGTCGGGACAGGGAGCCGTTGGATGGGGCGGAGGTTCTGGGGGGTGGTCAGGGGATGAGGGGGGTGGATAAGCGTGGGAGTCCCAGGGGGCCTATCAGGGAGCAGGGGGTGTGGATAGAGGTCCGAGCAGTCAGGGGACTGGGAGCAGGGGGCTTGGATAGGGGGGTGGGATCCCGGGAGTGATTGGGGCGGGGGGTCCCAGGAAGGGGCGGTTAGGGGACAAGAAGCAGGAGGGGTTGGATGGGTTGGAGGTTCTGAGGGGGCAGTCAGGGGGTGGGAAGTGGGAGGTGTTGGATGAGGGCGGGGTCCAGGCTGTTTGGGGAGGCACAGCTGTCCCTACCCAGCCCTCCATACAGTTTTGCAACCCCAATGTGGCCCTCGGGCCAAACAGTTTGCCCACCCCTGCTCTAAATGAAGTAATTATGGCAATAGATAACGGGTAGGGAGAGGGCCAGTAGGTGCTCCTGATAGTTATACTGGAGGAGGAAAAACTAAATGGCCTGGAATCACAGAGCTGGGCCTATATCTAACCCATGGGATGTGTCTTCTGTTGTTACTCATTCCTCCTTCTGTTGTTTCTCACTAATTCATTGTCTGGTCTTAAGCTAGTCCTCAATCCTCACACTGATCCATGCAGTTTGAACCCCTGCACCCGAGGACCTCTCATGCCCAGGCAGAACCCCTTTGAAATCATAAGCTTCTGCCCAGGTGCAGAGAGGTCCATTTGCAGTGTTGGGGGATTTACACTATAAACTTTCTGGCGCACGAACCAAATCTTCCTGCGTGTCTGAACAGTGCCTAACATCTGGGGCCTGATCTCGATTTTTGGCCCGTGTGTGGTGGTACTACAATACAAATGATAAACTCATGGCAGCAATTGTTTGGGGGTATACTGTGGCTAAAAAAAAGCCCCCCCCCCAAACCTATCTGGGGTCTAAATCAGTCTTGTCCCAATTACACTGTACACGGACAATATCCCTCTACTACCAACAAACTGCCTTAAACTGTAGTGATCTCTTAGACAGGGTATAGGTGCCAAGCTTTCATTTCTTCAGGGAGGCAATAGGAAACCCTCCAAACATACATTGCTGACGGCAGAGATAATCATCAATCAAGTCAGCTAACCTAGAGTACATTGCGTAAGGCTTGGCAGCCAGTTAAGTATAAAACTTGCCTTGTGCTGCTTTTCCCTCTTCTCTTCCACAGCATGGGATGTTTTTCCCTGTGCTTTTAGTCTGTCTCCCCCCACACACGGAGGCCAGCTTTCTATTAATACATCTTTAATTTTCAATCTTCTTTCCTTAAAGAATTTCATTCTTTGAATCCGCCTTTCTCATGAAATTGCTTTCCTCTCATTTATTTTACCCCATTATTTTCTGTCCCCCTTTAATAAAAAAACAAAACAAAAAAACACACTTTATACTTCCCTGTGGTTCTCACATTCCACTAACTTCTCTCATCCATCTAAGCCTCAAATTGACTGACTTTATTCTGAGAGTGTCTGCTTTGATTCACCTTATGGGGGAGCTGAAATGTCTCCCATGCTCTATAGGGAAGGAAAGAGCATTGCATCTAAAAGTTCCATGTGTTGCTTTCTCCTCTCCAACAAGCAGCAGCTGTGGTGGTATTAATGAACTGCCACATAACTAGGTTAAGAGGAATAACTGAGTTAAGAGGTATGGTTGCCGTCTAACTTCTGGGGCTCATTTTGTCTGGCAGTATGTCATTTTGGGCACAACTTTGTCCCATTTGGGGGACGGGCCTGAATGTTAGAAGCAAGTAACCAGGAAATTGTTTATTCACTTTTGTGGAGACGCAGACTTGTATAAGTGGTTACACTAGTAAGCAGGTATTTCTTTGTGTGACTAATTCTGGGATTTTTCACAGACTTCTAGCTGGTATCACTAAAGTATGCAATCTTGCTGCAGTGTGTCAGTCCTTTTGTGGAAGCTATCTGTCTGTTGTGACAGTCCTCTTTATACTGCCTGCTTAGGGTGTTGTAGCAATCTAAGACTTCCCCTCCCCCTGGCTAATATGAAACAATATGTATTTTAAATTGAGAGACTAATGCCAAACCTGTATAAATGCCTGCTTATGTCTTATCACTTTCAGATAGTTTGCATGCCATCCAAGTCCATGATGCTAAGGGGTGTTAAATACAGCTGGTCTCTTGCTTTAAGGCAGGACCTCAAATACAGAGTGCAAAGGGACTTGTGTAATAATGCCTAGACTTTTGCATGAGTTGTCAAACTCTTTGTGCAGAACCTGAATGTGGGATTTTTATCTCTAAAGGACAGTTCTAGGTACACTGTACTTAGCCCTAAGTATTCATAAGGCTCTAAAAATAGCTCCTATGGCACCTTTAATGAGTGTATCACAGTTCCTGCTTGTATCTGCCAAGCTAATAAAGGGCACCTGTCTACTTTTTTGATTGAGTAAAATTTCCAAAAAAAGGGTCTAAATGACTTGGATGCGTAAGTCCTGTTGACATTCAAAGTGTAAAAGTTATTATGCAGGATATGTCATATTGGATCAGACCAGTGGTCTGGTTCAGTCAGTATTGTCTGTCTCCAACAATTGCTAATATTAGCTGTTTCAGAGGATGGTGCAGAAGGCTGTTATTTAATAACTTGCCCCTAGAGAAAGTGTGTTCCTAGCCCTCGTTAACTAGCAGTTGGTTACATGCTGAGGCAAGAAGGTTTAAATTCCTCCCCAAACTGTTGCCTTTTTTAATATTATAAGGCATTATACATTTGTGATACAAAGCCAAACAAATGGTGATAGAGGACAGGGCTAGAACTCAGGAATTTGTGATTAGGAAATGCGGTAGGCCTTTACCACTTGATCTAAAGAAGAATGATAGCTATGGTAGCATTCAGGCATTTATTTCTCATAAATTAGTCATAGATTCAAATACGTGGCCAGTGGAGCCTATCAGGTACTGTGTAATAGAGAGCAGTGATACACAGGCCAATACATTTATTTATTCAGTTGTGAGCTGTTCAGGGAAAACCTGAAGCTGGATTCCTAGATTATTATCTATACTGAATGGAGACTAGAGCTAGTCAAAAAATGCCAATTGTCTTCCATGGAGAAACTTTGAAAAATGTTTGAGGTTTTCCCCCAAAAAGTTATCACAAATACTAGAAAGGATTTGTAGAGAAACCCAGCCCAAAAACCAGAATATTTTGACCCAAATAAGAATTTTTGACCATTTTTAATTTAGTAAAAAAAAGCCAGTTTTCACTTAAATTTATTTCTAATAAGTTGGTCAGCTCTAATAGACGTTAATACATTTAAACATCTGTCTAAATAAAGCCTCGTGAGAAGCGTCAAGGAAGAGCACCTTCTTGGGAGATCAGGTCACTTATTTGCTTGCAGGGCTTAGCACGTGTTGGGCCAGGTTTTCCAAAGTGCTGAGCAGCTGCCGGCACTGGGGTGGGTGCTCGGCGCCTGTGAAAATCAGTTGCCTTGTTTCCCGAGACCCCCGATCACTAGCAAGTCTTGAAGTTCGTGTAACAGGTGAAAAGACACTGAGTGGTCCCTTTGATCAGTTAAAAGGTCATCCCTGCCACCTACTGGACTCGATCTGCCCTTACATTCAATAAACAAAGGCTGTATGGGACATATACAGACCCTTGTCTAGTGCCAGGTACCAAATGTGTGTAACTGAGACGATGCCGAGGAAAGAAGTTATTTCAGCACTCCACAGTGATTAGCTTTAAAACTTCTAGCCAAGCGATCACCTATTCAGCTAGTAGTATAGGAGCTGAGCCATCTCTCTGGCCCAGTTCACCAAAGCCCCTGCAGTCGGGTTCCCTGGGCCCTGGTGCACAATGCATCCTTAGGGCTTAACCCCTTCCTGCGGGCACTGTAGCTGGGGGGGACAGGAGGTGGCTGGGTTATGTCCGTGGCCAGCAGCAGCAGCTTGGAGGTGTTAGCTGCCTTTGAACGCTGTGCGGGCAGGAAGGGATGAGCTCTGCAAAGAGCTGGGCCAGGCCATCCCTCCCCCTCCTCCCCGCCTGCTCCCCTGCGGCTGGAAGCAGCTCCTGTCCCTTCCCTCTCCTCCTGCACAGTGCCAAAAGTCTGCTGCTGGCAGCCACATTCTGATGTGAATCTGATGCCTGGCAGAAATCTGGGCTGAGGGTGGAATGTGACCATGTGTGTCTCCTCCCCCCCTCCCCCCCCCCGCACACATTGCCTCAGGAAGATACATGCCAGGTACCAGGAGAGGCAGGTCCATCCCGGGGGCCCAATTAGGCCTGGAGGCAGAGAGCACTGGACAGATAGGGTCAGTTGCTCAGTCATCCCCCCCCCCCATCCCTGCTGTGTGAGAGGGGGCTATGGGGGGGTGTCATCTCTCTGTGGGGGGGGGAGGTAGGGGTGTGTCACCCCTCCCAGTGTGAACCCTAAAGTCTTAAAGATAAGAAGGTAAATAGAATCCAACTACATGGTATTTCTTTACTGCGGTGACTTAACTTGCCAGCTGAGAACTCTTCTCAAGTTTAAATCCATCGGAGAAGCTGTTGGGTGGGGGGTGGGAGTGCAGTTTTGAAAGGCTGCTGTCCAGTGTGTGCTTTGCAGCCTTAAATCTTTTGTCTTCACAATAACCCCTTGAAATAAATGTCTTCCTCTGGCCATCACACACAGTTCATGAATGCTGACCTCTTGGTGTTATGGTGTAGCTCGATCTAGCTTGTGTAATAACGAAACGGTTTGGAAAAACCCATAGAAATCCTCTGGCTCTTACACACTGACCTCCGTGAGAGGAGAGGGAGAGAAGTCACTGAAGTATGAGCCTGTAAAGCTATTTTTGACAAACTTTCACATTTTAACTTGAAAGTGCTCTGTGTGATGATGGAGTCGTGATGGGGAGGAATATCTCCTTTGAATTCATTGAATGGAAAATGCATGTCTTGAGCACCATCATTTGAAGTAAATGAGATCTTGTCTTCTAAAACATGCTATAATCTTTTCTTTTAAATGAAGGATGACCTTTCATCAGCTGGTCCTCAACTATACACTCCCATGAGCCCTTTTGACACAGACCTACCGATTCAAGCCGTTCAAAGTGCATCATTCGGTTCTCATCTTGACCAATCCAAAGAACTTTCTACAGACTTCTCTTCTGTGGATCTCAGCTTTCTTCCAGATGATCTTAACCAAGAAAATGGAGAACAAACTCATTCGGAAGATGGTCATGAAGTGCAAAGAGAGCAATACAGGTCACAGTTGACAGAGCAGGACAGTGGGTTCTTAAATGACAGCAATTTGTCACAACTGAGCTATGCGGACGCAACTCAGCCCTCGCCTGACACATCTGGTGCCTGTCCCCCTTTGACACCTATGACTCCTATCACCCCAATGACACCCGTTTCAGAAAGCTCTGGCATAGTTCCTCAGTTACAGTAAGTAAACTTAAGCTTAGAGGTGTGGGGGGAGGTGGTACCATGTACATGAAGAAGGGCTAAAGACTAAAATGAAAAGGGAGCGAATTGTAGAAATATAAATAGTTCATAAACAAATAGGTGAAGTGTGGTTCAGGCTTCAGTAGTGAAAGCTTCTCAAGGCAAAAGAGGTCACGTGGTCTCCATGCAAGCCGTGTCCTTGGCTTAGCATTGGGAAGACTCAAATGACCTCCTCACGTGCGCTGTGTGTAACTCCTGCCTCTGAAGGAGCTGCAACCCTCCTCTGCTGTGCAAACTCCTGTCGAGAAAACAATATTTTAATGTTCGTTAAATTTCCAAGGGCCCTCAGCCACTGCCCACACGCTAGACTGCAGGAGCCAAAGTAACAGTACTTGAAAAGTAGGAACTCTTTAGCCAGACAGGTGTTCAGTACCTGTTGTCACCATAGGGGTCTACAGTGCAGCCACCGGCAGGCCGGTGAGGATCCAGTTTGGTCTAACTGCTGCAGGGCTCTATTGAGGGAGCTGAAATAGTCTCTCTGTGACCCCAGCGGTGGTGTGGGGGAGGAAAGGGCACAGCTGCAGAAGCAGAAAGAATCCTGAGCTGTTCTATCCTATTCGACTCTAGGCCAGGGTGACATGAGGGTAGTTCACTGACTACTTCCAGAGTGCAACAGTAACTCCGTCAATGTTCTTAGCCATAATAATACAGGTTAAAGACACACAAGCCTATGCAGCTGTAGTACTGGAGGAAAAACTAGCATATTCAGTGGTTGCAGCAATAGGGCACTTTTTAAACTTCCTCTTAAAATCTTGCTTTTGGCATTGGACCGCTTATATTACTGACTTTCAACAAATAATTTGCTATATATGAGTTTTGTGGTGGACTAGTCACTGAAGGGTCAGGAAAGTAATCGGAGGGAACGATTAAATGTATTGTGATTTCAGACTATCTTTTTAAAATAGATCACTTTGATCTATGATCTTCTAAAAACATGTATCCGCTTTCTTATTCCTTCAGGAATATAGTGTCCACTGTAAACTTGGCTTGTAAACTAGATCTGAAGAACATAGCTCTGCATGCCAGAAATGCAGAATATAATCCAAAGGTGAGATTTTAAAGAACCATTTCATTGGGGTTTTATACTTGAAGGCATGGATTCCAGTTTACACTTTTTAATCACCTGATTGTCCCTTCTTTACTAGCACACTCAGCTCATTAAAAAAAAAACTTGAGTTGAATTCAAGTCAGTAAAAGCTTTAGCAGACTCAGATATATCCCGTGAAGGTCAAACATCTTTGTCGCCTTTTTTCATATCCTTGCAGTTCTGTCTTGCTATGTGCTGAATAAAGCATTTATGGAATGATCCTGCCACAGGATGCCTGGCCCTTTAAAGGGAATTGGGGGCCTGGCCTCACCTGCCACTGATGAGCTAGGGGTCAGGTTGAGGCTAAAAGTCAGCAAATGGGCCAGGTGTGGGGGGAGCTGCTAGAAGCATGGAGGCTCTGTCAGGAAGCACTTGGGTCTAAGGGGAGCTCCAGAAAGCAGGCTGGCTCCTGTGAGGCCCTAGAGCAGGGTAGAACTGTCAGACAAGTGGTTTGTACAGTAGAAATGCAGAAACCCCTGCAGAAGACCCCAGGTTGGCAGGGGGAAAATGGATGACTGATGTGCTATGCTGGTTTATGTGGAAGAAACCAAGCTCAAGGCCTGAACCAGCCTGTGGGGGGTGTTGTCAATCCTTCCTTGCTGAGGGGACAGGCCCGCAGCTTACAGGTCCCTTGAGGCTGCTTCTTCGGGCTGGTCTACACTGGGGGGGGGGGGGAATCGATCTAAGATGCGCAACTTCAGCTACGTGAATAGCGTAGCTGAAGTCGAAGTATCTTAGATCGATTTACCTTGTGTCCTCACGGCACGGGATCGACGGCCGCGGCTCCCCCGTCGACTCTGCTACCACCGCTCGCTCTGGTGGAGTTCCGGAGCCGGTGGGGAGCACGTTTGGGGATCGATATATCGCGTCATAACGAGACGCGATATATCGATCCCCGATAAATCGAACGCTACCCGCCGATACGGCGGGTAGTCTGGATGTACCCTTAGAGTTGGATTTTTCAGTGCTAAACAAACACATGACCGTCTCAGGTGTGGATTTCTTAAAGTGGTACAGTATGTGTAATAGTTGTAATGGCACTGAAAACAGCTCTTTTCCCCATAGTGCTGGAACTAGGGATGCAGGGGGTGGTGCAGCACCCCCGACTTGAAGTGGCTTCCATTATATACAGGGTTTACAGTTTGGTTCAATGGCTCTCAGCAACCCCACTGTAAAAATTGTTCCAGCGCCCCTGCTTTTCCCCTATTGCAATCATGAGTAGAGACTCCACTTCCCAATAAGGGGCTCGATGATCAGGAACAACTCTGTGTGGACACGCTTATTCCAGATTATAAATACCTGGTTCCTGTTTAGCTTAATTCACTGTGGGCTAAGCACTGAGGGATGAGACTTCCCTATTGGGAAGCATTTCTTCATGATCTTAAATTACACGTAGATAAGCCAGCAGATTTATAGCAACGTTTTCCCCTGAAGTTTCAGAATGGAGGCCTTAATTTGGAGGAAGGGATACTTAAGTAAATAACATACTTCTTACCAAGTGTGCACCACAACAAAGAATTAAGCATAACAGCACTTGTAGTTTTCCGAGCAATGTTTGAAGCTGTCTTTGATATAAAGGGAAGGTTTTAAATAAAACCCTCTTAAAGCTTGTATTATTTAATATGAAACTTGTAACCAAGCTTGTGTCAAGTTGGTACCAAGTTAATATTCTAATTTGTATTACTGTAGTACCCAGCGCCCCCGTCATGAACCAGGCCCCCACTAGTATTCTTGTTTGACTTTTAATTTCTAGAGGTTTGCTGCTGTGATAATGAGAATCAGAGAACCAAGAACAACGGCCCTTATATTCAGTTCCGGCAAAATGGTCTGCACGGGAGCAAAAAGGTAGGAAACATTTCTTCTGTCTGGCTCTAACAGCAGATGGCATTCTGGGACAAATTGTGACATTACCTGCCTGTTCCACAAAACGCAACATCCCAAGACCAAAAAGGCGGGGAGTTGTCACTGAACATGTCTACCCGTCGGTGACAGGAGCTCTCATGATTGCTAAACTGCACACTGCTGTTCTGAACTATAAATTGAGCTGAGCCGCTATTAATAGAAAATCACTAATAACGAGTAACTTCCATTTCCCACTCAGTCCAAACATTGCCTCAATGTAACCTGTGTGGCTGTCTAGTGTCTCTAAGGCCTGGTCTACACTACGACTTCAATTCGGATTTAGCTGCGTTAATCCGAATTAATCCTTAACCCGTCCACACAACGGAGCCAGTTACTTCGAATTAAAGGGCGCTTAAAATCGATTTCTGTACTCCACCCCGACGAGCGGAGTAGCACCAAAATCGATTTTGTAAATTCGAATTAGGGGTAGTGTGGCCGCACACCACCGAATTAATGTGGTTAAAATTAATGGGGTAGTGTGGCCGCACACCACCGAATTAATGTGGTTAAAAACCGAATTAATGTGCTTAGTGTGGCCGCGCACAATCGAATTTATACAATCTGTTTCCCAAATTCGAATTATCTAAATTCGAATTAATCTCGTAGTGTAGACGTACCCTAAGTAGATGTGCTCAAGTCTAGCTGAGGTGCCCTCATAGCACAAATATTCTGCCTGTTTTGGGTTGTTGTTTTTTTTAATCCTTGCCCTCTGTAGTTCATGCTCTTGGTCCTTAAGCCCCTCCCTCTCCCCCCCTCTCTCCCCCTTGTTATCCTATTCTTTCCTGAGGGGAATCGCTGGGTCTTACTTCAGAACAAGCATTGCTGTTTTCTACTTTAAACTCTAGCTCGCAACTTACACCTTGTAATATCTCTAACCACCAAGGTGCTAGATTAGTTTCCTGGAGGGCTTCCTAATCTTATTGGCCCAGATCATCAGTGCTACTCGAGCACAGAGATGGGGGAAACTGGCTTAAATGGCCAACTGAGTTTTCCTCCTGCACAGGGGAATGAGTGGCATACACTAGAACCCTGCACGGGACTGGTCTTTAAATCCACTCCCATCCCACCCCACAATGCGCACTCCAATCCGCTCCCACATTTTCTTGCATTTTTAATCCTGCTCCTATCCGCAGATCCCATAAGAGACAGATTCCTCCCCATGCTATTTTTAAAAAGTCAGTTAATATATATTAATATAAATGGAATTCCAGACACAATTTTTACTACTAAAAGAATAAAAACAAATCTGGCTTAAACCATGCAGAAAATACTTTAACTCCTGCTAGAAAATGTCTATTATCCCTCACTTCACATTAAGTATTAAAACCTTTATTTAAAAAACACAAAAATGTACTTTACGTTGTCATAAATAGAATATCAGCAAACTGACGAGATGAGTGTTTTTCCGCAAATTTCCACAGTCTGGCTTTTTTTTTTTTTTTTTTTTTTTTTTTGGAGGGGGGTCCCACCCAATCCTGCCGGCAACAAAGTACATTTTACCCTCTCCCGCTATTATAGCAGTGGGTCCTGCTGGACCTGTGGAGTCCCGCTACATGGCTCTAGCATTCACCTATATTGCCTGCTCAACTCCACTTGTTTCTGGTGCCCCCTTCCAGTGCAGGAGGTGTAGTAGGAGTGCCTTGTGTTCCAAAAATCCTGGGACAGTACAAAGGCTCCTGGGTGCTTTTATCAGCCTGTCCTAAATTCTGCTGCTGCTCTTGGGGAAGCATAAGCTAGCTCTGGACCAATCCCCTTCCATAGCAGAGAGACCTGGTGAGAGCTGTGTGAATAAGTTAATTTTGGATCAAGCTCAAACGCAACATTTTGTGTTGATTCTGAGCCTTTGTAACACTTTTTTTTATTATTAAAATTAAATGAAATTTCTAAACTGTCATTTAGAACCAAAAAATTGAAATGTTATGTTTAAATGTTTTGGTTTGACATTTTCTAAATGTTTGTTTTTTTTGGATGGGAGAATTCCGTGAAACCAACATGATTTTGCAAAATGCTTTCTTGCTGAATGTACTTTTTTGGCCAAAAAAAAAAAAAAAATTGTCCAAAAAACTTAGCCCTGTCCTTTCTTCTCTTGTTGTTGAACTTTGTAAACTCATCTGGGAGGAAGTTCATAAGGAACGGTGCACATCTGTGGTGCCATATAACTAGGGCCCTGCCAAATTCATGGTAATGAAAAACGCATCATGGACTGTGAAATCTGGTCTTTTGTGATTTTTTATATATATATATATATACACACACATTTTTAACCCTATACTATATAAATTTCATGGGGAGAGACCAGCGTTTCTCAAATTACGGGGGGGGGTCTGACCCAAAAAGGAGTTGCGGGGGGGGGGGGTTGCAAGGTTATTTTAGGGGGCTGCAGTATGGTCATCCTTTATTTCTGCGCTGACTTCAGAACTGGGTGGCCAGAGAGCGGTGGCTAGTGGCCAGGCGCCCAGCTCTGAAGGCAGTGTCCTAGCAGCAGCACAGAATTAAGGGTGGCAATACAATACCATGCCACCCCTTACTTCTGCGGTGCTGACTTCAGAGCTAGGCAGCCGGAGAGTGGCAGCTACTGACTGAGGGCCCAGCTCTGCAGGGAGATATAAGGGTGGCAATAGCACACCATGCCAGCCTTACTTCTGTGCCGCTGCCATCAGCAGCACAGAAGTAAAGGTAGTAATACTGCAACCCCCCCTTACAATAACCTTTGTGACCCTCCCCCAACTCCTTTTTTGGGTCAGGACCCCTACAATTACAACCCCATGAAATTTTGGATTTAAATAACTGAGATCATGAGACTTACGATTTAAAAAATCCTACGACCGTTAAATTGACCAAAACGGACTGTGAATTTGGTAAGGCCCTCCAGGTAACCTAGTGCTGCAGCAATGCAAGGCCTTCCTCTTTACCTCTGATCCCATTCCTGGATCTGTAGGAACTGGTTGCAACCCACGATCTTTGTGGCACTTTAAAACAAACACCCATGTAAATTCCAGCTGCTGGACCATAAGGACACTATACCTATTCAGGATCTTGAGTCTGGCCTGCTCTCTGAGTTGAGGACACCAAACTCTCCTATACACAAGATGGGATTGATCAAGGCCAGAATGTGACTACAGCCAACAAGGCGTGGGGGTTTTTTATTTAAATTTCAGGATAAGGCTGTACATCCAGAAACCATTAGACCTCAAATTCCTGTTTCCATCTCTGTGCTCCCTGCAGTGAAGAGCAGTCCCGGCTTGCGGCTAGGAAGTACGCACGTGTGGTGCAGAAGCTTGGGTTCCCTGCCAAGTTCCTGGACTTCAAAATACAGAATATGGTGGGCAGTTGTGATGTGAGGTTCCCCATCAGGCTGGAAGGATTGGTTCTAACTCATCAGCAATTCAGTAGGTATGTGGGCAAGGGGGTGGTGACTGGCAGAGAGAGGTACCAGGCTCCTATCGTAGAGAGGGTTCAATTATGAACAACACATAGGGATGAATTGACATGTAAAAGGACATAAGAGAAGAAATGTTGATACTGGGCTAGCATGGTAAGGTGTGTACTGCGTACCAGTGAGCTATTAACTGCCATAGCATACCCTTGGTCTGCTGCACCCATTATCTCTGTGCCATCTGTCGTCTGTTTCACATACACTAGACTAGACCCATAACGTTTTGATTGTCTTTTGCAGTAACGCCTATTGATAAACCTTCCACAGCATGTTTGTTTCTAATGTGGCAAAAGTCAATATGGCTTGTGCGCCAGCACGATTGATGTTGGCAGGAACGTTCACCGCTCTAGGAGAGTGACTAACTCAGCGAGTTAGTGGCTGGCTATTTAAAAGTACACTCCTGAGTATCTTTAGGAAGAGAAGTGTTGTGCTTGGCAGTTCTCTCGCCATAGGAATTCGGTACTTAAATATTCAACATTGTATTTTCTTAGCTTGGTTTTCTCAAAGTGTTACACGCATGCTTTGCCCTGCTAGAGGGTTTTTTCTGGACTAATTTTTATGTATATTAGATCCAGTTAAAATGAAGGACAGGAGAGTAGTAAATCTAAGTGTAAATAGACTTCCTAACTGTCAGGGTGATTAAGCACTGGAATAAATTGCCCAGGGAGGCTGTGGAATCTCAATTGTAGGAGATTTTTAAGAGCAGGTTTGGACAAACACCTGTCAGGGATGGTCTAGATCAGTGGTTCTCAACCAGGCGTACGAGTACCCCTGGGGGTACGCAGAGGTCTTCCAGGGGTACATCAACTCAGCTAGATATTTTCCTAGTTATACAACAGGCTACATAAAAAGCACTAGCGAAGTCAGTACAAACTAAAATGCCATACAGCCAATGACTTGTTCATACTGCTTCATGTACTATACCAGGGTGGCCAAACTGCAGCTCGCAAGCCGCATGCGGCTCTTTTACAGTTAAAGTGCAGCTCGCGGAGCCCCCCATTCTCCTTCTACCCATAGGTGCTGGAACTAGGGGTGCTGCTGCACCCCCTGGCTTGAAGTGGTTTCCATCATACAGGGTTTACAGTTTGGTTCAATGGCTCTCAGCACCTCCACTATACAAATTGTTCCTGGGCCTACCAGACTGGCCTGGGGGGTAGTGCTCAGGGTTTCTGCCAGAGATGACTGGTGCCTGCTGGGGGGGCGGAGCGGGGCACAATTTAAATTTTTTAGCCCCCAACATCTTGAGTCATCCTCCCCCTTACCCTCAGGGGCCCCTCCCTGCAGCTCCCAGGTGTTAGCTCCTTGTGGCAAGGCAGCGGCAAACAGCTGGGAGCTACAGGGAGGGGCCGCTGCTCTAACACCACAGGGAGAGGCAGCAGCAAAAGCAGTGGCTCTCCCACTTGCTTGCCACTGCCTCTCTCCATGGCTGCAGCTCCCAGCTTGCCAGCGCCAGCAGAGAGGGGGCCTGGTGGCATCATGTGACCGAGTGGGGTCAGCAAACCCTGGCAAAAATCAGGGGGGACACACGACTCCATGTGCCCCCCCCCCCAACGCATCACCTCTGGCTTCTGCCCAGCAGGGTCTTGGGGCTGAAGCCCCAAGACCTCCCTCCCTGCAAGGCTGGAGCCCCGGCAGGTGCGCTCCGGCTCCCGAACTTCTAAAGATGGTCGTATGTGACTTGGAGGGTCAGTAAGTTTGGCCACCCCTGTACTATACACTGAAATGTAAGTACAATTTTTATATTCCAGTTGATTTACTTTATATGGTAAAAATGAGAGCGCGCAAGCAATTTTTCAGTAATAGTGTGCTGGGGGACACTCTTGATTTTTATGTCTGATGTTTGTAAACAAGTTGTTTTTTAAGTGAAGTGAAACTTGAGGGATTGCAAGACAAATCAGACTCCTGGAAGGGATTCAGTAGTCTGGAAAGGTTGAGAACCTCTGGTCTAGATAATACTTAGTCCTGCCGTGAGTGCAGGGGACTGGACTAGATGCCCTCTCAAGGTCCCTTCCAGTCTGACGATTTTATGATTCTTGGTTCCTTTGCTCACGGTTAGAGAACTGCTTCTCTTTAAACAGCTTTCCTGCTGACTGGGGAGCATGTATGGCAAGATAATGGCAATATCCAATGTTGCTGCAGCATACTTGCTGTGTACAAAGAATTTTGACATGCCAGAGGTGTTCAGTAAGATTGAACAACATTCATATCCAAGATAATATTGGACTAGTCTCAGGTTGGCGCTCGCCACTGCCATGTGCCACATCTAGTCATGGTGAGGTTTTGGTCCCATGGACCAAGTCTGTAACAAATGGAGAAACTTCCTCCAATTCTAACCAATCTCATAGTTGGTTCAGCTGAACCAACTCTTTAAAACCCTTGGAGCCACGGTGTAGATCAAGTTCCAGCAGCCTGAACCGGTCTTACTAAGCTAGTCTTAAAACCTCTGGTGTGATGGGAATTGTGTGTACACAGGGATAATGTGCCTCTAGAAGCACTGAGGTAGGTAGTCTAATCCTGTGTGGAGAGAGAAATATTGAAGCAAATACAGAACACTTCCTATTGGTGGACAATACACAAGTGAAAACTTCTTGTATGCGTATTCTTGTACAAGGTTTGATCTATGCTCTGGACTATTTCAAGTTAACGTGTAGTACATGTGGAACCTCATGGCTGGGTGACTGACTTAGCGTGTTTAAGATGCATTTGTTCAAAATTTAGTCACCACAAAGGACACCACAGGATGCTTGGAAAAGAGTGAAGCTTGAATACAACAGAAATTAAAAAGTTCAAATTGGGTCTCTGTTTGAATTAGGCTGAATACCCTATGTGTTGTTCTCTTGGGCCATCTTGGCTTAGTGTGGATTGTAGAACTACTTGGTTATCTTCTTCTTTGCTGTATTTTTATAAATCATTTGTAACTGAAGCTTTATGTGTTGTCCCCAAGAATCCTTCCTTGGACTGTTCTAAGACAGTAATGCCAACACTTACTTGGGAACCTACCTTTAGTCACTCACATTTGAAAGTGGCCCAGATCTTAAAGGTGCTGAGTATGCACAGTCCTTACTGGCTGCAAGAGGTGAGATGCTATAAGGCTTCAGTAGGAGGTACAGGTGCTCGGTACATCTGAAAATTGGGCTACTTAGTTGGGGATCTAATCATAGGTCATCAAAAACATTGGCTTAACTAACAAAATTCGAACATAAAGGAGCAGTTTATATTTCATCAAATAAACTAGTGGTAAAAATCAAATTGCCAAGCAGTGCTCCTAACCCTTTTTCCCGTTTTGTTTCTTTCAACAGTTATGAACCAGAACTATTTCCTGGCCTTATTTATAGAATGGTCAAACCAAGGATTGTGTTGCTTATCTTCGTGTCTGGAAAAGTTGTGTTGACTGGTAAGTGATCTCTTTATGTACAGCAGTAACTCTGAGCACTCTGTATAGTAGGATGACATTTAAGCTACGCTGATGTTTCTTGCATAGTGCAAACACTAGCAAAATCTAGAGGCATCCCTTTCAGCAGAACATTGAGGATACAAAAGTACCATAGTTGTGTACTATTAGAACGCTCCACAGGCGTTCAAATAACCACTCAAAAGAAATCCTACACATCACTAACCTTGTGCATCCTGTGGGGTTTTTTTTAAATTCTCCACTTATGTCAAGGTATCAAACGCATGAGCATGCTGTTTTAATAAGCACCATAACTAGAAGCCTATTTGTAATGTATTCTGATACTCTCAGGGAACTCAATCTTACTGCAACAAAACCTGGTCATACTTTCCCTCCTCAATTAGAAAATTTCTTTATGGTTAGCATAGTAGTTGCTGATGGGAAAGGAAGGTGTCTGTCCTAATCTTGGCCCATGTTCAGCAAAGCACTTAATTTTAAGTGCTATGAAGAATCAGAGCACTTGTCAATAACCTAGAATCCAAGTCTGTAAGTAAACATTAAAATTCCTGGATGAATACTTCCGAGCATTCTTTCTGGAACATTTACCATCTTGGGAAAACTTCCCCTTATTCAACTTGACTAAAAAGGCAAACTGTATCTCTATCAGACATACAGGCTGAATGGTGCCAATGTACCAACATAGGTGTAGATGGTACTTTAAAGGCAAATAAAATTACATGCCTTTGCCCAAAGGATCTTCCCATCATAATTATGAATGAGCTCAATTAACTGGGCATTCAGGACAGAAAGCTAAAACATCTCCTCCTCTTTAGGTCCCATGAAGTCATCCTGGCCATCTACACTCCATTGATGCCTCCAGAATACATTTTTGGATGTCATAACTACAAAAAAAACCAAACCCACAAACCACACAACAAAAAACACACCTCTGCTGAGGCATACAGCAGGCCCATAAGAGCTCAGGTAAGTCCCATTTTGAAAGCTGGGCCTTACTGCAATTCTAAATCAAGACTTACTGAGCTCCTATGGTCCCCTGGCTGATCCAGAATTTTCTGGTGATCCAAACATCAGGAAATAATGTTTTGGAGCAGAGTCAATGGGTGTGTGATGTGAGGTTTATCTTTCGATGGAGGGGGAAACTAAAAAGGTTTGAGATCTATCAAGCTGTCCTGCAGTGCTCAGGAGCATGAGTACCAACCTCAAGGCAGACTGTTGAGAACCAGGGCACAAACCCCAAATTGGCTGAGAGTTCTCTACTTCGATGATTAGTTGGTGAAATCTAAGGCTATGTCTCCACTGGAGACCTTACAGTGGCAGAGCTGTACCAATGCAGCTGCGCTGATGTAAGGGATCCTCCATAGCCGCTCTATGCCAGCAGGAGAGAGCTCTCCTGTCAGCATAATTAAACCACCCCCAATGAGCAGCGGTAGCTATGTTGGTGGGAGAGCATCTCCCACCAATGTAGTGCTGTTCACACCGGCGCTTCTGTCAGTGTATGTTGGTCCGGGGGGGGAAAGGGAGGTGTCTTTCCCTCCACACACACCCCTGAGCGACAAGTTTGAGCAACAAAAGTGCTATTGTAGACATAGCCTCCATGTAAACTCCTCAGGCACTGCAACAGCCTAAACATGGAGTCACGGACAGTCCCCTTGGCTACTCCAATCTATCTTGTCACCTAGGCGAGTCTGGCTTTGTGGTAGATGGGCCCCTTACACCATGAAGCACAGCACTGTTCAGGTTACTTCCAGTCCCAAAGGACCCGTCACTTACAGTGGTGCTGGAATGAGAGGTTTTGGGGATGCTACTGCAATCCCTGGCTTGAAGTAGTAATAACCACCACCAAATACATGGCTTCCCTCATCAGCACCCCCACTATAAAAATTGTTCCAGCACCCCAGTCGCTTACCCAGGTCACGTACACCTTAGATCTCACACCAAAGACCATGCTTGTAGCCAATCCTATAATAAACTATACAAATTTATTAACAGGAAACTGAAATAAGAGTTCTTTTACAAGGTTAATGTAGGTAAACATAACATCCACAAATTTAAGTCTTAAGTTTCAAAAGGTAAGGTTCTATAATAGGCAAGCTCTATATATCCTGTAGAGCTAACCTCAGCTAAGCAGCTGGGGGTCCCTTGCTTATGCCTAGAAACCTTGCCCCCCAGAGTCCAAGCAGCAATGAAATAAATTTTCTCCATTTTGTGAGGCTTTTCTTTTCCCTCTTTTTTCTCTCTCTCTGTGCCGCCCCACCCCTCCCCCTGCCCCGGCACGCTTCTGCTGTGAGCTGCAAACACAGCTGATGGGAGGAATTCACTTGCAAGACTCATCTTCCTGTGGGTGGAGGGGGAGAGTAAAGTGTTTTGTCCTCTTTAATGTCTGTCTGGTGTTGATGGGCCTTCCTTGTCAGGCAGGACATAACAGCGTCTGTTGGAGACCAGAAGTTAGTTAATCATAGAATCATAGAAGATCAGGGTTGGAAGGGACCTCAGGAGGTCATCTAGTCCAACCCCCTGCTCAAAGCAGGACCAACACCAACTAAATCATCCTAGCCAGGACTTTGTCAAGCCGGGCCTTAAAAAACCTCTAAGGATGGAGATTCCACTACCTCTCTAGGTAACCCATTCCAGTGTTCACCACCCCCCTAGTGAAATAGTGTTTCCTAATATCCAACCTAAACCTCCCCCACTGCAACTTGAGACCATTACTCCTTGTTCTGTCATCTGCTACCACTGAGAACAGTCTAGCGCCATCCTCTTTGGAACCCCCCTTCAGGTAGTTGAAGGTTGCTATCAAATCCCCCCTCATTCTTCTCTTCTGCAGACTAAACAAGCCCAGTTCCCTCAGCCTCTCCTTGTTAGTCATGTGTCCCAGCCCCTTGATCATTTTCATCTCTTTCCTATCTGGTGACTTACACCGTTACAAAGGCTTACAATGCAAATGCTCAAATACTGCCTTACAACATGGGATATGGATGTTATAAATGAGAATAATACCTGCAGCAACTCAAAATCTAAACACTAAGCACATTCTTAGAATTGTACCTATTTGACAATTACTGACACGCAGCTGAAATCAGTCTGGCTCACCTGTGTATTTGGCATTGTTCAGTTGAGGGAGGGGGACCTTGGTATGAGCTGGCACCTAGTCTGCCAGCATGACAAGGCACACATGTTGGCGTGTCTTAGTCTGGCTAGAGGTCCATTTCAGTGCATATTGCTTATTTTTAGTGTTTGCTGGTTGCTCCTCCATGCTAATGTTAATGTCAGCAACAAATGTTCTTGGCCTCCATGGTTTTGCTAATTAAAAAGTTAGTATGGTACTGGAGATGTCACTGGATT
The DNA here is from genome assembly GCF_002925995.2 of Terrapene triunguis. Taxonomy (NCBI): domain Eukaryota; kingdom Metazoa; phylum Chordata; order Testudines; family Emydidae; genus Terrapene; species Terrapene triunguis. Next base: position 12,057,500 of record NW_020664540.1, read on the forward strand.
AGAGACTGCCGGCTGATTCTATATGAATGATGCAAGAGACAATAAAAACTTAATCAAGGCACTGAGGGGTAGGAGAAATGCTCTAGAGTTGGGAAACGCTGCTGGTCAATATTCATAATACTGAGTACTTGAATGCAAAACCAGGGGAGATAACCTGTCAACACTGGACTTCTCTTGATCAGTCTCTTTCTAAAATTATTCTCATGAATGTTGACAAATGCAAAGCAATGCGCTCTGGAAAACACATTTCCAACTATCCATACAAAATGATGGGGTCTAAATTAGCAGTTGCACTCATGAAAGAGATCTTGGAATCGTTGTGGATGGTGCTTAGAAAAATCTGCTCAATGTACAGTGGCAGTCAAAAAAGCTAACAATGTTAGGAACCATTAGGAAAGGGAAAGATAAGATAGAACATATGTCAATATATAAATACATGGTATACCCAGACCTTGAATAGTGAGTGCAGTTCTGGTTGCCCCATCTCAAAACAGATACCTTAGAGGTGGAAAGGTACACAGAAGGGCAACAAAAATGATTAGGGGTGTGAAACAGCTTCCATATAAGGAGAAATTAAAAAATCTGGGACTATTCAGCTTGGGAAAGGCACAACTAAGGGGGGGATATGAGAGGTTTATAAAATCATGAATGGTATGGAGAAAGTGAATAAGGAAGTGGTATTTACCCCTCCATATAACACAAGAACCCGGGGTCATCCAATGAAACTAATAGGCAGCAGGTTTAAAACCAAGAAAAAGATGTACTTCTTCACACATAGCAGTCAACCGGTGGAACACGTTGCCAGGGACGTTGTGAAGGCCAAAAGTATAACTGGATTCGAAAAAGAATTAAATTCATGAATGACAGGTCTATCAATGGCTATTAGCCAAGATGGTCAGGGACACAACCTCAGGCTCTGGGTGTCCCTAAACCTCTGACTGCCAGATGCTGGGAGTGGACAATGGGATGGATCACTTGATAATTGACCTATTTTTTTCATTCCCTTTGAAGCAACTGGCATTGGCCACTGTTGGAAGACAGGATACCGAGTTAGATAGACCATTAGTCTGACCCACTGTGGCTGTTCTTTTGAATGTTTCATAACATAACTGTACATTAATTGCTGACTAATTTGTCAGTCCTACAACTAATAGTGACGGGGATGTTGCATCCAAATTTGATCTGAAAAATTATGGGATTCATACACTCTTCTATTAAATAAAAAAAAAAAGACTAATACTAACTAGTAGAAACAATTCCAGGGAATTTTAAAAAGCTCCCTGGGGCACTGTATTCTCTCTTTTTTAAAATGTAGTATTCCTTTATGGTATAAGCCACTCCAAAAATCACAGCAGTATTCCACTGCAAGAACCCAAAACGAAAGATCAGATACTGACTAGTCTAGCTCCGCCCCCCCCCCCCCCCCCCAAGATGAGAACAAGGGGGAAAAAACCTACTGTTTTAATAATATAAGGTGGTGATGGTATCATGGAAAGGAATCTTGCTTCTTAAATTATATCTAATTTTGACTATGCCCCTGAAGGAGATTTTAAATAAGAACCCTTTTTTCCATCTTTGGGAATGCTTTTATCATCTATTATACTAGTACTTATTGGTGTTGACTTAATAGTAATGAATGAAACCTTGTGAGCCATCTTTAATATTGTCTTAGTTCTTAAACTGTTTTCAACTGTTTTTTCTAGGTGCCAAAGAGCGTTCTGAAATCTATGAGGCATTTGAAAACATCTATCCTATTCTAAAGGGTTTCAAGAAAGCATCTTAAAATTTCTTTCCAAAAAAAATCAAGAATATATAGGTTTGTATGTTTATGCATAGAACTAATGTAACAGTATTCCTATACCTAAATACAGATTTGTGGATTACTAGGCCTATAAAGCCATTTTGAACACACTATAAACTATAACTAGATAGATGCACTCTTTTGTAAGTAGCATGAAACAATTTTGCTGTAAAACTTGATGTTTCTAATGAGTTTGGTCATTGTATCAAGTTCTGTTAAAGAATTCACAATAAGCAAAAGTACATTTACTTTTGAACAGGAATGTAAATTAGCACCATTATTGCACTAAAAATATTTTACAGTACAATTAATGGAAATCTGTTTTTCTGCAGTAGAATGGATGTATCCATGGAGGTTAGTCCATAGATCAGTCTTGTTAAAATCCGTAAGGTTTTGATCAATATTTTGTAGCTCTGACAGCTAATTTCATGTTAATTGAGACCTTATTTTTGTGTATAATATATCTTACAAAATTTAATGTGAGCCTTTTTACTGTCAAACATCCAGACACATGAGTTCACAAATGATCTTTGTATCATTCTCTGGCTCAGAGAATGATACAAGATCAGGTGAATTATGCCATATGGTGCTGTTGACACTCCCCTCATTGACAATAAGTGAAGACCCTTGGTGGCACTGGGTCAGGGTAAAGTTGTCAATGAGGGCTAGCGTGAGTGTCAGCTGAAAACTGACAAGCTACCTATTATCTTAAAATCACCAGCCATAGTGGACACAGGTTCTACAAACTATCTGGAGTTGGGTTTGGACAAGTAAAGGGTAACCTAAAATCTGATAAAAAGAACAGGAGTACTTGTGGCACCTTAGAGACTAACAAATTTATTTGAGCATAAGCTTTCATGGGCTACAGCCCACTTAATCGGATCCATGAAGCTTATGCTCAAATAAATTTGTTAGTCTCTAAGGTGCCACAAGTACTCCTGTTCTTTTTGCGGATACATACTAACACGGCTGCTACTCTGAAACCTAAAATCTGATGTTTCCATTTGCATTATCACAGCTCTCTCGAAGTGCAGGGTATGTAAGTACAATCAGGTCTGAACCAACAAAACTTCTCAACTTAGTTTAGAAAGCTACTTTAATATACTGACTTTACCATCTTACTTTAAATCATAGAAAAAATACAAACTTTATTAGGATTTATTTATTTATTTATTTTAAAGTAGCTAGAGAACTAGTCCAGGCTTAGCCAGAGCTGAGATCCCACCACCATCCTTGAGACATTCGATAACTTCAACATCAAACACGCGTAGTCCGCTCAAGATCACTGCACCAGGCAGTGTGACCACAGTTGATGGCATTGCACTGGTATTGTGTAGTGAAGCTCTCAGATCTGGTTTAATCCTGCAAATCCACAAATCTGTGGGGTGGGCCTACAGTGGTACCAAGTAGGGTCAGGGGGTGCACTCCTTTGTGTGTCAATAGAGAATCTAAAAGCACAGTCTGCTGAGTTGTTTTTGTCCGTCCTGGCAACATGGCCAAAGAGCCTGCAACACGGCTTTTAAATGTAATGAGTGACTGAAGGAAGGCCCAATCTCTGCAAGATTGACATTTCACACACAGTCGAACTACTTTTTGCTCATGATTCAATAACGTCCGAAGTAGGTAATCTATTTTATGCCCCTTCTTTCCTCTTCTGTCACTGTTTTTTTTTTTAAATATTACTACTTTTTGTTTCATGCAAATTTACAAGTCTTGTCCCCATACAAACTGGCAACATTCATTCATGAGGAATGGTGAGGCAGCATTATCAAAGTGCAAAAGTCAGCTCCTTGTCTATCTGTCAGAGGTAAATGCAATATAGCAATGCTCTCCTCAGGATAGGGTTTCAGAGACTGGAGTTTTTATGTTTCTTTTATTTAACTGCAACTAGGATAAACCCCACCATCTCTAGTTGCAAAGAGAATAAAGCTGTGCTGGTATTAGCTTTCACACTACTGAGCCACTAGAGGTCACTGTTGAGTGCCTTCTTGTGAAATGAAGAAAAGCATAACCCATTGCCAAGAAACTTTCCCTACCCTTCCCTCTGTGTGTCTCCCTCCACCCCTTGTGTCAGACAGCAGATGCAGTATTTCAAGCCTCTGCCCATGATAAGACTTAACAATCATGTCTGGGAGTTTTATCTTCCATTTCAACTTGTCTATTTTGGATTGTCAAGTTGCCATGTAGTCCAGTGCTATTTCTGAAGCCTTTCCTATCTCCTAGAGTCATGCATAGTTAGTTGTTTTTTTTCATCGCTAATGGAAAAATCATCTCATTCTTGATAACTTGATGAAATCTTTCTTCCATTCCCTTGTGACAAATCTCTATTCTAGGAGCAATATTTGAATTGTGAATTTCCATACTTTAAATGTTCTCCAGTTTAACCTTAGCTTACAATTTCCTGGCTCTCTAATAATAATCTTTAAAACTATAGGCCTGATTCTTGGTTACACTAAAGCCCGTTTGTGAAGTTCTGGTAGCTTTAAAGTAGTTACAAATTAGTTTGCATTGGGAGAAGCATTCGGAGTTTGAGTCCTGGTCTATATTTAAAGTTTTATTCCAACAGTTATACCAGCAACGCTTTCATATCTGTATAACTATCTACATGATGGTGTGTTCACTGCTTTAACTATGGCAGTATATTTAAGGCAGCAAAACGTTAAGGTGTAGACAAGGTACCTCATAAATGAGAATTAGGCCTAATTGGTATGTTGTTTTCTTTAATTCTTGATATTGTCCAGCTTTTGTCTTTAAAAAGTTTAGTAAGTTTGTCTTGGTTCTACCTATTTTGTTTTTATGAAGCAGTATACTAGTGTCCAGGTTCTGGTAGGGATTTGTAGCAATTCAACTGGCTTTATTTTCCCCTCCCAATGCCTTGTACACTGAATTTTATTTAAGTTCTGTCTTGGGAATGATCTTTAATTCAGAGCAGTTTATATTTTCTTTTTTTGGTTTCGTTCTTAGTCTTAATGTTTTGTGGAGGAGGAAATGTATATGGATTTTGACTGAGATTACTACTATGGATCACTATTTGCATGCTGGTTATGACAGTAGCTATGGGGGGGAGGGGACACACGATAGGTTGTGCAGTGTCATGTGAAATGGTAAAACTTTCTGTAGCCCTAACTCATGTCCTGTAACCTGAGCAAGGAAATGCTTTCAAGAATGCCTATAAATAGTGCAACAAAATGGCAGGAAGAGGAGTCTGTTAGACTTTGTTTTGGAAAGGTCACTTGTGTTTGGGTAGTACTGAGTCACTTAACTTGAAAGATTGAGTTAGAGAACTTTAGAGTGATTCTAGATGGAATGGCTGGCTTGGAAGGGAGAAGCCCTGGTACCTCAAAACATACAGGGATTGTAGAGATGAAATTGGTGCATGGGGGGTTCTGGATGCTGTCATGATACCATACAGTACTAGGTCAGAAATAAGCCTAGTGCCCAGACATGTGCTCTACATTGAGAAGTGTATACAACAGAGCTCATGGTGTCCTATTTTGGCCAGGTGTGAATGATGCTGAAGATAAAATATTAGTGTGAACTCTGCAATCAACTCGAGAAGCAGAATGGAGAAGAACCACTGAAACTAAATGAGATTCCTGATCCAATGCTGGTGCAAATCTGCTTGAACTAGATGAGGGAAAGTCCAGTTAGTGGACACAGGTGGTTCCATTTATTTTAAAAAAAAAAAAATTAACTGCTTGTCATGGGATTTTAGATGAGCTGGTCCATAATTCATGATTGACTAATTTGGGCAATTTTTTTTATTATATCAATACAAGTACACCCCATCAAGACTTTACTATGTACAGTCAACTGTGTTACCAGAAAAGTAGTACCTATTTCAAACACCTTGAAACAAAAGAACTGTTGGCTATAAAAGATTCATGCTGAACACTGTTAGACTATCATTACACTGCAAAATGTCGTAGTAGGATCACCTGTTTTAGAGGCTTTGACCCAGGGGGAAAATACCTTTGCCAATTTCCAGTGGGTATCTTGCACCAAAGACTTGTAACCCTGCAGTAGTTGCAAAAGAACTATATAAACTAGGAAACTGGGATTAGAATGACCAGATGTCCTGATTTTATAGGGACAGTGCTGATATTTGGGGCTTTGTCTTATATAGGCTCCTATTTCCATTTCCTCCACCACCACCACCACCTCCTGTCCCAATTTTTCACACTTGTCTGGTCACCCTAACTGGAATAGAAGACAAAAGTGCCAAATAGTTAACCTAGGTGTACATGCAAGAGTTAGATTTCAATCCAATGGCTGGCACTTTTGATGCTAAACTGTCTGCATCAAGTACATACAGCAGGGACAGAAACCATATCAACAAAACCAAAGATGGCTCTGCTTTTCTGGGGCTATCCAGAATGCACAAACTCACTCTGTCACTTATTTTCCAGCAAATGCAGGCCTTCCTGGGGGGGATCCCAGGGGCCAGAAAAGGCTATTGCTGAAGGAGCTCTTTTGACAAGCAGCTGGCTGATCAGAAAGTTAGGAAAGATAGTGAGGTTTATTTACACTATATTTTTAAAATAAAGAGGGGATGCTGCAGTCGTAGTGAATGAGGTGGGGTGGTGGTATTGATCTGTCAGGGGCCAGGGAAATAACTTTTTGTAAGCCTGAGCTATGTTGTGAACGGGGCTAAGAAACAAAGACCAACTTGTAAGCAGCACTCCTGTGTGTTCTACCTTTATTAAAGGGGCAGTTTACACTCCTAGTCATGCTGTTTTTAGAGGCTTAGGGCCGACAGAGGAGTCCTCTTCGTTTCCCCACCCCCAACCTTTGTAACTGGTCATCTTATTTTTAATAAGGAGGTGGGTGTATGTAATGCAGCAAGGGTGACTGTGCTGCTCCAATTCAAAGAGAATGGAGTGTGAAAACTGTAAAAGTTTATTTAAGGGACTCTCTCCTACACTGACTTAAGCTACAGTGTCATATACTAAACTCCTGGGTATAAAAGGAGAAGTCTGTTATGGGAAGGGATGGGTGGCTACGTAACTTGCAGAACAGTAAATACAGGGCTTCTGTTTTCGTGGAGGAAGGGAGGGCATTCTCCAGTTGGTGTGGATACAGATATCTTACACCAGTATTGCTAACCCCACTGCCTTTCAGTAAGTCCCACTGTTCAGCCGCCATGACATTTCAAAAAAACACATTGGGTTCTCTGTCTACCACTGGCACAGCTGTGGGTGTTCATGTTTTCAAGCAAGTCTCCCACAACCAGCATGGCTAAACTGTTCTGTTGCTGATGGAAACAGATTCTTTGTATAATCAGAGGCTGGCGGGAGCTGGGGCATTGAGGGGGAAAGTGTGTGGTCCTAAGATCAGCAGAGGTGCCCATGGGGCTTTGTCTCCACTGAGGGATCTGGCTTGGCTTATGCATGTTGTTGCCTAAACTGTCCCTAGTCAAGGCCAAGCCTGAGTCCTAACCCATGTGCCCTGCAGCCCCCTCTCTCCATCCCCCCTCCCTTCCTTCCTTTATGGGGCCCTCTGCTCCAACACTCCTGCCCCACAGGACCTCTGCCCTCAAGCTTGCCCCTCATCCCTGGCAGTCCCCACCTCCCCTCCCCCTACTGCCTGCCTGCCTGCTTGCCCACTTCCCCTTCCTCTCCCTCCTCTCCACATACCATTCCCTCTGCCTGCCTGATTCCTTCCCCACTCACTCCTCCCCACACCTTCCTGTCTGCCCCACTCTCACTCCCCCTTGCCCTACTCACTCCCCATCTGCTTGCCCCACTCATCCCTCCCCCCCTGCCTGCCCCATGCTCATTCCCCCTCCCTGCTTGCCCCTCTCCCCTCCCCCCACAGCCTGCCTGCTTGCCCCCTTCCCTCTGCCTGCCTGATTCCTTCCCCCCACACTGCTTGCCCCACTCACTCCTCCCCCCACCTGCCTGCTCCACTCACTCCCCCTCCCTGCTTGCTTCACTTCCCCTTGCCCCACTCATCACTCCCCCTCCCTGCTTGCCCCCTTCCCCCCCGCTTGCCCCACTCACCCTTCCCTCTGCCTGCCTGATTCCTCCCCCCCCACCTGCCTGCTCCACTCACTCCCCCTCCCTGCTTGCCTCACTTCCCCTTGCCCCACTCATCTCTCCCCCTCCCTGCTTGCCTCACTTCCCCTTGCCCCACTCATCTCTCCCCCTCCCTGCTTGCCTCACTTCCCCTTGCCCCACTCCCCCTCCCCCCACAGCCTGCCTGCTTGCCCTCTTCCCCCCCGCTTGCCCCACTCACCCTTCCCTATGCCTGCCTGATTCCTTCCCCCCCCACTGCTTGCCCTACTCACTCCTCCTCTCACTCACTCCTCCCCTCCACCTGCCTGCCCTACTCTCCCTCCCCCCCTGCTTGTCCCCTCCCTGCCGGCTTCACGCCCCCTCCCCTCGGCCCCGCCCCCTTTTCCCAGCATGCCCGCGGTTGAAAACAAAGTCCCACGTGAGCGGCGGCGCGGCGGGCCCGTCATGGCGTCTCCCGGCGGTTGCTGGCCGCAGCCGGGCTGGCGGGGGCCCGGGGCCGGGCCCGGGGCGCTGGGCGAGGAGGACGCCGAGGGGCTGTACGTGGCGGTGGAGCGGTGCCCGCTGTGTAACACCACCCGCCGCCGCCTCACCTGCGCCAAGTGCGTCCGCGGCGGCGACTTCGTCTTCTTCGACGGGCGCGACTCCGAGAGGTAGCGGCGGCGCCGCGCGGCCCGGCGGGGAGATGCGGGGCTGAGCTCCCCCCGGGGCGGGGGTCCTGAGTTCCCCCCTCCCGGCCGGGGAGATGGGGGGGGGTTCCTGAGTTCCCCCCTCCCGGCCGGGGAGATGGGGGGGTGTCCTGAGCTGCCCCCTCCAGGCTGGGGAGATGGGGGGGTCCTGAGCTGCCCCCTCCAGGCCGGGGAGATGGGGGGGTCCTGAGCTGCCCCCTCCAGGCCGGAGACATGGGCGGGGGGGGTGTCCTGAGCTGCCCCCTCCAGGCCGGGGAGATGGGGGGGGCCGGGGCCCCCCCCCGGCCGGGGGGGGGGGGGGGGGGGGGGGTCAGAGTGGGAGGGATTGCAGAGAGATGGGGCTGTGTCCGGGGTCTTGCGTTCCCTCCTTCCGCCCGCTGCGGAGATTGTGAAACATTTGTCAACAAATGCATCTGATAACAAATGCCATGACATACCACTACGAAACTAAGACAAATGGAAATCTATTTAAAAATATTCAGAGGTGGAAACAAAAGTATAGTAGCCTATTTGAAATGCACATGTGGGTGGAGTTTCAAAATTCTACGGTAAACTGGTAAAATCAGACACCTTGTTTTGTGTGAGCCTTATATTTATCCCTTTCCATAGAAACTGTTCTTATCTTACATGTTTTAAAATTGTCCAAATATTGTACTGTTCACTTAAAAAAAAATTCAGACCCAATAGTTCCTTCCTGCAAAGAGCTGGCCGGATGGCAAGGTTATGTGAATAAGTATTAAGGCTGCAAACAATGTTCTGGTTTAACTATGCACTTCCATAATATATTTTCAACTATTGAGGCATCCTACCTGCTACAAGATGACCATCTGAGATTCCCGATAATAGTCTGCACAGCACTGTCTGTCTGAAGAATTGTCCCAATTTTTGGCTTTTATGCTCTTACATATTTATAGTCCTTTTAGCTGAGGCTTCATTAGCAGCTGCTGTGTGTGATTTCTTGAACTGTTTTGGGAAGGTGGGCAACAGGTTTGTATGCTTGGGTCTTTACTTTTGGCTGAAGGATACCAAGTACATTTAGTGTAAGACTAGTCAAGGAAATTAGCATCTCTTCTTAGCCGACTGATCTTAAAATCACATTCATGTCACTACTTGCCACTTCACTCAGAATGTTTTACTGACTTTTTAAATGTAAAAAATTTTCTGTAGATATTGACTCACCCAGATTTGTATTAGCGCATAATCGTATGCTGGACCTTTCATGTAGCTAAAAGTGACCCTTTCTCCAATATAACTTAAATGTAGAAAGTCCACTTATGACCTGGTCTGCAAACTGATCCACATAATGGAACCCGTATGCCATTTAGTCGTAGTGAATTCTGTGGGGCATGGGTTACAGGGAGCCCCGTGTTAACCATTTTGAAGGACTGGGGCTTTAGTCTGATCTCTGCTGTTATTAGTGTCATAGAACTACAAACTGACTATATTTTAGCTTTCCCAAAATAGATGGAAACTAACATTTGTTTAAGGCTGTGTAGGGGTTACCCACAGCTTCTGTGATAATCTCATTTTGTGAGTCTGGAACTTAAATGGGCATTTGGGGGCTTCTATCCTTTTTCTAGCATCAAGAGTTCGACCAAGACCAGGAAACTCAGCTGCAGCCTTTACTATAGAGTGACGGCTGTCCTTCCATAATTGCTAAGGCTTCAGAGGTTTATCAGATACCAGTCTCTTTGAAAGTGGCTATGAGAAACAAAGGGGGGGGGGCTTTTGGATGTTCTAGAGCCAATGCTCTGATGAAAAGCCCAGCTGTCCTTTCCATTCCCATTTGATATGATGGGTGCTGAGATTTCTGCCCTAATGCTTTCTCTGGACCTTACTTGGAAGTTCCATCTTCCTCATTCATCTTTGGCCAGACAGAGTCTTATAAATTTGAGCTATGTCCTTCCAACTGCTGGAAGTGAGAGAGAGTTTTGTCTTGTCTCCTCTCCTCTCTCACTGCCTTCTAGTTGCATCTGTGGAAAGATCTCCACTACTCTACTCCTCTAGCAACCTCCATTTTGGGGGCCACCTTCCCTGCTGAATACTCCCAGGGTCTATGGCTGCTTGTAGTTTTACCAGGCACCAGCATGACTCTCTAGTTTCACTGCTGTGCACAAGGTTCTGAGTGGCAACTGTCCTTTAGATAAATCCAGTCTATTTACACAAACACTGAGCTCACAATCCAGGATTTGTGTAGCCATAGGGCCACCATACAACAGCGTCTTCTTAATCCATTACATAGCATTAATGTGAATTCACCTCTGTAGCAGGAGACTGAATGGTATGAATGTAACTTAATAATTCTTGTGTCATTCTTTTTTATTGTAAGATTAGTGGGACACCATCAACTGCAAAAAATCACACTTTTCTGTCTGAAAATTTGTACCTACTATTGTTACAAGTAACACCTAAGGTGACTAACTGAAATATTCTAGAAAAGCAGTCTTTATTTTAATTTCTGCAATTGAGAGCATTTTGTGGATTGTTTCTTTCATTGTTTCCTCTCTTTATTCAGTTTTTGTTGTTTGTGTGAGTCTTTCACACAGCAATGGGGTGGGACGAGAAGGATTTTAAAAAACGTGATCACATAAATTGTCAGAGATACTCCAGAGCAGTGCAGTCACTGGAAGTACTTTTAACTTTTTCTTTTTTTTTTTAATTGACTAGATTTCAATTCGTGTCCCTTTTTTAGGATAACCAGATGTCCCAATTTTATCATGACAGTCTCAATACTTGGAGCTTTTTCTTCTATAGGTGCCTGTTGCCCACCACCTCTTGTCCTGATTTTTCACACTTGGAATCTGGTCACCGTAGCCTTTATTATTATTAATTATTAATTTATCATCTATATTGAAGTAGTGCCTAGATTAGTGTAGCACCAGCAATTTGTTCAGTGCCATACAAGACACCCAGATGGCCCTTGCCTTGATCCTATCAGTCCTATGCATGTCCTGGGTAATTCAACTTCAGGATTACCCATGTAATGAAAGAGAGAGGAGAAGTGTACCTCATACAAGCTCCAGACCTGCTTTACATGAAGTTGGTGACACTTTTCCTATTCTTTTCAACTGGAGTAGGATTGGGCCCACCGTTTGTATTGATTAAACACATTAGTGGGGATTTTTTTTGGGGGGGAAGGGCTGGAGGGGTAGAAGTTAAAAATAAATGTATCGCTATTCATTCCAGACTGTGGAATTTTTATTATTAGTTTTCCTATACTCTAGAGTATTTAGCATTATGAGCTATTAGTCACTTTTCATATTCCAGCACTGAGCTTCATATAATTTTAGACTGCTTTGTGCAGGAGAATATTATACACTAATTGTTAAACTATAATAAGATTGAAGTTGCTCATATGTCTGGCAAAAATTACATATAATGGTAGCTCACACTGGAAGATAATGCTCATCCTTGATGGGAACTGTCATACCTAATTTTGAGTGTGAGACTGAAACTCTATTTAGGTTAATTACTAAAGTGCAATCATAATTAAGACTGATGTGTCCGGAAGTCCTCCGGTAATATAAACACCAACATCCTCCTTTCCATTATTCACATAGGGCATCTTGGCATGTTTGAAATCCATGCCAACACCTTTACATTTGAGCATGGATGATTAATTTTTCTGGGAGTTAACCAGACCTGTCAATCAGATAGCTTTGCAATGCTGTTTACAGATGACAAATGCCAAAGCCAAGGATTAACTTGGGTGTCTTAAGCAAGTACACTTTCTGTAAATCATGGTTTATGGTTAAGGCCACATTTTAGTCATGGGTATTTTTAGTAAAAGACATGGACAGGTCACAGGCAGTAAACAAAAATTCACGGCCTCTGACTTGTCCATGACTTATACTATATACAAGTACTCCTGCGGTGCACGGAGCTAGGAGCTGAGAGGGAGGGACATGTCACTGCTTCCGGGGAGCCTCCCAAGATAAGCGCCGCCCAAAACCCTCACTCCCTCCCAAGCCCCTTGCCCTAAGCCCCCCTCCCACACGTACCCAAACTCCTGCTGCTGTTTGGGTGGGGGCGGTGGCCCGAGACTGCCCCAGCAGTGGCCGGTGAGGCTGGCCCAGGAACTGCCCAAGCTCCTCAGGCAGCCCCTGGATCAGTCGCACCAGCCGCTGCAGAAGTCACAGAGGTCCTGGAAAGTCTCAGAATCCGTGACCTCCGTGACAAACTCGCAGCCTTATTTATGGTCAGATACAGTGCATGTTTGGAAGTAATGTGTTCCAGGGTTAGAAGGAGGAAACTCAAGTAGATGGGCCATTCTTCCATTCTGATCTGGCAGTCAATATTTATACTGTACTTGTATTCAAAATACAGTTCCTTTAATAAGTAGACAGGTCAACCAACTGACTGTTGTTTTGGAAACTAAATGATCATTGCTTTCTGGCAAAAGAGACCTTTCATTTTACACCATCTATTTGGCAGCCTAGAATGCTTGTTTGCCAGCTTGTCAAATAATCTGTCATTACCTGACTTGGAAACAATAAGGGCAATGTATGTTTATTTGTTTTTTTAAAAAAAATTCTCTTATGACAGTAATTCTGCAGGTATTCATTTGCTATTTACTGGAAACTTACAGGCCCTGGTCGAAAATACAAAAACTGAAACGTAATGAAAATTTGCATTACATTTTTTGACTGGGACAAAAAAGCTTTTTCCTTTTCTCACATTAAATATGGACTTGGTAGGTATAGTCTTCTTCCAGGATGCATGCAACAAGAGGAGAGTACATTTCCCAGTAGTTGAAGTAGAGGTAAAGAATTACATTTTGTCCACATCAGAAGTTAGTGGTATAATTAAGGAATTTAGTCATTATTAAGTAAAAAGAGTCTATTAATTATTTATTTAATAGTTAGAGCCCCAATCCTGTAAACCTGCACATGCTTAACTTTGCATATTTCAGTGGGACTACTTGTGCACACAAAGTTAAGCATATATGTGTGTGCATACAGGATCAGGGCCTGTAATATCTGTGGGTGCCAATCCGGGTCAGAGTTCTATTGTGCTAGGCGCCATAAAATACATACAAAAATTTCTTCTTTGCCCTGAAGAAAAATGACATACGAAGAGGGATACAATCAAATGTACACACTAATTATAAAATGTATAGGTTTTTATTATAACAAGTGGATACAGTGACAGCTATCCCTATCAATTCCCACTTTTGTCATTGCTGTTGAGCACTTACCAATTAATAAGTGCTCTTTTCCAGCTGTTTCTTTCTAATGATTGCTGACACTAGAGAAATAATTCAGAGGAACGTATACTTAGAGAGACCTGTCTGTTTGGTACTTGAAGCTAGAAAAACCTTCCTTTGCTTACAGATTTAATGTACAACTTTAGATATTCTACATCTTCTCAGTTACATGTAATAGGAATATCTATAACTGTTCATTCAAAGTTACACTTGTTTCCTTCTAAACTAAAATGTTGTGTGAGTGTATATATAACTGATTTTCTTTATATACATTAAAATTAGGAGCATATTAAAGGGATGGCACTTTGTGTTTTGAAGAAACCTGCTAAATAAATCTGTGTGAGCTCCTTGACATTACTGATGGAGTGGGGGTGGTAGTCTACGATTTTTGCTGCCTTACATTTTGTTAGTTCCCCTCTGAAGTTGGTTCCAAATACATAACAATTTGTCTTCATTTTCCCTAAAGTGAAACACATGATTAGGGCAATTAGTTTGGTCAGATTTCCAGCACTCTTTTCCTTTTTCCATCACCTGTTAATCTAGTTATAAAAATACAGAATTGCCATAAGCCCTCTATGCATGATTGCAGGGCAGCATGTCCTTGGGCAAGTTACATTTGGTTATAGCCAAAAGTCAGAGTTACAGTAGGCTTGTATATTTCTCCAGGGTAAACATAAATCTAGTCCAGTGCACCTTGTGTAATTTTTTATGATCTCTAATAGATTGGGAATGTTCAGAAAGGATGAATGTGCTGAGTTGTGCAGGTTGAATGCCAGTAATACCACATTCCTCAAACTCATGATCTGCCTCTAGCTTCCGTAGCACCTCCCGTATTTTTCTTAGAGAATAACACATATTTGTTTGACTAAAAATATTTCTGCTGCCATTTTACTGTGTGAGTCAGTAGGAATGCTGAATAAACTCTATCTAAACCCATAGTTACACTATAGCTGTGAGCTCTCAACCCTCAGCATTTTAAAGCAAGCCTTACACGGTTCCTTTGTCTCAAATCAAATCCACGTAGTCAGGCAAAGAAACACCCCAACTTTCTAACCTGTCAAGGATTAACTTGCCCTTGGTCCTTGATCCTTTGAGTGCTTAGCCTACATTTAGACCAGGGCAGCTTTGTGAAGTGTAGGTGAGGTCTGTCACTAGCTTGGAAACCTGACTACAATGTTGGAAACAGTAACCATAATTTTTTTTTAAAAAGCGACAAAGTGTCCTGTGGCACCTTATAGACTAACAGAAGTTTTGGAGCACAAGCTTTCATGGGTGAATTTCACCCACGAAAGATTATGCTCCGATACTTCTGTTAGTCTATAAGGTGCCACAGGACACTTTGTCGCTTTTTACAGATCCAGACTAACACGGCTACCCCTCTGATACATAATTTTTTCCCCTCTCAAACTAGTAAAAAGTTGCTTTTCTACTATAAATCCAGGGCTCCCAAACTGTGGTCTGTGGGCCATAGAAAGCTGGCTGGATGCATGGTGCTGGCTCCTCCCTTTGTTCCAAGAAGCCTCTGCAGGTGTCCAGATTCTTCAGTGTAAAGGCGAGGAAGAAGGCCTCTCGAGCCAGCTGGCTGTGAGAGGGTGGCATCTAGGGCTAGGTCTACACTACCCGCCTGAATCGGCGGGTAGAAATCGACCTCTCGGGGATCGAATTATCGCGTCTCGTCGGGACGCGACAATCGATCCCCGAATCGACGCTCTTACTCCACCAGCGGAGGTGGGAGTAAGCGCTGTCGACAGGAAGCCGCGGAGGTCGATTTTGCCACCGTCCTTACAGCGGGGTAAGTCGGCTGCGATACGTCGAATTCAGCTACGCTATTCACATAGCTGAATTTGCGTATCTTAAATCGACCCCCCCCTCCCCGTAGTGAAGACCTGCCCTAAGTCTTCTGATTGGGGATAGGGCTGTGGAGGAGCAGGAGAGGAAATAGGAACGGAAACAGGAACCTCCCTCAGATCTGGACACATCAGTAAGAATGAAGGTGCCAACCACCAGCAGGAGAAGAATATTTAAGGTAGAATGGAATGAGGCAATCAGGTAGTATAGCAGGAGGAGGCTGGATACGGTGTTCAGAGGAGAAAGGACGGGGTGAGAGAAGGAGAAGAGGCCTAAGTAAGGGATAAGCTTGCTTTAAAGACAGCTAATCTACACCAAGAGCTTAGTAATATTACTTTTCCATGTATGTGTTTGCTGAAGTTGCCAGAGGAATGTAATACCATCACAAGTGGGAGGAGAGGTGGCCCAGGCCACATAGAAAACTTCTGATCCTCTATGGAATTATCTTCAGATTGGAATGCTAGCGTATGGTGCCCAGTGGAGGTGTGGGGCAGGATGGGTACAATGCCAAATCAGATACCTGGGAATAAGTCCAGTATCTGCACACGAACAGAAAACTAGAGATTAAACCCCCCACCCCCCTTTTTTTTTTTTTTTTTTTTTTTGTCTTTTTTTTTTTAGTAACTCCCCTAGTTATTGCTCTTGCTACTTCCCTATTAACTCTCGGTTCTGTCTCTTCATGGTTGTTGTAGGCATAAGGTATGAAAATTTGCTTTTCATATATAGCCTTTTAATATCAGAATAGACTTGCTTAACTAATTCAGTCAAGGCCTATGAAACGGTGTTCTTTTTAAGTTCAAAATTTCAGAAAGACTTTTGGAGTTCCATTGATATCTTAAATGACTGGAGAGTTTTTGAAATTTCTATGAGGTGTGTTTTTTTTTTTTTTAAACAAAACTTATTGCTGAGTAATAAACCTTTGAGAATAGTTGTCATTAAGGATAATGCTGACAGGGCTTGATGGCAAACTAGCAGATGTTTCTGCAGTGTATGGGTTCTGTTCCTATTACCGTGTGTCCTAGGATATGTCTACACTGCAATCACTGGGTGTGTAGACCTACCCAAGCTAGCTAGTAATTACCTAGAGTTCCAGGCGAGCTAGTACAACCCATGCTGAAGCACATGCTGCTGCAGCTTCACGGCTGCAGTACCCCGGCTAGCTAGAATAAAGCTAGCTCAGGTATGTCTGCATGAGCTGCGGTTGCACCTCATGGTTGCAGAGTAGACCTACTCTTAGAATTCTGTAAGGTTTCATATGAATTTAGCCATAACTTCCTGAGATTAAGACAAACAATTGGGATTTAGGTGCTCTTAAACTTCAGGACTCTTATTAATGTTTCAGATACCTTGCATTATCTCACTGTATAAAATACTTTGTTCATAACATCAGTAATCAAATTTAATCTATTCTCTTACAGGTTTTTAGACAAGAAAGAGAGGTTAAAGCATCTTAAAAACAAACAGAGTGAATTCCAAAACCAGTAAGTTATAGTTTAGTTTTTGGTAGTGTTGTCATTGGTTGATTACAACAGTTTTAGATAAAACATTCGCTCCAACCTCTTGTATTTGCCACATGTAATCATGATTGTCAGCTAATCTTCAATTATGATCTTTTTCCCATAGTGTTTTAAAGGCTATGGAAGGGAAAAGGATAACTGATCAGCTGGTGAGTTATTTGAAGTCTACAGTAGTTTTCTAACTCTTTGTATTCCTAGATCTTTGAGATTATTGTTTCATTTTAACTTGGAGATGGTGTTGTACTGCCTGCCTGAAAAGCGTGAGCCTAACAAAACTGAAATTGATTGTGGACGTTCAGAATTTTCAAAACTACCAGTATTCATCATTTCTGGTTATGTATTTAGTCAGTAACCGTTTGATTTTGCCTGACTTTACTGTAGGAAGGTTCTGTTTGCTTACGGCATTCTTCTGTACAGAGATGAGACTATTTGAAATTCTTGGGATCTGACTTTGTTAAAAATATCCCAGTACTTCTGAGTTATAGCTGTTGGTGTTGTTAATATCAAGGTGATGGATTCAATTTAGTTTTTGTCATGCAATCACTGCATGTTCTTTTTCAGAGATGGAAAATAATGTCTTGCAAGATGAGGATTGAGCAGCTGAAACAAACCATTTGCAAAGAGAATGATGAAATGACAAGAAGTAAGTAGTGTCTATGTATCTGCCAATTGTAATACCTGAATTGTTTTGAAGAGAGAACATCAACCAATGTAATATTGAGTTTTAGCTTAAAAGAAAAAAGTGACTTGCCAAACCCTCCCCTCTTAAACCTGATGTGTGATCTTATTTGGGAGATCAATACAGGAAGGTCTATTGGAAGTGGGGTGATCTTTGTTAATCACTTTTATGTTTGGGTTTTAATTAAAGTAGATATGTATTATGCAACTGGGTGGATGTTAAAATCCTTCTGGGACAGCTTGAATGGAGTAAATGTTTAGCAACCTATTCCATCTTTCAGCTGTATCTCCAAGAATGGCTGCTTCCCGAGCTTGGTACTCCTGACCATTGCCACTATGATAAAGAGTATCAAACTGCTCGTGAGCTGCTCTAAATTTCGTGTAGTTATCAGTGAACATTAGCCCACATCAGGTGCCTGATTTGTAGCCAAATCCTGTAGTCCTTACTTGGGTGGTACACCTCTCACTGGAGTCAAAGGGGATTTTGCCAGAGTAAAAGCTGCACTTTAGCCTTCTGTATCTTTCATTTTAATGATTTGATGCAGATGGGAGATTTGCAGTGTGTCAGGTTTCAGGAGACCGCGTGAAACACTGTTTACATTTATGAGTGCTCAGCTCAGTTTTAGTCTGCTCAAGGCTTCTCTAAATGTCTAGCTCACAGATCGTGCTCAGATTTAAAAAAACGTATTAGCATGGTCACTGCTGTACTAACATAACCTTATTTGCATAGTCACCCCTAAATTAGTAACTTGACACCTATTCTTGCAAGCAGATCCCAGAGGATCTCATTCAGAGGGCTATTAATGAAATCTATGCCCATCTTGAAATCCCTCCCAGATGGAAGAGAGTCCTCACGGCCTCTTACGGAATTTGAAGTACTTTTGACCTTGGAACATGAAATTCTTCAAGTTTTCAGAAATGAACATTAATTTTCAGAGATGCTGAGCATCTGTCTCTCCCGTTGACTGTGATAGACTGGGGTGGTCAGCCCCTCTGAAAATCAGGCCCTAAGCTTTTAAAATATCTGCGGGGACCATCTGCCCATGAGGGGAGGTCAGGATGGCAAGTGTCATAGGAGGCTCAAATACCTGACACACATTCTATGGGACAGTTACTAGTGTGGCTGTGTTTATATTGGTCAAGCAGTGCAAACATGGGACGTCATGCTAGTCTGACATAATTTGGGGGACACTTTTTAATGTTTGTATAAACCTGGCTCGGGAGGTGACAGACAGACTCATAGACTTTAAGGCCAGAAGGGACAGTCGGGATCATCTAGCCTGACCTGCACATCGCAGAGCACACAACCTAACCTACTCACTCCTGGAATAGGCCCATAATCTCTGGCTGAGTTACTGTAGTCCTCAGATCTTGATTTAAAGTCTTCAAGTTACATAGAATTCATCATTTATCAAAGCAGCAAGTGACCCAGGCCCCAAGGTGCAGAGGAAGGCGATCCCCCCTCCCTGGGTCTCTGCCAATCTGACCAGGGGGAAATTCCTTCCTGACTCCAAATATGGCAATCAGTTAGACCTGAGCATGTGGGTGAAACCCACCAGTCAGACACATGGGAAAGAATTCTCTGTAGTAACTCCGAGCCCACCCCATCTAGTGTTCCATCTTTGGCCATATTTGCTAATAGCAGTTGTGGCTAGGTCATGTGCCATTGTGGGCAATCTCATCACACCATCTGCTCCATAAACTTATCAAGCTCAGTCAGATACTCCCCTTAAGTCATTATAGCTGGTCATTTTAACAACTTTTGAACGTTTATATTTTTTCAATGTTGGAATAGCTAAAAAAATATTGGTACATCCCCCCTCCTTCTCTCTTTCACGTCTTACTGTTGACTCTAGTGCAAGACAAAGGCTGAATTTGTAACAGGAAAGTAGCTCTCAAAATGCAGTGCACATATGTAAACGTGGAATTTTTTCTCCATCTGTTTTTATTATTATTTAAAAGGTGTGTTTGAGAGATCTGATCTAAATTGTTATTAGAGGTTGTGTTGATGGCATGAGAATGTTTGAAGGAAACTGTCTAATTGGTGGTGAATAAAGATTTTTTGCACTGGTGGAGCAAAAAGTCAGTTTTCCCACAATTCAGTCAAAAGTCCATTTTTCACCATTTTGTAAAGCTGAAAGCACTCTAGACTGGATGGCCAAGTGAAGATTAATTCCATAGTTTCCAAAGATTGGACTCATTGCTTGTTTTGTGCTCTAATTTTTCTATAGGTCAGCAGTTTGAATGGTCTGTTCAGGTATTTTTGTGATGATCTTTCTAACACAGAGAGAGTTTTTTAAATAATACAAGGCAGCTAATTTTAGTAATAAACACCATAGGGAATCTGTTCTTTTCCCATGGTATTATCACTCCAGAATCTTCTGTGCTTCACAAGCAACATAAATGATAATAAAATGATGTCAGGACTCAGTCCTGACCAAATAACTATCCTGCCAGGATAACATAACTAAAATGCCAGGATAGCATTCCCCAAGAAACTAAGAAATGTCTCCAAAATTATTTAAATTACTAAAAAATGAATACTATGCTTCAGTATAAAGAAAACCTGGCTGATGTTATTGCTAATGAGACCATAGACAGTGAAATTCATTGTCATCTGAGGGCTATTGTTTTAAATATTAAAGGCTTTTCCTTTAGTAAGCTAATTTAAACATGTCTGAGGAGCCTCTTCTTTAAAGATTGTGATAATCATCACTAAGTCGCCATCACCATATGTTTGTGAAAGCTCTTTTCTGCAGTGAATGATTTTGTTAACAGGCGTTCATGAAGTCAAGTTTCTGAGGCGTGGTGTGTCTGATTCACACGCTGAATACAGGCAGCTATAGTAATTGAGGATGCTAGCATGTTCTAGTTTGACAGTATACGGTGGTGTTCAGTGGTATCCTTTGCAGTAATAAAAGGCTTGTTGTGTTGGGATCCACATATCCTGAGCGAGCATACACACTGTGACAAGCCAAAGAATAGGTACCAATGCAAAGGTGGATGGCACAAACTCTAAACAAAGATGTGATCCGCACTCATTTTGCATGCAGCAGTGTGCACCATTTTGGCCACCGTCATGCTAATTTCTACATTTAATCTACATAAGTAGAAATGTTTACACCAGCTCGTTAGTTAAATTGGGAGAGCGTGACATTCCTGCTCAAAGTCCAGAAAATACTTGGACAGAAGGTATAGAAGAAGCTCAGAGTCCATTTCAATCTGTTCTTTATAGACATTCGGAAAAGTTGTACCACTGATAGGTTGTCCCACTTAGCAGGGGGGAACTGTTAAAAAATTTGAAAAATAAGCTATCATATATCTGGTTTTCTATAAATATCAGGAAGGGATCCCCTTGCCCCTGTGTATTCTGGGGGGGGGGGTTGGTCTCTGGAGCATCGGAGATAGGACACTGGATGGTGTAGACCAGTGCTCTAAGGTAACACCGAGCATTCTCTCTCTCACGTGCTTGGTGGGCTGGCTCCTGCTCACATGCTCAGCGTCTAACTGATCATCATATGTGGGCCCAGGAAGGAATTTTCCCCCCAGCTGAGATTGCCAGTGACTTTAGGAATTTTTCTCCTCCCTCTGCAGCATGGGACACTTGCTGGGATTATCTGGGTGTATTTCACTTAATCAATTCCTGGCCTCAGGCATTGGTGCACCTCAGTCCCTCCTATTCTCTGCCTGTGACAAATAATAGTTCAGTCTCCTGTGGGCGATAATATTTTGGTGTAATTTCGGTTGTTGGGTTAGTGCACTGGTGCTGGGTGGTGTTGGTGGCCTGTGATATACAGGAGATCAGACAAGATAATTGGGTGGTCCCTTCTGGCCTCAAACTCTGACTCACCTTCCATATGAGCTACATTACATCATTCATTTTCCAAGGATAACGCCTGCTGTTATTCTCATAGACTCAGAGGGGCTTCTCAGAATTAAAGATGAGAACCAGAAGCTTTACCGCAGGGCTCAGAGGCATCAGGAGAAGAAAGAGAAGATCCAGAGACATAACCGCAAGCTTGGAGACCTGGTGGAGAAAAAAAATTACGATTTGAGAAGCCAACATGAACACTTGGCAAATCTTCGACGGTCACACATACTGGAGCTAACGTCTGTCATTTTTCCCATTGAGGAAGTGAAGACTGGCATGAGGTATGGAATACAGAATTTTTTTTTAGGATAGAAAACTGAACACAGGTTGATAGATTTGCTTTCTAAGTATTGGTCTGTATCTTGTGGTCCTAATAAAACAAACTAGCATATTGGGGACTGTGACCGGGGTCCTAGTGTGGAGCCAGCTGTGGTCACTCAATTGGGGTGAACTGCAAAGAACGGGGCAGACAGTCCCCATTAAGCTGGTGGATATTCCAATATTCACCAAACCAGCACAAAACAACTTCTTTATTACCTTACTTAGTCCAAACAACACAGTTCCCTTAAAGGCCCCCATCCACGTACCCACTTCAAATATGATGAAAAATTCTGTAAATCTTATTTCATCATATAAAAGAAAAGGTTCTACCAATCCCAAAGGATCAGACACATTACCTCCCAGGTTATTGAATATTCCACATCTTACCCAAATACACGCTTACAGCCAATTCTTATTAACTAAACTAAAATTTATTAAAAAACAAGAGGGAGAGAGAGTATGGCTAAAAGATCAATATACCTACAGACATGAGTTCAATCCATTGGGGGTGCAAATTCATAGCAGAGATGGTGAGCTTTGTAGTTGCAAAGAGTTCTTTCAGAAACAGGGCAGGCTCCAGGGTTTTTGCCGCCCCAAGTAAAAAACAAAAAAAAAAGCCAGAGTGCGGCCGCCTAAACAAAAAAAAGGGGGGGGGGGGCAGAGTGCCGCCCCTTGAAAAGTGCCGCCCCAAGCACATGCTTGGGACGCTGGTGCCTAGAGCCGGCCCTGTTCAGAAATAGTTTATAGGTGATAGTCCAATTTCCAAATCTCATATTCAGGGCGTACCAGCATAACTGGGACCTCAGTCTTGCGACTCAAACTTCCCCTGATGAAGTCTAAGCAGATTTGAGATTACAGAATCAGGACCCCAGGATCTTTTATACAATTTCATGTCTTTTGAGAAGTTGGAATTCCTCAGGGAACAAAAATTAATTGACTTTGAAGGAGATCCATCACCGGTATTTAGCTAGACGAATTAACATAAGGCCATTTGCTTATTCTTCCACCATTCACAGTACATGTCAAAGAGAGATGAATACTGAGATATCCCGTGTTTACAATTCATTTACAGGATATGATGTTCTTTTGACCTCTGATTATCAGAATACAGCATAGACAGGAACTGTTGATTACATTGTCCACCCTACTCATACATATGTAAATACACAAAACCACAAACATTATCTCCCCACATGTCTTTTGAGGGTTATTTATTTTGCAGGATGTTTAACCCTTTCTAGCCATGCATCAGAGGGACATAAATAGTAAGTGGATTGTACACTTAATTTTAACACTATTTTCTAACATTACATTCTAAACTTCTTTCTTTTCCAAAACAACTTATTGTATATTTCAATACTTGTCCAGTTATGAACCCTTCGCCCCTTAGTAGGAAGTCATCACATATGCCCCAAGTCAGCAAGGTATTTAAGCACGTGCCCAAAGGACATGAATAGTTCCATCAATGAGAGGACTCATGTAATTAGTCCGGCATGTACTTAAGTGACATGCTGAACTGGAGTCATGGGCTGGGCTGCGGAATGGCCAGTACAGCCTTTGCAAAGCTGGCCGCTACAAGTTCCCATATTCACCCAAAGAGTTTGACTGTGTTTGTTGCAGTAGATCTGTTGAACAAAATAAGGAAAGTTGAAACTGTGTAAAAGGAAACTTTATTGACCGATCAAATAAAACATACTGGAAGATTTAAATAAACAAAAAACTGGGATCTTTGATCAGAAGATGCAAAGAAAAGTTATCCTGGCAGCAGAGATTTTTGCAAGTTATTGTTTCAGGAATTTTGCTGTCTTTGATATGTGGCTAAATGGCTGCCAAACCCATTGCCTGTATTAAAGGGCTCTAAAAACCCTGTGTAACTGTGTTTTTTCAGAGACCCTGCAGATGTTTCTTCTGAGTGTGACAATGCCATGACCTCTAGCACTGTGAGCAAGCTTGCAGAAGCCAGGAGAACTACGTATCTCTCTGGGAGATGGGTGTGTGATGACCACAATGGGGACACCAGCATCAGCATTGCAGGGCCTTGGATAAGTCTTCCTAATAATGGAGACTATTCAGCTTATTACAATTGGGTGGAAGAGAAAAAAACTACACAAGGACCAGGTAAGAAGCAAAGTCTTATTGACTTTCTCAGTGATCTGGCTCAGTCTGTAGAACTTTAAGTTGTGCAGCCAGCAGAAGGCACTTCAGGACTGAGACCTCCCCAGATTGTTTTGTGCAGATTTGTAGCTGCAAATGAGCCATTTCACCTTAGTCCTAAAGAGATGAAGGATTGCTCATAAAGGGATCAAATCTTTGTAATTCTCTTCTGGTGGGGAGACACTAGTGAGATACATAATAGAAGAAAAACAATGTCAGTTGTTGTTAACGTGGTTTACATGCTGTAGAGCAATTGTAACAATTATTCCAAGAATTACTGTTTTCTACCAACTCCTGGCAGCTTTGTTGTGACCGAGAGTTGGATTCCCAAGGTTCTGAATACCCATAAATGACACTGTCTTGGGTCTGTTTCATTAACAGATCAACCTGGATATGATTAAAGCCATATTGGAATGATTTCTTTATTTCTTTTAGATATGGAGCATAATAATCCTGCCTATACCATCAGTGCTGCATTGTGCTATGCAACTCAACTCGTTAACATTTTGTCTCATATACTTGATGTAAATCTTCCCAAGAAGTTGTGTAACAGGCAAGTAGTTCCACATTTTTAAGAAGCTGAATCCCTGACTACTTTTGACCTGACTTTAGTTCACTCTTGTTCTGTGAGTATATCCTACAGGAAACTGTTACCTGGGCTGGCTGGTTTGTAATGGCTTTACGTTTACATTTTTGTGCAACTTACTTGTCTTTGGGAGGGTAATAGGAGCTTGGAGCCCAGTTAAGGTTTTTGAGAGCCCAGAGTTTTCGGGATAGGTCGGTTTTGCAGCTTTTCACTACAAGCATTCAGTGACTTCAGTTTAGGAATGAAATATGACATAGGATTAATATAGCACTTCTCATCCTAAAGGAACCCACAGAGCTTCAGTTCTATGGCCCAATTCAACAACTTAGTCATGTGACTCAGTACTAGTCATGCTGAGAAAGGGCTGCAGCATGGAGCTGGATAATACGCACTGCCCCGCTACAATGCAGCCATCTCTGGGGTGGGGAGCCAAACCAATGGGAAGCACTATGCAAACTCCACATTTTTTCAAAAGTGCCATTGAGTCTTTAATGTCTGTGCAGAGCAGATGGGCTCCATATCCAGCAGACTGTATGGAGTTCAGTTTATCTACCTAGGCCGGTGGGGGCTCAGTCAACCCTGCAGAGGTCTGAACCAAAAGCTACAGAGACGTTTTCAGTATTTAAAGCTAGAGGTTTAGGCTGCTAAGAGAAATGGGCCTTTCTGTTCTCCTAACTTACCCCTATTGAAGCCAGTGGCAGTATTCACGGGAATAAGGTGGGCAGAATCTGGCCCCAAATGGGTGTTGTCTGGTAAAAAATAGTGAGCTTGCAAGGTGAGGATATGTGTTCTCACAAATGCTCTAGACACTGGTGCTATGATTGATTTAAACAAATGTTTAACGTGGGGGGGTTTATCTGTAAGCATATGGTGATAAGCCAAGGCAGAGTGCTATGAAATAAAGATCAAGTTCCTGACTCTCAACAATATGAACAGCTTTTCAGTTTGTGTGTGTGTTCTTTTTTTAACAGCGAGTTCTGTAGCGAGAACCTCAGCAGGCGGAAGTTTACTCGGGCAGTGAAGAAGCTGAATGCCAATATCCTTTATCTTTGTTTTTCTCAGGTCGGGTGAATACATATTTAGATTCTTTGAATATATTTTAAAATAACTGGAGTTATAAGGATCCTCCAGTAACTAGTTTTTTTCCTCTCTCTCCCTTTTTCTAGCATGTAAATTTAGATTTATTGCATCCACTACATACGCTCAGGAACCTTATGTATCTGGTCAGTCCAGACACTGAAAACTTGGGCAGGTAAATAGATGGAACATTTGTGTCTTGTCTCCATAATGTAGAATTTCTTTGTAAATTTGAAAGGTTTGACTTATCATCATGGTTAGTATCACTAGAAGGGGCTGATCCTGCTCCTTCTCTGCAGCTGTGGAAGGTGCTGACCGAGCAAACCAGTGGGGTTCCTATGTGGCAATCAAGACGGTTCCCGTGTGGAAAGGAGGCAGGAGAGCGTTGGGGACCTGTATGTCATAAAACTCTGTCCACGTTTTTAAAAAGATGTTGTAGAATTGGAGAGAGGGCAGAAAAGAGCAAAAAAATTCTCTGAAGGCTTTAGAAAATGCCTTACAATGAGAGACATAAAGAGATCAATCTGTTTAGCTTATCAGAAAGAAGATGGAGAGGTATAACCTTGCTGATGAGCCATGAGGGAGTCAACGTGCTGCCAAACGATGATGGAATTTGTATTATTTTTTGTTTGTTTTTTAAAAAATCCAGGAAATTATGTTTAAAAGAAACTACATTAAAAGAATATTAAGGTTGCAAAGACTTGAAAATTGGGAAATTCCAGGGTTAAGGGTACCTGTGCTGTTGGATGCCCTGTGCACACCAGGCAGGAGATAGGAGTTAGAGGGCCATTCCTGGTCTTCTCAGGTCAAGACGGGGGCAGAAAATAAACCCATGCTTCTTGCATGGCCACACGGAACAGTACAATCAGGCTGAGCAAATACATTTATAAATACGGGCTCCTGAGTTCCACCTATGAGTTTGTCCTAGTTCTTGTACAAGGTGGAGATCTACAGTGGGTAATTTCATATTGGACACATCCCAGTATATTTAATTTTACACTGAGCTAGCTTTAAAAATTAAAACCGGCTGTTCTGTAGCAGTCAGAGACTTCCACCATCATGGTGAATAATTACTCTGCAGGTTTTTTAATGTTTCAGAGTCCAAAGCAGAGCACTGTTAGCAATTCCTCCCTCTTCATTGCTCTGTAGACCAAAACTTAAATATCACGTACCATTTCCTCAGCATACATTGTCATCACTGAGTATTTCTCTCAGCCAACTAATAAAGAGACATGGTAACCATGTAATATAGCTGATTTACACTCTTACTTGTCCGTGATCTGCTTCCCAATGTACCCAAGATGTAGTTCCGCTGCTGTTTTCCACTGTGGGGGCTGATGGGATTGTGTCGATGCATTCACAGGTCTGGGCCATTTGAAATAAGTGCTGATCTCGAAGACTCCATGGAGTTTGTGGATCCCGGTGCTGCTGGTGAAACGGATGAGAGCGGAGACGAGCACGTCAGCGATGAAGAGACTGACCTAGGGACAGACTGGGAGAACCTGCCAAGCCCTAGATTCTGCGATATCCCCTCTCAGCCGGCAGAGCTGTCACAGAGCCAGAGCACGCAGGCCTCCCAGCCTAATGCCAGCAGCAGCGCAGGTGGAATGATCTCTTCTGCTGCGGCCTCTGTGACGTCCTGGCTCAAGGCGTACACTGGACACCGCTACTGAGCGCCTGGGCGGGGTCCCAGGCCTCGCGGAAGGAATCTCCCCCAGCAATGCTGTAGTAACCCTCACACGCTGAGTTAAGTAGGGCCTGGAGCGCAAACGGTCAGACTTTAATTTTGTAAACCGGAAGAACCTTTTTATTTACCCAAGATGACGGTGATGGTGACATTTTGTAAATTAGCTGGATCTACACTTCTGACTTATTCCATAAGGGCACTTGCTTGCCTCTGAATTCTGTCTACATTGTTGAATAGTGAAGAAAAAGGACCCGATTTTTACTTCCTAAAGTAGATTTGGAGTACTTGGATCAGGGGCAAGGATGGGGAGAAAGCTGCTAAAAATTCAGACGGGACAGTGGTGCAAACACACACGATTCACATTTGGTTAAACTCCCACCAGGGTTTTGTTTGTGTGTGTTGAGATCTGTGTCACATAACGCATAGAAAACTTACAGCACAAGTGTCCATTTCGAAATCCTTTTTTGCTCATTCAGGATATGAACATTTTTAACGTGGTTTTTCATCTTTGTGGCCATATTTTTAATAGAAAGCAGCATGGATGGTGACTTACGAAGCTGATTGCCTGTTTTAAAATTGGGTTGTGGGTTATGCTCTTCTGGTAGAAAACTGATTCATTTCACGCTGTTTTCATTAGCAGGTTGTCTAAAAGTTTCATGTTGTGCTGTTCAAAGCACCCAGGGTTTGTAATATTAATACCACACACACCAAAGAAACACTGGACATTCTCTTCACTGGACCCACATTCACCAATACAGAAGGATGACATTGCTGCAATAATACCCATCAATTACAACATCGCCATGGTCTCAGTTTTCACTTCAAGCTAGTTTAATGAAGTTGTGTGTTCTCCACACTACGTGCATTTGAAAAGCTATTTTATTTTGTATTTATAGTGCGGGGTTTTCTTGCTCACTAAATACTGAGAAGTCCATTTCACTGCAGAAATGCTTATGGCGCAGTCAGCCTGCTTGTAAAACCACAGGAAGGTGTGGTACGGGCAGATGCTTTCATTAGCAAGCACCCCTCTGCAGCCTCCTGCCTTGCAGATACGTATTACGTTGCTTACAAATGTTTTTTCTCAGCGAGGCTTCAGAAACACATGGTTTACATTTTATCCAGCTGAGATGATTTTACTTCATCATGGGGTAAATGGCATAAACACATGTCCCCCTCCCGCTCCCCTCAAATGGAAGATCTCAGCCATTCTACCTTCTTGTTCTCTTAGGGTGACACTTCTGTTCCTGTACAAACAGGTGGTGTTAGATTGCGATGAGCTAATGCTTGTGTGGGATTACTTTGTCATCGCTGTGCTTGTGCACTCGTCAGATGTTGGCTCTGGGGCTTGCTCACCTCACTCTTCCTTTCCCTCTGTAGTGATTTTTCTTCTAGCCAGAAGAATGAGATGTGTGACTTCCTGAGTGCTGGCTCACATCGCTCCAGCAAGGAGTACTGGAAGAAGGGCAACTTGTAATACTTCCACACAGGTTTACGCACGGTGACGGGCTCTTTTACCGAAGGGCACCAATCACAAGCTCTTCTCTCTCCCTTTTCCCTCTTTTGTATGGCAGCTCTTTCCACGTGGCCTCAGGGGTGAGGATGTGACAAGGAAGCCTTGGGGGATATGGGTTTCCTTTTATTTTTTCCTATCTTATAACTTGGGGGATTTTTTTTTTTTTTTTTTTTAAACCAAAGACCCTTAAATCCATAATGTTGGAACGTAAACTTTTAGATGGGATTGATCCTCAGTCCATACAACTGCTTTGGTTGAAACCCAAGACTTGGGTTCATTTTGGGAAAGGGAACAGTTGAGTTAATAGAATAGTCAAGAATCCTGGTCTAATATAGTCTGAATTAAGACTGCCAGGTCCCTAGAGACTCCTGGTGAGGATAAGACTAGAACTCTGTCCAAGGACGGGGGAAGCTAGGGTTCCGTTACTGTTTAAGTAAAGGCACTTTACTAGTTGCAACCGATCAGATCCCTTGGTGTGTGTGAGCAACCAGCGCGTGCTCACAAGTACTGTATTTCGGGCTCTTCGTGTCACCTCTGATACTACTCGGTTCTCCATTTATTTTGCACTGGACCCCGCCATGTAAATATCCTTTTCTGTACACATTTCTACCACCATTTTATGTGCTACTTATTAAAACTCTTTTCATGTAAATGCAAGAACCATCATTCACTTTTATACACTAAAATGAATTAGGTACTTGACAAAAAAATCTTTAAGCCATAGACTGTCATAAACATCATGTTTTCCATATTTTAAAATAATTTCTTTGCAAACATGTCATTTCACTCAAAGTGCGCAAAGGCACCAAAAGATTGTTAAAATGAGGTGGGATATAATATCTTTTCAAGAAATGCTTTTGTAACAGAATGCAGAATTTTTTTCTTAAAAAAAAAATGAAAAGAAAAAAAAGTGTTTTGCACATATGTAGTTACGGGGGTGGGGGATGGTATGTGTCCAAAACTTGAGTGCACTTGACTGGATTAGTTTATAGATCGATTTGTTTGTTTTTTCCAGGGGTCGTGAGGGGGGAAACACCCTTCAATTATGCATATTCTATTTGAAGGCAGCCAATGGAGAATTTATTAAATGATTTACGGTAGCATGAATGCAGGAATTTCCATTTAGGCCATGATTTTTGAAAGCAACTAGTCATCTTAAGTGCCCAACCCAAGATTTTTAGGGACAGGGCTGAGAACCCACCAGCTGAAAACCAGGCCCTTTCAGGTGTCTCAAATTGGACACCTAAAAATCACTAGTCATTTTTGAAAAGCTGGGCCTTCCTCTGCAACTTCCAAACTGGTGTAACTAAACACAAATGTTTTATCTAAATTTTATTGTATTACTGCAATAAATCTTTAACAGTAATTTTCCAAAGGTGTATTTTTTTTTTTAAATTGTTTTGTTCATAAATATGGGGAAAGAGCATCAGTGTTTATAGAATTTAAATAGACCTGACCCAAGTGCATAAGGTACATCTTAGAAATGGTTTGCTGGTATAGCTATAGTGGCAAACCCCTCCTAGTGTAGACACAGTTATATTGGCAAAAAAGTGCTTTTATTGGTATAGCCTACTGACACGCAAAATGCGCTATCCTGCCAGAAGCACTTTTTTGCCAGTTTAATTTTGTCTACACTGAGGCTCTGGTATAAAAATGTTGCCAAGAAAAAAAACTCCTCCCTAGTTGACGCTACTATTCTGGGAAGTTTCTCATGTAGGCCTGGCTTTGATCTGCTATATTACATGTTGGGTAAATGTGTCACATTGCCAATTGCTGTTCATGAATGTTTATTTCCTTTTCATCCATGAGAATACTCCCCTATATTACCAGGTAACTTGAAGCAGATACTCTTTGTGTAGGTCCCTTTTAAAATGACATGTATTGTTACTATGCTAACATGTAAAGCCCCAACTGTGATAGGGGCTGCATGATGCTAGAATCAGCATAAGCAGAGAGAGCTGGTCCCTGCCATTGAGCGGTTATAGTTTATATTGGTGGACTATCACAATATGAAAATTTCTGGAGTCAAAGGTGAGTCTAAAGATTAGCTAGGCCCAGTTCAGGTTTTCTTTATCTGTGACTGACAAGAAAGACCAACATCCATCAGCTTCCAACTTCTCCAACCCCAAGAAGCTGATTGGTGCCAGCTTTGTTCTTACTCAAAGTTCCTGGCTGCATGTTGCCGCAAGGCAGTGCCGTCACAGGTCAGTAACTCACCATAAAAACCTTAGGGAGGGGTGTCTGAGACAGAACTGAATCAGAAATGCCTGACGGCCAGTCCCAGCTTCGAGGTGCCTGGTTCCGTGAATGGGTGCATTGTTGCTAATCAGTAAGGGTTGCACTCTTACTGTTCCAGCATTTTGTTTGTAATCGCACCTGTGATGCCCTGGGTGCGTTCCAGCCATCCAAAGAGGGATAGTCCCTGCTCCAGTGAGCAGGACAGGCAGGTAACTCAAGGAACTCAAAAGGCAACTGGCTACAGATTGATTCACTACAAGAGTGGGTTTGCAAGAGGGACTTAGAAGTGGAGAGGGCAGGGGCCTTACAGGTGAGCTCACAATGGGATGGTGCCATTCATAGGTGGCCATGTGACTGAATGTATGGAAGTGGTTGGGTGAGAGGCAGACAAGAGCAGGGGGGGTAAGGAAGGATAGTCAGGGAAGGGCAGATTCTAGAATGAGCCGTGAAGGAGGGGAACGGGAGGTTAAACTTGATGCACCAGCAGATGGTGGGAGAGCGGGGGGCACTAGAAGGATGCAAAGGAGAGATGGCATTTAGCAGCGACATTTCATGTGGAGCAGAGGGTTTACGTGTCTGGCCCCTCAGAGAGGAGAGCATTGCAGTGGAATACGTGAGTGGAAGGGGGAGGAGGGCTAGCATAGGAGATGTTGAGGGTTTGGGGCAGGAGCCAGCAGCTTAAGGTTAAGAAAATTAAGATCTTATTAAAAATCATGGAAACAACTGCAGTTTTGTAATTGTAATGTATTTCCAGCGGCTTCTTCACAGACAGGGCTGATCCCAGTCCT
Organism: Terrapene triunguis; assembly: GCF_002925995.2. NCBI lineage: Eukaryota > Metazoa > Chordata > Testudines > Emydidae > Terrapene > Terrapene triunguis. The sequence goes on from NW_020664540.1 coordinate 12,089,488, forward strand.
GGTTTTGAACACATCTGCAATGGAGGCTTTGACTCCAGTGCACAGACTCAATCCCTCACGTGTAACAGGACCTGAATTTTCTCAGGGCTTGTCTTCCTGTACAGCGCTGCAGCCGGCTGCTGTAACACTTCAGTGAAAACGCTGCCAGGAGAAGTGCTCCCAGCAGTGTAGTTAATCCAGCTCCCCAGGAGGTGGTACTTTATGTAGAGAGGAGAGGCTCTCCTGTTGACAGCTGTCTACATATGGGGTGAGGTCGGTAGAACTACATAGCTCAGGGGTGTGAATTTTTCACATCTCTGAGCAACATACTTCTACCATTACAGGCCTGGAGTGTAGACCAGCCCTAAGCCAGGCCTCTGCATAAAGGGGGGGGGGAGAGAGACATCTCAGACCCTGAATTAGAATTTACCATTTATTTAGCAAATTGCTGGGGCTCAGTTCTGCCCCCCTTTGCTCAGACTGAGAATTGACGTCCTTGGGGAGGCTGAGGTTGTTTGATAAAGGAGTCTATAGGCTGGTCTATACTTAGCCGCTAGTTCGGCGGCTGGGGATCGAACTTCCGGGTTTGATTTATTGCGTCTGGTCTGGACGCGATAAATCGAACCAGGAAGTGCTCGCCGTCGACTGCGGTACTCCATCTCAACGAGAGGAGTACCGTGGAGTTGACGGGGGAGCCTGCCTGCCCCGTGTGGACCGCGGTAAGTTCGAAATAAGGTATGTCGACTTCAGCTAAGTTATTCACGTAGCTGAAGTTGCATACCTTACTTCGACTTGGGGGGTTAGTGTAGACCAGGCCTATGTCTGTGCAATATCAATATAATCACCAAGACAGTTTATGGGAAAAGAATATGCAAGTTGTGCTTGCTGCACCCAGCTCATTAAAGCACTGGTTAGGCTGGTGGGATGGCAGATGGCCCTTGTCCCTCCTGCTAGCTCAGGCATCCTGCAGCAGTTGAGTTCTTTCCCCCTTGGTATGTACATTTTTTTTCCCCTCCTCGAGGACTAAAGGAAAGTTTTACTTGGAAGCTTCAGGCTGTCTCATTCTTATGACTGCTTTGTCCTAACAAGGTGACCAGGATCCCCCCACACTGCTCCACACCTGATCACACTAACTCATATCTCGTTACAAAATATTTTCCTCTGACTGCTGCTGCTATTTCTGCCTGACTGAGCTCAGCCTGGCTGTTGTGAAGCTACAGCATTTTATCTTATCTTTGCTCATTTCTGTGGGGGGAAGGGGAGAAGTCTCCCTCTTCCTTACTTTAACTACAGCTCAAAGCCAAATCCCACCCAATCCTTTCTAGGGTTGTTTTACGGCTCTTTCCAGTGGGACTAGAAAGGAGAGCAGCACTTGCACCTACCTAATTTTGAGTTTGCAATGGCATTAGAGCTGTGTTTGGCCCAGGACATTAGAGAGACGAGGTGAGTGAAGTGATACCTTTCATTGGACCAACTTCTGCTGGTGAGAGACACTTTGGAGCCACACACAGCTCTTCTTCGGGTCTGGGAAAGGAACTCCTAGCATCACGGCTAAGACAGAACAGATTGTTTAGCATACGGACTTTGAATGGTCCTTTACTGTATGTGCTAACTACTTATGCTAAACAATCTGTTCCATTTAGCTGAGCTGCTGGGATTTCCTTTTCCAGGCCTGAAGAAGAGCTCTGGGAAAGCTTGTCCTGCTCACCACCAGAAGTTAGTCCAATAAAAGATCTCACCTCACCCCCTTTGTCTCTCTAGTCTTTAGTTGGGCTGGTGCCCCCATGACTGGAGAAGCCAGGCCCCTGCCTGCAGGTGAAGTCACAGCACAAATTAACAAGGGACACCACCACTCTTCCACTTCCTCCCCACGGGATTCAGTTGCTGCTGTTCACTTGAGTGCAAGTGTCAGGGACCCCGTCTCTTCTTTCAGATTTCCTTCGAAGTTCAGTTCTCCCCTCCGAGTTGTCACAGCCTTTGCTGTGCCCAGCTCATGGGAAGTCTCCCCAGCAGAGCAGCAGCAAGGTTAAATTGCCCAAAAGAGTTGAGACCCACTGATTTCCACAGCACCGACAGCTGGCCTGAGGAATGGTTTGTTTGTGGTAATGGATTAGTTAAATGTAACATTTTACTTCTTAAAAACACTTGTCCTGCATGGTCAGAGGACAAGAGCTGTGCTGGACAGAAACTAGGCCGCATAAGGGCTGCTCCAGACCGTTTTGGAGAGAGAAAAATGCTCAACCCCTTCAGTAGGGGGCCAGCACCCTCCCTTTCCATCCATGTAAGTAACAGGAAAGTGATTTAGGATAGGTCTGCACTCCAATTAGCCACCTGCGGCTGGCCCATGCCAGCTGACTCAGGCTCACACTAAGGGGCTGTTTAAGGGCAGTGTAGAGGCTGGGGCCCAGGCTCTAGGACCCTGTGAAGTGGGAGGGTCCCAGAGCCCAGACTGCAGCCTGAGCCCAAGTCAGCTGGTCCAGGCATCTAATTACAGTGCAGACATACCCTTACCAAGGCACAAGCCAGCCACCTTTCCTAGCAGGAACACACGTCAATAGCACAGAGATGCTTTTAGACTGGCCACCATGGGAGCCCGATTTCTCCTCTCACCTTCAGCTGCTAGTCCTTAGGCTCCGGTTGGAAATGAAGGCAGTGGTTGAGATGCAGCTAATACCATCAAACAAAAAACATGGCTGCAGCACCGTTCTAGGCTGCCATGCAGGAGGCAGGGCCGTCATTGGCTCCAGACTGGACTGCTTGTTACTTTTGCTGCCAGAGCCTGGGTAGAATATCACCACACCACCAGGTCTGTTAAAGGTGCATTGGGGCTCCTCTCCCACAAGATGTATTTTGATCCAGTTGAATTGGAACCGGTGATTCGGTGATCCTGGCCAGTCACGTCCTCAGCCTTGTTTGGGCGTATGAAAGAAGCACCCAGACCGATGCTGTGTTTTGTGGCAGCAGCTAACTGTTCCCCTCCCCTCCCCCTTGCCTGAGGAGTTACTTGTCTTAACCTAGTCGGGTTACAGACCCTCCTTTTTTCGGTCCTTTGGAATGTTTTAATTTGCTGTGACTGAGGCTTGCATTCAAAATGAAGTGACTGCTCCATGGCTCTGCCTGCACTCTGCTTGGCAAAACACGCTCTGGAAAAGTGCTCGTGTCACATGTTCGCTCACATTCCCATTGGCAGGAGGGAAGCTTGGGCGGGCAGCTGCAGTTCTTCGGTTCTGCCTCCACGGCACTGACAGGGAAAGTGTCACAAGGGGATTTGTTTTGAAAGACTGTGTGATGCGAAAACAGGATTCTTATGGAAACTATTCTCTCAGCCTTATCGTTAGATATCAGGCCTTCACTGTAATCCACACAGGGGCTAGGACATCCTCTGGGTAAGTGTGCAAAATCCCCATTAAAAGGCAATTAATTACACACATTAAAAATGTAACAGGTCACAGACTTTATGAAGTACAACTGTGAGCAGTCAGGCCTCAGGAGGATGCATTGGTGCATGGAATTGCTGTTCAAATAAGAGTGGGGCACATGCTATGTACTTACAGCAAGCTGCACTTCAGACTCCCAAGCCCTGCTGGGGCAGTTAATTCAGCTCCCACGCCATTGGACACAGTCAAACAGCATTTAAACACCCACTGTAGAAAGTGTGATCAACCCAGCATCTTGAGCACAACAGATGGTTTAGCCTGGCTTCTGGCAGGAACCAAGCCATGCTTGAGGGGGACCTGAAGCTGATGTTATAGAATTAGCCAGCCAGTACCATTTTTAGCATAATTCTACCAATTAAGTTTTGCAGTTGGCATGGCCTAAAAGTATCTTTTGGAATTCAACGTTCACTCCAGTGGAGGGAGCAGTGAAAGAGCACAAACTAAGGGTGGGGTGAGGAATTCATTCATTAAAACGGATTTTCAAATACAGCACTAATTTGAAATAAGAACACACTTTTTCTCTCCCTCTGAACTACACCACAGTACGAACTAGTGCCTGAAGTTTTACATCACTTTATTTCAGGGCAGATTGTACAAGAAGAGAAAGTCGGGTAAGGCAGATCTAGAATGCACATTTTATTAAAAAAAAAAAAAAAATAATAACCAGACAACATGGGCAAGGGAGACAAGAACCTTTTTATACTCTGCCTATACAATAATATTCCTCTCTTTTGTTCACTGCTACACTACTATAACAAATATCTGTTCTAGTCTAACGTTAAGGTTGTCCAGTTAAATCATTTGAAGATCCTTTAAACAAATTAACCTTTACCTATTTAGAGTTTCTTCTCAGAAACTTTCATATATTATACAGGATATACAGATTTTGAAACAAGACACTTAAAAACACACACGACTATAGCCGCAACACTCTCATAGCTGCATTGTAGTGATTAAGTTGTTCAGCCAGCTGTAGACTCTATATGTACAATTTGTTTTTAATAGTGTTATTTACAATGATGGGCTAAAAGCGATCTGTAATCTAAAAGGTAAAGGCTCTTGTGTTTAAGTATGTGCAGTTTCATAGCCCTGTGAAAACACAATTATATACACTGTAAACAGCACAGAGCATGAAAATTTCCTCCTCCCAAGAGAACTTGTATGTGCACTAATATTCCTCTTCCGCATCTGCTCCTCCTCCTCTGGTTTTCTTGTGAAGAGTGCGGTTAAAGCTGTGGCAGGCAGGAACCCAATGATTGTCATGAAGACCTAATTTACACCCAGGGATGCCTTTCTGAGACTTGTGACAGCACATCCAATACCCTGGGCCATATGGTAAAGCTTGACAGTAGGGTTTGGGATGCCACCGGCACAGTGAGACATCCCCTTTCACATACTTCTTCTTGCAATGCTTGCAAGGATCTTCTTTGTAACGTGGATCACGGACCCAGCGGGAATCAGCTGGCCTTATGTTGTAGTATTCAATGATAAATTTGAAGTAACAACAAGTACATTTAAGAGCAACTAGACTCTTAGTGGGGAGCAATCTGAAGATCTTAACCATGATGTGGTGGGGCAGGAAGGCCATATACTGCTGAGGCTCCAAAAGCTGCTGAATTTTAAACCTAGTCTCCAAAAAGTCATGAGACACCTGCCGTTTCAAACAAGAAGTGTCAAGTACCTGCGAAGCACTTTCCATGGGAGATAGTGAAAGGGCAAATGGCTCCATGGACACACTATTTATCTCACCCACTTTGTTATTGTCAGCAGCATCCTCAGTTTGGCCCACTTCTCCTGGCTTTTCTTTAGTACTTTCCCCTAACCCTGTGTGTTCTTGCTTGGTGTGGTGACCAGGAGGCAGAAAGAACAGCCTCCCTGGAAGTGGATCTTCACCAAAGCTAAAATTAGAAGGCTGCTCTTTCCTGTACCCCTTCTCTGTCTTGGTGACAGATATACTGATGCATAAAGACTCTCTCCTCATTGGATGCGAATTCAGATTAGGAATAGATACAGGTTCTCTAGCTGAACAATCAACAGTCGTACTCCCGCTCTGCATGGCATCTGACGACAGCCCAACAGCTACGGGACATGTAGAAGGGATGGACCCCAGAGGTTCCACAATCATTTCAGAATCACCTCTGGTGCTGGGTCTCTCTGAGATTTCTTGACCAAGCTTGACACTGACGTTCACCATGTGGATATCCACAGCTGCTACTGCCGCCAAGGACTGCTGACCAGAAGCAGCTCCTTCCCATGATTCATCAGCAGCCGAAGGGCCACGCTTTGTTCTCTGTCCAACATCATCCACTGCAACAGGAACTTTTAAACTTACCTCCTGGCCAAGGACTTTGGAAGATACCTTCCCAGCGTCACACTCAGACTGCGTGCCATTCGCCAGTAACATCCGCCCTATGTTTCTCCGGAAGCTGTTGTTCCTGGATAGGCCCCCTGCTTCACGCTCGCTCTGGCGCCTCAAGCACTCCGATTCAAGCTTTGCAACCATGTCCAGCACACGCACAGGCTCATTCTGCTGCTCACCACTCCCACAGGTCCCTTTTTCAGAATGTACCTCGCAGGACCCCGGGGCAGAGAAAGGGTCTGAAGCAGGAAGTGCACCTTTGGATTGCCCACTCAGCCTTGTAGTAGAAGCGTTCATGCAGTTTTTGGTGCAGTCGGCCAGCAAAGCACTTGCTCTGTGTTCTAGAAAAGCTACCATCTCGATTACAGATAAGGATCGACCTGGAAATATCCCTTCACCATTGTCATTAACATAATGTACAGAACAGTGCTCAATGCCACATGCAAAAGGCTCAGGCTGTGCGCACCTCCTGTTTGCCTCTCTCATCCTTTCTAATTGAATCTTTGCTTTTATAAGATCCATGGATTTCTTCCTTCGTTTAGCTGATCTTCCATCTATATCCCAGGTGCTTTTAAGTTTCATTGAGCCCATCCTATTGTTGTTGCACTGCTGGGCTGCAAAGAAGGCAATCTTTTCCTTGGTATTCCCAGGTTTCACGACAGCCCAGATATCTAACGGTCCTTCCCCCTCATCCCCCTGGTGGATTGTCGCAGACGGGGCATTCTTCTTCTTCTCAACACTTGGGCCTTCTGCTGGAGCTTTCCCACTCATATTGCACATAGTATTAGGATAAATAATTCCCAAAGGCTTTCGAGAGGGAGTCACGACCGGGGACGTAGGTAAAATGCTCAGTTTGGTGCAGTTGTTTGTATACTTTTCCTCCTGCGCTGACCTTTGATGGCTCATATGCAGGCCTCTCAGGGAATCTTGGCTTATATCTAGAGATCGCTCTTTCTTCTGTAATTTGAGGTATGGCTTTAAGTGCATGCCAGAAGCCCTAGAAAATAAAAGTAAAGGAATTATTGTAAAAGCTGTCCAGGGCTCACTTCCCCCTGCATGTGAGTGTCATAAGAATAAGGCCCACCACGGGGGACAGGAGCCACAGGAGGGGGCCAGAGCCAGGAGAGGCACCAGAATGGCTGCAGGGGCAGCAACAATTGTCCTGTCCCCAGCCTGTGATGTCACGGCAGTGCTCCCTTGGAGAACTTCCCTTAGCACCCTGGTAATGCTTTGATAAGCCCCAAAGACCACCAAAAGCTTCCATTATAATTTCTCTAAAATGTCATGGAAACAGATGTGAGATAGAAACATTCTCCCCAAAGCATTTTAGGTTCCACCCAGTTGTTCTTACAGCTTTCAGTTATTATAACTAGTGATTTAGTCTAGATTCTTGATTCATTCATGTTTTAACCAAGCCATAAGCCCCTTCTCTCCCCCCCCCCCCCCACCTTGATATCCAGCACGGATTATCTACTGAAAAGGGTTTTTATAAAGAATGATGAAAGCTGAATAGAGAAATGAGCAATTGTAATTATACCGTTATACAAAGATCACACCTGATTTCTGATCTGCTGATACCTCCTATAGTCAACAATATCCCTTAGTATGTTGTTAACAACCAATTAACTGCACTTGCCTATGGAGATATTTACATTCTGTGCAGGGTAAACCTGAAAAATTTACCCCCCGGGGAGGGGGGGGGGACTAGATATCAAATTAAGAGTCACCTTCTTTGTTTCTATATTTTGCATTATGATGAACTGAGCCAATCTGAAGCTGAAGTTTTTCTATTGAGAATCTAACAGCCATAAATTAGACGTAGACTGGAACAAAAGTGGTATTTCTATCCCACTAGGATTACGCTCAGCCTCTCTTTTCACCGTGGGCATTTATACATTTGTAATTCGGCTCGGTTAAAGGCCTAGGGGAGCATCCACACTGCCATGGGGGAGATGCAGGACTAATTACCAGCAGTCTTCAGTCTCTGGTCTCACTGGACTGTCACACAAGCATATTACCGGAACAGCTGTAGGGTATGTTTCCATGGGAACAGATTTAAATTTTTACATTGTAAAGCCTGTGTTGAAACTGGAATAATCTCTCTTCCTGTTCATTTAAATGGGAATTAAATGCCATCAAATTCATTGGGACAGCTTGCAACAAGTGACCAAAACCACTGACTAGCAAGAGCTGACAGCTACTCCAAAACCAGCATCTCTACCTTTGCCCTTCTACTTGGAAAAGTCTCTTAAAGGCATCATGGAGCTCCATGGTGGCTGTCGTGGAATGACTTAGAGATCAAATGTGCCCAGTCAATAGACAAGAGGTGTTTCTAATTGTCAGGCTATTGAATCCAACCTGAGACCCAACAGCTAGTTGGGCTCTTTCCTTCTCACACATCACAACAGAGGCTCTGTATGATGCCCTCAGTTACACTTGGGCCATCCCAAGTTGTTTTTTTCAACTCAGCCTATGGTAGGAACCCAGCCTCTGAGGAGAAAAGTAGGACATTCAGCAAAGAGTGTTTGCTAGAAGCTAAGATTCCTCAACTCCAATTGCCAGGGTAAAATGCGTTGGTGCTTGGGGACAACAGTTCTAGACTGAGTCACTGCAACAGATTGTCCAAAGTGAGGGAACTCCTTTCACATTGTTGAGAGGGGGGCTCTGCCTTTGTTTTCCCTTTCCAGTTTCACTCACCACCTTGGCTTTAGTGGCAGAAGGGAAAGAAGAGTATGCCCTACCCACCAAACCTGAAATCTATGCTGTGTACACTAGGAACTGATGGACAGGAGGTCTAGATTGTCGGCTAGTCCACCCTCCCAGAAGGTGCACAACCGAGAGGTCCCATTGGATCCTCTGCTGCTTTCAGTGAGTCAAGTAGCAGAAGTAGCCAATAACACCTTCCCATCCTCCCTCTGCTCCCAGCCTGTGTGTGGTGAGAAGATCGCAACCTCTTGTCCCATGCAGACAGTGCCACAGTCACCTATGTGCGTGTCTCCGACTAGATTAGTGCAATAGGCGCCACTGGGCGTTATACCCTGAGGCCATTTGGAAGCTTCAGCTTGTACAGAATGTCTAAGTCTCCTCTGGGCGCAATTCAAGGTGTTCATTTTGACTCCTTTATTGGATCTAGATCACCTCTTCCCCAGTATTCCAACAGTTGTGCCCATGTCCTTTGTTTGCCTTCCAAGTTGGTTTCTGAACTACACAACACTAAGATCTGCTTCCTTCGCCCAACTTTCTGATCAGCTGTGTCCTCTCAGGCTGCACTCAGAAAGTAATCAGGGTGAGAGGTCACTAAACTTCCTGGAAGAGAAACCTCCCAGAAAAATCCAGGCTGCTGCATGCAGAAAGTGGTGCTTGTGATACAGTAGATGGCACTCTTTCCTCTTCATACTGGAACTGCACTATGCTGCTGAAGTGCCACCTTCCGCACTAGAAATAAAACAACTTCTGGCCACTTAGAACTGCAGGTATCTTGCAGAGAGACAGAGACAGAGAGCTGCAGTTACATAGACATTTTTGCCTTTTGGAGTCCAGTAATTTGGAAGTACAAAATAAAATTCCCAGATGGAATTTCTAGTGCCAGGAAATGTGTAAGATCGAACAGAGCCTCATTTCTCCCTTTTCACGTATTTTCTGACATGCACTAAGCAGGGCAATCAGTAAAACATCCTTCGTTAAGGAGACTGCCGCTGAAAGTAAGGCAAGGTATTCAATTAATAAAATAGGACTGAACTAATTACTCCAACATGCTTAGTCAGCAGAACTGGTTCAGCTGCTCAAGGCTACTTCTGGTTTATGGCAAGAGAAAGAGAAGAATCACAGATCATCTATTATGGATTCTTCATTTAAGTTCTCACATTTCCTCCAGTATTTAGGTTACTGGTGGGCGAGGTGGAGAATACTACTGAAGGCTGAAGAAATTATATCATACATCAGAAAGTCATAGTTTAGTTTTAAGTTTTATTGCCAGAACAATTGCCTCATTTGAATTCAGAGTTCAATTACACGGTGTCTATCTAGAATTACTGAAAATCCTAATAGCTTCAGACAGTGATAAGGAAGCACTGCTAATTCCATCTGAGCAACAGATTGGGGGTGGCATCCGTTTCTCAACATTTTCAGCCATTGGGGAGACAGCAAGCTGCATTTTAAAAGAATTTCACAGACTTTACAGCAAAAAGTTTATTAGAAAAAAGTTCTTATCCACTGCAATGTGAAGATTAGAAAAAAAGAGCTAGTTTTAGATGAACCAGCAAGCATTTTCCCCACCCCCAGAGTAACAGCACATGTTCTCATTCATAAAAGACACAAGAGTCTTCTGATCAGAACTCGCGCACAATACGAACCATAGCCTAGACACCCTTTCACTCCCCAATTTCTGCAGCACTCCAGTGCTACAGGCTAGTTACTGTGGGAGCTGCAGGTAAGTTTTTTTAAACTGAGCATTTTTAAAATGAGTTAAATACAAGAGTGATTCACAAGATCAGGGTCTTACCCCTTGTGATATTTATTCTGATATTAGATTCAATTTGTTTGCCTCTACCGTGGTGTCTCAGATGTTTTTGTATAGACAATGACATTGTAGAAGTTATCAAGTGGGAGCTGGAAACTTTGGCACCTGGTTAATGGACAGTTAGGGCTTCTGGGCCCCAGGAAGGCTGTTTGGGACTGTGGGCAAGAACATTACCTGGATGTTTCTTCTGAAAAGGATCAGCAGTAAAATAATTAGCTATGTTATTTAAAGTATCATTATTCTACCTTTAAGCCACTGAGATAATGGAGCAGTTCACACATCTCTCAGGGTGCATCTTCGCTAGGAAAAAAGGTGTTGGCTCATATTAAAACTATAACCTGCCTTGTCTTCACTAGGATTTGACCAAGTTATTTACCATGTGTTAGTTAACACAAGTTAAGAACACACCTTTATTCCCAGTGAAGAGAAGATCTAAGAGCTACTGTTTCAAGCTGCCTGCAGACTCAGGTAGGTGTTACTGCATCATTTTATATTTGGAACGTCATCTTCACAATGATGAAGGCTCAGAAACCAAAGAAATGGTTTACTTTCCATGAAAGCTTAGATACGGGAGCAGAAGTCTGTAGTACAGCTGGTTAGAAGTTCTCAATCTAAACTATTTTTCTGCTCTATGGGCCAGGCTCCCCAGTCAGACTACATCCCGCAGAATGCACCATGGCCAGGGACTCTCCTGATTCAAGAGAGGAGGCCACAGCACATGATGGGAAATTCCATCTGGCCTATAGAGAAGAACAAGACCACGAGGCACCACAGCAGCACTTCCAAATCAAAAAAATCTTGGCCGAATGCCAAAACATTTCAATATTCACATTTCTGCCCAAACGCTGACATTTTCCACAGGAAAAGAATTTTTTTGTTGACCAGCTCTAGTCTGCAGCAAGTTCCATGGCCATAGTGTTGTAGATTACAAAAGGACAGAGTCTAAATGAATTGCCTGGACCAACTGCTAAACAAGACCTTGGGCAAGTAACTTCCCCTTCCTGTGCCTCAGTTTCTCCATCTGCAAAATGGGGATAATGATCCGGTGCTCCTTTGTAAAGGCCTTGGAAAGTTACAGATGAAGAATGCAGAGTAAGAGCTAGTTACTATTAAAATACATTTTGGTTCTGGTCAACCACTTGTAAGCTTCAGAAGCCCCCAAAATCATTTGGCCCAGATTCTCAGCCCTGCTTCTGTCCCCTTTGCACTGCTAACAGTGCTCTACAGGGCACTTCAAAGAACCCTGTGGCATAGGGCAATCTCTGGGTGGCATAAAGTCAGCATATCTGGCTCTATACCACCCACTATCCTTCCCCCGGTGTATGGAGAGTGACATGGGGTGGGAGCAAGCAGGGCTGGATACAATGCATTCTTACCGATCACCACAGAGACAACAGCCCCTCCAGGGAGTCGGTGGGAGTTTTGCCCTAGTTAGACTGCAAGATTTGGCTGTAGGTCAATAACAGGCTGATGAAGCATCTGTCCCCTCCACCCAGTCAAGGAAGATATTACACGGAATTTGTTTGTTTCACATGCACACAGGTATGAGAAGCTGAAAGTTGACTATTTCCCCCCAGAGTCCGGAAGATTTCAACATCTTTAAAAAGGAGAAACACATTTGATATGATTACGCTTGAATTCAGCACTGTATTTTGTCATTTGCATTTTCTTTAATGCATCAATATGAGTTGTTCTCAGTCTAGCAATAGCAACACAGATGCTCTCAATTGCCTTATAAGCAGGAATGTTTGAAAAAGGGCACAACAATTTAATCAGAGAAACAGGTGTCCGCTTGAAGCAAAATGTAAGTTTGTACTAATCTAATTATTTACTCTCTAGGCAGACGGACCACCCTACTGATTACTGGTATTTCTGCTAGCTTTTTTTAAGCTCACTGCATATTTCAAATCCTACTACAGCAATCCACTCTCCAATTATATTTGTATTTCAAAGCCATATCCCCATAAAGTTGCAGCTGTTGCTACAAAAAATAAATAAAAAATCCAAAGGCTTCTCCGAGGACACGAGCAGCAGTAATGATGTAGCTGCCGTTATCTAATTTAAAAAATATTAAGGAACAATTGTGCCCCATAGTCATTAGAACTACTGTTAATATTTCACTTAAAGGCAAAGGTTCTCCAAAGCAAGGGTTTTATCTAAGAGTTTGATGGGCACACAAAGCAGGGAATTAAGGAGTAGGCCTACATGTGTTAACCATTCATGGCCCAACTGGGGTCTGTTTGTACCGTTTGACTTGATGGAATGTAGAAGATGTGGAATTCAGTGGTTCCCTGTGGAGGCTAGCTCTGTAGGAAGTCTTCATAATACCGATCTCCCCACCTAAGGCACACTGTCACAGCCAATCCATCTTTGTTTACATGCAGGCTCCCGCAACCGCTTTTCTTGCCCCCCACAGCGTTTCACTGTCTCTCTGTCACCTAGAAACTGGGGAAACAAAACAGACAAACAAACGATACTGTTAGAACACAGCCTAGTCAGGGCAAGGTCTCTTCCTACATTAGGTGTAGGAACAAGACTCAAAACAACGGCGCTATGAACCTGATCAGGGTCTCTGGGCAGTGCTAGGATACATCACCACCACCAACCATCTACGTGCTTGTGTACTTACAAGGATTGATTCTACCTGTGGCTGCAACAACACTTAGCATGCTTTACATCTTCAAAGACCTTTGCAAACAACACACCCGCTCCGTTATGCTTTCTGTCTAATGGCACTGCACAGAGGTATGGGTTTTCAAGGCTGAAATTAAAATGTTGAAGCAGTAAAATCGTCAAGACTGCCAGAAAATGATGCCAGCTTTCCAAGCTGAGTGACATACTGGATTTCAAAAAGTACAAACACATACTGCCAGGCTGCCTTAGAACTCTGTGGAAATTGTCCTCTGTTAACACCACATACAGATAAGACAGCAAATCAGCCAAAACAACGCTACTATGGAGTATCTCCAATCTGTACTAGGTTGTTCTTTCGCTCCTTGTCCTTGCAGCAGACACTATTAGCACTGCGTTAACATTTGGACAGTAACAACAGCCACCTTCAAAATTGAAACCTAGAAGGAAAAAGTGAACCAGCACATGAGACCTGGAAAAACTCATGCATTAAAACGTGAGCTGCCAACAGCTTGTTCTACAGCGCATTGTTTGCTTCCTCTCTAGAGGACAATGTGCAGTGACGCCATAGTGAAGGAATGCCATTTTTCCAAGCTAACTGTAACTCCGTGACCCAGAAGATTTACCATTTATTGTAGCAGGTTGTTCTCCGTGTCAACTGCTTTGCACAACACTCTTCCTGCTGCCCCTTTCTTACAATGAAATCTTGGTAGCGTAGACAAGCAGAATCTCCCGGCAGGAGGAGGAACTTGCTGAAGCCAAGTGTTTACTGAAATTGAAAATTCTGCAGCCAGGGAGCATAGCACAATCTGTTAGCAGGTGCCTGCCTGCCAAAAAGAAAGCCTTGCCCATCAAAAACCAACTCTCTCTTCATAGGTCTATGAATGGCTCCGCTAATCAGTACTTGGCTGATGTTGATTATATCTTCTCAGCAACTCCACCCACAGCCTCACTAATGCAGCTCTCCTTGAGGGGGAGAGTAAATCAGACCATGACTCATTGAAAAACTAATTAAGGGCAACTTTCCTACAAAGAGAAGGCAAGCTGGTTTGCATTCAGATGCAAGTCTATGGTGGAGATTAAGAGTGGCAGCCATTTCACACACCCTTTGGAGGTGGGAAGGCAGGTCAATCAACTGCCCATATATGACTAAGCAAGAGCCTAAAAATAAAGGTTACTCTGAAATCCTGCAGTCTTCGCAGGGAAAAAAAATCAATGCTGAATATTCCTGGCACACACAAGTTTCTTGACAAATTGGAGAACAAAAAAACACATTAGAATGATAGAGCTGGCGGGGGGAATTAGAGAATTTCTGACTGACTCTATGGAACACAGAACAAGAGTTTAGGTGGCTTTGAACTTGCACAAGAACGAAAGTTTCTTACTAGAAGCTTTAGCACAGTCACAATCTAATCTGTGTGTGTGTGTGTGTGTGTGTGTGTGTGTGTGTGTGTGTGTGTGTGTGTGTGTGTGAGTGTGAGAGAGAAAGACCTATTTGCAAAGGTAAAATTGCAGCACAGAATATAAGCTGTACTATAAGCCACTCCCAATAAGTGGTGTTTAAAAAAAAAATTCTGGCCATGATAAATACACATGCAAATGTATGAGTAACTTGTGAGTTTCTATCAAGAATTTACACCTGGAATCTTAACAGGGATTTAAACTAAAAGTTACATAAAGGTCTTTACTTATATTCTGCCTCACCAGCACTCAATGAGAGCACTTAGGTCCTGATTTTCACCCAGGCTTTGGTGTCGCTTCCCTTTTTGGGCTCATCCACACTTGGATTTCAGACTCAGTAGGAGCCATCACATGTAGGAATGAAATACTGTGTTGGTGCCCATGTAATGGCAACTGTGGCATTTTAAAAATGCCAGACACCTTTCGCATGGGTTAAAAGTAACATACTGAAAAGTGTTTCTGTAAGCAATGTGCATGTTAGTTAAGTGCATTGTGGTAGGGTAACTCCAATAAAAATATTTTAAATGCTTCTGAGCAAGTTGATATTCATAAACTAGCCATGCACAGATACCATCTCCAAATCCTACCGGTAACCATATGGTACAAAGTCACACCAAAAAACCAAACAAACCAGGGTACTCTAACTGGTGGTGAGTGAGGCCAAACACAAGCTCCATGGTAAGTTAAAATAGCTCATTCGGAATACTGCAGAAAGAAGAAAACCAAACTGCACCCAGAAT
The DNA here is from genome assembly GCF_002925995.2 of Terrapene triunguis. Classification (NCBI taxonomy): domain Eukaryota; kingdom Metazoa; phylum Chordata; order Testudines; family Emydidae; genus Terrapene; species Terrapene triunguis. The sequence goes on from NW_020664540.1 coordinate 12,104,614, forward strand.
TGCATTAAAATAGTCAAGGGCAAATTCACATGGCGTTTTGGAACAGGCTAAAAGTGGAGGTACACCGAAGAGGGAAGTGTATGTTGGGGGAGGGATAAGAAAAGCAGAGCTAAGTGACTTGTCATCATAATTCCTCAGAGAAAGGCGTTATTAAATGTTACTATATGGATAGCTATTGCACCCAATATAAGCCAGTTAAGGATATGCTATGTGGCAAGCAAGCATAAACTCAGTGTGGGTTTTAGTCCCCCTCTAGTGGCTGGTCCACATAAAGGGGTTCATTAGATTGCTAATGTCTCCAACTTCATAGACCCACTTCTTCAGCTCAAGCAGTAGAGGTTTGTGTTTTAGATCCAGACGTCCAGGATTCAGTCCCAGAAATGCTCACCACAACGCTATCACGGCTATAGAAGGCTACTCTTGGACAAGGCATTCCCACCAGGAAGTATTCCCGTTTTCATCCTTAATTACTTTTTTGATAATTAATACAATACAAAGCTGTATGGAAAACAGAAAAGGGAACCAGCAACTTCATCCAGTTCAACTCCTTTGCATTCCCCACCCCCCCTTCCAGATAAGCACTGGGAAGGAATTCAGCCCCTCATTGTGTGAATAGGCACATTTCCCCTTTAAGGCAATGGCTGGCAGGCAGCTCACCCTGTACTGCTGCCACAGTTTGTGAAAACTGAGATCCTAACTCAGGAAATACAGATGAGGGCAAATGCAGAGTCAAGTCTCTTAATTTGGGCAATGAGATACTGTACTATTTGAGCTCCAGAGGTATCACAGTAGCTCGGCCTTTTCTGGCATGGACTTTATTGAACGTCTCAGCTTTACACCATAGCAACCTTAACTTACCAAATGAAAGGATTCACACTGTTAGGCCAGGCCAGTCACTCTGGTCAGAAAGGCACCTTCGAGCTGGAAATAGCAACAAGGCAGTGACCTAGAGTTCTTCAGCAGAAACAAATGTTGTACTGTTCCTGGTCAAACAAAATAAACTCCTTGCCCATTCCATTTTCATTCAAGATTGTTTGAATGTGCCTGACGTGCCTGATCCACTGAGGAAGTGTAATGGGCTAGACCTAAGAGAATTCAAAATTGTGAAAATAAGGGTCACTTAAGCGTCTATCACCTTGACCTTTTGGTCAGCAAGGTAAGCTCAGGGTGCTATCAAGCTAAACAAGGTTTTGTCACTACAGTAGTTGGATGAAAGGCGACCAAGTCATTCTCAGGATGCTGTAGAAGTGATGCTAACTATGCCATAGATGAGGAAATATTCAACCTGGTGTTAAAAGACTGCTGGGAGAAGTGCCCAGTCTTCCAAAAGATGAAGTCAAATCCTGACTCCTTGTCATTAGAAATCCCACAGCAATTTCACAAAACAAGAGCATTTGTTCAAATTCCATTTTGGGCCGTAGCACTTCACCTATATCAAGTTCTCCCTACAGTTTTAGTTAGAATATTCTAGGAGATATACAGTTTTCACTTTCCAGCCCCATCTGTTACTTATAAAGAGCGTGGAATCTATGAAAAATGCTCTGTAGCTTCCCTCATCTGAGAGAATCCTAGAGAAGTGCAAAATCATTGCTTATACTTCATTTAGTCTCAACATTCATACGTCTCTGGATGGCACAAAGCTATTCACAGAAACTGGCAATAGTGTGTAGGCCAAGTATGGTGGTGAGATATTCTGTCAGAGCCAAACACCCACAGCCTCTTGGCTTATGAAACACCACTGACCCAAGACACTGATGGGCCAACAGGAATAAGGCTCAATGGCCAGGAAGATACAAAGGGGCAGGGGAGGAGGTGACCAAGCCCTTCAGTGGGAGCTACTGTAAGTGGATGTCAAGGAGAGTTGAGGATGCTCTGCATCTGACCCTGATCTTGCAAGAACAGCAGAGGTTCAAGGGCCAAAGTGCAGGAGGAATTAAAGCCAAGAGTGAAGTAAAACCCCACAACACAGGAAACAGCTACCTACATCAATATGTACTATATACATACTGCACATTATTTCGTTCAGGAGGGAAAAGTGTGCAGGAATTGTGGTCACTGAATAGTACATACAACTCCACTCAAAAAGTGTACTGAGCAAGTTGTGAGGGTTTGGTTGTTAGTTTTTCAGCATCAACTACTCAGTTCATTGAATCCAGGACTCCAGAAGTATCTGGCACAAACCAAGATTGTTTGGTAATATTTCCTAACTCAAGATGCTATACCAGGTTTCCAAACAACATTATTTGGAGCAAAGCTAAATAAAGAAGCCACACCAGATGGCAGCCGTCACTAGAGAGAGCAAGCCAGCCAGTGCAAGCATAGCCTCACATTACAAGAGACTACGGGCAGGTCAGACTAACTCCCCAGCCACTACATAATCTTGCACAGCTTGCCACGACAGATTTAAGCAGGTTGAACACAAATACTGTGTGGCTTTAAATAAACTCTTAAGATTCAGTATTCATTGCCATACTTGATAAACTTAAACATCATGAGATGATCAGGGAGTTGGAGAACAAAGGTGCTGACAGGAGCATAAAAATTCGCACAGTCCACCAGCTAAATCATTAAAAGAATATGAAGCTGTCTACTATCCTACCGGACTGTTCAATACAATTAGCTCAATGAAGAGTGGAGCTTCTCCTACTCTCCAAAGAAAGCCAGTTCTGTGTAATTATGTAAGCTTGCCACAGCCAGAACAGCAGAGCTGGAAGACATCAACAGAGCCTAACAGCGGTATATAGAGCCATTGATGGAACTTTAATCCACCTGTTCAAAAACACTTACACCTCCTAAACATTGTGCTCCCCCCTCCCATTCATAATCTCATAGACCACAGTGCAGATTTTTAGTAATTACACTGCTAAACAGCAGCAGTATAAGGAGGAGTAATGCAGAGGGGTGGGAAAGACTAAGCAGGCACACTTTAAATTTAAAAAACAACTGGTTTCAAAGAGGATGTGCTGAGGCACTAGAGACGACCCAGGTCCTCAGACTAACGGTCAGTTACCAAACGAAAGGGTAGAGGAGGCGGTTGTGTGCTGTAGAGCAGTCTAACTTTTCTAACACATTTCGGTTCATGGTGTCTACGCTAACAAAATGGCAAGTACTCTTGCTCTCCACGTAACAGACCTGTGACACGGTCTCCAAAGACTGGCTTCAAGGTAACCATGCCATTTAAAAGTGACAAGACAGACAGACAAGCATGAAGGCTAACCCTCATCCATTTCTGATCTCACCCACCCACCCACCCCAGGCATCCACAACTGAATGTTTCTGGGATCAAGCCCCCCACTGGAAGGCCTCCACGCAGGGAAGAAGTTCTACAAACACAATCTTTTGATGAAGTCTGGTAAATATCCACTATGCGCATCTTATGATGTTTCTCCTTGAGCTTTTAGCCCTTTCAAAGCTGCTCCCACCTCCACCAGCCTCTTTCTGCCCAGGAGGCTCATTGTTTGATTGGAGCCCTGCTAGTCCTAGCAGCTATTTTCTCTGTATTGTTTCATGAAGAACGTGGGGGAGATCTGTATTTCTTATAAATAGTAATTGTATAGGGGTACAAACTACCATCTGGCCTGCTGCATGGGGGCAGAGTTAACTCCATCCTAAGTGGCTTTTACACATCTCCAGGAAGGCAGACAATGACTAACTCAATTGCTCGGGCTTATAGATTCATAGATTCTAGGACTGGAAGGGACCTCGAGAGGTCATCGAGTCCAGTCCCCTGCCCGCATGGCAGGACCAAATACTGTCTAGACCATCCCTGATAGACAATTATCTAACCTACTCTTAAATATCTCCAGAGATGGAGATTCCACAACCTCCCTAGGCAATTTATTCCAGTGTTTAACCACCCTGACAGTTAGGAACTTTTTCCTAATGTCCAACCTAGACCTCCCTTGCTGCAGTTTAAGCCCATTGCTTCTTGTTCTATCCTCAGAGGCTAAGGTGAACAAGTTTTCTCCCTCCTCCTTATGACACCCTTTTAGATACCTGAAAACTGCTATCATGTCCCCTCTCAGTCTTCTCTTTTCCAAACTAAACAAACCCAATTCTTTCAGCCTTGCTTCATAGGTCATGTTCTCAAGACCTTTAATCATTCTTGTTGCTCTTCTCTGGACCCTTTCCAATTTCTCCACATCTTTCTTGAAATGCGGTGCCCAGAACTGGACACAATACTCCAGCTGAGGCCTAACCAGAGCAGAGTAGAGCGGAAGAATGACTTCTCGTGTCTTGCTCACAACACACCTGTTAATACATCCCAGAATCACGTTTGCTTTTTTTGCAACAGCATCACACTGTTGACTCATATTTAGCTTGTGGTCCACTATAACCCCTAGATCCCTTTCTGCCGTACTCCTTCCTAGACAGTCTCTTCCCATTCTGTATGTGTGAAACTGATTTTTTCTTCCTAAGTGGAGCACTTTGCATTTGTCTTTGTTAAACTTCATCCTGTTTAACTCAGACCATTTCTCCAATTTGTCCAGATCATTTTGAATTATGACCCTGTCCTCCAAAGCAGTTGCAATCCCTCCCAGTTTGGTATCATCCGCAAACTTAATAATCGTACGTTCTATACCAATATCTAAGTCGTTAATGAAGATATTGAACAGAGCCGGTCCCAAAACAGACCCCTGCGGAACCCCACTCGTTATGCCTTTCCAGCAGGATTGGGAACCATTAATAACAACTCTCTGAGTACGGTTATCCAGCCAGTTATGCACCCACCTTATAGTAGCCCCATCTAAATTGTATTTGCCTAGTTTGTCGATAATGAGCAGTACAGTGAATCTGCTGCTGGAAGCCTACCTCTGACCCCTGGTGAGATACATAAACCACACTGACTAGGTCCAGGGTTCCCAGGACAGACAAAGAAGCTTTGAACAAGACTGCCTGTGAACTCAGAGGGGGACAGACTGACTGCGGGACAGACTGAGATAAAGGCATAAGCTACAGGGGTCCAGCCTGTCTCACCCAGCCCCAATGCTGGGGGGGGGAGGGAAAGAGGGGGAGCGCACCTGGCAAGGAAAGACTAAGGTTTAGGTAAGATAACATCCACAGAGGCCTTATGTTGTTTTGACCCTTTCCCTCTGACCGGTACATTCCTATGGATAAATAAATACACTGATTTGAACAAGCTGCCCTGTCTGCATTCTCACACCTGTCCACAGCTCTTGGAGGGAGGTCTATACCAGTGGCCAAAACCCAGCCGGACCTGACTAAGACACACAGGTGGTAACCAGAGGCGCTGTGATCTGGGCCTATAACTTGGAAGGGGGTGCCCATGGAGAGGTCGAGTTAGGGGTCAATAGTGCTGCTCACCCCAGAAACGTGACACACACACTTCAGACAGATATAGAACGCTAGAAAGGACACGGCTTGGTATGCTCTCCAGGCACTCTGGACATTACTGAAGAATGCAACAAAATGAATACCCACATACCTGGTTGAACATAGCAAGACAATGCAACATAACGTCTACCAACAAAAAACCAGGAAACTCAGACCCTTTAGCCCCTCTCCAGTATTACCCCACCCTTACAATTCCCACAACCCACATCTCCAGGTACCTGGAAAAAGAATGAGCTTTGCATTCCCTGAAGGTCCCCAGATTCAGACTGTTATTCAGGGGAAAGGGCATATTCCAAAGTTGTGGGGCTCTCAGAGTACATCTAGTCAGTAGCCCCTTCTCATACATACCAACAGGACTTCAGCTCAAGTGCTTCTCCTGATCACTGTGGTAGTATGGCATGGAACAGGGAGAGCGGCAGTCTCAGGTAGGCAGCAAAGCCGTTGAAATCTTTATAGGGCCAACCAACACCTTCAACTTCACCCAGAAAACCACAAGGAGCCAGAGCAGATGATGGAGCTGGTTGCATATGCTCACAGTGAGATACTCCACTTACCAAGCAGACTGAAGTAATGATGAATAACTGGGGAAAGCAACTTATCAAGCAGACCACCACATTCTGTGCCAGCTTCAGTTTTGGAATTATTTTAAGGCATAGCCTCACACAGAGCACACTAAATTATCTAATCTCATGGTGACAGAGACATGAGTGACAGTCACAAGGTACACATGTGAAAGGAAAGGTCACAACCTTCTGCCTGTATGTAAACGATAAAAAGCTGACTGGTTATTGCTGCTACTTCGTCTTCTAGTAGCCACGGGGAGTCAAACCTGATCAAGTAATGAGTGGCTGATACTATTCTTACCCTACCCTCCAGTTGCTTTCCCCAGTCATCCATCATCACTTCAGTCTTGCATAGGTTAAGACTCTGTCAGCTAGTTCTCATCCATACCCAGATCTCGCTCAGACACGGAGTAAAGTCACTGACTGCTTTAGTCTTCACTGAGTCTACAAGACAGGGATTAACACCCTGGGGGGTAATACCAGCCAAAATGGGTATTACCCAGGTGCATCTATACAGGCAACACAAACCTTTGTTTGTCCTCTTTCACTTAGCATATGCGAAGGGACCACCCCAGTCTCTTTTTCATGCACCTGAACAGTGGGAAATTTTACTTGTGTGAATTTGATCTTGGGAACCCTAGTGTCAGAGCTTGCATGCAAGCAACCTTATTCATGTCAGGAAGTACATCACTGCCACAACTGTGTTTCAAATTCTTTTCAGATTCTTTTGAAGAACATGCTTTAAAAACACCAATGGCGTGGGAGGGAGAGGCCCATGAGCAGGCAGAGGCGAGTCAAAGTTACACACTACAAGAAAAAAGGGGAAGTTTAAAATTGAATCTCAAACGTTTATGGATTATTATATCAAATACAGTTCAAAAATATTGCTGATTCAACATTAGAGAGTGAAGATTTCTTTTCTTTTTTTAAATATGGTATTTGTGCAACAAGTCTTATTCCAGGAAACTCAGCAATGCACCTAGAAATATTTTTGAACACTCTAAACATCGATAGGCTACAAACCAGATGACAAAGTTCAAGCTCTTTGAATGGATTATAAGAGAGAAGACCAAAAAAAAAAAAAAAAAAAAATGAGACCAGGAGGCAAAGTATCTGACAGATAATATACACTGAGACATAGGCATGTGAAAGACAAAACCACACGAGTAACTTTAGTGCTCTTGTTCTAATAAAACACTTAATCTAATAGAATACTAAGGGGAGAATCTGTGTCTTCCTTTCCTAGATCAGGTCACTTCAGGATGTCTCAAACCTGCAGCTAAGTATTTCCTCCATCATTCCAACACATGCCACACTTCAAGGTGGCCAGAAAATTTCAAATGAAGGACAGAGAACGTCTAGAGCAGATCACCTGCCACCTACTGCTAACAAAGTATTTTCAAGCTCCCGGGATCAGTTTCAGTATTACTTTTTACTAATCCAACCATTTCCAAATAAGAAGAAGCAGAATTAAGATTTGGCCACAGACACCACCTGTTAATTTACTTTAGGATGAACAACAAGAACCAGCTCACTAGACTAGTTCTGCTTCTTCCTAGAAGGAAACAAAGAAGTGAAAACAACCCAGTAATTGCCAATGCCATTATTGTGCTGGCGGCAAAAATTGTGTCACATGGACCACGCATTACTCCACTTTCTAGTTGGTGCTGGGCCAATCTTCTCCTTTGGCACAAGCTGCTTCATAATCTATAGCAAGCCCAGAACAGAGAGGTAGTTCTACACTCAACTTAGTTGTTTCAGAGCTGCCGTGTGCTGGGGTTACTAGGTACAGGTAAAAATTACGGCTACAATGCTTAGTGTTCAAGGCCACAATTTATGAGCTACATCTGAATTATATGACATGTAAAGCCCACAATTTGTTATGCTGTGGAAATTTCCAAGTTAGCCTTTCAGCTGAGCTGCCACTACTTTTGTGAGCAGGGGGATGAGAGATATCCCTGAATCCTTCCCCAATATAGAGCAACAGAATTTGCTCTAGAAATAGACATGTTCTCTCTGAGCTCTGGAGACTTCATGCTCTCATTTTAGAGCTATCTTTGGCTTTTTCTTTACAAGATTTGCTGGGTTATTCATCCACACATGAAAGATGCTGGAAGCAAGCTTCAATTGCAGGACAAAGCCTACAGCAGTGGTCCCCAACCTTTTTGTGGCCAATAGCACATTCATGTTTTCAGAAGAGTGTGGCGGGCGCCAACAATTTTTCAAGGCTTATTTTGTATTTGTACATTAAATAATATGAAAAACATATTTAATATTACAGAATTTATGAATCAATAAGATAAAAAAGGTAATTTTACATGTAAAAGGTATTAATTAAATTATTCGGCAATTACTCTTTCACCTTACCATGTGAATTTGCTCTTTTTTATCTACCTGTAAGAAAAATTAAGGCGTTTTCACAAAATAAATATCAAACAGTTTTCATCTAATTTAGTTTAAAAAAGTAAAACATTGTTGAACTGCTGGTGCAAATATATTTATTATTCTTACTTTAACATAGATAGCCAGCTATGGTTAATTAAAAAATATTCTTTATATTGTTACTTGTATCTGGATTTCAATAAACAAACAAATATGAAAAAAAGTTAAACACAAGTTAATCATACGCGCTCATCAGCACTTAATGGAAAATAGGTATCATTAATTCATGTGGTTTTTCTAATAAAGTCAGTGTGATTTTTGGCACTGCATTTCTTCAGCCAATTTTTCGTAGTTGAGAGAGTAGGATGATATTCCCGTTCGTAAGCAATCGTCAAGATTGGCATCTGTAAGCCGAGATCTGTATTTTGATTTTATGATGTTCATTGTTGAAAACAGAACTTAGCATACAAAATAAAATCTTATTTCGGTTCCACTTATCTATGCAACATTTTTAAGGCAGGAAACGTTTTTCAGTCAACCAGATTCCAAAAGTTTTCATCTGTTGCGCAGGATTTTAGAACAATATCATTTTGAAGGTCCAAAATCTCCAGTTCCACGTCTTCTGTTCTTACTTGAATGAGACTCGCAATTGATGTAGCCATTTCTATTACCTCTATTTGGCAAGTAAAAGGATTCACAAGAAAGGCAACTACAGGCTCAATGATGGTGAACTGTTGAAATCTCTTTTCAAATTGTTCCAGAAGTGTTTGAATGTGGATAACAAATGGTGATGGGTTAAAATCACTGTCACATACCATTTTCTTCATACTTGGGAAATATACGAGAGACTTCGTCTTCATATGTGACATCCACAAGATCAGTTTTGCTTTGAATGATTTTACGGAACATATCATTTGAGCCACGTTTGTCTTTTCCCTGGAGCTCAAGATTTAAAATGTTCAATTTGTCAGTGATGTCGGCAAGAAAAGCCAAGTCCATTAACCAGCTGGAGTCTTCTAGTTGCTCGAAGTTCTGATTTATGGACTTTAGAAATTCTTTGATCTCTTCAATTAGGCTTAAAAAACGTGCAAGAACTTTACCTTTGCTCAGCCATCATACTTCTGTGTGCAAGATAAGATCAGATTGTTTATCATCAACATCTTCCAACAGGGCCTTAAATAGTCAGTGTTGCAAAGGTTTCGCTCAAATAGAGTTAATTATTTTAATAACGACATTCATGATGTGTTGAAAAGAAAGAACTTTGACGCACAAAGCTTCTTGGTGGATAATGCAATGATAAGACAAAGTTCGGAAAGGATTCATTCTTCTTGCAGAGTGCAATGAATCCTCTGGCGCTGCCAATCACTGCTGGTGCCCCATCAGTGGTGATCGCAGACAGCTTGTGTAGTGGCATACTAATTGATGTTGCATATGATTTGAATAAATTATAGATGTCCTCACCCTTTGTTCGCCCTTTCATAGGCAATACTTTTAGAAACTTCTTTTACGGTGAAGTCACTAAATACCATCCTCACCATAACTGCCAACTGCGCTGTATCCGATATATCTGTCGACTCATCGAACTGCAGTGAAAACCAGTCACATATTTCCAAGTCATCCTTTAGCTGAGTTTGCATGTCGCTTGAAATTGCATGTATCCTCCTCGTAACTGTATTGTCTGATAACTGCAAGCCTTGTATTGCAGACAAAATCTCACGCTTGTTAGAAAATCCTTGAAACAGGCAATCAGCACCAGTCAAAAATGCTTCCTTCAACAATTCTCCATCTTGAAAGGGTTTTTTCTTCTTTGCGAGCAGATGAGCACTTTTAAAGGAAGCAATAGTAGCACTTTTAGACTTTACCATTTGTCTAGTGAAAACAGATTGCTGGGCAGATAGAAGAAAATTAATCAACTCAAATCAAACCTTTCTCAACTCAGATTTAAGTGGATGGCTAATGTCAAAAGAGCCGTGATTAGTTTGGAAATGGCATTCGACATTATGTTTTTTCGGCACTGCAACAGCACCCCCGCACAATAAGCAAACACATTTCCCTTTATTTTCAATAAAACAATAGGGTTCTTCCCAGTGCGTTGAAATAATATATACGTTGTCTTTTATTTGAACCACTCATTTTGGGGCAAAATGTTAAAAAAAAAAAAATCGCAAAGCATGAGAAAACAGTAGTATCAGTGCAGCGGAAGAATACTCACATAATATACAGAAACATGGGTCACTGACATCCCACTGCATGTGCAGGCACAAGCAGAAAAAAAAGAGCGGCGATACACGAGTGACGAGAGGTTGGAACCAACAGCACGCGCATGAGACAGCCTACATCTGCACTACCATACTACTAAACCTGGTAGGTCGTTCTGGTGAACGAAAATGAGACCAGTTTGCGCTGGGCAGCGCGGAAAGAAGCCGGAGAGAAACCGTGGCCCCACGCCTGCCGGGGACAGAGAACACCTGTCCCCGGCAGGCGCGGGGCCGCGGCACTACTTTTCACACCTTGTCACTAGGCAGGCGCACATAAATGCCCCGGCAAGCGCCATGGCGCCCACGGGCACCGTGTTGGGGACCACTAGCCTACAGGCTCTCAATCCAGACAGTCTGTATGTGGAGGGGGGAAATTAAGGCACTGTTGTGACCACTCTGGATCTCAAACCTAACGCACCCCAGACTTAGTGGTGGGGCTGTTGGGGTTGGGTTTTTTTATTTTGTTCTTGTGGGTTTTTTTTTTAAAAACCAGCTCTCTCCTTAGAACAGCAACGTTAATTCTAAACAGCTTTTCCTGTAGATTAACGACATGATTGATTACGATGGTCAATCATTTCATAACCATCATTGCAGGCTTTCAGGTTTAAGGAGCATTTATGGCTGACGAGACCAGTTTGGCTCATCCTGGTAAATTCTGTAGAGGTGCCTGTGACCCGAGGTGCCTGTGACCCAAGGTGCCTAGAGTAGCCCACACTGAAAATGCCACGGGCAGGGCAGGCTGCAAAAAGGGGAGTTGATTCCCCCAAAACTGGTGGTTAATACAGTCGTTAGATTCACCAACCAGTCAAACTGCTCCTGATCCCCCACACTAGTTACCAAGAAGCTGGGGGGAAAATATCACACTGACCCCTTTATTGCATTCCAGTCTCTGGCTCTCAATCAGCAAATAGGTCCAGTGAAGTGAGAAGTTATTTAGAACTCTATTAATTGTACAAAATGTTCTTCTGATCCCCAAAGGGCCAGTCACATTACCAGATCAATTTGGATCTTACCCAAAATATCACGCTGCCAGCCAATCCTTTAATATCTAAAACCAAAAGTTTATTATAAAAGAAAAAAACAGAACAAGAAGAGAGATGTAAAATGGTCAAAGCAATCAGATACATACATATGACTTCAAAGTCCATATATCAGTTTCTTAGTAGCACTGGTGAATTTGCTGGCTTGTAAAGTCCCTCTGGAACACATCCAAAGCTTGGATGTGTCTATCAGTCCTTTGTTCAAATCTTCAGTTTGTAGACAAGTTAACTGATAATCCTGATTTCTTCCAGTCCAGCAGGTAATCCAAGCTGGTTGAGAGGGGAGAAGATTCAGGCACAATAGAGCGATGGTGATACCAGTGGCTGAACCTTTTCCATTTCTGAAGATAATCAGAATGGACTCCTTTCTACTGTTCAGTAATACCTGTAGTACTCCTCTCAAGCAGGTGGATTCTAATCCTGTCAACCATCTAGGAGCCATGCTTGGAGGTGGCAGACCCTTAGGTTGGGGTGAAGCACACGACCTGCATCCTCAGAGAGATGAGAGATGATCGGAAGCCTAAGCGCAAGTGAGACACACAGGTGAAGCAGGCAAAGACACCAAGCTTGACTTGGCCAGCTCAATACCATAAGGATAACCCTGGTCTTGTGTGATCTTGTTCCTCCTCCCCTTAGAATTAGTGGTGTTGGAGGGAACACGCAGAACAGGCCCCTTGTCCAGGGAAGGAGAAGGCGTCTTCCAAAGAGTTACAACCTATGCCTCCTTTTGAGTAAAATAAAGGGCACTTCTTGTTGCTGAATGTGGCAAATAGGTCCACCTCTGGAATATCCCATCCCAGACTCAGAGTCCCAGTCCCATTCATAATTCTGGGAGAAGTGCCCTGACAGCTGGCGCCATGACACCCTGCACATGGCAACTGCTGTGAAAATGGATCTAGTGGCAGTGTCTGTAACATATATAAGGATGTTTGTGAGACTCCCTGTACCTCAAAATAGCACCCTGTAACCCCTATATTTATCATTCATATGATTGTGATATTTCATACAAAGCATGCCATGTAAGATGTCATATGAAAGGTCATGATCTGCTGAAACCCACTGTTCTGCCCAAATATGTACATCATTAGTGCATATGAAGTTATGAGATTCTGCTGTATAGTTGTAGTGAAAAATGTTATAAGTTTGAGAGTCTTTACTGCTAGGTGATGAACCATTCCCAGGAGGGTGTTAAACGACCATTAATCAACAGGGGAGTTGTAATCAAAAGGTTTACAATTCAATGACAATTGCACAAACACCACACAATGGGGACTGCTCAACTCTATGACTCATTTGCAAAAAATCACATCACGGGAATTGCTCAACCATGTGACTCAGCAAAGCCCACAAGGACGTGTCTGGGCAAGTGTCTTCTAGGCACACGAACTAAGGACATAGTGGCATAATGCTTTCGCCTTTCTCCTCCCCTCACCTACACTGGAAGCATCAAGAACGTGGGAAAGACAAAGACTTCAACTGAGGAGACTGGTCCCAGGCTCAAGAGAGAGAAGCCTGTGTAAAAATTGTAACATCCAGTGGTGTGAGAAAATTGCTTGATCTAAATACTGCCGAGTGTAATAAGATTTAAATTGTGCGCTTATCTTTTAGTTACCAAAAAAAAATAATAAATATCTCTGACCTTTTATGCCTACTAATTATAATCACTTAAAATCTATGTTTCTGTAGTTAATAACCCTGTTTTATATTTTATCTAAAACAGTGTATTTTGCTTAAAGTGGTTAGGAAATTTCAGCTCAAGTTACAAAGGCTAGTGCAGGTCTTCTCCACATTGAAGAAGGGGCAGACTGGATAATGAACTTACATTAGCGATCTCGGCTTTGAGCGAGACGAGGAGTAGGACCTCTGTGACCAACAGGCAGCCTACAGATTTCATCTAGGCCACTGACATGGATAGAGCATTGGTGGCCAGTATGCCTCAGGCCAGGCCTCCCCGTTCCAATCGCAAGATGAGCACCAATCCTGGTTCCCATTACATTTCACGAACAGTCCTCGCTCAAGCAATAGAGAGCAGGGGGAGTAAGATCCAAAATCAGATGCCAAGGAGCCCCACTGCTATCCCCCGAAATCTGGGACAAGCCCTGAAGCTGCGAGCAGATGGTCCGACTTGCCCATAGCCCAGAACGATGAGGGGGCTGGCGCTGATGGTGGAAATGGTACTGCCGTTGTTTCCGGTGCCGAGAGCGGTGTCAACCCTGAAGTCAGCATCGATACTGAAGTAACGTTGCTGAGGTGAAGAGTGGTGACTGTTGCCATGGTAGCACTGGCAGCAGCAGCCACAGGAGTACTGAAAAAGTTCCTTGTGCCAAGGAGGTCCCTTGTGCCAAGTCCAGTACCGGCCCATTTCCCGTGACCATGGAAGGGAAACAACAGGCTGCGGGGTCAACAGACCCACAGGGTTGAGCAGCCCGCCCAGCCAATGGGGTTATAAAGGATGCGGCCCTGGCAAAGTCCTGGACCAAGGGAGAGGTTGGGACAGAGGAAGTCCACTGATGCCTGATACACCGCCAGCACAGAAACAGCTGGTCTCAGCATCACCCGCGATGGACATCCTGGGGCCAGAACTGGAGTCAACAGTATGGGGTCTCTGAGCTCCCTGCATGGTGCTGGGAGCAGGTCTTGTCAATCGCTGCCATCCCGAGCACCAGCGTTCACCACATGCCGATCCACACTCCTTCTCGAGGAAGGAGACGAGTCCCCACGGGAGCTGGCGTGACCTCAGTCAGTATTATACGACGTTTTCCTCGACAGGGAACAACTCCATCTCTTCGGAGAGGTGCCAGCTCCAGGATACGAAGCGACAGCACACTCAGAACCCAAGGGCGACCTCTGATCTCATGAGGGCCTCGGTGCCAAAAAAAGCCGCGTGGCCTGTTTGAGCCGGTGCTACTTCAGACAAAGATCCCTCACTACGATCTGCAAGTCGAACACCATTTCTTGACATGGGCTTTGCCTAGGCACAGCAAGCACCGCGTGCGGGGATTATTGTTAAGATTTCCCCCCCACCCCCCACAACGGACAATGTTTAAACGCTGGTGAGGGCATCGCCAGGTAACTCTTAAACTACAACTAACTAACTAACAAGTCTAACACCGTGCTAGAGCTACTAATGAACTACGTACAACTAGAAAAAAGTCACTGAATAGGGGATTGTGAGGTTGAAAACAACACAGAGCTTGGTCTCTAGCGACAGGTGGTAAGAACGAACTGGGGGGGAGGGGGCTTGGGGGGGGGGTCAGGGCAGTACCGCTTCAGACAGCCAAGGGAGGGGCTACAGCCACGAGGTGTGAGCGCCACCCTTCTAAGGGTACTGCTAGGCAAATTCTCCAGCCCCAGTGTGCTGGGCGTGCACACACCTAAGTGGAATACACAGCTGCATCTACTCAAAGAAGAACCTGCAGAGCCTGGCATACCCAGCGAAGCCAAATAAGCTTCCCAGAAAAAAAGGGTGAAAAAGGGAGAAGAAAAAAATCCAAACCTCTCACTGCTATCTAACTAAATCCCATACTGTACTGACAACACTACACACCAATGAGAAACACTCAACTAAATACAGAACAACTGCAAAACATGCTGAGGCATGCAGAAGGCAGACTCACTAGAGCTCCACCTCAGGCAAAGGTGTTAGCGAAGGAACAGAGGATATATAGGGCCCGCACAGCCCTATATATCCTCAGTGTGTGGCATGGGGCTGTATGAAGCGCATGCGTAGACCCAATGGACATTGCTAATGGAATATCTCCAATCAAAGGAAATGGAGCTCTCTTAGGGACACTACTTGAAGAAGAACATATCCTTCCGACACCTTTGCTATTGTACACAGACTATGAGTGGAATCTTACATATCTTCCCAGTAGGTTATGTCATGAGTTGTCCCATCTCACATTGCTGTTAAGAAGCGTCCAATCAGCAAAGGGGCAGTACCGCAACCCTGTTTAACACCATTTGTTATGCCAAAAGGATAATACATCTTTTCATCCACACGGACTCATTCGACCATCCCAACATGGAGATGTCAGATTATGTTGCCCATCATAGCCAAGCATCCAAATTTTCCCAGGGGCCTCCCGTAGACCAGCTCTGCCAGCCGTAAGCCACGGATACATCAACACGGATACCAGATTACAAAATACCAACAAACTATGCAATGGTCAGACAAAACTTTTACAGAACTTGTGCCAACAGTTACAGTACTACTTTAGTTCAAATTGCATAGACTTTCTATTATAACCTCCCTCCCCATTTTCACAAGCTAACAGCTTTCTCAAACAATGTTGTGCTGGAATTTGCCATTCTTAGAGTCTGCTCAGAGAAGATCTGAATGAAAGTTTGAAAGGATTTAAGTTATGAAAGAGATCATGTTCCCACCCAATGCTTTAATGGAAACCTAATCTTTTTTTATTTTGCAAAGGTATCTCAAAACAGCTGACCTCTGAAATGTCAAACTTGGTACATCAGTTCTCCAACTGCTTATACTTTGTTAGGTTTGAGAGAAAATTTGTCTGAAGTGATGGACATTTAAAAATTCAGGACCATGGTCCATAATATAAAACGATCAGTCTCTATTGCAGTGTGCATCTTGTTGCAGTTGGTTAATTAATTTTAAAAACTAAGAAGTTCTTAGGGTAGTTTAATGTAATTTATTTGGCTTTTCAAGCTTTGGCCAAGTAACAACCAGCCTGTGAGCTTTGCAAGCAGAGCAGCTCCAGAGCAAGGATTTGAAAAGTTCTACAAGACAAAGCTGCAGATTCAATTTCCTTCTTTCAACTAGTATTTAATTTAAAAAAAACGGAAATTAAATGCAAAAAAGTTAGTGCATTGCTATGGTCACAGTTAAAAAAAAAAATACTGCACCAGAAATGTCAACGCAGCCGCTATACTCCAGCACAGTATTTTCCACTCCTATTTAAAATCGTTCACGGTGTGGTGTGATACTTTGTTTTTATATGTTGTTAAACATATGCTATACAGGTTAGAAGGTACCCACTACAATAACATTGCTGTGGAAGCCTTGGCTTATGTATTTCCCAACTGTCCAATTTAATGAAGTCTGGAGTAATGCATTACTTTTTTTACTTTTTTAATATGGAATACACACACACACACACGTACGTATGCATGCAAGTGATACCACAGAAATAGATGACAGCCAGGTTTTCCAGTAGAAAAAAAAATTAGAATTGGAGGAGTTTAAAGACAACGAAAGTGTTAGAAACCAGGAAATGCAGAATTATTGTATTTCACAATGAAGGTATCCAAGCTACCATAACTCTGCCCTCACACACACACTCCTCCAACCCCACTAGCAATGCCCTGACAAACTCAGGCCATATCTACACTAGCACTTATGCCAGCAAAACTTTTGCCACCCAGGGGCATGAAAAAAACATCCCCTAAGTGACATAAGATTTGTGTGCACAGCAGGAGACATTCTCCTGCTAGCATAGCTACCGCCGGTTGTTGAGCTGGTTTTATTATGTTAACGAAAAACTCTCCCCCATCAGCATAACGCAGCTACACGAGCGATCTTACAGCAGCACAGCTGTATCGGTTCAGGTGTGCCGCTGTTAGCCTGTACGTGTAGACGTGGCCTTAGTCGGGGATGGACCTCCACCTTATCTATAACCATTACATTTTAGCAGGTCTCCAGAAAAAAAAAAAAGTTACCTACCTTTCATAACTGTTTTTCGAGATGTGTTGCTCATGTTCATTCCACTTAGGTGTGTGCGTACTGCATGCACGGCAGCTGGAAGGTTTTTCCCCTAGCAGTACCCATTGGGTTGGTCCAGGCGCCCCCTGGAGTCGCACTTCCATGGCGCTGAATATAGGGCCATGTCGACCAGCCACCACATCAGTTCCTTCTTGCCAGTCTGCTCCAACAGAGGGGTAGGTGGGTGGATATTGGAATAGACATGAGCAACACATCTAGAAGAACAACAGTTACAAAAGGTAGGTAACCATATTTTCTTCTTCGAGGGATTGCTCAAGTCAATTCCAATTAGGTGATTCCCAAGTCTAAATTTTGGAGGCGTGGTAGAAGCTCAAAGGTTTGCTGACTGTAGCACTGCTCTGCCAAAGGCTGCATCATCTCTAGCCTGCTGGGTAATGGCGTAATGTGAGGTCAAAGTGCGGACTGAGGACCACGTCGCAGCTCTACAGATTTCCTGGGTTGGAACCCAGGCTAGGAACACTGCTGACGAAACCTGTGTCCTCATGGAGTGTGCTGTAAGTGGAGGGGCAGGTATCTTCGCCAGGTCATAGCATGCCCGCATACAGGATGTGATCCATGACGGAATTCTTTGGGAGGAGATTGGAAGTCCTTTCATTCTGTCTGCTACTGTGACAAACAGCTGAATGTACTTCCAGAATGGTTTTGTCCATTTGATATCGAAGGTTAACGCCTGGCGAACATCCAATGAGTGAAGGTTTTGCTCCCTGCTGCTTGCGTGCGGCTTAGGGTAGAAAAATATCCTGGTTAATATGAAACTGGGAGACAATTTTAGGAAGAAAAGCTGGATGCCGTCTAAACTGAACCTTGTCCTTATAGAACACCGAGTAAGGACACGCAGATGTTAGAGCCCTGAGCTCAGACACCCTCCTGGCCAACGTTATTGCTACCAGGATTGTCACCTTATAGGAGAGGTACAGTAGAGAACATGTTGCAAGTGGTTCAATAGGTGGCCCCACTAGGGATGTAAAATAAATAATAATATATCATTTAACCGGTTAACCGCTGGGGCCAGGGCTAGGGCTGCTCCCACCAGCCAGCCAGCGCAGCTGGTGCCGGGGCTGCTCTGACTGGCCCGGGGCTGGGGTTAAGAGTTCGGGCAGTTATTTGGTAAGACTAATACTTACCGGTTAGCCGGTTAACCATTTACTATTTTATATCCCTAAGCCCCATTAGTCTGGAAAGGACCAGGTTAAGGTCCCAGGCCAAGACCAGCTGTCATACATGAGGGTATAGTCTGTCAAGACCTTTTAGAGAACGACTCACCATCGGATTGGCAAAGACTGACCGGCCCCCAACGCCTGGATGGAAAGCATAAATGGCAGCCAAGTGGTCCTTTATTGACAACATGGAAAGCCCTTGCTGTTTAAGATGGAGAAGGTAGTCCAATATCATGGGTATCAATGACAGAGTTGAAGACGGGAGATATTGTGAAGACCAAAGTGTGAATCTTTTCAATTTGGCCAGGTAGGTGGCCCTAGTGGAGGGCTTCCTATTGCCGAGGAGGACTTATCTGACTGGACCCGAACAAGCCACCTCCAATGGGTTTAGCCATGGAGCTTCCATGCCGTGAGGTGGAGCAATTCGAGGTTTGGGTGCTGGAGGTGGCCATGATCCTAAGTTATCGGCTCTGGGAGCAGTGGTAAGGTCATCGGGTTTTCCAAGAACTTTTCCAGGAGAGAGGTGTACCAGTGCTGACGGGGCCAGGCTGGGGCTATCAATATCACTGAGTCTTCATCCCTCCTAATTTTGAGTAGCACCTTGTGAACGAGTGGTAGGGGTGGAAACGCGTAAAGAAGGTGTCCCTTCCAGGGGAGGAACACGTCCGCGATGGAGCCCGGGCTGGGATTCAGGAAGGAGCAGAACTGCAGGCACTTCCTATTGCACCGCGTGGTGAATAAGTCTATCTGGGGAAATCCCCACTGTTGGAAGATGGTATTCGCAACATCCAGGTGTAGGGACCATTTGTGGCTGTGAAAGGACCTGCTGAGATAGTCTGCCAACTCATTCTGGACTCCAGGCAGGTACAAAGCATCCAGGTGTATTGAGTGCGTTATGCAAAAGTCCCACAGTTTGAGGGCTTCTTGGCACAGGGGAGAGGAGCGTGCACCCCCATCTGTTTATATAAAACATCACTGTTGTATTGTCCATCATGACTGATACACATTTTCCTTCCAAATGTACTTGGAATGTCTCGCATGCTCTCTGATGTTGATGTGAAGTGAGCGCTCCGCTTGGGACCAGAGGCCCTGAGTCATTCCAGGTGCGCACCCCACCCCAAGGCTGATGCATCCGTCACCAGTGAGAGGGATGGCTGTGGTCTGGCAAAAGGAACACCTGCACACACCACCTATGGGTCAAGCCACCATAGGAGGGACTCGAGGACCGGTCGGGACAGAGTGACGATTTTGTCTAGACCATCCCAAATAGGCCGATATACCGAAGCCAGCCACGCCTGAAGAGGTCGGAGTCTCAATCTGGCGTGCTGTACTACATAGGTACAAGCAGCCATGTGGCCAAGAAGCTTTAGGCAATTCCTTGCTGTGGTGGTAGGGAACTGCCTGAGACTTCGTATGATGTTGCACAGGGACCGGAAACGCTACTCTGGGAGGTACGCCCTCGCCTGTGTAGAGTCCAATACTGCCCCTATGAACTCTATCCACTGAACGGGAGATAGGGTTGACTTCTGTACATTCAGTAGAAGGCCCAAGTCGTCGAAAGTAGCCCTTACGATGCTCACTTGCGCCTCCACTTGTGCCCTGGAGCAGCCCTTGATTAGCCAGTCGTCGAGGTACAGAAACACTTGCACCTGACGCTTGTGTAAGAATGCAGTCACGACTGCCATACACTTGATAAACTCTCAAGGAGCCGCTGACAGGCAGAACAGAAGGACTGTGAACTGATAATGATTGTGGTTTACCACTAACCTGAAATACCTTCTGTGGGACGGCCTTATTGAAATATGAAAGTAAGCGTCCTTCAAGTCGAGGGCGGCATACCAGTCCCCCAGATCCAAGGAAGGGATAATGGAGGCCAAAGAGACCATATGGAACTTCAGTTTCTTCATTAACTTGTGAGGTCTTGCAGGTCTAGGATAGGCCTGAGGCCTCCTTTGGCTTTCGGTATTCGGAAACACCAAGAATAGAACTCCTTGCCCTTCAGCTCCTGAGGAACCTCTTCCACTGCCCCCAGCAATAGGAGCGAGTGCACCTCCTGCGCGAGGAGTTGCTCATGAGAAGGGTCCCTAAAGAGGGACAGGGAATAGGGGTGGAAGGGAGGGAGGGAAGAGAACTGGAGGGAGTATCCCGTTTCTACCGTGCAGAGTACCCATTGATCCAATGTAATTCGGGCCCACGCAGGGTAGAAATGGGACAGTCGGCACGAGAAGGTAAGGGGGAATGGATCCAGTGTCCGGACTGGTGTGTCTGCCCTGGGGCTCACCTTCAAAAATTCTGCTTCTGGCCTGCAGACTATTTCGCCTGCCCAGAGCCCTGGGCTGACGAAGGGGGACACCTCTTCCTGCTGTTCCTATTTTGCCTCCGAGAAAAGTCCTGCATGTTTTGAGGGTGGTAAAAACGAGGCGTAGGTTGTAGCTTAAAATGGCTATGTTGCGTGGCTGGAGTGTGCAAACCAAGGGACTTGAGGGTGGCCCTCGAGTCCTTGAGGCTATAAAGCCGTGAGTCCGTCTTTTCTGAAAAGAGGATCGAGCCCTCAAAGAGGTGGTCCTGGATAGGGATGTAAAACATTAACCGATTAGCATCAGTCTTATCGGCAAGGTATTCTGGTTAACGTTTAAACTCCGCTGCTGGCCCCGCGCCCGGGGCTCTGAGCGGGGCCGGCAGAGAGCGGAGTCCCTGGGGCTGGCAGCCGGGACCCCAGGCCGGCAGCGGAGCCTAACGGTTAAACGTGGATGGCTGAATCAGCCACAGAGGGCTTCCTGCAGCAAAGTCCAGGCAATGAGCTTACCCTCCTCTACCAAGGAGAGGTTTGCCCTGGAGTCTGGTGGCAACAGCTCCGTAAATTTTGCTACCGCTCCACAGGAGTTGTAGCTGTACCTACTGAAGACAGCCTGGTGATTAAAAATTCAGAGCTGGAGCCCCCTGGTGGAATAAATGTTCCTCCCGGAGAGGTCCAGCTTTTTAGCCTCCCAGTTTTTCAGGGAGGATCCCTAGTAACCTTGGCGCCCCTGCTCATTAGCCGCCGCCATCAATGGGGAGTACGGCAGGGGATGAGTGTATAGGTGCTCGACCCCCTTAGAGGGAACTAAGTATTTTCGTTCATTCCTCTTCACCGTTGGTGGTAAGGAGGCGGGGGTCTGTCACAAGGTCTTGGTGGTGTCCTGTATTGTTTTAATGAGTGGCAAGGTAATACGGGAGGGAACAGAGGGGGCGAGAAGTCCACCATGGGGTCTGATGTTTCGATGACTTGCTCGGCCTGAATCCCCAGGTTCTGCACCAACCTCATCATCAGCTGCTGGAGCACCCTGCTGTCCTGCAAGGCAGGGACCGTCGACATTCCTGCCACCGCCTCATCAGGCGAGGACGAGGTCCTAACTGTTCCCTGCCCTCGGCACTGAGGGGATCTCGCAGCACCCAGTCTTCCGGTGCGGTCGGTGCTGGCACAGCAAACGTTTGATCCTGTCCCACATGAAGTACTGAAGGCACATATAATACTGAGGCCACTGACGCCACCATATGATACTGAGGCCACTGACGCCAACCTGGAGTAGGACCTGTTACTCTGGTCCTGACCCTGGTGGAACGTCCAGGGGGTCCAGAACGGCCACTGGGCAGGAGCCTGCCATTGACCAAGCCAGGGCCCCGGAAGAAGCTGCTGCTGTCCACGTCTGTCGGTCCTGGATCTCCTGCTTCTCCTGGATCTATAGGATTCTGCTTCCAACTCTGAGGTCTTGCTATAAGAGAACCAACCGCACACCAGTGCCCGAGAGAGGTGGCTGTAATTTAGGGACCAGTGCAGCTCCCCTATCCGCCCACTGGTGGATGGTACCGGCGACCGGTGCCAAGGAGATGACGACCAGCGTGGTACCATCGCCATCTTGCCTCTGGATGGCACCGAGGGTCTCACGGGTGCCGCTGAAACTGAGCTTGGTGTCCTGTCTCGCCTCGGAGAGGAAGGCAGCGCCGTGAAGGCAATGAGGTCCTTGGCAGCCTCGAACGTCTCCAGCGTGGAAGGCAACTGTAGATCACGGGCCTTCCCAGATAGGGGAGTGCTGGGGGCCCGGACTCAACTGGTCCCATGCAGGGGCAGGAGTTGACATGACCCTCGGAGAGCAGCCTCCATCAGAAGGATCTTGAGGTGCTGATCCCTCTCCTTTTGAGTCCTCGGACAAAATTCCCTGCAGATCTTGCAGCATTCTTCCAGGTGGCTTTCCCCCAAACACTTCAAGCAGAAAGTGTGGGAGTCACTTGTTGGCACAGACTTGCCACACGCTGCGCAGGGTTTAAACCCCAGGGACTGAGGCATGCCCCGGAAAAGGAGGGAGGGTACCCCAAAATGAAACTTTTCTAAACTATACTATACTAACTACTACTATAACCTAACTAACTATTTACAGGAAAACAGTTCAAGACTGCTAGAGAAATTATGCTTGCAAAGCAAGAGATAACGAGCGTTCCTGCTAACCGTCACAGGCGGTAAGAAGGAACTGAGGTGGCGGCGGGTCGGCAGGGCCCTGTATTCATCAGCGCCATGGAGGCACGACTCCAGGGGGCACCTGGACGGACCCAACGGGTGCTGCTAGGGGAAAAACCTTCCGGCTGCCGTGCACACGGCATGCGCCCACCTAATTAGAACTGACATGAGCAATCACTCAAAAAATAACTAGAATGCCCCAGACTCTCAATCATACGTTGCTGGTGCAGCTTTACAGTCAGAGCACACGTACGAGAATTTAATGGATTCCCAGTCAGACAGATTGCACACTGAAGGCAGTCAAAACCCACTCGTTAAGGGTTCAAAACTCCACAGTGGTGGGGGGGGACTCAGTACCTCACATGCTCAGGCCCTGTGATTGCCATGTGGCACCACATTCTCTAAGTACCATTAGACACAGACCGAGGATGCCTACATACAAACTTCATATGATCAGCTTATGAAGTCAGAGCACATGCATGAAAAAGAGAACAGGTTAGTGAGGTGTCAAAGCAGAAAACACGGGGCTTGATTCTTCCAGTAGTGTTATCACACGGATGGAATCCCCAACTTCACTAAGCATATCATGGCAACCCCACCAGTGCAAAGCTACTTGCCACAGCCACCCCAGACAGAGGTGCTGTCCACATAGACAAGGACTAGGCAGCGTAATATTTATTCAAAAGCAGTGATATATGCCCACAAGCTTAAATTCATCTTAAAGATGTTACATGTTGGATAAAAACAGAGGCATATGATAACCTCCGTTAAAAGCCATACCTTATTAAATTACCAGTCAGATTCTCTATAAGCCTTTCAATGGAGAAAACATGCTGGGTGTCCTTTGCAAACAAGTTCAACTGTGTATAAGCCTTTTTGGGGAGCAAGTCAACAGCATAACAACAGCAAAGACCAAAGTTCGGTACAGTATCTGCGTACATTACTGGCTCAGATTTTACAACAGCCCTTTGAAACAGTCAATTTCAAGACCTACAAACTTCATGGCTCTTTAAAAAAACAAAAAAACAAAAAGCAGGGCCACAAAAACCTAGAGCTAGCAACCACAAGATTATGACTAGCAACTACTTAGATGATTAAACTTCTAACTGTTCCAAGCACTAGCAACTACCATACAAACAGCATGAATTGCAATTTCATTAATTCTTTGGAAAGAAAAAAAAAATAAAGGCTGAAAAAATAATATCCAAGTTTCAATAAAAGATGTTTTCTAGTTTGCACTGGAATTTTGATCATAGATGAATGAAGAGGAATCTCACTCAATGTCCCTCCCTTCATACTTTAATCTAAAAAATTTGCAGCATATATCAAAAACCCTGCAGTGGACTATTTGTTAATCCCACTCTGCCCCACAATACCCACTCTCACTCGCTCCTGCATTGTTTGTTGCATTTTTATCCTGCTCCCACCTGCAGAAACCTTAGATCCTGCAAGAGAGACAGATTCCCCCATGCTACTAAAAAAAAAAAGTTTGTTAATATTTTTTTACACACACACACACACACACACACACACACACACACACACACACAGAATTCAGACAATTTTTACCACTAAAACAATTTAACGAATCTTGCTTAAACCATGTAAAAAAAACCAAAACTTGAACTCTGGTTATAATAGACATCAAATTTGCTTCTATCCCTCACCTAAATTTAACTATTAAAACCTTTATTTAAAAAACAAAAAACTTGCTTTACATTGCTGAAATTCTATTCATGACAAACTGACGAGAGATTTAGTGTTTTTCCACAAATTATCGCAGTTTGGGTTCTTTACCCACCCGCAACAAAGAACATTTTATCCACTCCCGCTATTATCCTGCAGGACCCATGGGATCCCAGTCCCACCTAAGGTTTTAGTGTACTATAAAAGTCTACCCATTTGCTATGGGCTCTGTTGATGCAAACTACTAATTTAAAGAGATACCAGCTTTTCTAAAAAGCGGATCTGTCTGAAAATGTTGTCCCTACTGTTATTCCAAGTAACCTCTAGAAGGACTAATTGAAAGATTAAATAAAAAGATGTCAAATGTAAGCAAACTGAGAAAACAGAACTCTGTGTATAGTCAATTTCCCTGTAGGGTCAGTCAATATAGTCTATGTAGGGGGAGAAACCCACAGAACAGAGGAGATCAAAAGAATTTTTAAGAAGAGGAAAAGTGAACGAAAACAAACCACAAACAAACCGACAATGGGATTCAGAAGCAGATAAAGTACCTGAAACGACTTCTAATAGGCTTGTTTAAATGGACCTGATTTAAGTCGGTAGGGGCAATGGGATCAGATGTTTAGGTCTCTCTGTACATGAATGCTCTGTAAGAGATTTACTGCATGATGTGAGAACATAATACTACAGACATAATAAAAAGGAAACTTCAGAGTGCTTGCTTCTAATGTTGGGATTTGGGCAACAAATCACAACTAAATCCCTCTTCTGAAAGCCAACTGAATTTTACTAGCATGAAAGAACATTGCTAGAGCAATAGTCAAGTTGTATCAACTTAATCTCTCAACATTTAACATGTCTCATTAGTGTTCTACAAGCTTGCAGGAAAAAATTTCAAACATCTCCCTCAAGAAAAAAAAACGGGGTTTTTTTAAGTCTTAATTTTTCAATTCTGAGCTATTCCTGCACGAGTTCATAGCTCTGATAACTGTACCACTGACTAACCTCCAACTGGGAATAACTGTTTTTATCATCACTACTATAAACAGCCCCTCCTAACTCACACCGATAGGAATCTGGAAACTCAGCGTAGCTGCATCCCACCCTACAGCCTCTCAAAACACTACAGAGAAATGAAACTATGTGCTGGAGCAGGAGGAATCCCTGGGCCGAAACACTGCTCATGCAATTCCTGGGGAAGTATAACCACGTCCTAAGTAGACAGGCCAACGCATAATGGCAGTAACAAATTATTTGGTTTTAAAGGTAGGGAGAGGGGGAAATATTTTAAAGCCACACTGTTGGGTCAGGTTAGGCCCAAAATTTATGGTATGTAAAAAAACTTTTGGTCAAGGTATACCAGTGAAAAAAAATGTATTTTGAAATTTCTTTGCATACAATTTACTTTTAGAGAAATATTATTCACCTGAAGACTACACCACCCTACCATTGCAGCATTCAGACAGAGTACGAGAACCTAGAAGTGAAATTGACTGTTCCATCAAGTGGCAGGATGAAAAAAGTAAACAAATGGCAAAAAGTGAACTGGCTTTACAGAAAGATTTCAGTTTTAATAATTTCAAGGCAGCTACCAGATGCCAAAGAGAATATTGTATAGCACAGGAACAGGAGAAGAATTCCCCAAAGTATAAGTATTCATACGTTTATTAGGGATTACTAGATTATTAAGAACGACCACAAGTCATTTTTTTTTTTAAACACGAGTTTCAACAATTTGAAACCCCATGGCCTTTATTCGTGGAGATGTAGATCACTGACCTATTGTTACACATTGTAAATCTGTCACACTTCCATCTGATGGGGTCTTTATTCAATAAACACCCTGTGAACCATCCTTCCTCTTCACTTCTGCCTTTTTCACACCTTTTCTTTTCCCACTGTCAGGTCTTTCCTTCTTTTAAGGAAGTGGCATCCCCTGCTCTTTGCATTGATTGTGTAATTTTACACAGACCTCAAAAACAAGAGACAAATATTTATTTCCAACCTATTTTACATAGTTCTTCATACAAACAATCCAAGAGACATTTCTTAAGCACTTACAGAACATGCATTTTTGCCAAAGTACAAAGTCATCATGTAATACACCTTCAATTAGAAAAATACCCACAGGCCAAAGCAACTACTCCAAACACTCAGGGGACCAGATAGCAGCTTTCCAGGATCCCTTCACTTAAAAGCCGGGTGTCCCTACATTTGTCTGGGGCATAGAGCTCTTTCAACAGGCTCCACTGCAAGACTGGACTTCTGTACATATTAAGTTCCCCCAGATCCCCCAACTTTTTTTTTTTTTTTTTAAAACACATTTCTGGGTTCCTCTAACTTTCCTCCCTTAAAGGATCATATCACAATGACCTCACCTGGATGAAGGCTGACAGGACTCTTCATAGCCCATGAATGTTACGCTTGGATTGGTCATTGCAGAGCAATGTGAAGCCCCAGGTCTCGTGATACTTTCTGTCCCCTGAAGCTGGAGACTAGGTACTCAGTCCACGTCTCCCAATTGAGCCAATAATTCTCCTTGCTTATTACTATTCTACGGCTTCCTGCTCTTGGAGGTGATTGTGCTGCAATAAGAAGTCTCTGCTCCTTTTTCTAAACTCAAAGTGATCAGCTTGAAAAAATTTTCCCTGTTAAATACTGTACAATGAAACATTTAAAAACAACTGGTACTTCCGAAGGTTGCCTACAGTAGCTCTAATGTAACTATATTAAGCAGAAACTATTCACAGAGTGCCTGCAAAGGACTTCAGCACTAGGGAACACTGGTGGGCTGAACAAGTGTGCCCCAGTCATTTTTTGGAGCTCTTCAATATGAACAACGCTCAGTCATCTGTATCAGATCCTGTACCAATATGACACACTGGGCCATCCATTCAGGAGCTCAGAATGGAATGACACTACTCAAGACTATATTAGTCACACACGTAAGCATTTTTTTCCTGGAGGCGCACAGGCTGCTAACTGCAAGTGCAAATGCTTTACTTAAATCAGCAAGTCCATTTGGTAAAAACCTGTTCAAGGCATGCAAATAAAAGCACAACACTTCATTGTGCAATTAAGAGCTGTTAGGTCTCCCATCCTCAGATTTGAGGAGCCAAAGAGTCCACATTCAGGAGATAGTGACCTAGAGCAATGGTTCTCAACCAGGGGTACACATACCCCTGGGGATATGCAGAGTTCTTCCAGCAGGTACATCAACTCATCTAGATATTTGTCTAGTTTTACAACAAGCTACATAAAAAGCACTAGCGAAGTCAGTACAAACTAAAATTTTATACGACTTGT
Source organism: Terrapene triunguis (assembly GCF_002925995.2). NCBI lineage: Eukaryota > Metazoa > Chordata > Testudines > Emydidae > Terrapene > Terrapene triunguis. The sequence goes on from NW_020664540.1 coordinate 12,132,602, forward strand.
TTCTACTGTTCTATATACTATGCACTGAAATGTAAGTACAATCTTTATATTCCAGTGGATTTACTTTATAATTATATGGTAAAAATGAGAAAGTACGCAATTTTTCAGTAATAGTGTGCTGTGACACACTTGTATTTTTATGGCTGATTTTGTAAGCAAGCAGTTTTTAAGTGAGGTGAAACTTGGGAGAACGCAAGAGAAATCAGACTCCTGAAAGGGGTACAGTAGTCTGGAAAGATTAAGAGCCACTGACTTAGAGCACCTCAATGAACTATGTAAATACTTTAGTCCACCATCACTCTATTAATTAAACTAAACCCTAGATCACTGTTATTAAGAGCTCACACAAAAGGCAAGAGCGTTAAAAGTTTGCTGTACGTAACGGGTGGGAAAAGCACCATTATCTGTCTTGCCCCAGCACTGCACCCTTTTATTTGTAGTTATTACTGCAAGCTGCTTTTTTTCAGACAATGGATGTGCTATTGTAGGTACCTTTATGCCGTGCCAAAGCACATATACAGAGCAATTCAGAACAATCAGCCTTGCTTTCATGGGAGCAAAGGTTGCAGCCAAATGAAATGGGTGGAGACCACATTAAACAATCTTGGAATCTGCTAATAGGATATAGGAAAATGTGACCATAATGCAGATGTAGCGCTCCCTTTCACTTTCAAATGTTACGGGTGAAATAAAAGCTTCAGAAAACAAATTAAATTATTTGAATATATTAACTAAGCAGAAATTTGCTCACTATGTACACGAGATACAAAGAGTCCTAAAATGGCACACTAAAAGGTCTTAAACTAAAAAGTAAGTTTCTCAGCCGAGAACGAACACTCAGATTAAAAGATACAGGATACCTGTGAAATGTCAGCATATCGATTCTAAGAACGTCCATCCATCCATGCAGAACATTCCCGTCTCTAAGATGTGACCAGATTCATATTTGCCTTTTAAAAAGGGAGATTTTCAAAATGAAACACCTTGCTTCCCCTTGCTTGCTTTTCAGGTGTCTGTTAGTCAGCTTTCTCCTTCACAAACCAGGTTCTGCCTCTGCATGATCATGCATTGAAGTCATGTCCTTGAGTCTGTGACATCAGTCTGTTGCCATGGTAATGATGAGGGCTGTCCAAAATTCAGCATTATGGCATCACTGCAGGATCAAGCAGCAGAGAAAGCTAGCATCTGAAAGTTAACAAGTGTGGCAGGAACAATTACTAAAAGGCCTTTCATTTAAATTTTAGCAATATGTTATCCCCAAGAGATAGCTGCATTCTAAAAAGTATTTTTTAAAAGCCTTCTGTTACACAGATGTCCAGGAGTTCACTGACCTGGGAACACCACCAAGGCTGACAGCAAGTACCAGCTCAAGATGTGGTCTTACTGAGACTACTATAGGGGACTCGGTGCGCCCATACAAACAGAAAGGAGAATGTGTCCGCTAGGGCAGCCAGAGTGATGAGTGACGGCTTGGAACAGCACATATATCTTTGGGTACATGACGCTGCACAGGTCACTTGTGTTCCCACACAAACCCAGACCTATCCTGCTGCTGTGGTTTATCTACAAGGGAGGGCTCGCTTTGCCTTCTGGCCTGTTATTGTGGAATAACACATTTTTGGCCTCAGAGTTCCAGGGGGTCATGAGATAAGGTCATTGTTGTGGAAAAGGTGATGCTCCACATGGCAGGCCCTCCAAACATCACAAGGGGTCTTGAGTTGGATGCCAAGAGTTTGCAGAGAGGAAATCAGAGAGCAATGATCTGTGCACCTGTAAACAATTCCCATAGTAAGTTGTGTGACAATTAAAAAAGTACCTTAAAGTTGTCACTCCGTGTAGGCTTAGACATTACAGTTCTCTAGGGTTTCTTGCACACTTGCCCGGGAATGACATTTCTGAAGAGCAAAAGAAAGAGGGAGGTTAGAACCACAGACAATTAATATGTAACGAACACACTCTTTAAACTAAAAAGAGCCACCAGAAACATCAACAAATGCACAGCGGAGAACACACTGACCAGGAAACAGATCTGGAGGGTTCCATTGTGAAGGGACCATATGAATCATAGAATCATAGGACTGGAAAGGACCTTGAGAGGTATTATCTAGACCATCCCCGACAGGTGTTTGTCCAACCTGCTCTTAAAAATCTCCAATGATGGAGATTCCACAACCTCCCTAGGCAATTTATTCCAGTGCGTAATCACCCTGGCAGTTAGGACGTTTTTCCTAACGTCCAACCTAAACCGCCCTTGCTGCAATTTAAACCCATTGCTTCTTGTCCTATCCTCAGTGGTTAAGAACAACAATTTTTCTCCCTCCTCCTGGAAACAACCTTTTATGTACTTGAAAACTGTTATGTCCCCTCTCAGTCTTCTCTTTTCCAGACTAAACAAACCCAATTTTATTCAATCTTCCCTCATAGGTCATGTTTTTAGACCTTTAATCATTTTTGTTGCTCTTCTCTGGACTTTCTACAATTTGTCCATATCTTTCCTGAAATGTGGCACCCAGAACTGGACACAATATTCCAGTTGAGGCCTAATCAGCGTGGAGTAGAGCAGAAGAATTACTTCTCATATCTTGCTTACAACACTCCTGCTAATACATCCCAGAATAATACTTGCTTTTTTTGCAACAGCGTTACACTGCTGACTCATATTTAGCGTGTGGTCCACTATGACGCCCAGGTCCCTTTCTGCAGCACTCCTTCCTAGGCAGTCATTTCCCATTTTGTAGATGTGCAACTGATTGCTCCTTCCTAAGTGGAGTACTTCGCATTTGTCCTGATTGAATTTCATCCTATTTACTTCAGACCACTTCTCCAGTTTGTCCAGATCATTTTGAATTTTAATCCTATCCTCCAAAGCACTTGCAACCCCTCCTACCTTGGTATCGTCCACAAATGAATGACAGTCAAGGTCAGCTCAAAGGAGAGGAAAGAGTTGTGACTTTACTGAAATGTGATCTAAACCCACTGGCAAGGCATTGTGGCAACTGTCCAGCCTCAGGCTAGAGGTGGAGCCACACCCTAGCTGACTGAAAATGGCTATATTACCGTTGTCGTAAATTTAACACTTTTCAAAGATACCCACAAAGGCACAACAGGAGGAATTCTCCCTGCAGCTACAATCCACATTCACTGCTCCATAAGAGCCTCACAGCCAGCCAGAGGAGAATTTCCCCAGCACAGATGGTGTGTTGGACAGCCACAGGCGTCAACTTTCTCCGGCGCTGTTGCGTGCCTGCGCTCCTCCCGTCCCGCCTCTTTCCCCGCCCCTGACCCTGCCCCCATTCCAACCCCATCCCCAAAGTCCCCGCCCTAACTCCGCCCCCTCCCTGCCCCTATTGGATCCCTTCCCCAAATCCCCGCCCCGGCCCCACCTCTTCCCCCAGCACGCCGCATTCCCCCTCTTCCCCCCTCCCTCCCTGCCCCACGAATCAGCTGTTTCGCAGCGCAAGCACTGGGAGGGAGGGGGAAGAAGCAGGACACGGCGGCGTGCTCACGGAGGCAAGCTGGAGCGGGGGGGCGGGGCGGGGAGCTGCCGGTGGGTGCTGAGCACCCACCAATTTTTTTCCGTGGGTGCTCCAGCCTGGAGGACCCACGGAGTCGGCGCCTATGCCACAGGCTGCCTTGTGCATGCCCCTTGCAAGTACCAGCATAGGGGCTGGGGCACAGCTCTCAGCACGCTGCTACAGCCACTCTGGGCATCACAGACAGTTCCCTAAATTACACCACAGACAGTTTTGGTCACTAGGACTCTAGGCTGATTAAAAGTGCAAAGGGGGATTAAAAGCCACCTCTGCTTTTCCCTCCTTCTGGCTGCACCGGTGCACGCTGCATCTCCAGGAAGAGTGGCACAACGCCTTGCTCCCTTAAAACACCCAGGACTGCTACAACGATGGTTGTTCATTGCTCATGGACAACTGTATGCCTTCGTTGAGGGCTGCCAAACACCTGGCTCAAGAGGGCCAAGTTACCACAGTGAAAGGGTGGCTACCCTGCCACCAGGGCAAGTTCCATTGGTCAGCCAGGAACTTGGGGAACAGTGTCATCGTTGCTTCCAAAACAAGTGTTGCAGCTACAGGGAAAGCGCAAGAGGTGCAGGCACCTAGGGGCATCCATGGGTCAGTCTGCGGATGGGATGAATGTCTCCGGGGAAGACTGCAGAGCTTCCATTTTTAAAGATGCCCATCATTTTCCTTGCCTGTTCCTCTGTTTGCACCAAACATATGCCCTTCTTGGGACCATGCACTGGCTTCCAAACACTTCTCTACCACAATCAGACTCTTCATACTCACCGCGAAGGCCCTGTACTGTGCTGCTCCTGCCTTTATAGCATCTATGGCCACCCAGCCTCAAACCCCGGCTTACCTCTTAGGCCTGGTCTACACTAGGACTTTAATTCGGATTTAGCTGCCTTAATCCGAATTAACCCTTCACCCGTCCACACTACAGAGCCAGTTAATTCGAATTAAAGGGCCCTTTAAATCGATTTCTGTACTCCACCTCGACGAACGGAGTAGAGCCTAAATCGATTTTGTTAATTCGAATTAGGGTTAGTGTGGACGCACACAACCGAATTACTGTGTTTAAGTTAATGGGGTAGTGTGGCCGCACACCACCGAATTAATGTGGTTTAAAACCGAATTAAGGTGCTTAGTGTGGCCGCGCACAATCGAATTTATACAACCTGTTTCCCAAATTCGAATTATCTAAATTCGGATTAATCCTGTAGTGTAGACATACCCTTACACTGTGGACGTTTCAGCTCACCTTTTCGCTCCCATGCTTTCTTCCACCCCCATCACCTACTGCTCCCAGCCCTTGAACATCCTTACAACCCCGGGAGCCGCTCAGTGCCAACTGGCAGAGGGCACACTATACCATCACTCACATCAGGCCTGACACATTCCTTGCCCCCAAGCCACCGTCGTCATAATCTGTATCTAAAAGATGTTGTGCAAAGTATCGTAAGCAAACTGGTGACATGCTGGTCCCGAAATTCATTGTGTGATGTATGGAGAGAAACATATAATTGCCTGCTGGAAATATGTTCTCAAAATGCATTTGGCATAAAGTCCAGCCTTCCCCAGACAAAAGGAATGTGTATTTACCTGTCTGAGCAGCTTGATCACAGAGGCCAAGGAAAAGTACATTGACCTATAAGATGAACAAAGCCAGGGAGCTAGCAAGCAGGGGAGATGACCTCTTAATCACAACAGGGGATGGAGTCTGCACCCCCAGGAAGCCTTCTGGACTCTTGAAACAGAGACAGTGAACTTTGAAGTAATATAATGAAGGCAAAGAGCTTTTGAGTTACCCATCACCTAAGGGACAAAGGGGAGCAGCCGCCCTTGAGTTCATAAAATGTGGATCCTCTTGACCTGGGAGGCAACAGTAGCTGGAAACTGATTATAGGTGAGAAACCTGTTCAGACAAATATTGTAACTTGCTGAAATTAAGTTTTAATCACTAGAGAGCACGTTTTGTCTTGTTTTATTTGTACCATATCTGTCCCTTTCATCCTGGCCTATTAACACTTAGATCTCTGTTCTTTCTTAATAAACGTACTCTTGTTTTATTACACAGCACTGAGATGCTTTTGTATTAAACTGGAGAGTGAGTCCTCAACTAACCTAGCAGGCTGATGAGCACACGATCTCTTTGGAGGCAGAGAATGTAACTTCTGAGTGTCCAGTGAGAGGGACTGGACACTGCAGACACATATCTCTGGGGAACTCGGGAATTGGGGTTTCCTGGTTAGCACCTGCAAGTCAAGGTTTGGCCTCACAGAGTCCTGGAGAGTTTGCTGGCAAGGCAGACAGGCTGGTGTGTCAGGGAGCGGACATCCAGCTTAGCAGTAGCAAAGTTCTCACTTGCTGAGGCGGAGAGGGGTAACAGTGGCTCACAGTTCTAAGTGCCACAAGAGAAGCGTCACAATCCTCCCTGACTCACTCTCAACACTTCCTCTTCCAACACTGACCTTCTTTACTATAATCCTGGACCCGCCCCCAGTTTCTAAAAGAGGAACCAACAAGCAGCATCTCACGATCTCACCTCACCCTCTTCTAACCCCTCCACCCACTTCTTGTTTATCAGCATCCTCCCACGCTGTGTTATCAAATTTAAAACGTAAACCACAGGGCGGGGTCCCATAGTTTATTGCCATACACACCTATGGTGCTGTAATAAATAAATTCTCCAGCCTGTTCAAGCCTAAAGAATCTGAGCGTGGTTCAGCTCTGGTTTACACCAGCTTCTGAATAGCTGAACGGTTCAAGTGCCACTATTAACTAATTCACTGCCATTCGCTTTAGTGGAAACACCTAGTTTGAGCAAATATCTAGCATCACTGGACGTAGTGGCAAATATTAGGACAGCGAATTGTTGCTGAGGAGTGCTTGGGAAGAAAACAAAAGTCAGATCTCTCCACCTCTAAATGTAACATCACCTCCACCTAGGGTGACCAGATACCAAAGATGAAATATCGGGACGCCGGGGGGGAGGGGGGGGGCGGAGCAAAAAAAAGCCGCCAGAGTGCGCCCCCCACCCCGCCGCAACCCTGGGCCCCCGGCTCTGCAATCAGAGATGCAGCTGCTCCACTGCCCTAAAAGCCAGCCTCCCTCCCGGCACGGGCTTGTCCCGCCTCCGCACACAAAGGCTGGTGCAGGAGGCAAAGTCCCAGGGGGTGGGGCCGGGAAGGCCGCAGGAGCAGGGGGCAGCGAGAACCCACCCGGGGCCGAGAGAGCCCCGCAAAGGAGGCACAGACCCCCCCCCCTTCCCCACCCTGTAGCTGCCATAAGCTCCAGTGAACAAACTGGAGCGCTCCCCCCCTGGTGTGTGTGGGACTGCCGAGCCGCTTCCTTCTTCCCCCGCCGCCTCCGCTCCACTCACGGGCAGGAGGTTTCGGGTTACAGCGCCCACGCCCCGGACCCCCCACAGCCGCCGCGCCAAGAAAGAGGCGCGGACTCGGAGCAACTGCCCGACCCTCCTCCCTCCATCCCCCCTCCACACATCCCTCCTCCGCTGGCCTCCAGGCAACAGCTGCTGCACCGCACCACCTTCTTAATCTTCATGGCGGCCGCGCCACACACGCTGGTGTCCGGCCTCCCTCCAGCGCTTGTGCCGCCGCCATACAGCTGATCAGCGCGCAAGCGGCGTGCGTGGGGAAAAGGCGGGGCCAGGGCGGGGATTTGGGGAGCTATCCAATGGGGGAAGGAGGAGGCGGAGACGGGGTGGGGGGCGCGAGCCGGAGCGGAGGGCAAAAATTGCTTCTTTGTCCAGTGTCCCGACCAAACATCGGTCGGGACGCGGGACAAACAAGTAAATATCGGGACAGTCCCGATAAAATCGGGACGTCTGGTCACCCTACCTCCACCCATACCCAAAAGGATGAGAGAAACAAGAAATGCATCCTCTCCAGCACAAAGCCTCAATTGTCTCCCAATTTCCAAACCCAAACACACCTTCAAGAAAACCAACTGTCCAAGCCTTCAGCCTTTTCCGACAGCTGTTACAACAAGAGTCACCTGTTTTCCAGTACAGGAATCTGTAGCACAGTGAGAGCTGAAACTCTGGGGCAGCATTAAGTAAACTGAATTTAATATCAAAATGAATCCAAGGCCCTGCTGCATAATGCAGGCTGAATGAGCCCTACAGGACACAGGGCCTTGTTTATAACTAAACAAGGACTTGGGTTTGCTAATAATGGAGATGGATGGGGACGTGGGGGAAGAGGGTGGGGAGAGAGAAGCAAGAGTGATTTTTTTAAAAACATACCCCCCACACCATAAGACGCATAGAGAATTGCATCCAGGCCCCACAAGGAGAAGGTCATTTCATGTCTACATGGCACTACACCTCAATTGTGTGTCTTGGGTTCTTGGCCCTCCAGGTCAGCGTTATAAGTTTTGCCCCCTGAGAAGAGTAGGTACAGGATGCTTTGTCAAAGACACACTGAAGGCAATGACTGTAACAGGGCACTGGACCTTGGGGCACATAAGCATGCCCTAATGCATCCATTATGGCCCTCGGCCTTTTATATTGGAAGCTGCAGTTGCAGGTCCCATACTTGCACCTAGCATATGCTCTGCAGAAAGTCTCATATCGGGCTTGCTGCCTCTTACCCAGAGGGGCAGGCAGAGGAGACCCAAAGGACATTCTATGCAAGAAGTAGGAACTGGCAGGGGAGATGTGAAGCCCTGGAGACAAAAGCAGAAAAGACCCTGAGGGGTGGTGAAACTTTTTCAGGTTGTGCAGTTTTGGTCTGAAGCCCGAAGAAAAGAAATGGAGCTGTGCCACTGGTTGAAGCATAATTTCACCATCCCTGGCCAGCAGATCACCCCATCAGCTTACATGGGCATAAAAGGACAAATTCAAAATAGTAGATACAAATACCATGATTGGAACATACACAATACTCAGTGAAAATGGGTTAGCCCCAGCAAGTAACTATTATGACTAGGGAAATGTGATATAATCATTCCACAACGACCTGTTACCTGGCTGATGGAGCAGAACCAGGTTTTATGGCATCTTTGGCATTGTGTAGAGGAAAGGCCATCACTATCAGACGAGAGCCGTATAACATTTCTCACTCTGCAAGATGCCAAGCTGACACTCTAGACTACCACATTCGGAGAATCGCACTTCACTGCTCGAGTCTCCTTCCAGTCCACTGCACTGAAAACATCCTAACCGCTTTGAAAATCAGTACCTAAACAAAGTTTGTGTTCACTTATATACTGATTCAGGGGGTAGGGCTTTTTCAGTGCAAAACACGCTCCACATTTCATAAGAGAAAGGCTCTCAATTAACTCGCCTGTAAAATGAGACTAACATAGGCCCCAATAACATGTTTTTTAAAGATCCCAAGGCAATTTTTGCAACTGTGTGCATTAGCCCCAACACGCTGTGTCTTTAAGTCAGTTTGTAAAGTGCTTTCAGATCCTTCTAGATGCAAACCATCATACAAATGCTAGTCCTAACCTGGGGGAGCCTTTTGGTTTTGAAATTCCCAGACTCTAACGAGAAACTGCAGAACTGGAATTAAATTTGCAAACGGGACACCATCAAATTAGGCCTAAATAAAGACTGGGAGTGGATGGGTCACTACAAAAAGTAATTTTCCCTCTGCTGATACTCACACCTTCTTGTCAACTGTGGAAATGAGCCACCTTGATTGCATTGGCAGCAAAGAGTCCTGTGGCACGTTATAGACTAACAGACGTATTGGAGCATGAGCTTTCGTTGGTGAATACCCACTTCTTCGGATGCATGTAGTGGAAATTTCCAGAGGCAGGTATAAATATGCAAGCAAGAGTGAGTCAGGCTAGAGATAACGAGGTTAGTTCAATCAGGGAGGATGAGGCTCTCTTCTAGCAGTTGAGGTGTTAACACCAAGGGAGGAGAAACTGCTTTTATAGTTGGCTAGCCATTCACAGTCTTTGTTTAATCCTGAGCTGATGGTGTCAAATTTACAGATGAACTGAAGCTCAGCAGTTTCTCTTTGAAGTCTGGTCCTGAAGTTTTTTTGTTGCAGGATGGCTACCTTTAAATCTGCTATTGTGTGTCCACTGCTTTTACAGATCCAGACTAACACAGCTACCCCTTCGGCCTGGTCTACACTAGGACTTTAATTCGGATTTAGCTGCCTTAATCCGAATTAACCCTTCACCCGTCCACACTACAGAGCCAGTTAATTCGAATTAAAGGGCCCTTTAAATCGATTTCTGTACTCCACCTCGATGAACGGAGTAGAGCCTAAATCGATTTTGTTAATTCGAATTAGGGTTAGTGTGGACGCACACCACCGAATTACTGTGTTTAAGTTAATGGGGTAGTGTGGCCGCACACCACCGAATTAATGTGGTTTAAAACCGAATTAAGGTGCTTAGTGTGGCCGCGCACAATCGAATTTATACAACCTGTTTCCCAAATTCGAATTATCTAAATTCGGATTAATCCTGTAGTGTAGACATACCCTTCGATACTTGATTGCATTGGCCTCGTTAGCACTACAAAAGTAATTTTTCCCTCCCTTGGTATTCACCCTGTCTTGTCAACTGTTGAGAATAAGCCACTTCCACCTTAATTGAATTGGCTTCTTAGCACTGACCCCCCCACTTGGTAAGGCAACTCCCATCTTTTCATATTCTGCTTACTGTATTTTTCACTCCATGCATCTGATGAAGTGGGTTTTAGCCCATGAAAGCTTATGCCCAAATAAATGTGTTAGTCTCTAAGGCGCCACAAGGACTCCTCGTTGTTTTTGCTGATACAGACTAACACGGCTACCACCCTGAAACCCGGAGCACAGTATTCTATCACCTGCAATTACTGAAGAAGTTTGATGCTGTAGTTGAACCTACACAGAATTCTACTGCCAGCACAGTGAGACTGAGGCTACGTCTACACTACAGACCTTACAGCAGCACCAGTGTAAGGAGACACCTCTCCCACTGGCATAATTAAACCACCCCCAACAAGTAGTGGTTGCATGACTGGAGAGCATCTCCTGCAGACATAGCGCTGTCCACACCGGTGCTTTTGGTGGAGAAACTTATGTAGTTCAGGGTTGTGTTTTTTTCCACACCCTTGACCGACAAAAGTGCTAGTGTAGACACAGCCTGAAGATCTGCAATGAAACTTAGGGCGTGTCTTCACTAGCAATGTTAAAGCGCTGCCGCGGCAGCACTTTAACGTGGCAGTGTAGTCGCAGCAGAGTGCTGGGAGAGAGCTCTCCCAGCGCTATTAAAAAAAAACACCTCCACGAGGGGCGTAGCTATCAGTGCTGGGAGCGCAGTTCCCAGCACTGGTGCACTGTCTACACTGCCACTTTCTTGGTAGTCCATCGAATCCGATGATGACAAATCTGTGCAGATCATCAGTTGTTGGTCTTATGGTGTGCTCTCTGGTGACTGTACAAGCCAATTCTAGAGGTGCACATTTTGCTGCAGATGGTGCATGGGAAGTTTGCGGTCAGTGGATTGTGCGCTGCTGATGCTCTGTGACGTCGTTTGCGTGCCTCTTGTAGACGCCGACAGCGGTCTTCCTCAAAGGCGATGCAGGTATTTCTGACTGTTGCACGCCACTGTGTTCTGTCGCTGGCGGCGTCCTCAAGGTCCCTAGGTGTGATACTGCTGTACTGCAGATTGGCTTTGATGGTGTCCTTGTAACGTTTCCGTGGACGACCTATATGCCGGATGCCCTGGGAGAGCTCACCATACAGAAGCTGGCGGGGGATTCTGTTGGCATCCATGTGGCTGACATGACCGGTCCAACATAGCTGTGACTTCATGATCATCATTTCGATGCTTGTCATCTGGGCTCTCTCGAGGACCTCGAGATTGGGCACTTTGTCTTGCCAGCGGATCTTTATGATGTTACGGAGGCAGCGCATGTGAAATGCTTCGAGCTGCTTGATGTGACGCCTATATAGTGTCCATGTTTCGCACCCGTACAAAAGAGATGAAAGAACAACAGCTCTGTACACAAGCAGTTTTGTTGACATCCGGATGTTGTGGTGATTTAAAACTTTGACACACAGACAGCCAAGTGCCTAGCTTGCTTTGGATATTCGTGCATTGATCTCATTATCCAGTGCTCCATCCACTTTACAGCCGTGCAACTTGCTGCACTCCAGGCTGTGTTTTTTTCACATCCCTGAGCGAGAAAGTGGCAGCGCTGTAAAGTGCCAGTGTAAACAAGCCCTAAATCAATGCAACAAATGTTACCAACATAGCCATTTGCGGCAGACCCATCCCTCATTTTCTTTCACTTCAAGAGTAAACAAACTTTAAAATAAAGATGCCTCATGGCAGCATATTATTGTGCTCCTACTACCCCGACCCTAGCGCATCCTCATACCCCACCTCATACCTCTGGCTAATGGAGATGAGAGCCAACAGCCCCCTCCATTGAGTCTGAGGCAGGCTCCTTATGCCAAGAGACTCTGACAGGCAGTTTATGAAATGAAAAAGGTAGTTGGAAAAGCTGATGGAATATAGCTCTGAGGCTGCTCTAAGTTATGCTGGGGATCGAACTGGAAAACCACATGGAATATACACTAAATTTTCCACAGTGATCTTAGAGTCCTAACCACAAGATTCCCATTCAAGTCAAAGCCAGTCCGAGAGAGAGACAAACACTTATGAAATGCTTTCTAGATGTATTATGTAAAAAGTCAAGCGGACCTCTTGTCTACGATGGTGTCTGAGATATTCAACAGTCATATCACAGCAGAAAGTATTCTCCTGACATGTTTAGGGAATTAGTTCCTTTTATGGGAGTATACAGGAACCAGACACTTTTATTTTTTTAAGTGTTTCTTTGAGGTAACAAGAACTGGCCCAAGGGACAATATTTACCAGTTCCAGAGAAGTATTTTATCAGGAGTTCACAGAGTGATTTAAGTCTGTGAACTGAGCCACCTGCACAAATGCACTTTTATTCTGTTTCAAAAGCAGACAAAAACCTCCTCTAAAGCTTTACCCAGTAATTCCTCTTTGACCTCATCTCTTGTGTCCAGGGCCATGTCTACACCACAGAATTGAAGTGATAGGGTAGAACCAGTTTAAACACAAAACATTCAATGCGAAAACACTAGTCATGTGAATCTGAACCACTGGAGGTTTCACCCTGCTTCTAAACTAGTGACATTCTAAGCTGTTTCAATTGCAATGCTTTCTGGGTACCTATCCCACAGTTCCCAGCACAGTGGGTACAGTAAAAAGAACAGGAGTACTTGTGGCACCTTAGAGACTAACAAATTTATTAGAGCATAAGCTTTCGTGGGCTACAACCCACTTCTTCGGATGCATATTGGGTACAGTAGTAAGTCCTATTTGAACCGATTCACTCAACCATTTTAATGCCTCCCACACAGACACTGAACTGGTATTTAGCCTTGCAGAAGTCAAATCTAACCCAAACTGTATTGGCCCAGGTGCAAGCCATTTGGAACACTTGCAACCATGGATTCAGGGTGTTTAACAAGCATGCCCAGGCCAAGACATTCTTAACATGGTACAATTTCTTCAGTGCACTCAATGCTTAAGAGCAACACTAGCTTTAGAGAACTTTCACAGAGAGTTTCCAGATAAATTGGTAGAGTGTTTTAGAGCTTTTCCACATATGCTGGAGGTACATCTCCATTTTTTAGTGTGCAGCCCAGATATGAGTCATGACAGCTGCAAGCAGCTTTGTTCTCTAGCTGACATTCATAGGATGAGATTACAGTTTATCACTGGGGGGGAAAGCGTGTTCAAGTTTTGTTCCGATTAAGTGTCACAAGCCACACCTCGGCTGCTTGAGGGCTATCAGAATCCATTGTCATGTCATTACAGTGCTAATCTATTTAGTAATGGAAGTCACTGGAGTTGGAAGATAAATATTTAAGCCCTTTAAAAAAAAAAAGTAGTACACAATATCTCATTTTGTTCTTTGGCTCTTCCTGCCCACCCCAATTTACTTTGAAGAAATGTGAGGGTGTTGCTTAAAAGATGCAAAGAAGTCTGGTCTGGAAAACTGATTTTCAGAACACCTGCTTTGGTCTAACTGCCAAGACAGAGAGGGAGATTGCTGGTTTATTTGATATGATCACTTCCTGTTCTCAGAATCAGCCCTGGCACACAACAAGGCCAACATTTTCAGACTTGAGTGCCTAACTTTAGGTACTTTAATAAAAGAGGCCTGATTTTCACAAATGCAGAGCAATCACTGTTCCTATTATTTTCCGTGGGCAGTTACTGGTATAAATCACTGCTAAGTGCGCGTTACATCTCCCCCGTGCCCAGTTGAAATGTTACAGCCTCACACTACAGAACCTGGTCCTTTAGTTTCAGCTGTAGAAACTTGTGCTTACAGCTCTGGAGGTCTCCAGTTCAATTCCCAGTGCTGGCCAAAGTGGCCAGCACACTGGCATTCAGCCTAACTTTTGGCACCTGAGTTTTGGCCCATATGCACAAACAACTGAAATGCACTTCATCCCAAAAAGAAACAGTGAATATGTCGTAAAATGGCCCATGTGGATTACATGGATGGTTGAGTGCCGGGCATAAAGGACCAGAGGCCTGGCATACCCAGAATCAGATCACTCCCGCCAGGTGCAATTCTGTTAGGGAATATCAATAGAATGCTAAAAACCCACTCAGATTTATCATCTTACTCTTTAATTTTTTATATTTTAAAAAATCTAATATGCCCCTATCCCCCAACCTCGTATCTATCCCGGAAGATTGATGAGAATCATCTGTAATGAAGACTGGTTCATTCTGGTATGTGCTACATATATTTTTTGAATCTTAGGACCTTTATTGATGTAATCAGCAACATTTGTATTTTTGAAGCTTTTTATTAAGGCAAAGTTGCAATAAAATATTAGTATTATATCATACATTACTTATTATTTATTCAGACTGGTGTTAATATTCAAAGAACCGGACTAAAGATTCCAGCTTGCTGGCTGGGGAGCACTCCTCTTCTGAGTACACTAGAACCAAATTTCTGAATACCTATCCTCGTTTTGGTGCTGCTCTTGTATATTTACTTGATGTAAAGACTTTTCCATTACAAGGACAGTCCATATTTTACTATATCACAATTCCATAGAAGAAGTCATATTTTTCCAATAACATACAATACAAAGACTTGCTGCTAACAATAAAGGAAAATGTAGATCCTTTTCTGGAGCACTGAGTAAGCAGGTCAGAGGATATCTAGGAAGGCTGCATTTTCTCATAAGGTGAATCTCTTTAATAATTTCTTCCCCAAACCATCTAATTCCCCACATATTCAAGTATGTCCCCCTTTCCCAGCAGCCCTTCCAAAAGAGCACCTGATGTAAAGTGTTACCTGGGCCCAAAACAGTTGCTGAAAAGGATGAACTGCTCTCCTTTTTAAAGAAGTGCTATGTTGACATGTATACTGTAGTGTTATTCTTAACTATTGCACTAGTGATCAAAGCATGCAAGAAAAGAGAATCACATTAATTGCACAATCTCATTCTGGCATCATAAGCGGACAGAGCTTGAGAACGTACCACACCCTGAACCACTCTAACCTCTGGCTCATTTGATCTGCTCATTGTTTGTCCTCCTGGAACCCATACTGTGCCTGAGAACTCCCTGTAACATTCACCAAATACCATGTTTGCATTGTTCTTTGCCAAGGCTGTGGATCATCAAGGCAAGTTGCTATAGGCTCCTCTGAAACAGACAAGGGGACACCAGGCAAAACTCTTGAGCATTCTTTGCAGAGCAACAAGAAGGTCTTTCTAAATACAACCCTAGAAAATTGGCAGTTGCCACCCATAATCCTCAAGGGAAAGAACAGGT
Organism: Terrapene triunguis; assembly: GCF_002925995.2. NCBI lineage: Eukaryota > Metazoa > Chordata > Testudines > Emydidae > Terrapene > Terrapene triunguis. Next base: position 12,147,940 of record NW_020664540.1, read on the forward strand.
TTACTTAAATTTAAGGTTCATAAAAATGTACCCGTCTGTACATACATCTACCTAAAAGCAAACAAAGGAAAAACATTCCTCCCTTAAAAAATAAAATCACTCATCCACCCTCTTTACCTCATTCCCTAGTGCAAATGCCTGAAAGATGAACCTTGCACTGCACCCTGAAAGTCAAATTGCGGCTACCTCAGAGCAGGTAAGGAAGTCACTTCCAACATTGAAGACCTTCCATGGACAAAGTTCTACACCAACCCTGTTTGTCTCTGTGTAATGCTATCTCGAGCACCTCAGTTTATTAGCAATAGTATTGCCATAGACCCTATGATCCCCAGTCATGGACCAGGAACCAACTGCACTAGGCACCATACAAACCCAGAACTAAAAGATGGTCCCTGCCCTGCTAGCCTTGGTTTCTAACCCTGGTAATTATCATAATTAAGTCTTCTTACACTGAATTAGTTTGCCCATGTTGCTACAACTGTATACATGCACTGTACAATCAGTCTCTTGCTACAATTGTATACATGCACCCTACAAAGAGTTTAGCATAATCAGTCTCTTGTACAGTGCCCAAATGCAGTTATAGCAACACAGCAGCAAGTTAGTTCAGCATAAGACTAATGAATTATGATTCTTATTGTATTATGTCTCTACCTGACTACACAGTAAAGATTTCACAGATGCTTTAACTACAGTGAAATGCTTGGCGGAAATATATTCACTATATAATTATAGTTAAATACTTTATGGCCCTCTCTGATGCCCCATCCACACCCCGGCCCCGTAACCCTGCAGGGAGGGCAGCAACCCCATAGTCGTAGGCCCTCTCCAACACTCCTATTCCCTCCCTCATTATTCTTCATTACAAAAACAGACTTAACACTACAGTAGCTACACGTCATTACAATCAGGTGGTATGCACAAAGTTCCGGGAGTTACTTTGAAGTGATGTACCTTAAGTAACAGCCGATGAAAAACTCTTTGCTCACGAAAGCAGAATCCTCATCACTAAATAAAATGGGAACATACACTGGAGACGGTGTCAGCTTCAAAGTCCATTGTATCATCTCTGCAGGATTAGCAGTCACCAGGTAAAAGTGTTGATACTCAGGGCTGGTCCACACTAACCCCCCACTTTGAACTAAGATACGCAACTTCAGCTACGTGAATAACGTAGCTGAAGTCGAAGTATCTTAGTTCGAACTTACCGCGGGTCCACACACGGCAGGCAGGCTCCCCCGTCGACTCCGCGTACTCCTCTTGTGGAGCAGGAGTACCGGCGTCGACGGCGAGCACTTCCGGGATCGATTTATCGCGTCTAGACAAGACGCGATAAATCGATCCCAGAAGATCGACTGCTTACCGCCGGACCCGGAGGTAAGTATAGACGTACCCCTAGACGTCCAAGGAAGTGAGAGTAGAAATGGCAGACCCTTGGAGGAGGGGACTGGAATAGTCTCACTGACAGTTATGTCCTCAGCCAGTGGGATGTTGGAATAAAGGCAGAGTCCATGACAGCTCCAGAGACAGACACAGGATGCTAGAACTCTAATTTCCAATTGATCAGGACTGTAACTATAAGTTAGCTTGACTGTTGCCTACCCTGTATACTAGATATGAGGTTATTTCGTTTAACTTTGATTTAATTCAATCTACTAATAAACTTCAGAACTTCCAAACCTAAATGGCACTGGCCACCCCATGCACCAAGTCGCAATGTCCAGAGTGGGGAGCTCTCCGCCCCCCAGGGCCACCCATTCACACCAAACCTGCATTAGGGTTGCAGTGCTGGGGTAAAAGGGTGCTGTTGTGGGTGGTCAGTGCCTCCTTGCAGGGCCTTCCTTAGTCATATGCAGCATACATGGCTGCGTAGGGCACCCCTGGGTCTTAGTGTCCACCCTCCGGCCTCTTCCTATCCCTGTTCTAATCTGACCCTTCCTGTGGGCTCCCACCACAGCTGGCTGCTGCAGCCTGGTAAGAGGGGATCTAGTACTTAAAAGTGAAAAAGCCTTCCAGCCTGCCAGACCCATTAGCACAACACTGAAACTGTTAAAGAGCCATTCAAGGGGTAATGAAGCCATTTAACAGGCATTTGCCAACCTCCCCCCCCCACACACACACACACACACACTGTCAGTTTCTGAGTTTACTGACAAAAAGTTGTGCATTACTGTAATATTTACTCAGAACATGTTAGTCTACAGGACCTTAGTTTAACATTTGCCTTAAAATATTTCATTAGTGTGTTGCTGAAGATTATAAAATCACATCTCTAAAAAATCCTTGCATAGATTTTTAGATGCACCATCTGAGTATTCATCTTTAGCCTTAAATGCTTTAATCACCAGACATATGGTTTTTTAAACAAATCCTTCAAAAGACCCCTCCTTATCTAAAATACATATGCGAACCCGGTCTGCCGTTGGGCATAGGGGCACCTGTTTAATAATACTGTATAGGGCCCCATAAATCCTAAGGACAGCCCTGCCTCCTTGGCACGGCACGGAAGAGGTGGCAGTGTGTGCACCCATTGAATTGGGAGGCTACATCCTCCACTTCCAGAGGCACAAAGAGACATTGGTTACAGCGGTGAGGTCTAGATCCAAAAAAAGCACTCACTATGCCTAGCTAGATGCAGATGGAAGGCGGTGCTCCTGATTTCCAGTGCTACCAAAATTCTGGAAGCGGCAGCAGATCAAAAAGGATTCCCAGATGCTAATTTGCTGAGCAAACTCCCATCCTCAACAGATAAGCAGCAGAGAAATGCAAAATCTAAATTTAAAAATGTATTGCTATTTTCTTTTGAAATAACTTAACATGCAGACACAGGGGAAAAAATATCTAACCATAGAGAAATCACTATGAACAAGATTTCACATTTGGCATTCTGCCAAGCGAACAGTGAAATAAAATAGTTGAGCAGCACAACTAACTTCATCCCATGGCACAAATTTTAAGTGGTTAAGATAAAAATATCAAGAGGGGGAAAAAAGAAAATGAAAAAAACCCCTGAAATTCTGTAAAGCAGAAGTTACTTGAACAAAATCCTTGACCTGGTGATTAAGAGTAAGGAAAAAGTAAGCTTGCTACCAGGTTACTAAGAAAAGAGCCAGGCTAAAAACATAACACAGAAAAAATATACGTTATATTTTAATTATTTTGAGACCCTGGTGTCAAAGAGACGACTAGTTAATATACAAGCATTTCCAATAAACTAATTGATTTTCATCCCTTCCCACACTAAAAAACAAGCTTTTTTCTGCATTTTTTTCCTGCATCATGGCTCTGTCCAACCTGAAAGACTCCATAAGCACCAGCAAACAAGTCCACACCGCGCTGGGTCGAGGGGAGAGTTTCTACCGTCGACTTACCTTATGCTTCTCGTTCCGGTGTCGTACCGGAGTCAACGGGAGAGCGATCGGCGGTCGATTTAGTGGGTCTTCTTCACTAGACCCACTAAATTGACCCCCGGTGGATCGATCGCCGCAGCATCGATCCACGATAAGCGGAAACAAGCCCTCAGAGAGGTGGATTTACTACCGCAGGAAGAACCTCTTTCATCACAGTAATAAGCATTTACACCACAGCACTGCAGCTGTAGTGTTTCTAGTGTAGACATATCTTCGGGAAAGTTAAGGTTAAAGGTGTGAAGTCAATGTGCATAATTTAAAAGTTAATTCACCTTAACTTTCCTGAGTGTCTCTGTGTAGACAAGCCCTAATTGAAAGGATATCTTTAATAAGGATCCAATACACCAAACCCTTTATACTGCAAAAGCTCACAATACACATGATCAGAGATTCCCTAGAACAGGGGTTCTCAAACTGGGGGTTGGGACCCCACACGGGGTCACGATGTTATTACATGGGGGGGTCACGAGCTGTCAGTCTCCACCCCAAACCCCGCTTTGCCTACAGCATTTATAATGGTGTTAAATATATTAAAAAGTGTTTTTAATGTATAAGGGGGGGTCACACTCAGAGATTTGCTCTGTGAAAGGGGTCACCAGTACAAAAGTCTAAGAACCCCTGCCCTAGAAGGTCCTCCAGCAAAACCAAGGAAGACCAGACTTGACACACTCCATATTCCCAAGGTTAAAGAGATGAGCAGAAAATCAAAACTGCTTTTTATAAAAATATTTCAGGCCTTCTTCATACAGTACTTCAAAGACAAAAAGAGCACAATTCTGTTTTTTTAAAACATTTTGCAGTTCACCTTTAAAAAGACCTAACTTTACACCACACACTTTAAATTGTATATTATGTTTGGATTTATTCATTTTTGTATTTTAGCTATTGGACACTTTTTTCTAGAGAGAGATTTTGTATTTATATTGGCCTTCACCATACAGTAATAGCTGCTGAGAGAAAAAAGGCATCTTAGCGCACTTCCTTAATTAAAAGCTAGTAAAATTCTAAGCACAAATCACAAGCCAAGCCAAAATAGTTCAGAGCTGCTAGGAATGTTTGAAGGTAACAACATCCTCAATTACATGCCTGTTGCTTAGGCTTGCCAAAAATATGCAAATTTGTTAATTTCATACACTGTAATCAGATCCCAACAAAGTGATGAAGTTAGTTTGTCCCTCATACTTCCTTGCAGACGGAGTCAGCTGTATGTGAAATTATTTTGCAGTATTAAACGTATTACCCTGAATGTCAGTTTTGCTGAGTATGGCATACAATATCTTGAACATGCCAAATGTAATCTGTACGAGATGTTTAGAAAGGTGGAAAAGAAAGATTTTCAGGTGGACCCGAGATATCCACTTACAATATTTATCTACGGACAGGTTAACTGGAACAAGCGCTATCAGCAATGAGTATTAAATCCTTTAGCACCTCGATCATCCAATGGCCCCATTGATTGTTTAGCAGGCTTCCTCCTTCTCAGGTACGTAAAAAAAAAAAAAAAAAAAAATGCTGGATTTTTTTTTTTTTGTTTTTTGAGTCTTTAGCTAGTTGTTCTTCAAATTCTTTTTTGGCTTGCCTAATTATACTTTTGCACTTGACTTGCCAGAGTTTATGCTCCTTTCTATTTTCCTCAAAAGGATTTAACTTCCAGTTTTTAAAGGATGCCCTTTTGCCTCTAGCTACTTCTTTTACTTCGTTGTTTTGCCATGGTGGCACTTTTTTGGTCCTCTAACTATGTTTTTTAACTTGGGGTCTTTAGTCTCACTACTGATCCATCACTGTTGCCTCACAACCTTACATTATACAGCCTTCTTTTAAGCCAAAAGCCCCTCAACAGCCCTTCTGTGGCACTGCTTTGGATGAGGACTGCCACTTTCTTCATGACCTTGATCAAGATACTTGCTCTACATTCTACATCCTGAATTCAATTTCTCCGAGACAAGCTTTCAAGTTCACACAGAGCTGAAGGTCACCTGAAGAAGAGTACTCTGTAAGCTCAAAAGCTTGTCTCTCTTACCAACAGAAGTTGGCTCAATAAAAGACATTCTCTCACCCATCTTTTAAAAAAGGATAGTTAGGTGAAACAATCCACATCGACTCAAAGAACAAACTCTGCATCTGTAATCTATATATAACAAGCAGTATTCCTTATCAACATTATATATGAAATAAGAGATTGTGAAATGTTATGTTAATTGGTAAAAGTGCATATTTCATGCAGGAAGGGATATGACTATATTATGTCACCTGGATGCACTTTTGTACTCCACCCATCTTGCATATAACCCAGTTAGTCACTCTCTTGTATTGCTATTGCTAACAATTCTAGAACATCTTGAGTATTACTTATGTAATGAAGGCAGACCCTCCTTAACGGACAGCCTAGCTTAAGGCAGACTTATTTTGATTTGGTTTTATTTTTTTCCAGTTACAAGGATAGCGACAGATGCAGCAAAATGAAGTTGGTAAGCTACAGTTTCAGAATCCAACCCCCTCTGAGAGAAGATGACGCATCTACTACAAAACATGTTTTTTCACCTTTTACCAATACTCATGAAACAAGAAATAGAAGGGGAGGTGTTAAAGGAAGTGGAAACAAACTGCAACACAGTCTACACATTTCAAGATGGGTTAAGTGACTTCATGTAGTCCAGAAGAGGATTCCATATTTAAATAAAGTCTTCTAGTAAAAAGACCCCAAGACAGAAGTCATAAATTAAAAAACATACTGAGCAAAAACTAGAATCATGAATATTAACAGACCAGGTAAACTGCATACTGGATAAAATAATACTGACAGAATTTTTCTGAGTGGCTCTCTCTTCAGACTTAAAAATCCTGCCTGAAACAATAAGAGCATTTGCATATAAAAATGCTGCTTCAGACAATGAATTCAAGTGAGGATCCTTGAGACTATGTATGTCTCATACTTAATTGCTGGACAGTGGGGCGCACTTATCTCAATTCAACCAACAGAAAGCACTGGATTTCCAAAGTCAGAGAAGCTACAGGAATGAGGATCTGCCCACTGGGGGGGGGGGGGGGGGGGGGGGGGGGAAGGGAAAGGGGAACAGTAGCTGAGAAATAAAAAGGAGATTCCCAAAGCTTAGGGGAAGCTTGAGAATAAAACTGAATAACTCACTCTGCATAACGCAGTTCTTAACAAATCAATTATATCAACACTATGATAGTTTGCACAAAAGAATTTGACTTTTAAGAATGAAAAAACTAGATACCACACACAAGAGTCTATGACCTAAATGATGAAAGAACAAGTAGTTAAGTGAACCACAGCACCTGCTGAATTTTTAATCACTAATGTTCTCCTGGCTCCCAGCAAAGCAAGCATTCATTAGCTTCCAAGCCTTACACACAGGAGTATAGAGTAATAAATTAGAACAGTAAGATTTTCCCTGGCAGAAATTCAATTTCAAGATCACCTGAATCCATTACTTTACAACTAACCGCAGACACTACATTTGTTGATTTTTTTTTTTAATTCTCCTGACATAAAAAGCATTACATTCAATATTTTAGTTTTCCCCAAGTTATCTGGTTCCAATCAGCTCAAACATTTCTGTGTAAGATAATGTAACTTAGTGTTACTCCTGAAGAGCATCTAAGGCTAGTATTTTTTCACTCTTCAAGCAGTATTTAGTAGTCACTAGAATGCCCACTGAAAGAGATGGTTGAACTTCAGAGAAAAGTGAGTGTGTGTGAGGATTAATTTTGTAATCACATGGACAGTAGGAATAGCAAATGGTACAGCAGATTTTTCCCCTACCACGAAAGAAAGAGGTAAGATTCTTTGGGGGAAATGACAGAGGGAGGAAGAAAGAAACATATGTTAATTCCACAACTACAGCCAGATTCTGCTAAGTGTGGCAACTCTCCTAATCTCATTAATCATGTTTTAACAAGAGCAATATTCACAAAAATGAGTAAGTCTCAGCTGCACTGATCTTTGAACATTAAAGCTGAGCAAAAAGGCTCAAAATGGTGTTTTTAAACAAGTTTCAATTTCACTACTGTATACAGCAAAAATAAATCCAGTTTTCTGTACAGCACATAATGTTAGTGAAAGCTACCTTGAAGGTTACAGACAAACTTCCTCGTTTTGTAAGCCAAAATCCGTTTCTAAAGACTTGAACATTAAATGAAGTGACCAGAAAAGCCATAAATTGTCTTAGACATGAACAAAACTGTTTTGTGTATGTGTATAGAAGACGTTTTGGGAAAATATATAAATGTAATTATTAACTGGAGATATGCGAGTTTTCGATGCTGCTCTATCCTGAATCATAGGCTTTGGTAACAGACTCAGCTATAAATTTGTCTTATTGATGCTTGCTTTTTAATAGCAACCTTTGCAAGACTCCTTACCAAAAACAATGATATTTTGGTTGGAACCAGCTACCTAGTCTGCAGTTTGAATATATTTACATCCACACAACAATATTTTTTTGGGGGGTGGGGGGAAAAACAGGGACCAGTAGAACACTGAATCCTGTGCTACTTGTCCACTATTACAATAATTGTGCTACTTTGAGAATTATGCTAAAATGTCAGCCACAAAGGAATGCAAAACTAAGAAACTAAGGCCAGTACTTTGTAACAAATCTGTTGCCACCCAGAACTTCATGGCTGTTTCTACAGTACACAGCCACTCCGAACTCACAGCAACTGCAAAGACAGAACTCTGTTCTTCCTGCTCCAGATGCACAAAACCTCCTAGCACTTGAACTAGAGGCAAATATCATAACATAAGCTTTTATCACTAACAGTTAATTAAGCCGTTCTCATTCTATCCAGTGGAACACTATGGTACACGTTAGCAGGTCATTGCAATATGCTCCCTAAATCATAAAATATGCAAAAATAATTTTATACCCTTGAGCAAATAAAACATACTATTGCATCTCAATGCTTGACAAGTTGTCTCCATATGTTCACAATCCCTTTCATAGCTGAACTGGTGCAAAAATAGATCTTAATGTTTCACCTACCTTTAACAATACACAGTCTGTGCATTTTAAGTATTTTTAATAATTCTCTAGTCACATATGAAAGAACCAACTCAGTCACAGAGCATGGAAAAATTATCTGAAGACTAGTCCCTGGTATTAAATCAAAATCAGAAGCTCTCAATTTATCAGCCATATTAAAATGCAACTTCTAGTTATTAAGTGCATGTCATTAAAAAGGGCAATTTCAAAAGTGTTACTCAATTAACAGACATTGTCTTTGTTATCCACCTGCTTTTGATAAGGCATCAATCACCTTCTGGACAGTCCTCCTCTTTCCCTCAAAAGGCCCTGGTTTCTGACAAATTTACCTTTCAAGCGGAGAGCGGGACACATTACCTCCCAAAACCAGTCAATGAGGCTCTTTCATTAAGCCATAGAGAAGGCATGTAGCAGTTGGAAAGCAACACAAGGCACTCCCTTCCCCCTCCCATCAGGACTGAACACACTGCATTCAAAACACTCCCAGTCCCTGAAGCAAAGGATTAGCCATTTATTGAGGAGGAAGCAAAACACTGAAAGATTCCAAGGGCCAAATATATCCCTACTGCAACTTCAATGAAGTTAACAGTTACACCCTGGATTAATTTGGTCACAAATGACCACATAACTCAAATTTAACCAATATCATTTCATTCATCCAGACACACTGCCTAGACTCCGAGTACACACTTAGCAAAGAAAGAGTACAGCAGTATGTCTGCCATGGTGTTAAGCAGTAACATTAGCACACCCACAGACGTTTATGAAGTTTAGACTTTGGACTCCCAAAGCAACTGTGGCCACCAGTGTTTAGTGTTTTCCTATAAGGATATCAGAAGGGGACCCAAATATAACAATAAGGGTTTATATAGAACCTTTCATCCAAGGACCAAAAAGAGCTCCACAAATATTCATTAAGCCTTGCCACACTCTGTGAGAGAGGTATTACTCCCATTATACAGAATGATATATGCATGTTTCACCTATATTTAACCATACAATTAGGATGTCTACACTACAAAATTATTTTGACCTAAGTTACATCAACATCAACTGCCACTGCAGTAATTAAATCGTTTTACATGTCCACGCTACGCTCCTTGTGTTGACAGTGCACATCCTCACCGGGAGCATTTGCACCAATTTAACTGTCAGTGTGGGGCATTATGGGACGGCTTCTGAAAGCTAGCAACAGTCAATGTAAGCAATGCAGCGTCTACACTGACACTGCATCGACCTAAGCACTTCGCCTCTCATGGAGGAAGAGTTATTAAGTCAATGTAGCATGTAAGTTACATCAGCAGGAGCAACATTTTAGTGTAGAAATTTACAGAGTGAGGTCATAGAATATCAGGGTTGGAAGGGACCTCAGGAGGTCATCTAGTCCAACCCCCTGCTCAAAGCAGGACTCTGTAAGCTGCCTTGCGTCGACCTAACTCTGTAATGTAGACCAGGGCTTAGTGTAAAGAAGAAACTAGGTTTTATTTTGTTAAACAAAAAGTTACAACTCGTTGTTTCAGGTGCAACCTTGAAGGGACAATATCTGGATAAAAATATCACATCCACTAGAACCGTATTTTTAACCTTTTATTTGAGTTATTATACAATTCCCATCTGAGCACATATTGGTACAAGTAACAACTAGACTATTTTTAATAGTGAAGAGAGTTCCATTTTTTGGATTGCAGTTTGGATTCAGCTTCACAACAACTTCTTTGGGGGTTTCACAAAGCAACAGGGGAGAGAGAGAAAAAAACACTCAGAAAAATGGGATGGTAAAACCACAAAAACTGGCCAGGAAACTCTGGACAGGTATAAAACTTTAACTCTCTTTTAAAAGTTGATTCCATTTCCAGTTGGCAGTGTTCCTTTAAAAGACTCAATCCTTTTATGTTGCACATAGGTATGTTAAAGATTTACCAGTTTTATAGGACATGGCCCACAGACCCATCTTATTCTACTGCAGAGAGTAGTGAAGTCACAGGCACAGCCTGATGGCATTACCCACTACATTATAACTTCACTACAGCTGAAGCCAAAGCATCATATACCTGTCCTCCCAGCCCCACTATAACTGCAGCTGGCAGGAGGAAGAGGATAGAGCAGGAAGCCCTACAGAGGGGGCATCCCAGCAACAGAGAGGGGAAGTGAGCCCCTATAAGGGCTGCGGGTGTCCTAGCCACATCAAACCTTCTGCAGGGGGGTGGCTCCTCTATGAAGGGACAAAGAGTGTGTTGTAGACCGATAACGTGAAGCACCCTTTAAATGCAAAGAAGGGTACGCGAGCCCCACCAGCGCTGGGGGACAGGGAGCCCGATAAAGGGGTGCCCCATCCATATCCCCGCAGCAGGGGGGCAATGGCACACCCTGCAAGAGCGCCCGGTGCCCATGGCTGCAGCTGGGAAGGGGGGGAAAGGGAGCCTGATGGGGGGCTGCCCCAGCCCCACGGCCGCAGAGGGAGAGAGCCCGATGGGGGGCTGTTGTGGGGAGAGGGCCCCCCTGGTCTCGAGCAGCAGAGCAGGGAGCTGCACAGAGGGGAGTCAGCCACAGGGGGACCGCACCCTACGGGGCCCGCGCCCCTGCCACTCCTGCTCGCGGCGGGCAAACCAGGCCCGGTCGCCGCTGCCTGGCGTTTGGCTCCGGCCCGACCGCCCTCGCAGACGCAGCCCCCTCCCGGCCCCAGCGCCGCCGCGGCCGGGCAGGAAAGACCGCGGCTGCGTCCAGGGCCTGCTCGCGGCCCCCTCTCCAGCGCCCGCCCGGCCGGGTGGGCCCCACGCCGGGATCCCCCCTTCAGCCTCCCGAGCGGGACCCACCTGCCCGGCCGCCCCGGCGCTCCGCGCCCCCGCTCCCGGGGCGGCGCAGGACCCGGGCCCCTCCCCCGAGCCGCGGCCCTACCGGGTACAGGGCGCGGGCCCGCCTGGGTCCCAGAGCAGCGGGGGTCCCGGAGCCGGTGGCGGGCGGGAGGCTCAGGAGACCCCGGTCGCTCGGCGCAGCCGGATCCCCCACAGCGGAGCCAACTTGTTCGGGGCGGAGCCGCCGCGGCCTCGCCAATCCGGGCCCGGGGCGGAGCCGGCGCTGCAGAGCTGGGCCCAGGCAGCGCCCCCTCCCGCCCCCCAGCGCCAGGCACCGGGAACTG
>NW_020664540.1:12159504-12235937 GCF_002925995.2 Terrapene triunguis
GCCCCCCAGCGCCAGGCACCGGGAACTGCCAATCCCCCCGTGTCAGGCACCGGGAGAAATCACACACACACCAGTGCTAGGCACCGGGAACTATTAGTCCCAGCCACCCACCCAGTGCCAGGCACCGGGAGCCTCAGTGGACACACACACAAACACATAGTCATGCACTGGCAGCCATAGGGGTACCAGCCCACTGCACACACTGAGAAACACCTGCTTGCCGCCCCAGGCCAAGCAAGACACGGGGAACTCACTACCTCCATCTTAGTGTTGGGCATTGAGAGACCCAGGGGTCTTACTCTCCCCCCCCCCCCACCTGGCACTTTGTATTCATAATTAAATATTCATTGGGCTAGAGAGAGCAAGCCAGAGGTTGGCTCTATAGGTTGGTGGTTAAGTAGAAGGAGAGTCAGCTTCAGCTTCTTACTCCCATACATACTGAATGATTCATACAAAGTGGGACAGCTTCAGCAGAAAAGACTGAGAGCAAACCCTCCCCCTCCCCAGCTGGTTAGGGTACTAACCTAGAACATGTGAGTTCAAGTCTCTGCCCCAAATCAGGGGGTGGGGATTCAAATCTGTGGCACTCACATCCCAGGTGAGTGCCCTAACCATAGGGCTATGAGAATACTGACAAATACCTTAAACATTGTATTTTCCAGTTTGATTGTGTTGCTCGTTAGCTCCTATTTATATCATTCCTGCAGTTGCTGCACTGCTTGTGATAGCTTTAGGCAGTAACTCAGAGAAAGATTTGTTGCTTTATGATTCTTGGAAGTAATTACAGTCCTAGGCTTTGTCAAGACTAGAAAAAGTGGTTAGTTTAGGTTGGGTTTAGCTAACATATTCTAGTTAAAACTAATCTAAATTCAACCTTTCTCCTAATGTAGGTGAAGAGTGTTACAGGAGTTGGGCACAGCCATGCCCGTGCCTAGTTATCTAGCACCAAGGGATGGATTTGGGCTTGGTTCTGCAGTCTGAGATGATTAGTTAGTCTTTTTTCCTGCTCTAGGAGCCTCCTAGCAAGAGTACTAGGTGCTGGTGCCTTTCCCAGGCACAGCCCTCTCAGCCATGCTCAGGCCAACTCCCACCCTGGCAGAAATCTGTGAGGGCATGTGACCCCTCATGCCTTCCCCCCGAGTTGCCTCTGCCTGCAGTTGTCAGTTGACCAGGATAACCTGATGGTAGCCTGGGTGTGTGGGCTTCCTATAAGAGCCAACTCCCTCAGCGAAAGGACAGGTCTGGTAGTTGATTCCTACAATGAGCATAGTAGATATTCCCTGCTTAAAGGAGCAAGAGAGGAAAACTTCTATAAGGGATCCAGAGATGTTCTAGGATCAGAGAAGAGAAGGAAAGGGGTTCTCCACACCAGGCAGTTGAAAAGGCCTGGCTGGAATGACCCATAGTGAGGTTCAGGAGCAGAGGCTTGAGGAAACACCAGGAAGCAGGATCTAAGCTTTGGAAAGAACTATTGAGTCTGGCAAGGGGGTGAAGAAACTGTGGAGTGGGGGAAAGGTTTGTTTTGGTATAAATTGCCATCTGCAGCAGTAGCTATGTTGGTGGGAGAGCATCTCTCGCTGCCATAGCACTGTCCACACCAGTTGGGGTATGTGTGTTTTTTCACACCCCTGACAGACAAAAGTTTTACCAACAAAGGTGTTAGTGTAGCCATAGCCTAAAACTGCAAAGTTAAGTTGAGTGTTGTCCTTCACTTCAGTCCAAATCCACTCAGAAACCCTTAACTCAAGGGTGGTGATGTTTTTAACTTGAGTTAGCAGTCCTGTTGAGTGTATAGAATCATAGAATATCAGGGTTGGAAGGGACCTCAGGAGGTCATCTAGTCCAACCCCCTGCTCAAAGCAGGATCAATTCCCAACTAAATCATCCCAGCCAGGGCTTTGTCAAGCCTGACCTTAAAAACCTCTAAGGAAGGAGATTCCACCACCTCCCTAGGTAACCCATTCCAGTGCTTTACCACCCTCCTAGTGAAAAAGTTTTTCCTAATATCCAACCTAAACTTCCCCCACTGCAACTTGAGACCATTACTCCTTGTTCTGTCATCTGGTACCACTGAGAACAGTCTAGATCCATCCTCTTTGGAATCCCCTTTCAGGTAGTTGAAAGCAGCTCTCAAATCCCCCCCATTCTTCTCTTCTGCAGACTAAACAATCCCAGTTCCCTCAGCCTCTCCTCATAAGTCATGTGCTCCAGACCCCTAATCATTTTTTTTGCCCTCCGCTGGACTCTTTCCAATTTTTCCACATCCTTCTTGTAGTGTGGGGCCCAAAACTGGACACAGTACTCCAGATGAGGCCTCACCAATGTCGAATAGAGGGGAATGATCACGTCCCTCAATCTGCTGGCAATGCCCCTACTTATACAGCCCAAAATGCCGTTAGCCTTCTTGGCAACAAGAGCACACTGTTGACTCATATCCAGCTTCTCGTCCACTGTAACCCCTAGGTCCTTTTCTGCAGAACTGCTTCCTAGCCATTCGGTCCCTAGTCTGTAACAGTGAATGGGATTCTTCCATCCTAAGTGCAGGACTCTGCACTTGTCCTTGTTGAACCTCATCAGGTATCTTTTGGCCCAATCCTCTAATTTGTCTAGGTCCCTCTGTATCCTATCCCTACCCTCCAGAGTATCTACCACTCCTCCCAGTTTAGTGTCATCTGCAAACTTGCTGAGAGTGCAGTCCACGCCATCCTCCAGATCATTAATGAAGATATTGAACAAAACCAGCCCTAGGACCGACCCTTGGGGCACTCCGCTTGAAACCGGCTGCCAACTAGACATGGAGCCGTTGATCACTACCCGTTGAGCCCGACGAACTAGCCAGCTTTCTATCCACCTTATAGTCCATTCATCCAGCCCATACTTCTTTAACTTGCTGGCAAGAATACTGTGGGAGACCGTATCAAAAGCTTTGCTAAAGTCAAGGAATAACACATCCGCTGCTTTCCCCTCATCCACAGACCCAGTTATCTCCTCATAGAAGCCAATTAGGTTAGTCAGGCATGACTTGCCCTTGGTGAATCCATGCTGACTGTTCCTGATCACTTTCCTCTCCTCTAAGTGCTTCAGAATTGATTCCTTGAGGACCTGCTCCATGATTTTTCCAGGGACTGAGGTGAGGCTGACTGGCCTGTAGTTCTCCGGATCCTCCTTCTTCCCTTTTTTAAAGATGGGCACTGCATTAGCCTTTTTCCAGTCATCCGGGACCTCCCCCGATCGCCATGAGTTTTCAAAGATAATGGCTCTGCAATCACATCCGCCAACTCCTTTAGCACTGTTGGATGCAGCACATCCGGCCCCATGGACTTGTGCTCGTCCAGTTTTTCTAAATGGTCCCGAACCACTTCTTTCTCCACAGAGGGCTGGTCACCTCCTCCCCATACTGTGCTGCCCAGTGCAGCAGTCTGTGAGCTGACCTTGTTTGTGAAGACAGAGGCAAAAAAAGCATTGAGTACATTAGCTTTTTCCACATCCTATGTCACTAAGTTGCCTCCCTCATTCAGTAAGGGGCCCACACTTTCCTTGACTTCCTTCTTGTTGCTAACATACCTGAAGAAACCCTTCTTGTTACTCTTAACATCTCTTGCTAGCTGCAACTCCAAGTGTGATTTGGCCTTCCTGATTTCACTCCTGCATGCCTGAGCAATATTTTTATACTCCTCCCTGGTCATTTGTCCAATCTTCCACTTCTTGAAAGCTTCTTTTTTGCATTTAAGATCAGCAAGGATTTCACTGTTAAGCCAGGCTGGTCGCCTGCCATATTTACTATTCTTTCTACACATGGGGATGGTTTGTTCCTGCAACCGCAATAAGGATTCTTTAAAATACAGCCAGCTCTCCTGGACCCCTTTGCCCTTCATGTTATTCTCCCAGGGGATCCTGCCCATCTGTTCCCTGAGGGAGTCAAAGTCTGCTTTTCTGAAGTCCAGGGTCCATACTCTGCTGCTCTCCTTTCTTCCTTGTGTCAGGATCCTGAACTCGACCATCTCATGGTCACTGCCTCCCAGGTTCCCATCCACTTTTGCTTCCCCTACTAATTCTTCCCGGTTTGTGAGCAGCAGGTCTAGAAGAGCTCTGCCCCTAGTTGGTTCCTCCAGCACTTGCACCAGGAAATTGTCCCCTACACTTTCCAAAAACTTCTTGGATTGTCTGTGCACCGCTGTATTGCTCTCCCAGCAGATATCAGGGTGATTAAAGTCTCCCATGAGAACCAGGGCCTGTGATCTAGTAACATCTGCTAGTTGCCGGAAGAAAGCCTCGTCCACCTCATCCCCCTGGTCTGGTGGTCTATAGCAGACTCCCACCACAACATCACCCTTGTTGCTCACACTTCTAAACTTAATCCAGAGACTCTCAGGTTTTTCTACAGTTTCATACCGGAGCTCTGAGCAGTCATACTCCTCTTACATACAATGCAACTCCCCCACCTTTTCTGCCCTGCCTGAACAGTTTATATCCATCCATGACAGTACTCCAGTCATGTGAGTTATCCCACCAAGTCTCTGTTATTCCAATCACATCATAGTTCCTTGACTGTGCCAGGACTTCCAGTTCTCCCTGCTTATTTCCCAGGCTTCTTGCATTTGTGTATAGGCACTTAAGATAACGCGCTGATTGTCCCGCTTTCTTAGTCTGAGACAGGAGTCCTCCCCTCTTGCACTCTCCTGCTCCTGCTTCCTCCCGGTATCCCATTTCTCCACTCACCTCAGGGCTTTGGTCTCCTTCCCCCGGTGAACCTAGTTTAAAGCCCTCCTCACTAGTCTGTGATAAGAATATTTGCTAGCTAGAACTCAAGGAGCAATTACAAAATGACCCCTTTCGAATAGCAGCTGTTTGCCTTTTACAAATGTAGAAGCCCTGGCCCCAGAAAGGCATGCTGGGGAAAAAGTTCCTGCAAGACAGTAACCTTTCATTTGGCAGGGTCAGAGAGGTATCAGCTGAGCAAGGTGCTCCTGCTAAAGCAAGACACTGGAGATAATTGTTTTGCTTTATTCAGCAATGGTGAGACTTCAGCTGGACTATTGTGTCCTGTTTTGGGCACAATGCTTTAAGAAAAATGTTAACAAATTAGGGTCTGGGGGAGAGCAACAAAAGTAAGAGGTTTAGAAAGCATGACCCATGAGGAAGGTTGAAAGAACTGGGCATGCTCCTTCTAGAGAGTAAAAGGATGAGGGGGACATAACAGTCTTTAAATATGTAAAATGTTGTTATGAAGAGGATGGTGATCAGTTGTCCTCCATGTGCAATGAGGGTAGGAGAAGTAGTAATTGGCTTAGTTAGCTGCTAAGGAGACTTAGAAAGTTCTTCTTAATATCTAACCTAACTGTAAGGATTGTTAAGCACTGGAACAGGTTACCTAGGGATACTGTGGAATTCCTGTCATTGGAGGTTTTTAAGGACAGGTTAAGCAAATGGCTTAATCCTGCCTCCGCATGAGAGGAATGGACTACATTACCTCACGGTCACTTCCAGCCCTACACTTCTATGATTTTAAAATGTCTGTGTTCCTTATATACACCCCTCCGCCCCCCATGAATGCACCTTACTTGTGCCTGCAAGGACTATCTCTAGAAGAGGAAAGCCCAGTATGTTTGGACATCCATTTGTTGATCCCTTTTGCTGAGAGTGCCAATGAAGGCCTCTTTTGAGGGGGACATATGCCTACAAGGAAGTGGACTCAAGCGTATTTCCTGTAGGCCACAACTTTTGGCCATGTTTGGATTCAAACTGATGATCTATAAGGAAAAACTCTGTATATATAGTGTATCTAGATCACCCCAGGGTAAACCTCAGACATTTGTTCTAGGTGACAAATATTGTGGAGTGTCCATACTAGCCTCCACAAATGTGATCTGATGATCAATTAGTCTGAGGTTAATAACTCTAGCGTAAACATATCCTGAGCAGTTTTTACTAGTGATTGTGAAGATAGAAGTCCCTTGAAAATATAATCCTCATGCAGACTTTTTAAATACAAATCAGTACATACAGGCCACTATACAATTATAATTGTTTTATACAACAGCATGCAGAACCAAACATTGCTGCAATCCTCATCAAAAGACCTTTGCAAATCAACCTGAACCAGTCTGATACGCCACAATACTTTTTAACCTTTACAGACAGCATGATCAGTGAAATTTCATAACTAGAGGCAAATTCCTGCTCCCACACAGATAAGATAAAACATGAGTTGAATAATGATATACTCTGGCAAATTTTTTTTTTTTTTAATTCAAAGATCTGTCAAGTCCTAACTCAGTCAAAACTCCCAATGGCCCAAATTCATCATACAGTTAAGCCACTGATTTCAGGATCCAATCCTACATCAAGCGTGAGAGTTCTTTACTGAAGTCAGTTGGACTACTCCCATACTTAAAGTTGAGCATGTGCATAAGTGTTTGTGGGGTCAGAGCCTATATCTGGTAAGTCCAGTACGTCTTGTATGATGAGTTAAAAAAAAAAGTATCTGGTAATTTGGAATGAGATGACCTTAAAATTACACCTTGTGATGTGGGTAAGAAAGTAACTTGTCAAAGTTGCTGTCAGTGTCTAAAATAAGTGACAGCTTTAATATTTATCTGACTGACTGTTACTCTCCCTGTTAGCATGATGAGGCAGATCTGACCAATTTTGGAAACAGGAAGTGCATAATTTAAAATGTCAACAAATATTGTGAGTCAGATGTATCTTTTATAGACTCTGGTTTATTGAAAGGGATCGGTGTGTCTATAAAAGTGCTCATTTTATGTGACTGATCTTGAAACCAGTTCCCCTTTCCCCTTCACCTTCTCAAATAGAAGAATCAAGGAAAAACAAAACACTAAAAGAGACAGCATCAGCATAGAAAGGACATGTTTCAATTACAAAATGAAGTCGACTTAAGTTAGGTCGACCTACAGCCACTGAAGTAATTAAATCAGCTGTTCATGTCCACACTATGCTCCTTCTCTGCCAGCGGTGCATGTCCTCACCAGGAGTGCTTGCGCTGACATAAGTAGGCCATTGTGGAACTCCAGCTGTCAGCACGGGGCTCCGGTGGTCACCCCCGAGCACGGGTAAGGTAATGTAAGCAACAGAATGTCTACACGGACACTGCGTCAACCTAACTACATCAAGCTAAGTGCTATGCTTCTCGCAGAGGTGTAGTTATTAGGTTGGCATAGCGGGTGACTTACATTGGCAGGAAGAACATTATAGTGTAGATGCTTCCAGACTTATATCAACCTAACTCTGTAGTGTACACCAGGCCAAAGAGACGTTAGGTAAAATTTTCAAAAGTGCTTAAGTGACTTGAAAATCAATGGGACTTTAGGCTCCTAAATCATTTAAACTTTGTCTAGAGCAGTAGGGGAAAAAAAGATTTCCCCCCATAATTGAGGCTATGTCTTTACTGCAAAAAAGTGTGGGTTATTTTTTTAACATACAATTATTTTTCAATGTACAATTCCAGGGGAGATGCAACATGTGTTGTTTTTATCTCAGTGTAACTAGTCAAAGTCAAGTTTACACCCCACAGCTGGCTAGCCTTGATTAGTTCCATTGAGGTGAAGACTGCAGTGTCTTGCCTCCACTAGGAGTTTACAGCAAGAGCTATTGCGATTGATCTATCTTGATGTAAAAAGCACACCTTTGTTGCAATTGTGACGGGGCGGCCCGAGGTTGGCTAAATGGATCCCAAGTCCTGTGCCTGAGAAAACCCTACTTGCCTCCAGCTAAGCCCAGCCCCCCTTGGTTCCCTTCCACAACTGTTGGAGAGGCAGGAATTAAACCCAGGAACAAATGCTGCACTCACCAACAAAACACTTATCTGAACAAAGGACTTGTCTGTATGGTGCTGCAGTGTGGATTACGGGGGAGTGGATTGCAGAGCACACCAAAACATTGTGCTCTAACTGCCCTGTGTGGATGCTGCCAGCATGAACTAAAAGGTACCCAGTTCATGTTACCATAGTCCTGTTTGAAGAGGATTACGTTAATGTAAACTGTGCATCTTTTTGTTCATGCCAGCACCATCCACAGGTGATGTCCCCATAGGGGGGT
Organism: Terrapene triunguis; assembly: GCF_002925995.2. Taxonomy (NCBI): domain Eukaryota; kingdom Metazoa; phylum Chordata; order Testudines; family Emydidae; genus Terrapene; species Terrapene triunguis. The sequence goes on from NW_020664540.1 coordinate 12,167,563, forward strand.
ACACATACAGCCCCCCAACAATAACTAATATACTGTACCCAGGCCCCACTCCCCCTGACCCCAGAAAAAAACACCAAAACAAGACACTCTACTTGCAAACGCTTCTTCCGTTAGGGAAGGGATGAGAGATTAAACAGTATGTGACAGATGTTAGTCACATCACTTAATGCACTCCTGGAAGGTGCTCAGATACTGGGGCTGAGAGCTATACAAGAACATATATAGAATAGAAGCTAGTTTAACTTGATTGAAAACCCCACTTAACACCAAACTAGACACAGTTTAACACCTATAGTTCAATTTTAGCCCATCAAGTTATAGCCTAGGTGTTTTCATATGCTCACAAATTACAAGGCCAGAAGGGACAACTGTAATCATCTAGTCTGATCTCCTGTATAACACAGGCCATAAAACTTCCCCCAAATAATTCCTAGGGCAGATCTTTTACAAAAACATCCAATCTTGATTTAAAAAGTGCCAGTGATGGAGAATCCATCACGACCTTTGGTAAATTGTTTCAATGATTAATCACCTTCCCAGTGTTAAAATATGTCTGTATTGGTACTGTAACCCTTCTGCCCATCTAAGTTGGCAGCAACAAGGGCCGGGTTCTGTATCTAGGGGTTCCGTTTCAATAACGCAATGCAAAACCGGCTCGAGCCCCCACCCAGTGACCTGGGACAATTACATACCACCCCCTGGGCGCCTCTAAGAGGCAATACTTCCCCTCTCGCAAGCACGGAGTCTGAGTGTAGCAGAAAATGTTTAATAACATGAGGTAAACGACATCAGCATTAAATTGGAAAAACACCACAAACAGGATTCACAACACTAACCATGAGCAAAAGACCCACCCCAGCAAATGGGGCTGTGTCCTTTCCCTTTGGTTGTTGAATCCAGCAACCCAAAAATCACCCAGAGTCCCCAAAGTCCAACACCCCCAAAGTCTCTTGGGTCCAGCAACCACCCAAAGTCCCAAAAGTCCAACAACCCCCAAAGTCTCTGTCCCTGGTCAGTGCAGCCCCAGAGTAAAAGGGGGGCACGCAGGGTGTTAAGGGGCACCTTACGTGATCCAAGGCCAGCTGGCCATCTCTCCTTGGGGTTCCGCCGCAGCCGTAACCACGAGCCAGTCCACTTCCTGCCGTCCCACGAACTGCTGTGCTCTTCGAGCTGCTTCGCTCCGCTCACCGACCTGTGAGCCGCTCCAGCCGTCTCCGCAAATGGCTCCGCTCACCGACCTGTGAGCTGCTCCAGCCGTCCCCGCAAACAGCTCCGCTCGCCGTTCCTTGGGCCGCTCCAACCGTCCCCGCAAGGCTCCGCACCACTCACTGCTCCTCCAGCCGCCCCCGCAAACTGCTCCGCCAGCCGCTTAGCAATATAGCTTCAGGCTCCCCCACTAGTTAACACAGCACTCAGTGATCTCAGCTCTTAATAATTTTAGCTTTTTTATGATTTCAGCTCATAGTAGGGGAGCCCCAGTGCTGGTGCACCATTGGCCTAAAGTGAATTCAGCTCAGTAGCCTGTAACTAGACTCCTAATAGAATCAAAGTTAGCTGTGATATTCAACAGTGGAAAGAGAAAATGGTGTAATTGGTGTTTCAAGCCCTCAAAAGGGAGCCCATATCATCCAGCACAAATACCTATCCCCATCCTCTCTCAATTCACTGGGTTGTGGAACCCATGTCCCTCGTCTAGTGAGTGCTACTTAGGTGATGGTGAAACACTCTGTCATAAAACAGTTTCATTGTCCTTGATTCACATAATCAGGGTAACAACACTTTATTCCTCCTGCCCCAATAACAGAGAAACTGGGGATCCCACCCCATCCAAAGTAACCACTATCAGTTGCTGTTGTCTCATGCCAGGCGAGTGGGTGTGCCTATGCAAACAAGATCAGCCCCTGGAGTTCTTTTCCACACTCGCCATAATTCACCACCAGATGTCAGGGTAGAGCTCATCCTGACTCTGCTTACAGTACTAAATGGAATTTTCAGTAGAGATAACTTCACTGAGTTGTCTGAAGAAGAAAAAAAGCACCTTTTCTCCTAGACAATGGGCTTGGCTACACTTAAAACACCACAGCGGCACAGCTGCGCTGTTGCAGCACTGCAATGTAGAAGCTACCTCCAGTGACGGGAGGAATTCTCCTGTCAGTATAGAATGGTGCCTCCCCATACTGGGGAGTGGGAGGCACAATCTAAAGGGGAGGACACATAACCGCCCTGCGTGTCTCCCTTGCCCAGTAACCCCCACACCGTGTGGCCAGCCTGGGGCCACCACACTTTCCCCACCCCACGTTATCTGCGGAGGGGAAAGGGTGTTTCTGTCCTTCTCTCCCTGCGCCTCCTCCCGGCACATTTGCCCTGGCAGTGGGGCGGGGAGCAGGACGGAGCCACTTCTGCCTGAGAGAGCCTGGCTGGGAGGCAGTGGTGGCCCACTCCCTGCCTGGGCTCGGCTGCTGGGGACAGGGGCCGAGCAAGCTGGAGCCCCCTTTCCCCCCCCAGCATGCTCAGCCCATGTCCCCAGCAGCTGAGCCTGGGGCTGCCTCCCAGCCATGTCTATCCTGCTCCCCACCTGGCTGCCAGGGAGAGGGGCCAAACGTGCCGCGGGAGAGGAGCAGGGATAGAAGGACAGAGCCCCTCTCCCTCCCCGCTCCCGGCAGACCAATCGGGAGGGGGCACTTGACCCTGCATGCCCCCCCATGCGTCGCCTCTGCCCAACCTCACTGAGAGGCTGTTGCTAGGTCAATGGGACCTAGCGCTGTTTAGATGGGGACTTAGATCGGCTTAACTATACTGCTCAGGTGGGTGGATTTTCCACACCTCTGACTGATGTAGCTAAACTAATTTTCTAGTGTAGACAAGGCCAGGGCTTCAGGCGTTTTAGAAATTTTACCATGTGTTAAAATGATTCTTCTCCCAGCACAAACATGTCTTTTATGTCTCCATTGCTCCATCAGCAGCACCTCCAGTACTGAGGCTGGGCAGGATTGCTGCAGCCAACTGGTTCACAGTGAAAGCAAATTAAAAGGAGATAAAGGACTGCTCTATTTAGTAACATGCAACAAAGAAATGCTTTGAGGAACATGACCCTTAATTAAGATGGAAGCCATACAAGAGCTATAGTGACTTGGTTAATCCTATAAATACAGAGTTACATTTCTCCAGGTCCTGATAAGATAGGACTATTTTGTTTTATCTACTGTTCTCTCAGTGTCCAAGGCTACTGAAATGCAAAAGTGCCAGATGGCTAGGGAAGTAAACAAATTGCAAAATCCTTTTTATATTTATCATTAAATACCCTGACTGCCCCCCCTCCCCTCCCAGAAAAATTATTCATTAGAAGCCAGTTTGGGACAAGTGACATTCAGTTGTGCTTATCAGCTTGTAACAAAAAATTGGGGCTATATAGTTGCATTGCATGGCTTTTTTCTATTAGACAGAGAATCTAAATAATCTTTAGGATAACTACACTGGTGTGAATTTGGCCTACCGGCTATAGCTGCTATGGACACTATGACACCAGTACTAGAAATAAGGTTCTTGCTTATGCATTCATAGCATCCACCATGATCCTAGGGCCGAGTGTTTGTTGTTTGTATCCTTTCCCGCATGAATATGTGTACTAGTGGAAAGATCATGGTGCTCTTGCCAGGGTTGCTATTAGCATGCAGAGATGCTGTGGTCCAATGGATAGGACATCGGAATGGAATTTAAGCTCTAATCAATAGTAGTCTATACAGTCAGACAAACAGGTTGAAACTTTTTCAGATGTTACATTGTGAGGTAACTAGAAACAACCTTACATTATGCAAGATTAAGATTGATAAATTTATGGAGGGGATGGTTTGATGGGATAACGTGATTTTAGTCAATAGGTCAATAACGTGCCATTGCTGGTAATTAGTAACAATGGTCAATGATGGGATATTAAAAGTTACTACAGAGAACTTTTTTCTGGAGGGTCTGGCTGGAGAATCTTGCTCGCATGTTCGGGGTTCCGCTGATCGCCATATTTGGGGTCGGGAAGGAATTTTCCTCCAGGGTAGATTGGCAGAGGCCCTGGAGGTTTTTCGCCTTCCTCCGCAGCATGGGGCTTTAAATCATGATTTGGGGACTTCAACAGCTGAGTCAAGGGAGAGAATTATTCCAGGAGTGGGTGGGTCAGCTTTTGTGGCCTGCATCATGCGGGAGGTCAGACTAGATGATCATAATGGTCCCTTCTGACCTTAAAGTCTATGAGTCTATGAGAATATAACTTTTTCTATGGGAGGCAGCTCTGTGGCTCAGCACAGTAATTGGTGTCTAATCCATGTATTGCTGTTCCCATCACTTCCCATAACTGTACCCAAGTGCAGCTAAAAATGTGCTGATCCATTATAAACATGTATAGGGCTCAATACCTTCAGAACTTCTTACAACTTTCTTGTGGTTTGAAAGCTGAAATTATAAAGCCTGATGGCATGCTGGATTGAGATGCTAAAAGGAACATTCTTACAGTGCCTGCAAAAGATGTCTATGTTCTATGCTTATTAATGTGTCTTAAACTTAGCAATATCCTATTTGGCAATATTGTTTTTTCAATCCACAGGCTACATTTTTGCAATGCCACCATGTGGCTGATTTTTGAACGGCTACTTTTATCTTTGAATGTTGTATGGCTCAGTTTTCTGTTGTTGATACATTTTCCATATGTAAGAATCATATTAAACACAAACCGCCTTTTCACAATTGAACATCAGTTTCTTCCGGATATGATTACTGGGGAAAAAAATAGGGGTCAGGCCTTGCGTATGTGAGTGGAGTGGGAAATTAGAAATGTGGAGGACACATAACATGCTATGGGTGGGATTTTCAAAAGACTTCAGCAGAGTTAGGCCAACGCTGACCACTTCTGAAAATCCTACCTTTGCCTTGTTGTTTACAAAATTAAGCCCAACTACAGTATATATTGTTGCCTAGTGTTGAACGGGAGCAGAATTGAAAGGTCTTAAAGGTCAGTTTCCTGTTTGTTGGGTTTTTTTTATTAGTTGTATTGCTGAAGCATCTAGGACCCTAGTCACGGACCAGGACCCCGTTGTTCTGTGTGTACAGCACCTAGCACAAAAAGAGAGTCCCTGCCCTGAAGAGCTTATTGCTTTCTGTACTGTCAGTGTCACCCAATTCACACCTACCCTTTGGATCCTCTATTGCTCTTAAAGGGGATACTATCGATTTCAGGCACAATTCCCCCTTCCCCCTCCACAAAACGTTTATAAACATATTATGCAGAATATGGAGTTGGGGGGGGGTGAGAGAATCTAACCGCAAACCCTGCGCAAGGTGCAGGACAGCCCTGCACTTCCAAGGCCATGACACCAGCTTCTCCCCAAACTCTGCATAGAGAGCGGGGGCTGGTGGCAGGTGGCAGGAAGATCGGGGGCCCAGCAGCTCGGTAGCGCCCCCTGGGCAGACCCCTGACGCTGCCCCGCCCCGGCAGTGCCCCCCCGGGCCGGGACTGAGGCACCGCCTCGCAGCTCCCGCCTGCGGCGTCAGGGGGCGCTACTCACACAGACCAGTCCCCCTCCCCACGGGCCCGTGGCGCGACCAATCACAGACCACTCCCGCCTCCCTCCCCCAAGGGCTTCTGCGGCTGGCACGCGCCTGCTAACCAATGACCGACCCCGCGGGAGAGGCTCTGAACAGCCAGTGAACAGCAGGCCCAGAGCTCGCGGTGTCCAATGAGCGGCCGGCGGGAGGCTCGGTGACGCCAATGAGCGGCCGCCGGCGGGCTGGGCTCAGCCAATGAGGTGGGCGGGGTGAGGTTTGAATTGAGCCGGGGGCAGCGAAAGGGGTGGTTGATCCGCGCGCCGCCGGGTCGTGCAGGCGTTGGGGACTTGGGGTCTCTCTGGGCCCAGCGCAGGTAGGAAGGGCTGGGCGTGGCGCGGCGCCCCTCGGCTGCAGCCCCGCTCCCTGCCCCTTCGAGGGGTCGAGCCAGCCCCTCCCCCTCCTGACAGTCCCGGCGGGCGGCCTCCGCCCCACAGCCCCGGCGGCGGCACGGGACGGGCTCTGTTCCCTGGCAGTGCCCTCCCCCCCCCCCGGCTGGGTTTCACTACCGGGGGGCGCAAAATCCAGCGCGAGGCGAAGCCGTTAACGCCAAGGGGGGCGGGGCTACCCTGCAATAAGGGAGGTGACCTGGGGGGCAGGGCAGGGGGGACATTAACTCCAGCGTACAGCTCCAGGGGGCAGTTCTCTTCCCGGCTCTGCTGGGGGACTGGCGCCAGTGGCTTCACCGTGCCGTGCCTCAGTTTCCCCACCTGTGAAACGAGGCTAGCGGTGCCCCTCCTTTGTCAAGCTCGTCGCCATCTGGGGAGGCGAAGCCCTGCGGGGTCGTTATCACTGTCGCCGTTTTCGGTTCTGCCTGGGGCGTCCACACAATTGCCGATGCTGGTCTAAAAAAAACCACAGTGTGTTGTGTGGCTTGCCGCCTGCCGAGTTAACACCGGCGTGGTTTGCAGTTGCTGCTTTGAACGTGGGGTGAGGGATTAAAACGTGGGGTGGGGATTGCTGCAGAGAGAAAAATAGCAATGAATTTTTCACCCACCACTGGTTCAGATGTGTACTTTAATACAAACGTCCAGACCCTCAACTTGAAGTCTCCAGCCTTGAACAGCCCAGGGTGGAGTGTAGACTTGACTAGACCATGTATAAGTATCAGAAGCATCCGTTGTAATGACCAACTGGGGCCCGGGTTATGCTGCACATAGAGGTCACAAGTAAAGTAGGGGAAGGATCCTTATCCAAAATACTACAGTGATGGGATGCAGTGTTGTTGTAGCTGTGTTGGTTCCAGAATAGGAGAGGTAAAAGTTGGGTGAGGTACTGTCTTTTATTGGACCTACTTCTGTTGATGAAAGAGATGAGCTCTTCTTCCCGTCTGGAAAGGGTACTTACTCTGTCACAGCTAAATGCAAGGAAGTGGTTTGAGCGTTGGCCTGCTAAACCCAGGGTTGTGAGTTCAATCCTTGAGGGGGCCATTTGGGGATTTAGTTGGGGATTGATCCTGCTTTGAGCAGGGGGTTGGACTAGATGATCTCCTGAGGTCCCTTCCAATCCTAATAATCTATGATTCTATGATTGTTTAGCATAAGGGGTAAACAAATCTTCCAAGAACCATTTACGATGAAGTGGGTAATTAACATCTCTGCAGTCATAACAAAGTTATGAATGTAAGCGCCCAGGCTTGTCTTTTGAAGGTGTGCGGGTTTTCTTTGAGTATGAGGACTGAAAAGTCAGATAGGGAGCCATCACTTCGTGAAAAGTAAGAGGAGTATTTGTGGCACCTTGGAGACTAACAAATCGGCATGTCTAGGACCCACAAATCTTGAGAGATGTATTGTGGGGGTGTTGATCAGCAGTGGAGATATGTCTGCATATTTTGCGTCTGTTGTTCTGGCAGGGACTGGTTCTGCTTTGAGTTGGTGTGTCCTGGTCTGTGGGAGCTTGCTTGTGATGATGAGGTTGAGGGGTTGTTTGTAGGCCAGAAGAGGGGGTTCAAGAAAGATTTCTTTCAGGATGTGGTCACCATCAAGCTCAAAGAAAACCTACTCAACACCTTCAAAAGATGAGCCTGGGAGTTTAAATTCTTAAGTCTGCTAGACTCTCAAAAATCATGGACTCAGCAGAGATGCTGGTTTTGTTTTGTGACTCACTACAACAATTTAACATACTAAGGGCTTGTCCTCACTTGAAACTACAGTGGTGCAGTAGTGCTTCCGTGTAGACACTACCTGTGCCCATAGGAGGGGTTCTCCCATCGGCGTAGGTAATCCACCTCCCTGAGAGGCTGTAGCTAATTCCTTCATCGACTTAGCGCTGTCTACAGGGGGATAGATAGGTCAATTGACCTATGTCATTCAAGGGTATGGATCTTTCACACCCCTGACTGATCGTAGTTAAACCGACCTAATCTTCTAGCCTAGACCAGGTCTAACCATCCTTTGTTCTATGACTGCAGAGGTGTTAGTTGCCTGCTTCATCTTAAAGGTCTCTTGGAACATGTTTACTCCTTATGCTAAACAATTTGTCCTTGTATTTAGCTGTGACACTCTGATTACCTTTACCACACCTGAAGATCTCTGTAGTTCAAAAGCTTGTCTCTTTCTCCAACAGAAGTTGGTCCAATAAAATATGTTACCTCATCCACTTTTTCTCTACAATGATGGTAGTTAGTTATTATTTGTATTGCAGTAGTATTTATGGGCCCCAATCAACTGTCGTGGCCCCATTGTGCTAGGAACTCTCACAACACAAAAGGTCCCTGTGTTGTACTTAAAATAGAGCACAGGATCTTTTCAGGGGGAATAAGGCAAAGCGCCACATTTATTGGTAATACATGTATCAATCAACACTGTATCATATGCATATGATATATATTACACTCATGCACTCACATACACACACACACACACACACAAGCATACTCCGTCTTGTTGTTGTTACCAATTAGTTGCTCCCCTTAACTTCAATGGCCAGGTGAGTTAGATGGGGGAGGGGTGGAGCCAGGCTTCTGCCAGTCCGGATCCATGCTCCCATGTTGACAAGACGAGACCCAAGGTCCTGTGCAAGACACCTCACATTTATAGCAGCTTCCCTCTCATGCAAATCTATACCAGATTCAAAGTCTGTGTCCCTTGGTCCTTGGTACTGCTTCTTTCTGGGTGTTGTCCTAATGCTGTTCAAAGAGGGTGTTTTCAAAAGAAGGTGCTTGCTTCTAACCCCCAAGGCTGTCAATATGTCTGCTTTTCTTTAGTGAGCCCACTTGACTAGTTCTATTGTTCTTGGGTCTGGCTTCCATCCCCTCTCCAACTAGCTGTCTGAAGGTGCTTGTCTTCCAGGCCTTGCTCATTCATGCCTCATTCATTTAACAGGGCAATTGATTAAAAGCGGGGGGGAGAGATCTTATTCTACTCCTAGCAAAAAGACATTTTTTTTTTTTAACTTTATACCAAGGCTCAATACAAAGTTTTCTATATAAGGATCTGATGCAAAGTTATATGAAAATAGAGGCATAATACAAAGTCATATGAAAGTTTTATGTGAAGATGTTTAATGCAGAGATTTATCTACACCTGCCCCAACAAGGTCATAATCTAAATTGTCAATGGCTTCTAAGTAGCTTCTACGGTGTTTTGGTTTACTTGTATGATTCCTTAGCATGAATAGGTGTGGTTGCATAGGACACCACCCAGTAAGGATAGCCAGGCAAGTACCAGTCCGGTGGCAAAAGCCTACCCTACCAGACCAGTAGGATGCCAGTGGCTTAGGATCCACTGGTTAAAAGTATTTTTAGTGTCTGATGCATATGGTTGTAGTGAAGAGCCATTACTGAAACTCTAACAAAAATGAGGTACTTGGAAGCTTTCAGTGGCTACTTTAAAGGCTTTAATGTAAAATTACAATAAACCAGAACTTGATCATTTATCTTATTTCCTAATTCCTTATAAACTTGTTCTAGGATAGTTAAGATGGCTGCTACACCCCAGTTTGCCAATCGATATAGAAAGGATCTGAGCACAGAAACGCTTAGAACAAAGGTTGCACGCAGGAAGTCACTGATTCAAAAGGAAAACAGACACAAGCAATTTGAAAGGAGCAGACAGTTTGGACTGGCAGATGTCAACGTGCAGTTATCGAAAGAGAGGGGACTTCCTAAACTGGACGAGACGAACGAAGTGTGCTCTCAGGAAAAGACCACAGCCAAACGGAGTGAGTAAAAGCTTATAGTACTGTTCAGCATTAAAATATTTCTTAAATTTCTTTAAGCTGGTTTTATGGCTAAAGAAGCTATATTTGCAGTCATAGGGATTTAACTGTGTGTGGAGGCGAGCATTATAAATTGGATAATGGGAGATTTGAGTCCTTTGGTTACCAGTCCAGTTCTACTGACTATTAATTGGACTGATAGATAAGACTAATATACAATTCTTCCCTTTTCCCCCCCATTTCAGTGATCATGGTTCATTCTTCAACCTGCTTTGGATTTCATGCATATCTTATTGTGGGCACATTTTATTGATTCCATTTATAAGCTGCCTATGATTAGTAGATGTTTTAATAAATGATTAATGATTGAGCTGCTGGCTAGACAATTTATAGCAATCATTTGCTTATATCTCTGGCTTACAACCACCTATAACACCTTCCAATGCACTTATAACACATACCAATGTCTGTAAAATGTTGTGGAGATTGCAGGAATGTTTTGGTGGTATTTTTGACAGTATGGGTGACTCAGTTTACCCACTGAGTGGTGATACTTGCACCCACACTACAAAGTGGTGCTGGTTAAGAGTGTGGAAAAGAATCACACACCGCTAGCTGACATAGCTATGCTGGCAGAATTCCTGGTTTAGATGGAACTGGGTCAACAGAAGAATGCTTCTGTTGGCTTAGCTAATGTTGCTTGGGGAGGTGGTGTGGCTATGCCAGCAGAACTCCTTCTGTTGGCTTACTGTGTCTCAACCAGGGGCCGCTGCTGGCATAGCTATACTGGCAAAGGCTCAGTAGTGTAGACAAGCCCTTACTGTAAGGTTGATTCCAGATCTGGACATATAGCTGGATGTCACAAAAGGTGCATCTACACTGCAATAAAAAACACGTGGCACTGAGTCTCAGAGCTTAGATCAATAGACTCGGGCTCATAGAGCTTGGGCTGCAGGGCTGAAAATTTCAGTGTATGGGTTTGGAACCACCCTCTTAAGCATGGTTTTGGGTCCAGGTTCCAGCCTGAATGTCTGCTTTGTAATTTTTAGTCACCACAATCTGAGCCCAAGTCAGCTGCCACAGGCCAGCCGCAGCCATGGGTCTTTTATTGCAGCGTAGATGTACCATAGACTAAAGGGTCTGGGTTGGAACAAGGTATCTTAACAAGAACTGGCTGGAATTAACACATGTGAATGGCAGACCCAGCAACTGGACCATTAACTCCTAATGACTAGCAGCCAAGAAGAAGTTACTTTCTCCAACTCTGCAGGGAAGCAGAGTGGAAAAGTCCTGGGGAGGAGATATGATGATATTGTGTTAAGTGCACTGCTGCAGACATGCAAGAACTCGGATACAAAACAGATTCCAGGAAGGTATAGCATATTGCAGCCATAGGCTGTAGGTCAGGGTGGGCAAACTTTTTGGTCCGAGGGCCACATCTGGGAATAGAAATTGTATGGTGGGCCATGAATGCTCACAAAATTGGGGTTTGGGTGCGGGCTCTGGGGTGGGGCCAGAAATGAGGAGTTCAGGGTGCGGGACGGGGTTCTGGGCTGGGCCGGAGGAGTGGGGTGCAGGGAGGGGGTGAGGGCTCCGGCTGAGGGTGCATGCTCTGGGGTGGGGCTGGGGATGAGGGGTTTGGGGTGCAGGAGGGTGTTCTGGGCTGGGATTGAGGAGTTTGGAGGGCGGGAGGGGGATCAGAGCTGAGGCAGGGGGTTGGGGCGCGGAGAGAGGCTCAGGGGTATAGGCTCTGGGCGGCACTTACCTCAAGTGGCTCCCGGAAGCAGCGGCATGTCCCTTCTCTGACTCCTGCGCGGCCAGGCGGCTCTGCACACTGCCCCGTCCGCAGACACCGCCCCTGCAGCTTCCATTGGCTGCAGTTCCTGGCCAAGGGGGCGGCGCTTGGGGCAGGGGTAGCGTGCAGAGCGGAGCCCTCTGGCTGCCCCTATGCATAGGAGCCAGAGGGGGGGCCATGCCACTGCTTCCGGGAGCCACGTGGAGGGGCCCCCAACCCTGCTCCCCATCTGGAGCACCGGAGCAGGGCCATGCTGCTGCTTCCTGGAGCCGTATGAAGCAGCCCCTGACCCTCTCATAAAACAGTATTATCAATCTGAACTTGTTGAAAGAGTATTTAAATAAAAAATTAAGACATTCTAATAAATACCTTTTAAAAATTGTGACTTGCTGCTCTGACATTAAGGGTCTTTTTAACCAGGGAGAAATTAACTATATAGAACAAACAGTGAAACTGACTTGCACAATGCACAAAGTAAACTGAAAAAGAAAAATATCTTTCATTTAGTCATCGTAGGTGATACTTATATCAATAAGTGCAAACTTTTCAGATGAAAGTGTGATTTTTTTTCTCCAAGTTGACATAAGTATTAATCTCTCACATAATCACTATCTGATTTGTTCTCAATTACAAAACATTTCAGTTTTTTGGCTGCTTTCACTTCTTTTAGTCTGACTTGCTATGAGATGTACAGATTCTGTGATTTGCTCCTCATTTGCATTAGGGTTGCACCTGAATTCCATTGGATGGATACAAGTTTCACTTTTATACTATCCGTATCCATCTATTGTTCCTTGTCTTATACTTAGGTTGTAAGCTCTTTGGGGCAGGGATTGTCTTTTTCTTTCTTGTTTGTACAGTGCCACGCACAACTGGGGCCCTGGTCCATGACCAGGGCTCCTAGCACTAATACACAATAAATAATAGACACCCTTAGTTGAAACTTGTAATGCAAGCACAATCTCAAAGTAAACAGTGAGAGCAACTTTCTGCTGCAATTCGGCATCATCCTCTTGTATCTTAAATAGGAGAATTCTAAATATTTATCCAATGACTTGTATAACCTTCCAGGCAACATTAGTATTCTGGTCATGTTATACTGTACTCTCTCAAATTTTGTTAAAGTATCTTCAGAGTTTTGTAAAATGTCCGTTTCTGTCTTTACATAGAACAAACTACAGATGTAGCCGTCAATAAAAGTGAAAATGAGCGCAAGCAATTGCTCCAGCGCTACAAAGAGGAAAAAGAACTTCGAAAACTAAAAGAACAAAGAGAGAAAGCTAAACGGGGTGTGTTTAAAGTTGGGCTTTACAGACCTAATGCACCTGGCTTTCTTCCATTTGTATCACAGAACCCAGGGATAGTCAAGCCAAAGGAGAAGGTAACGAAGAGTAAAATTTGTACCGGTCTTCAATGGCACATGTTAAATAATGCTTTATACGTTTTTTTTCATTGTTTTATCTTACAGTAAGAAATTAATAGAGATTATACATATCATTTTTACTAATTCAAAGACCGTGGACTAACTTCATCACTGGTGTAACATTAATGGCGTCAATGTTACACCAGTGATGACTGGCCTGTTTTTTATAAACAAAGTGGAATAGATTTCTATGATGTATAAACTTGCATTCTTGAACTAGGACACAAGCACCTAGAGCAGGGGTCGGCAACGTTTGGCACGCGGCTCGCGAGGGTAAGCACCCTGGCGGGCCGGGCCAGTGTATTTACCTGCTGACGCGGCAGGTTCGGCCGATCGCGGCCCCCACTGGCCGCGGTTCGCCGTCCTGGGCCAACGGGGGCAGCAGGAAGCCGCAGCCAGCACATCGCTCGCCTGCGCCGCTTCCCGCCGCCCCCATTGGCCCAGGATGGCAAACCGCCGCCAGTGGGGGCCGCGATCTGCCGAACCTGCCGCGTCAGCAGGTAAATAAACTGGCCCGGCCCGCCTGGGTGCTTACCCTCGCGAGCCGCGTGCCAAACGTTGCCGACCCCTGACCTAGAGCTAGTCTGCACTACAAAGGCTTTGCCGATATACCTGTACCTCTTAACGGAAGGGAGGAATATACCAGCAAAAGTAATCCTTTTGTCAGTATAGTTAAACCACATCCCCAAACAACATAAGCTATAATGCAAAAGGAGTCTCTTGCTGGTATAAGATGCATCTCAATGGGGTTGGTGGTTACATAGTGCTCTCAGGGGTATGATTAACTAGCATAGCACTGCAGGCAAATCTTTGTAGTATACACCTGTCCTTAGTATGTCAAAGCCTTTTCTTCTTAATTGCTGCATCTGGGGAGAGGGGAAAGGAATATGCTAACTTCTGTTTCTTTGGGGATGTGTCTAGGTTGCTCCTACTTCTTCTGCAAGGATTACAAGATCGAAGGCAAAGAGCCAAGCGGAACAAACTGTTATGTCAGCTAGATCTCAGCAGTCCATGGTTTGTCTTCTGTTTTTTTTGTTTACAAATTGGGAGAATTAGATGTGCGTAATAACTGTGAATGTTGTAATTACTTTAAAATCCCTAGTTTTGGGTCACGTGTACTTGCATTCAAAACTTTATTGCTGAGCTGACAGTTCTAACTATTGTAAACAAGCTTTACAGATAAGGGTATAAACACTTGCTTATAGTTCCAGGGAGCTGACTGATCACATGGTGCTGCCTGTTCTTACATCCACCTGCTAAATTGCACTAAAGAAAACTAACTTAGTTCTGTATCAATCAAAAATAATTTCTTAATATTGTTTTTTCATAGAAAACAATTGCTCTACTTACCCCAGGGATGATATATGATCACAAAGTAGAGGTGGTTCATGAGACAATCCGATATCTGGTTCTCACTATGGAAATTTTTTTGAAAACGCCTGTACTAGCAAATAACATAGTTTACAAATGTGTAGGATTTCTTTCTGTATGCAGTGTAGCCATATCAGTCCCAGGATATTAGAGAGACAAGGTGGGTGAAGTAATATCTTTTATTGGACCAACTTCTGTTGGAGAGACAGAGAAGCTTTCGAGCCACACAGAGCTCTTCGTCACAGACCTGAAGCCACACACCTGTGGCTCAAAAGCTTGTCTCTCTCACCAACAGAAGTTGGTCCAATAAAAGCTATTACCTCTCCCACCTTGTCTCTCCAACGTCTTTCTGCTCAGGTCATCTTTACAAGTTTTAAATTCCTCCTTCTCCTACCAAGTCTTTCAGTAGCCATTACTTTGGCTTGGAGAATTGGTGAACTATGATGAGCCTTGCATACAGATCTTTGAAGATAAATAACCTTTCCTAACCTGTATTTTCTCATTCTACGTTACTTTCTGGCTTCATGGCATAAATGGTTTGAGGACCACCCTGAACACTAGGTGCACCGTAGGTGTTTACTTCTACAAAACAGGCCATGGATTTTTATATTCTTATACAGTGGAACAAGATCTCTTGTTTTTTAATGTCTCATTTAAAAGGTCCTCACATGTTACATTGCATACTACTCATTTAACCTTCTAAAGATGAGGGATTGAGTTAGCCATAGATATAGATCCCAGCTGGGCTCCAGGGAGTCTAAAATAGCAAATCTGATGCTTAGAATGCTAACCATTCCTTTCTTTATTCTGCATATTGCTTTGCTAATTTTCAGTGATGAAACTAGCAAATGTGTCAACTGAGCAGTTGTACAATCTGAAATGAGACCCCTCTTCAAGAATTGTAAAGACTGACTGTACACAAGTATCCCACTGCAGCACTGGACCTTTGGAGTGATGGGTGCAGGACCCAGTTCCATTTTATTTTGTCAGCAAGAATGAGTTCAGAGTTGTTTGTCTTGCACCTTTCATGCCTAACTTGATTATCACTTAATACTTTATTAACATCAAAGGATAAACTCTCTCTAAGTTATACTGTGTGCTGTTTACTTGACACCACGTACTGCTTCGTTATGACTTGCTTCTTTATGGACTACAGTACTTTGTGCATTTCAGATGCAGTTAGTTCTGACATCTTTCATGACTAACTTTCTCTGCTTTGAACAACTCTTCAAGGTTGAAACATTACAATACCGTCTTGCTGTTGGTTTAATTGAATGTTGTATTTGGACTATCTACCTTTTTTGGGCACGATCTGTATACTTTTGGGGGCAACTTAATTTGAAATAATCTTTGAAAGCGGTCACACTTTGACTCTCTAACAATCTTGTCTGACATAATGTGAACTTACATTTGAAGGATCTCTACTCATAACTTTCACTCTATGTACTAAAAGTTTTCTGAGAATTGGCATCTAACTTGCATTACATGTGCATAAAGGTCCAGCAGAAATCAGTACCCAGTTCAAGGACTCGCTTCACTCTTCACCCATCCAGTTGAGAAAGGGTCAGAAGTATAATGTAAAATTGAGAGACGTGTCTAAAATGAGCTGTTTCAGTTACCTCAATCTCTCATTTTAAACACTTAAAATCAATGAGACACTAATCAGGGCTTTCTAGAAGAGGTACAAAGGAAGTATGAAAGATGGGGAAAGAATTAGTCTTGCTTATTTTTAGAAAGGTGAAGTTTCACAAAATATACCTTCTTTGTAGATCTATGTTGACCATGCTACCAATGGGCATAGTGTGCGCCCTACCCAAACTGGACGCAGACAGACACGTGCAGACAAAGTGACTGAAAAAAAGAAAGGTAGGAATGTAAAATGGTTTGGAATGTGAAAGGGGACATTGGGTTTAAAAGGTCATAGCATTGGGACATGGATTGCCTAGCATACTACTAGCCGTGGAAAGGTGAATTTTCAGTCTAATTTACTTTTTTCCTATTTGCATTGTTTTATTTTTTTACACTTCCCTCTGCTTGAGCAAAATGGACTGCTCAGTTTCACTTTGTGAATACTGCAGGGAATGTTATTTTCAAATTGTCCTGTTAAAACTAATGAAAAACGTTGCTTATACACTTTGTAAGAGCCTGTGCTCCAAAAATAACTTGTCCACCTGATTTCCATTTGAGTCCACACTTTCAGCACAACCCAGGCAGGACTTCCCATAGTTCTTGATCTTTTAACTGAGTCATCTGTAGGTGTGCACCCTCTCCATACCAGTAGTACCTATGCCTTCCCTCTGTTCAAAGGCTAGATTTTTTTTTTCCCCCCCCAACCACAGTCAGTGAAGTTGTGCCCATCGGACCGACTTCAGCCATGCCTGATCTCATGCAAAGCACTCCAGCATCCCAGCACTTCTCTTTCTATATCCTTTGACCATTTTTCTTTCTTTGGTTGTGCCTTGAGAAGGATTTCAGATTAAGGCTGTTTTTTAATTTGACACTGGCTGTAGCTTGCTGCATGTTTTCATGCCTCCAGGGTTTCATTCTCTTTCGCTATGTCCCTATTGTACCTTCTCTTGCCCTATGTTGTGGCTCCATTGTATAGTTAGTGCATCTCTACCCAAATCATAGTTTGCCTTCATGGAGCAAAGCTGAAAGTTCTAATTATTGTGAACAATCGGTATGCAAAATATGCTCACCACCAGTAACTTCAGGATAGGTTTGTCAAAAGGCTTTAATACAGCCAGGTTGCTATTATCCAGTCCAGAGTAGGTTGCAAATTAGACTGGCAAAAGAAGTGAAATTTTTACCAAAAAGGCTGTTCAAACCAAGATAATGTGCAAATATAGGGGTTTTATTAAGTAATGTGGACAAAAATATCTGTCCATACAACATCTTGTCATTGAAACAGAAAAGCTTTAGAGATACAGATGTTAATGTAGACACCATGTTTTGCAAGTGCCACACATCCAGTGTAGTCATTTTCTGAAAAAGATGTTATAATGTGTGAATGAGTTTGTTCAAACAGACGTGCCTAAAGTGGCTCAACACCTTGAAAAATGGTTCTGAAGAGAGTAGGCTTAAATGGCTTACAGATTAAACAATTTGCCTTGCATGCCGGAGGCAAGAGTTCATACCCCTGTGAGATATTAGGGCAATTAGATAAATGTGGCTGTATTTGGTACTGGTTGCATTGGTCACTGGTATAATGTGACCCTAAGCAGCCACATACATTGAGAAATTATTCTTGCTGACAGTATCTGTCTAGTTACTGGACTGCCTGTGTGATGGCTCCATACACTTTTAAAACATGCAACATACGTTTTTAGAGACAGTGATTTCAGAGTAGGCACTGGTCCTTAAATATCCCTGTGATATTGGTGCCTTAAATACCTTAGATAATTTGTGTATAATTTTCAAACTCACTTAAAAATCTCAGTAGTTTTCAGCATGGATTGTTGTAAATTGCTGATTTTAATTATTTAAATCAGCAAGTAGCAAATGTTGATTTAAATAATTGATTTTAGTCATGCTTTCTATTAGTACTTTAGTTATTTTCTTAAAAGGTTCATAATTTACTAGATAACAATCTGAGTAAAAAGTCAGTTGTCAAGCTGCATTTGGAAATTGTAATTCAATTAAAAACTTGCACAAACCGCATTTTAACATTGTTTTTCATTAAATAAAACCACCTTAACTGTGTTGTATACATAAGGAAAAAAGTGAAACTAAAAGTATTCCTACTAAGCTTTTCTGAACAAGGGGGGGGGGAAGTACTCTTCTTTGGGAAAAACAAAATACCAACATTGACTCCATTATAAAGATGGAAAATGATATCGATACTTCGATACATTACATATATTACATCATTTTTTTAAAGCTTGACCTCAAAAGTTACTATGTTTGTCCTTGATTCTGCTTATAAAAAGCAGCCTTTAACTTGTTACTTAAAGTGTGTAGTAGAAAGGGCATGTAGATTCAGAATATTTTTTATTTAAATGGTTTTAATAGGTGATAGTAAATATAGGCCTTAGCATCGTTTGTCATAAATTTAATTGTAAACAGATTTATTTTTGTTAAAAAGCGTAGAATTTATTTTTTAATAAATCAATAACTTTTATCTACTCAGATCCTAGGCTAAAGCTTTTTGCCTGAAAAGTGTATTCAAAGACTTATTCTTAGAGGAACGATGGCTTTGTGGTTAAGGCACAAGTTTGGGACTTGGGAGGTCTGGGTTTAATTCTGAGCTGTGCCTTGTACTTCCTGTGTGAGCCTGGGCAAGTAACTCTATCAATTCCGTGTCTGTAAAATGGGGATAATATTCACTTTTTCTTTCTTTGTCTGTCTGGTCCATTTGGATTGCAAACTTTCAGGACCGGGGACTCTTACTATGCATATGTACTGTGTCTAGCGCGATGGGCTTTGATCTCAATTAGGATTACTAAGCACTGCCGTAATACATTCTGAGGCTTTGCACTGTCTTTGGCAACTCAAAGCACGCTCCTGATGCAAGGATTGATCTCTGCCCTCAGTGCTCTGTGAGCACTAACTGCATTAGCATAGAGAAAAGTCTGGCGACCTGCATCTGGTGTTGATGCCAATGCATTTACCACTGGCTTTTATAAAACCAGAACTTTGGGCCTAAATTGATTGATAATATCATTTTAATGTTGCCTCCTTGCAAGTTATGGTGAAATAGCCTTGGGAATTATGATATTCCTTGCAGTGGTGATGCAACCTGAAGTCCCTACAGCCTCAAATGTAAGAATCACCAGAGCAACCTCTACTCTGACCAAACAGATGTCAAAGCCAGCTACCACTATGAGTAAGTGAAGCAGTAAGACTCCTATATTTTTGTTATTCATAGAAAAACTATTTCAGCTTGTACAGCTAAGACTTAGTGTTCAGAGGTGGCACAGAAAACTTAGTATCAAACTGACAGAAAGGAAGGGTCTAAATGTGGAAATCAGTAATTTCTCTTATGAAAGAAGGTCTTGTAACTGCAGCCTCCATTTCAATGTTTAACTCAATATGCAAAAGTCGACAGAGTCGGGGGAAAATACAGCAATATGGAAGTTTTTATACCTTATGTTAATTAAAGGCTGGCACACTTGTGCTTTTTCTTATCTGGCTTAATGTCATACTAGTTGGTTGTATAACCATTAAAAGATTTAGGTTATAAATTATCTCTGTCTAGTAACAGAAATCAAAAAAAATACATTGTCTGATGTTGGGGTTGCTCTTCATCTGTGTTTGTACATTGCCCAGAACAGTGGGACCCCAACCTTCGGGGCTCTGAGAGAGAAATGTTTAATAATGTTATCCCTTCTTGTTCTCAAGATAGCTGTCAGAATGTAACACTTTCTTTCACGCTGCCCATTACGCATGGAATGTACCCCCGAATTAAACAGGCCACTACCACTGTTGTGATCATATGGATGACTAACATTAAGTAATCATGCATGACTTTAATCCTAGTATGTCCATTTGGCAAGAGGAAAGTAGATCAAATTCTGGACTCAAAACTATTTGACAATGTCACTTCAATCTTTAAGGAAATATTGCAGTGTTTACTTTTAGTGTTCTGTCGTTTTATCTGGGGGAAGCTGGAGTAGTATAATTCTTTAGATATTTCAGTATTAGCCCTATAAGGAGCTAAAAATCATTTCAAAGACTAACAGCTTGTGTTTTGGAGGGGGGGAAAAATCTGATATCAGTTCTTGGTAGCATGGCTCTCATCATGCTGCTAAATCCTAGAGCATCTTTTTGTATAAACTGTACAACTTTTCTTTAACTACTCCCTATCTGTAACTATTGTGATATGCCTTATTTTTTACTTGTTTGTGTTTTCATGGTCATATAATAATTTGAAACCTTCTGATGAAAGATGCTGTATAAATAAGCTATCTGTTTTAATTGGCATGGAATCTGTTCAGCCTTAGGTAACCAACAACAAAAAAAGACAGCAAGTAGAGGAAAACAGCAAAAAGAGGTCGAAGCTGAGAATGTAGAGGTATGTTACTTGATATTTTAAATATGAAAACTGAACAAAGGGTATTAACAGATTCAGGACTGTCTACAAGAAGCAACTGTACTATATAGGCACTGTAGCTAAAATAGTGACCACTGCTTTGACTCATGTCTTCATTGGTCTGCTTGCAACTTGCAGGTTAACTTATAACTACTGTTGCATTGTTTTTTTTTTTTAATTTTCATATTAATATATTAAGGCTTAACTCTTCACATTGTAAAGTTTCAGAACTTTTTGCTTACAACCAGACTTTAAATATTCGATGTGAGCAATATTAATCTAATTTTAGTATTCTTATTTAAAAGACCACTGCCCTTGCTACTTTGATCAGAAAATACTTTGTTACCATAAACATGGTGTTGATGAGATTGTATTTAAGTAGACATGGGAACTTTGTATGGAATAGGGTCTTTAGTTATTTCATGAGGAAAATACATACACTTCCAAAACAGTTTCTCAGAATTGGCATATGTAGTTTATAGCAATGTACAGATTAAGTTTGGCTTTATGCTTTTATAGAAGAGCGCATGCACCCTTACATGAGCTTTATTTGCACGTCAGTAGTTTTTTAGGCAAGTTGGGTTGCATGCAAAAATCCTAGACTTGTGCACGCACATCCAGGTATTATTGTGTGGCATTTGTGAACAAAACAGCATGTACACTTTTAAAAATAAATGGGCCTAATTTTTTGTTATAGGCCAAGCCTATTAGGCTTTTTGGGAGGCTTAGTTAATATCTATTTGAGTGTCATACTGTTGTTTGGCTTTTAACTGGTACCTACAAGATCATACTTGATTGAGATAGAGTTTTAAACACAAATGTAGCTACAGAAATGGCATGTTCAAGTAGTTTTTGTGTGAACAAATGTACAGTGTAATCATGCTCTTTCAAAAACTCCTGGTATTCCAAAATGTTTTGGAGGAGTTGTCTGGTTCAGATACTTCTGTGCATTTTCAACACCTCTGGCCAAATCTTGCTTGCTTAACCATGTGTAACCACAGTGACTTAATTACTGATCATCAGCCCTAATTTAAATTAATATAGAGGCATTTATCTGGGATATGCAGATATTCACCTTCTATATGCACACATAAAACTTCATTTGCTGCGTCATAAGGAAACAGCATGCAGAGTACCTTGTTTCTTAACTACCACTTCAAAATTTAGCATAATACTCCATTCCTCACTGAAGACTGTACTGAGAGTTAAGTAAAACTGTCTTTGAACTGAGTGAACAAGTGTCTGAACAAGCTTTTCATGCTTATATAACTGAAAAGAATTTCAGCAGTTGCCAAAAATCATCTTCAGATTGAGTATCTCAAAAATATCTGTCAGCTTTCTGTGCCAAAAGTTTAACCCACTGAAAATGGGGTCTAGAATAAGCCATCCAACTATAACACACATTCTTTTTAGGGTGGTTGCAGATGTGTATTCCGCTCAGGTGTGCTGGAGAACTTTGCCTAGTGATACCTGTAGGGTCAGTACTCTAGCCTCTTAGCCCCTCCCTGGCTTATTTAAGGGTGGTGCCACCGAACTCCCCTCAGTTCCTTTTCACCACCTGCCACGAGAGTTGGAACATTCGATGTGGTAGTTTACCTCACTCTCTATTTTTGGGAGCCTTTATTGTATATAGTTTAGTTTAGTGGTACGCTTAGATTGAGTCAGTAGTTAGGATAGACAGACAGGGTATGTCTACACAGCAAAGAAAAACCCATGTCTCGCCCATGCCAGCTGGCTCTAATTCCCGGGGCTCAGGCTGCAGGGCTCTTTCATTGCTGGATAGACTTCTGGGCTCGGGCTGAAGCCCGAACTTTGGGACCCTCCCACCCCGCAGGGCTCTAGGGTTTTTCTTTGGTGTGTAGACATACCCATAGTTTGACGAAGTTTAACCCTTGGGTTAGTCATGTGGGTTGGCTGTCCCCACTAGTGACCCCCACACGCAGTGTTTGTTGTGTCTGGGAAAAGGGCACATCTAAAGAAGGGTGTTCTGTCTGACAATCATTTAAAAAGAGAACACTGGTGACAAGCTATTTGCATCTGAAGTTCAGCACCTTCTAGAGCAGGCCATGAGTCCCCCCTTGGTACCAGGGACCTCCACAGACTGTCCAGCCCTGCACTCTCCTTCAGAGATGACATGGAATGTTGCTTCAAACACAAGGTCTAGTGCTTCACATAACAGAATGAGGGATTATTCCGAGGAAGAGGTCCAACAAGACAGACCGAGACCATTCCAGAACTCAGGGGTTTCTCTTAATCTTCTAAGAGGAGTGCTGGCTGGCACTATAATTCCTCCAGTATGCAGGATGGAGCTGGGCTGTCTCACCGCTTCCCAGTACTGCGACGAGATGAGTTGGACACTGTGCCAACTCCAGTATTGGCCATGACATCTGTTGAGTCCGATACTGATGTCAGGGTTGGCACTGACTGTACGCCATTAGCATATAAGGCAGTGTTAGACTTGCTCTGCCTTTCCTAGCCTGATTCCCCAATAATTCAAGAGCATTCGGCAGCCAGGGATGCTGCTTCTGCTGTGCCCTCTGCGCCATGTGGTCTGATTGCAGAGATGTCTTGTTCGTCAGCACTGTATTCTACTCTGCTTAAGACTCAGAATTCAGAGTTGCAGTCAACATCCTTTTTCTTAGCATCTGCACCAGTAGGCTGCTTGCTTTCTTCAGCACCGACTATGCCTTTGCTGCTGACCTCATCTTTGGGATTGGTACCTGTGATGGGTTCTTCCCTGCCCCTGGCGCCCCTCCCCCCCCGGGGTGCCGCCTGGAACTGGGGTACCACTGAGCCTGCCTGACTCACCAGCCTGGGCTCCTTTTTCACCCGTAAGGGTTTGACAAGCTGCAGACACACTCCCGGTCTCTCTTTCACCAGCACACAGGTAGGGACATATCCAGCTGCAACTACACACTGCATGGGAAGTCTCAGCTAAGGCACCTCCTAGTTCCTAAGGTATGCACCCCCCCCTTTGGAGGGTAAACCCAAAATGATACTGTCTTGCTGTACAGTTCCCAGTGCAGCGCATAAGCTTATAAAATTCCTCAATGTGGAGAGAGATAGAGCTTTCTGACACAAGTTATAATTTCCACACACCAGTTTTAGGCAGACCAAAAACAAGTTTATTAACTACAAAAGATATCTTTTATGTGATTATAAGTGATAGCAAACAGCTCAAAGCAAACTGAGCTTAACACACTAGATAGGTAGGATATGAATTACCAAATTCTCACCCTGAGTGATAAACGGGCTGATAGATTCTTAAGGTACAAGCTGCCTTGGCTTTCCCAGGTTTTTATACACAAGCTAGCAATCCCGTAGCCGGGGACCATCACTTCCCCCCTGTTCAGTTTTTATTCCTCAGGTGTTTCCAGGTGTGGTGTTGTAGGGAGAGTAAGGTACCATCATGATATTATCACCCTTTTATATCGTCTCACTTGCTGGAAAGCTCTTTTGCTGTGACCTGGGTCAAACAGCACTACACTATGGGAACGATCTCTGAGAGGTTTCTATTGTACACAGTTCCTGGGGTAATCCTTGTGCTTGTGTGCATTTCCTCAATAAGCCATTAATATTGTTTGGCCTCTTTACTGTTGTATCCAAAAGGCCGCTTGTGGGTGTTTTCAACCTCACAACATATTTCAGTAACACATACATAACCAAACTTCAAAACTTTACATACAATAGCACATACAATCCAACGAGATATTAATGTCTAGCAGATCAAGACTTTTAGAATGATACCTCACAAGGCATATTTTGTACAAAACATATCCTAATTTACAGGACAGTGGTGAATATTGGGGTGCCAAGGTGTCACAGTACCTCCCTCGTTTGCTTCAGTATTGTGTGGAATTGTGATGCCTCTTTTGGTACTGGAGGCACCAACTGCTAATTCATCCTTGGTACTGATGCCATCTCCATATTGGTTTTTGGATGAGGTAGGTAATTTGCTTGCCTCTTTGGGGATGGCTCCTCCTCTACCAGTGGACAACTTGCTGGTCTTGTCGAGACAGAGTTTAGGGACATCTTCCACTTCTCCCTCGCCTTTGAAGCACTGTTTTCGGAAATCCTCATGACCATCCTCAAATCACTGTTGGTATAGAGATTGGCACCATTCTCGCAGTAGGGATGGGGCCCCTGCCCTAGTATCTACTGGTCACCAATGTCTTATCCCTATTCCCAGTTGCCTCCTTGGAATCCTTAGTACAGTCCTTGGTCTGCCAAATCGCATACTTTGATGCAGTCCAAGGCAAGGTTGCTGATTCTGGCTGCAGTTTCTCATCGTGAGCTATCTCTATTACATGCACAGTCTGAGTTCATTCCTCCTGAGCTGGTCCAGATTGATTCTCTCATACCAGAGCTTCTATTGGCCCTGCACTCTTCCTCACCTGTGCCTGAGATTTGTAAGGATCTCCTGAGGTGTATGGCTTCTGCCTTGGGCATTCAGGCTGAGTTCATGCAGGAGAAGACACATAAGTTGCTGGATATTCTCCAGGTGTCAACTCCAGGGAGGGGGGCTCTCCAGGTAAACTAAGTCTTCTTGGAGTTTGCAAAGCCCTTGAGGAATACCCCAGCTTCATTACCACCTACAGCAAAGCATTTTGAGAAGCGCTATAACATTCTCATGGAGGGATTCAACTGCTTCTACTCCCATCCAGCCTCTAACTCCTTCATAGTAACAGCAGTAAATGACCGATCATGACAGGGGAGAGATGAATCCACCCCCAAGAACAAAGAATCTAAGAGGCTGGACTTGCCGGGGGTAGAGGGTAAGAAATGTACATGACTACCATTACAAATGTGCATTGTAAATCAGCAGGCATTGTTATCTATGGACTTGTCTTCACAAATAGCAGCACAGCTGCACTGTTGTGGCTGCTCCGCTGTCGCGCTTTAGTGAAGGTGCAGTTACTAGGCTGACAGGAGAGCTTCTGCTATCGGTGTAGTTAATCTGCCTCCCGGAGAGGCAATAGATATGTTGATGGGAGAAGCTCTCCCACTGACATAGCGCTGTCTACACTGGGTGCTAGGTTGAGATCACTGTCACTCGGGTGTGGATTTTTTACACCCAAGCGACATAGTTTACTTCTATATAGGTCTTTATGGTAGAACTGGCCTAAATATGACTTCATCAATTGAGACACTATCTCCAAATTCATGGATAACTTGCCAGAAACCTCCAGGAAAGAATTTAAGGTTTGTTGGAGAAGGCCATCTGGCGGCCAAAACTTCATTGCAGTCGGCCCTGGATGTGGCAGACGCCTCTTTTAGAATTACAGTAGAACCTCAGAGTTATGAACTGACCAGTCAACCTAGCACCTCATTTGGAATGGAAGTATGCAATCAGGCAGCAGCAGAGACCAAAAAAAAAGCATGTACAGTACTGTTAAATGTAACCTCCAAAAAATAAAATAAAGGGAAAACTTAAAAAAAAAATTGGCAAGGTAAGGAAGCTGTTTCTGTGCTTGTTTCATTTAAATTAAGATGATTAAAAGTAGCATTTGTCTTCTGCGTAGTAAAGTTTCAAAGCTGTATTAAGTCAATGTTCAGTTGTAAACTTTGAAAGAACCATAATGTTTTGTTCAGAGTTAAATATTTCAGAGTTATGAACAACCTCCATTCCCGAGGTATTTGTAACTGAGGTTCTAC
Source organism: Terrapene triunguis (assembly GCF_002925995.2). Lineage (NCBI taxonomy): Eukaryota > Metazoa > Chordata > Testudines > Emydidae > Terrapene > Terrapene triunguis. The sequence continues at coordinate 12,193,582 of NW_020664540.1, forward strand.
TGTATGGCATCAGCTGTGACTATGAGAAGGGTCTTGTGGTTGCAGAATTCTGGCATAGTTCCTGATGTTCAGCAGTGCATCGAGGACTTACCTTTCAATGGTCACATTTTGTTTTTGGAGAGAACTGACGAACTTTACATTTTGTTTAAGGACTCCTGGGCCACTTTGTTTCTTGAGGGTTTAAACCCCGGCCACAAGGAGGCATAATTTCGGAAGTCAGCAGCGACAGTATCGCTCACTGCCATTTTTCTGGCAGTCATCCTTCCCTGTTAAGCAGCAGGACTCCTCTAGGAAAGGGCATAGATTGCAGAGGAAGAAGCCTTCTGGGTCTAATTTTAGCTAGTGAGCCCAGCCCATTGTCCTCTGTCGAGTAAGCAGACATTTTGACTTTCAGATCCAGAACAGCATTCCATTTGTGACTTCTGTGCCCCATCTCTTCAGTTTGGGGACAGGCTGTCTTGCTTTTATGGTGCTTGGGATACAGTAACCCCTGACAAATGCGTCCTAAGCACCTTCAGATTATGCCATTCAGTTCCTCTGCATCTCTCCTACCCTATCCGTCCTCAAGAACCCCTCTTGCGAGCCACTGTTTCTTCAGCTGGTCTAAATTCTGTGTGCTTAGAGAGAGCTATAAAGAAGGTCCTGCTGAATCACTGGGGAAAGGGATTCTCTTCCCAATATTTCCTGGTCCCCAAACCCAAAGGAGGGATGAGGCCAATTCTCGATCTCCACAGTCTTAACAAATACATCAAATATGTGGGATTCTGTATGGTCACTCTAGCAATGATCCTTTTTTCATTAAATCACAACTGGTTTGCTGCCCCAGATCTTCAAATGCTTATTTCCACGTGGTGATTTTCTCAAGCCATAGAAAGTTTCTGAGACTTGTCATGGCAGTCAACATCAGTACGCTGTGCTTTCCCTTGGCCCGTCCTCAGCTCCTCATGTTTTTACCAAATGCATACCTCAGGTAGTGACTGCATACCTCAGGAAAAGAGCAATTCACATCTTCCCATATCTGAACAACTGATTAGTGAGGGTCAAGACAAGTCCTCTCGCATGTTCAGTTCACATTGTTACTCAGGGTTTTCAGAACCCAAAGCAGTGGTAACTTAACTGTTTCAATTCAAGCGATGTCAGGAATAAATCAATGGGAACACAGCGCTTCTGGCTGATGAAAATTGATAAAGTAAGCATGCTCTTATCTAAAACTACTATTTATTAGATGTAAGCACACAGAGACATAAACAATAGGTTTAGAACATCTCAAATAATTACCTAGAATCTGAGATGGTAGTGAGTAATTAGCAGCAGGTCAGCAGTAGCCACTAGCTTTCCTGCCGGGGAGTATGGCGTCAGGAAAAAGTCTCTCATGATAGCTTCAGAGAACTGTTCCAAAGTACACTCTATTGTCTTTTTATAACTAACCTTTACAAAACACATAGCTCATAGTAACCCCTACTGGGTCATCACCTCTCCTAACTTCAATAAACTACTTCTCAACAAAACATTCCTAACAGTCTTAGTCATAATAAGCTTCTATATCAAAGGCGCCCAAACTCGATGTCTCCATCCACTTATTTTCTTTCAATCTGTTTGTTGAGTCTTTTCTCCACTCCCATTGTGGTTAGCAGAAACTGCAAGCCTACAGCTAGTATTTGACCTTGCCTCCAGAAGCACGGCTTGTCCAAATTAATCCTTAACTGTGTGGTGGTCTATTTTATTAATTCATGGTGACTGAATGCACACAACATGGTTGCAATTAGCTTGATCAAATTCTGGGGTAACATTTCCCCTCAATTCCAAGGCAACAACACTGCACCTTTTCAATTATCTGGGTCTGATCTTAAATGCGGGGAGGTTGGACATTAATACTAACTCAAAAAATCAAGTTCATTGGGGCCCTCCTAGACTCCATAAGATCCAGGGCATTCCTACCAAATGAGCAATTCCAGGCAATTCGTCACCTATGTCTGTCTCTGCTTTCACACTTCTACCATCTAAGTGTGCCTAAAGTTGTTGGGTCAAATGGCTGCATGCACATACATGGTCCAGCATGCAAGATTTCACGTTCGTCCTCTTCAAATCTGGTGGAAGTTGGTCTATTGCCCAAATTGTCCGGTATTGGATGGGCTGGTCCAAGTGCATCCAGTGGTTCTGAACTCCCTTCAGTGGTGGACAGTTCAAAGTATACAAAGGTGTTCTCTTTGCTTGTGTTCTCCCCACGTCCCCTTAGATGGGATCATAGTTACAGATGCTTCCACAATAGGTTAGGCAGCACATCTGGGGGAATTGAAGATACAAGGTTTATGGACAGAGCAGGCAGCATCTCTTCATATCAACATTGTGGAGCTTCGGGCCATTTACAATGTATGCAAGGTATTTCAAGTGCAGATTGGGTCACAGCAATTCACATACTCACTAACAACATCACCACAATGTATTATGTGAACAAATGGAGGAAACCACTCCCATCAGCATTGTCAGGAGATGATAAAGTTCTGGCAGTTCTGAATCAGAGAACATCATTCCCACTGCTCCTCGTTTACCACAGGCCCAGTGTCACTCAGCCGATCGTCCTGCAGGAATTTCTCCCAGAATCACAAATGGTCTCTGAAGAGCAGTATACTGAGGTCCATATTCACAGAATGGGATATTCCTGCTATTGACCTGATTTTGACAGAGGACAAGAAGTGCAATCAAGTTTGCCCTCGAGCAGGTTTCAGTCCAGATTCCTTAGCCAATGCCTTTCATGTGAATTGGGGATCAGCATTGATGTATGCTTTCCCCCTGATCCCACTCATTCCTCAACTCATTCTCAAGCCAAGGATGGATCATGCCAGACTAATTCTTATAGCACCAGTTTGGCCAAGACAATGTTGGTTTTCCAACCTCCTCAGTCTTTGTCCACCCATTCCTCTTCCTTATTGACCCGAACTATTGACTCAGTTCCATGGTCAGATTTCACATCCAGCACTGAGCAGTCTGTCCCCAGCAGGAATACTAGTATGGCTAGATAAAGAGAGCTGTTCAACAGATTCTGCTTAGCAGTAGAAAGCCCTCTGCTAGGACCTATCTATTTGGAAAAGTGGAAACATTTTCCCATTTGGTGCCTATCCTGGGGGATTCAACTGATACAATCCTGCATTCAGGACAACCTGGAGTACCTGTTACATCTTCAGTCCTCTGGTCTGTATCTCAGTTTGTTGAGAGTCTGTGTGACTGTGATTTCAGCATTTCATCCTGAAGTCCAAGGACAATCAGTTTTCTTGAACTCCATAGTAGTCAGATTTCTGAAAGTGGTCACTTGTCTCTTTCTACCAGAGAAGGAAGTGAGACTTAATACTGTTAGCCTCCCTTATGGGTTCTCCCGTGGCAACTTGTTCTCTGTCTCTCCTAGGCAGAAAGACAGTGTTTCTTGCAGCCATAACTTCTGCAAGAAGAGTTAGTGAGCTGTAGGGCCCTGATGGCAGACCCTCTGTATACTCACTTGTTCAAGGACAAGATTGCCTTGAGACCTCATCCTAAGTTTTTAGTCTCAGGGGGTGTCACTATTTCATCTTAGCCAGAATGTTTACTTACCTATATTTTTTCCAAAATCTCATTCAAATGCTAATGAACAGTGTCTTCATTCCTTGGATGTGAGACAATGCTTGGCATTTACTTGGAAAGAACTAAGCCATTTTGTTTCCTTGTCTTTTTGTTTCCTTTGCGGATTGCAAAAGGGTCAGGTGCTCTCTCTGCTGGCAATTCCAAGGTGAATAACATCCCATGTTACAACGGCTTATTATGAGATATCTCAGACCCCGCCTCTGCAGAGATTGAGCCCATTTGACAAGGTCCCAAGTGACATCGATGGCATTTCTCAGTGACATTTTGATATTGAATATTTGCAGGGCTGCTACATGGTCTTTCATACATATTTTTAGCAAGCATTATGCTGTTACATCTGCATCCAGATCAGACATGAATTTTAGGAAGGCAGTCTTGCTGTTACTCTTTAAGGAGACTTCAAGCCCCACTTCTTTCTGATATTGCTTGTGAGTTACCTGAGTGGAATACATGTCTGCAACCACTCAAAAAAGAAGATTGTTACTTACCTGTACAGTAATTGTTGCTCTTTGAGATATGGGTGCAGACTTGTATTCCCCAATCCACCCTCTGTCCCCTCTGCCTCAGTCTCAATTCTTGTCGTTCGGTATGAAGGAAGTGACGGAGAGCAGGGCCACACTGCCCTTAAATAGCCTGGGGAGGGGCTAAGGGGCAACAGTCGCAAGCACCATCCCTTTGGGTACTGCTAGGCAAAGTTCTCTAGCTTTGATGCACTTGGCATGCACATACCTGAGTGGAATACACCTCTTCACCCACATCTTAAAGAACAGTTGCAGTACAGGTAAGTAACAGTCTTTCAGGACTCCAGTGCTATAATTAGGATGGAGGCCTTCATTTTGTCTATAGCTTGGCTAATGTGCCTAAGTATTGGCAGTACACTAACCCTGTAACATCACTAATATCTAAACACAATGGGGAAGTTGAGGATGAAATGTAAGCCTCTAATTTAAAAAAACAAGGTAATTCAGTTAAAGTAAATAACACTACTTCTTCGAGTGATTGTTCACGTCCATTACACATTAGGTGTGTGCGTCGCGTGCACGGACGTCGGAAACTTTTTCCCTCAGCGGCTCCCGTCGGGCCGGCAGGGGTCCCCGCCTCCCCCCGCCAGAGCGGCGCCCCGCTCTAGCGTATATATATCCCTGCGGGCCCGACCCTCCCTCAGTTCCTTCTTACCGTCCGTGACCGTTGGAACAACTCTTATCTCTCGCCTGAGTGTGTCCCTTAGCGTTAGTAGTATCAGTGTTAATGTTAGCAGTTATCAGTTCTTTAGTAGATAGTTAAGCTCCCTTTGTTTTAGGTGTTTGGTCAAATCCCAACACCGGCCCTGGGCGGCGGGGCATGCCGCACGCCCAAGGCATCAAGGCTTGTGCCACGTGCCGCAAGCCTATGCCGATTAGCGATCCCCACGACTCGTGTCTCCGTTGCCTGGGGGAATCGCACCAGAAAGAGTGCTGCAAGATCTGTAAGGCCTTCAAGCCCAGGACTAAGAAAGAGAGAGACTTTCGACTTAAGCAGCTACTCATGGAGGCTGCATTACAGCCCTCCACTTCGACGCATCCGGCCGCGGCACCGTCAGGCTCGGTGCGGAGTGCCCCGGCATTGATTCGTGATCCTGCACTGGTGGGGCACCCTAAGCCTACGGCACCAAAACAGCAGGACCGCCCCCGGCACCGGTCATCTTCGCCGACTAAATCGAAGGGCCAACTCAAGGCCCGAGGACGCTCCCCACATAAAAAGGTAGCACCCGTGAAGACCTCGAGTGCACCCAAGGGCATTGCTGCCCCAGGACAGATCCTGGTGCCAGTGGCTCTGGCGCCGAAAGGCCCGTTGAGCCCCGGGATTAGCGCATCGAGTGAGGAGGGAAGGGCTGGAGGAGCTTTTGGAACAGCCCTCCACGCCGGACACGTTTGAGGCAGCAAGGGACCTCCATCGAATTGTCCGCGGAGAGCCCCCTCCAGGCCCAAGACAAGCATCCGGAGCCGACACCGAGACTGCCATCCAGAGGCAAGCCGGCAATGGTGCGCCCATCAGGGTCACCATCTCGGCACCATTCACGGTGCCGATCCCGGTCGAGCTCCGCCTCGGTGGACTCCCGGCTACCCTCGGCGCAGAGAGCCTCACTGGCGTCTGGCCCTAGCAAGCGCCCGGCACCGGTCCAGCGTTCCCCAGCTCCTTATTCGAACAGGCACCAGGACGTGTCAGTCACGCGATCCCCGAGACTGACCACTAGCAGTCGTTTCCGGTCCCGAGGGCACCGGTACCGGTCCAGGTCGACAAGGCGCCGGTCCCGGTCACGGAAGCACCGCTCTCCGACCCCGGACCGGCACCGTCCCACAGCACCACCGTGGCCCTCAAGGTCACCGTCCATGGTTTCTGAGGCAGACTCGGGCCATTCCAGCAGATATTTCCACAGGGCACCAGCCAGCAGGGAACACCAAGCCGCTTGGCACCCACAGTGGGGCCCGCCAGGACAGTGGCCGTTCTGGACTCCGTGGGCCTACCACCAGCAAGGCCCCCTGTCCAGGGCCTCGAGATCCGGCCCCTCGGGACACCGGTCCCGCTCCCCGCAGGGGCGCCCCTCCTCTCACAAGGAGGCCACGGTCTCCAGACCACCGGAGCAAGAGAGAGCTGACATGGCACCGAGCCCGGTACCGTCTCAGGCCCGCTCAACTGGACAGACTCCAGAGGAGCTCCGAGCCGGTGAGGAGTTGCAGGAAGGGTTAGAGGAGGAAGCACAGAAGGCCTTAACCTCTTCCTCCTCGCCAGATGAAGCCGTGGCGGGCACGACAGTATCAGGCCCTCCCCCGATTGACCATCGGGCGCACCAGGAACTACTCCGCCGAGTAGCCCTCAATTTGGAGTTACAGGCAAAAGAGACGGTAGAGCAGGAGGATCCTATGGTGGACATCCTAAGCCTTGAAGGCCCCTCCAGAATTGCGCTTCCACTCATAAAAACGGTACAGTCTAATTATAAGACAGTATGGCAAACACCGGCTTCCAGTGCACCAACTGCGAAGGGCGTAGAGAGGAAGTACTTCGCCCCCTCCAAAGGGTTCGACTTCCTCTTTTGTCACCCGACACCCTGTTCGCTGGTCGTATCTGCGGTCAATGAACGAGAGTGACATGGCCAGCAAGCCCTGGCCCCCAAGGCCAAGGAGGCAAAGCGCTTGGACTTGTTTGGTAGAAAGGTCTACTCGTCCGGGGGCCTCCAGTTAAGGATCGCTAATCAGCAAGCGATTCTGAACAGGCACAATTTCAATTCTTGGGCATCAGTCTCCAAGTTTAAGGACTCCCTGCCCCAGGGTTCACAACCCGAGTTCGCAGCCATAGTGGACGAAGGGAAGGCGGTAGCCAAAACCTCTCTGCAGGCCTCCCTTGACTCCGTGGACACAGCTGCCAGGACAATCGCGTCAGGAGTCGTGATGAGGCGCTCAGCATGGTTACAGGCTTCAGGCCTTCCACCAGAGGTGCAAAACACCTTGCAAGACCTCCCGTTCGAAGGATCAGGCTTGTTCTCAGACCAAATGGATGCCAGGCTACATAGCCTCAAAGACTTCCGAGCAACCCTCAAGTCATTGGGAATGCACACCCCAGCGACACAGAGGAAACCTTTTAAGCCCCAACCACCGCAGCAGAGACAGTACCATCCTCGCCCCCAGGCAGGAACCATACCGCAGAAGGGGCAGGGACAACAGGCGTAGGCGAAACAACACGCCTAACCAAGGCCAAGGCAAGCCGCAGCCTGGCAACAAGCAAGGATTTTGAAGTTGCGATCGAGGACAGCGTACCGACCCTCATGCCGGATCCTCCCCTATGTTTCAGGGACCGTTTGTCCCATTTCTACCATGCTTGGTCCCATATAACATCAGACCGTTGGGTTCTTCGCACGGTGGAGGTGGGATACACCCTTCAGTTCTCCTCGCCCCCTCCCTCCCACCCCCCATCCCCGCCCCTCTTCAGGGACCCCTCTCACGAGCAACTCCTTATACAGGAGGTGCAGGCCCTCCTCAGAGCAGGGGCGGTGGAAGAGGTCCCTCCAGACCTAAGAGGGAAAGGGTTCTACTCCAGATATTTCCTTATTCCCAAAGCAAAAAGGGGGTCTCCGCCCTATTTTGGACCTTCGCAAACTAAACAAATTCTTAGTGAAGGCCCGCTTTCGCATGGTCTCCCTTGGTGCTATTATCCCATCCCTGGATCCGGGGGATTGGTACGCTGCCCTCGATATGAAAGATGCGTACTTTCACATCGCCATCCGCCCTGCTCACCGGCGGTTCCCGCGTTTCATCAATCAACCAACACCATTTCCAATTTACGGTCTTGCCCTTCGGCCTAGCAACGGCCCCTCGAGTGTTCACGAAATGCATGTCCGTGGTGGCAGCCTTTCTTCGAAAAAGAAAGATGCGGGTATACCCGTACTTGGACGACTGGCTCCTCACGGGCAGGTCAGAGGACGAGGTCCACTCCCACGTGGCACTGGCGTTACAGGTGTTCCACAAGCTCCGTCTACTGGTCAATGTGCCCAAGTCCTCACTGATCCCCACGCAGAGACTGGACTTCAAAGGGGCAGTCCTGGACTCGGTGGAGGCACGAGCAACTCTTCCAGTTCCCAGGTTCCTGGCCATTCAAAGAGCCGTAACCTCCATTCAACAATTTCCCACGACCACAGCCAGATGCTGTATGCAACTCCTGGGACACATGGCGGCTTGCACACACGTAGTCAGACATGCCCGCCTGAGACTCAGACCGTTACAGCTGTGGCTAGCCCAAACATATCGCCCCAGCAGAGACCCCTTGGACCTGGTAGTGACAATCCCAGCTCGGGTGTCGAACTCCCTCCACTGGTGGCTCGATCGACAGCAAGTTTGCGAAGGGGTCCCTTTCGCTGCACCACAGCCCACCCTGACACTAGTAACAGATGCGTCAGACCTGCGCTGGGGGGCACACTTAGGGGACCTACGGACCCAGGGCTTATGGTCCAGGGAGGAAAAGTTGCTCCACATCAATGTAAAGGAGTTAAGGGCAGTTCGCCTCGCCTGCCAGACCTTTCACGCTACCATAGAAGGCCACAGCGTCAGTTCTGACGGACAACACTACCGCCATGTTCTACATAAACAAGCAGGGCTGGTCCCGATCCTCTCCCCTCTCACGAGGCGCTCTTCCTATGGGACTTCTGTATAGCCCACTCAGTCCAATTGGTGGCAGCATATCTTCTGGGGGTCCAAAAACGGGTTAGCAGACCGCCTCAGCAGGTTGTACCACATGCACGAATGGACGCTGAGAAAGGACGTCCTGCATTCAATTTTCCAGAGGTGGGGTTTTCCCCAGGTGGATCTCTTCGCCACCAAGGACAACAGCCAATGCCCTCGGTTTTGTTCATTCCAGACCCTCAGCCCAGGCTCATTGGCAGATGCCTTCGCGATTCAGTGGGGCGGGAGCCTGAGGTACGCCTTCCCACCATTCCCGCTCATCCACAGGGTCCTGCTCAAGACCCGCAGGGACAAAGCGACAATTATTCTTATCACACCGGCGTGGCCACGCCAGCATTGGTTTACGACCCTGCTGGAACTGTCATCGACCGCCCCGATTGCCCTACCCCTGCACCGAGACCTCATCACGCAGGACCGGGGTCGCCTACTCCACCCAAACCTACCGTCGCTACATCTCATGGCGTGGAATCTCTCTGGCTAAACGCTACAGAGAATAGGTGCTCCCACCAGGTCCAACAAATTCTCCTTGGTAGTAGGAAGCCCTCCACAAGAGCGACCTACCTTGCCAAATGGAAGAGGTTCTCCCACTGGTGCGAGCCTAATCACATACAGCCTCTGCAGGCCTCCATCCCATCAATACTGGACTACTTGCACCTCAAGCATCAAGGGCTCGCCCCCTCCTCAATTAAAGTGCATCTGGCCGCCATATTGGCGTTCCACCCGGGAGAGTTGGGTTTTTCGGTATTTTCCAACCCCACAGTAGTCCGATTCCTCAAGGGGCTGGAAAGGGTGTTTCCCTACTCATGCCCGCCGGTCCCTACGTGGAACCTTAACCTGGTCCTAACTAAACTCATGGGACCACCCTTTGAACCCCTAACCTCTTGCTCTCTCATGCACCTCTCATGGAAGGTAGCGTTTCTAGTGGCCATTACATCGGCTAGGAGGGTATCGGAGTTGAGAGCCCTCACTTCGGGACCCCCTTATACAGTTTTTTATAAGGACAAGGTACAGCTGAGACCGCACCCCAAATTCCCCCCTAAAGTGGTCTCACAATTTCATATGAGGCAGGACATTTGTTTACTGGTGTTCTTCCCCAAACCCCATACGGACCCAAGCCACTGTAGCCTGCATACCCTCGATGTCCGTAGAGCCTTGGCATTCTATCTGGAACGGACCAGGCCATTCCGCATGTCGACACAACTGTTCATTGCCGTTGCGGAGAGAATGAAAGGCCAGCCTATCTCGGCTCAATGATTATCATCATGGATTGTGCTTTGCATCCATACATGCTATGAGCTCGCCAACGTACCAGCCCTGGCGATCAGGGCTCACTCGACTAGAGCCCAAGCATCCTCGGCGGCTTTCTTGGCGCAGGTTCCACTCCAGGAAATCTGTAAAGCGGCCACCTGGTCGTTGGTGCATACATTCACAGCCCATTACGCAGTCCATCAGACCAGAGAGGACAGTGGTCGGTAGGGCTGTGCTTCAATCAATCGTTACTTGACTCCTACCCTCTTCCAATGGTAAGCTTGTGAGTCACCTAATGTGTAATGGACATGAACAATCACTCGAAGAAGAAAAAAACGGTTACCTACCTTTCGTAACTGTTGTTCTTCGAGATGTGTTGTTCACGTCCATTACACTTCCCACCCTCCTTCCCCTCTGTCGGAGTCACCGGCAAGAAGGAACCGAGGGAGGGTCGGGCCCGCAGGGATATATATACGCTAGAGCAGGGCGCCGCTCTGGCGGGGGGGGGGACCCCTGTCAGCCCGACGGGAGCCGCTGAGGGAAAAAGTTTCCGACGTCCGTGCACGCAACGCGCACACACCTGATGTGTAATGGACGTGAATAACACATCTCGAAGAACAACAGTTACGAAAGGTAGGTAACCATTTTTTACGGAGGATTAGATCTAAATTTAGTCTTCTAGAGCAGTGGTTCTCAACCTTTCCAAACTACTGTATCCCTTTCAGGAGTCTGATCTGTCTTGTGTACCCCAAGTTTCATCTTACTTAAAAACTTACTTACAAAGTCAGACATAAAAATACAAAAGTGTCACAGCACACTATTACTGAAAAATTGCTTACTTTCTCATTTTTACCATATAATTATAAAATAAATCAATTGGAATATAAATATAGTACTTACCGTATGTACTCGTTCATAAGCCAAATATTTTTGATAAAAAGCGACCCATCAAAGCGCAGGGGTTGGCTTATAAATGGGTCTACACCAAAATTTGATGATTTTAAACTCTATGGAATCATTCAATTGAATATCTAATACATTGTCGTTTTGTTTACCTGGAGCGTCTGCATGTATGGAGCCCCCCAGCTCCCTGTGACGCCACTTCCCGCAGCTCCCATCGGCTGGGAACGGCGAACCGCGGCCACTGGGAGCTGAGGGGCTCCGTGCCTGTGAATGTTCCAGGTAAACAAAACGTCCAGGCCCGCTAGCGGTTTACCCTAACGGGCCAGGAGCCACAGTTTGCCAACCCCTGAAATATAGGGTCGGCTTATGAAAGGGTCATACAGTTTTTGCTATTTTTACCTATCCATCTTGGCGGGGTCGGCTTATAAACAAACGGGCTAATGAAAGTCCTGTAGTACTTGCAGTAATATGGACTAAAGTTGAAATTGAAGTGACAATAACCTCAACTTTATTTCTACTATAAGAACTGGTTTGAATGTTTGCTTTGTCTATCTTGTGCTGTTACAGGCACATAAACATGAAGTGGAAGGAAATACTTTGATGGATCAACTAACTGAAGTCTCTGTCAGTAACTCTAAAAATCCAACATCAGAAGTTCATCAGGAAGAGACCCTGCTAGAAAAGGAAAACATACCGGTGACACATATTCCAGTTCCAGTGAGACAGAGAACATGTTCTTTTGCTCCTCAGAACTTTGTGTTTCAGCCCCTAGATGGTTTAACAACTTATAAAGTTACACCCATGACTCCTTCCAGGGCAAATGCATTTTTGACACCCTGTCTCTCCTGGAGCCCTATGAAAATTGAAGCGTAAGAACTCCCTCTTCTAATGACTTTGCTTCCATTACAGCTTAGACCTTGTTGATGAAAAGGGATTCAAATTGCAATGGCAGTTCTGCTGTGGAAACCTGTCTAATATTAAACTGTAGCAGCATGTCAGTTGAAGGATATCTGACATTTAATGAAATGATTTCTGATCATTACCCACCAAGCCTATATTTGACTGTGTAGTGGTAAAGGAAACCATGGTCTATAATCATGTGCCTTTAGGAGTAGAGCTCTCTGCAGTCTCTTGATACATGCTATGAAATACACACTTGTTGCTTTTTAGTAAAAATAGTTTGACTTCTCAAGGCACACATGTTTAACATTTAGATTTGATTAACTGCACTTAAAAATGCCTTGTTCCTGTAATGTAGTAGATTATTGGCCATGTTAGCCCATTTTAAGGCATGCCAAGTAACTGTTTCTAACTTTTCTATTCCTTAGTAATGTTTCTAAAGAAGAATCAAGAAAAGAGTGTTTGTTAAAAAGTCAAGCTCCACCTGCTCAGGAAGGGACTGATAAAGGCTCTCAAGAACAGCAAATTGGTACAAATTCACTGAAAGTGAAGAATGGTATAGTATTGCGATTCACATTTCATGTAATCCTCTCTTCCTTGTTTGTCAAGTGCAGTGTCCTGGTGATCAAATATCCTTCATATATTTTTCAGAATGTGCCACAACCAAGACGCAAGATGCTATGCAGAGTTCACATGAAACTAGTCCAGTGTCTGCAGATATCTCTGCAATTGAAACCAAAGCAGGAGAAACAGATCATGACGTTCCCTATTTCAGGTTTGTGTTAAGATTAGCTTCTTACCTGGCTAACAAGACTTCAGAACAGAGCACTAAAAACTAGAATATCCATAAAACACAAACTCAATAAGTCACTTTAAACTCTAACAACATCAATAGTAAGAGGTTTTCTTGGTAGCTGGATAATCTGAGTCATGTTTAACTCTCATACTGGCCTTTCCTAGAGTTCTTAAAGCCAGTGACAAACCATCTCTTAAATGTTAATTTGGAATAGATCAGTGTCTTTATCTTCCTATATGTACCAAGCAGATGTTAATTACTATTCTCTTTTTGTGCTTTGTATTATATACATATTGAATAAAAACAGAATTTAAAGTGATGAAGACTAATGCCTTCTTAACCCTAGGAGAGCGAGAGGAGAAAGTTCTCTTTTTATCAGTCTCCAAGACTGGCTGCTTAGGCTTTTATAGCTTGCTGGTATAGTCTATCAAACCTCTCCTAGAGCAGAAAGAAGAAATGTTTCCCTCCTAGTAAGAGACTAAGAGATAACACCAGCAGCTGCAAAAGTACTAATGGCAGTTAGGGAGGATCAAATTTTACTGTAAAATATAACAGAGGTTGGGTAACTCACTTTTCTTTTCTTTTTAAGAAACGTTCTTGCCTCTGAGACTGAGAGGCTGATGTCACACTGTCTCCAGTGGGATGGAAAGTTTGAACTGGACATACCAGAGGATGGTAAGAGAACAAACATGTAGTAGGGAACGGAATGGGTTTCATCCCAACCCTGTATTGTCTGATCACTGGGGGTGGGGGGAAAAGCATAATTTATTTTGATTGTATGGGCCAAATTGCATTGGTTGAGACACATGAAAAAACTGTATTGGGCAAAGTGTAGAGTTTGTCCAGAATATTTTTAAATGTTAGCATTAAAGCTCACATAGAGTGTCAGAGTTTTAGGCCAGGAGGGACCACTGGGTAATCTAGTCTCACTTCTTGTATAGCACCAGGCCACCAACCCCACCTAGCACCCACACATTAACCCAACAACCGAAATGAGACCAGTCTTACAACCCACAGGACACTAGACTATTAAGAGCCACAGGCAGAGACTAGGAGGGACTGAGGTACACCAGTGACCAAGGCCCCCATGATGGCAGGAAAATGATTAAGTGAGAGATACCCAGATAATCCTGGCAAGTGACCTGCACCCACATACTGCAGAGGAAGGCAAAAAAACCCCAAGATCTCTGTCAATCTGATGTGGGGGGAAATTCCTTCCCAACCTCACATATGGTGATTAGTGATAGCATGATCATTTAAGCCAGAACCAGCAGACCAAGCACCTGAGAGAGAGAGAGAGTGTGTGTGCTTGGTGCCACCTCAGAGCTCTGGCCACCCCGCAGCGTGCCATCTCCAGCGATGGCCATCTTCTGATGCTTCAGAGGAAGATAAATAAAAACCCTCCCAGAATAGCTGTGGGGTGGGGGGAATCCATTCCTGCCCCCTTCTGGTGGCCAGCTGAAACCCTGAAGCATGAGATTTAGGATGCAGTTTGCTGACACTAACAAAGTAAATGGAGTTGTCCACCAAAACAACTTGTCATTTTCAAACTTTGCCCTTTGTGTGACTTTTACACACACACACACACACACACACACACACACACAAAAGCATGAAACATAGCCAAGCTATAGAATAGCTTTTAAACCAAATTTAAGACTTAACATAGAGTAACTGTTCTTGTTTGGGGAACATGAGTCCAATGCCATAGTCAGACCTCCTCTTTTAAGATCTCTGGAGGTTGTGCTACTTCTAAAAGTATCTAGCATGCCTAGAAGAGTTGCATATACGGTGATTGGCTGCTGCTCCATATGAGCTGTTTTGAAATATTGCTCTGGATGCAGTGAATCTGAAGTCAGGTTATACAGGAAGCGAATTCTGGCACTCTACACTATTAGACATAAATAGATTAAACCACAATAACGGTAGAATGAAATGTTCTTTTAATGTGTATCTTCAACTGTTAACTTGTTATCATCAGCAAAAGATCTCATTCGGACAACAGTTGGTCAAACGAGACTGCTCATAGCAGAGAGGTTTAAACAGTTTGAAGGACTGGTGGATAACTGTGAATTTAAACGGGGTGATAAGGAGACGACATGCACAGATCTGGATGGATTTGGGGATATGGTTAGTTTTCAGGTATGCACTTAAAATGTTAAACTACAAGAAAACACAGAACCTCTACGAAATTCATGTGAAACTTCTTTCAATCCACTGTGTTCATTTTATGGAGGCTGCATTTGTAGATTTTTCAGGCCCTAATGTATTCTGTGTACACAAAACAAAACTATAGGTGCTGGTTTAGTAGTCTAATGGTAACCTGTACACTGTAACACAGCTGTGACTGTGTGGTCACAGCTGTGTTACAGTGTACAGGTTACCATTAGACTAGATCTTTTGAGAGAAGTGGGGAAGAGCATCTTCCGTGTGTTTCAGAGAGCAGTAGTGAAATGCATTTGAGCCTGGAGGAAAATGAGCCTTTCCTAAACTGGAATTGCTTCTTTTTGTCCTTTTTTTAACCCAGCAAATTTATAACTAGTCAAATCAAAAGGCAAAAATATATTTAGCTTGCAATGACCACCCAAGGGAACTGGAGTGTGTCCTTGGATTTTCTCAGGGAAATGGGTGGGTCTGCCACCTGGAAAGTCACAAGCACTTGGGAAGAAACCTTTGGCTAATGCAGCCAACTTTGTATATGCTGAAAGAATGGAATATGCTACACACACCTATTTGGTTGCTGGAAAGGCAGCAGAAAACCTTTACCTAGGAGGAAGCATAAGGGTGCTGTGGAGACAAACTTGGCGTAAAAAAATCCCCAGCTCTGCCCAGTTCTCCCTCACTACTCAGTCACTCGCACATGCTGTGAGTGAGAGGTGAGAGGAGAACTGGTGGAATCAGATGCATGTTACCTCAGAGAACCAGTTCACCAGGGACGGACCAAGTGTTGTAACTCCAGACTGACCAGGGACAGCAAACTCCTTACCAGATTCAAAGACGAGCCAAGGAGATGGTACTATTGTAGTACAAGTTTGTGTCCATAGTCTCAGGATGTCAAGAGCAGGGACTGAACAGGCTAGGAGAAGGAATCTAGGAAAGGAGGCAGAGATGTAGCAAATCTTGCAACAACTCTACACTAAAAATGTTTCCTGCCTAGCGGAGAGCCTGCACTTCTGGGTGTTGCCGTTGTAGGTACTGTTGCACAATAATGTGTTCCACATAGCCCTTAAGCCTAATGATTTCTAAGAAAATTTCTTTGACACAACTTCATTTGTCACTCTTTATTTCTAATTCAGCATGTGAACAGTAGGCTGTAAGCAGACTACTTTAATTCTAGGTGTTGGATTTCCTGAAGGTGATCCAGTGTTTTCTTTCATTGGATCATCCAGTGTGACAAGGACTGTTTTGAATAAACCCAAGTATCTTGGAATCTAATGTGTGTATATTAGTGTTAGTCACATCAGCTATGTTAACTGGGAGCCAGCGATTCATTTCTCCTACTAGAATCTGTTGGTAGTTGAGCCTGCTTCTGTATTTAATTGGAAAAGGTACAGAAAAGGGCAACAAAAACGATTAGGGGCATGGAACAGTTTCCATATGAGGAGAGATTAATAAGACTGGGACTTTTCAGCTTTGAAAAAAGAAGACTAAGGGGGGATATGATAAAGGGCTATAAAATCATGACTGGTGTGGAGAAAGTAAATAAGGAAGTGTTATTTATTCCTTCTCATAATACACGAACTAGGGGTAACCAAATGAAATAAATAGGCAGCAGGTTCAAAGCAAACAAAAGGAAGTATTTCTTGAGACAATGCAGTCAACCTGTGGAACTTTTTGTCAGAGGATGTTATGAAAGCCAAGACTATAACAGGGTTAAAAAAAACTAGATAAATTCATGCAGGATAGGTCCATCAGTGCCTATTAGCCAGGATGGGGAGAGATGGTGTCCCTGGCCTCTGTTCGCCAGAAGCTGGGAATGGGTGAAAGGGGACGGATCACTTGATGATTACCTGTTCTGTTCATTCCCTCTGAAGCACCTGGCATTGGCCACTATCAGAAGACAGGATACTGGGCTAGATGGACCTTTGGTCTGACCCAGTATGGCCGTTCTTATGCTTTTAATGTAAAGGTACCTAAATACCCAATAAACCACCTGTTTTATGCTTAAAAGACATTTGATTGAAATAAGTTATGCAGCTGTAAATCTAGTGTATTTTGACCATAACCTAGTTGTGCAGCAGTCTTTTCTTGGATCTTCAACAGGTAGAAGATGTGAATAAAAAATTTGATAACCTGAGTAAACTTCAAGAGAATGGTTGGCAGCCAGTTAACATCCCAAGCAAAAGAGCCATCAAGGTATGTGCAACTCCTAAAAGTCTGCTCTAAGACTTAACATGTAACCATTTTGAACAGTGCTAAATAGAATATTTGTAGTATAAGGCTACTATGCCTCCTGAAGCCCTGCTCATTCAGTTTTTCCTCTCTAAATAAAACCAGTAATATTAGAGAACTCCTTTCAAAAAACAGTCTTCACCCTTTCACCCCCACCCCCAATTAACTGGCAGTAGTGACCTATAGTTTAGCCTTTTCTGGCCCAAGGAATTGGGACTAGGAATTGAAATCTTGACTCTTGCACAGAGAACCACAGCAAAGGCATACCATCTCTTAAGGCTTGTCTACACTACAGTTATGTTGGTATAACTTATGTCGCTCAGAGATGTGAATAAGCCACACCCTGGAGCGACATAAATTACACAGACCTAAGCACCGGTGTGGACAGCACTATGTCGGCAGGAGCTCCTGCCGACATGGCTACCCCCTCTCGCTGGGGTGGTTTTATTATGCCAACAGGAGAGCTTTCTCCCATCGGCATAGTGTCTTCACCAGACGTGCTAGCGCAGTGCAGCTGCATCAGTGTAGCTGCACCGCTATAGCACTTCTAGTGTAGAGTAGGCCTCAGAATTAAAATAGGTAGAGAGCCTGTAATAAGGCAGTGGCTTCCTCAGGACCTGACAGGGAGGGACCATTACACTCCCCAGGGTGGGTGCAGGCAAACCTGCCCCGCCCCCCACACAGGAAGTGTAAGGGCGGGGCAGGAAGTATAAGAGGAGGGCCCTACAGCTCAGTTGCAGGTGGACTGGGGAAGGAAGTGGACGACTCCCCGAGAGCCACACCCTGGGCAAGACCCAGGACTGGCCATGGAGTAGACCGATGCCCTACTGACCCAAGAGGCAAAAGGCCCCGGGGAGACATCAGAGGAAGCACTGCAGGACAGAGCCTGGTGGCAATGCAGCAACGCCGACAGAGTTGGGTAGGAAGTAGCTCAGGGAAACCAGATCTTGGTCCAGTTGTGCTGGCAGGGCACGAGGCAGTGTTTCCCTACTGACCCAATTATGGGACTGTCCGCCACTGCTACGGCCCTGAGCTGGCACCTGGTGGAGTAGGGTGGGCCCGGGTACCCCTACGCCCTGCCACTGCCCCACCTCTAGGGCTGGCTACATACTGTACTCAGCCTAGGCCAGAAGGCCTGCATCAGAGACTTCTGGGTGATTGCTTGCCCCAGGCAGGAGGCTGAGGGCTATAGAACTTTTATTTGCTCTGCTCCACCCAGAGGGCCAGAGCTCAGAGACAGCTGTTGTTGTTTGCCCCAGCCAGGAAGCTGAGAGCCATAAACTATTGACTATTGCATCCACACTCAAAGTGCCAGAGCCCAGACCTACTGCTGTTTGCCCCTGCCAGAAGGGGGTGCCACAGACCCCGAGAGGGAAGGCGGCTACAAAGCCACAAACTTAAAGTGTAGTAGCTAACATCTCAGTTGTACTCTAGAGGAAGGACTCTTGTCAATGCAATATTAACTCAGTTTGCTTTTTCGGGTGAGGTCTTTGCAGTCATGCCAGTGGCAAAAGTAGAAAGTTATGGGTGACTTTGCTAAACCTGTGCTGTAAATGCTAAACTGTAATAAAGGGGAGTAAATGTAGGACAGTTCCACTATTGGGGTTAGAATACTTCTGATTTTTTGGGTATGAAACAGTCTGACGCTCCAAAAACATAACTGTTAAAGTATTTAATACAGTCTGCCAAGTGGAAGGTAGGTAATCGCTTCCAGTGACTCATTGGACTAACAGTCAGGCTGTGTGCGTTCCACAGTTTGGCTGCAGAATCCATTCTTTGCTGCAGAATTATGCACCAGAATATAAGCTTCAAGTTAAAAAATTGTTGGACCATTGTGGTTAGGAAGAGAAACTTTACAGGTAAGCTAGTAGCATCCCTTTTGCTGTCCTGCATCTCTATCTCCTGGCCACTAGGAGTCTCTGCAGCCCACTGCTTACAAGGACATGAGCAAAAGAAACCCCGATTGCCATCAGCAAGGTGTTAGGAAGTTTTGAACTCTAGGCTTTTACTTCAACACTCCTTGAAAAGAAATTGTTCTGCTCTTTTTGTCCATTCCCAAAACCCTGAAATAGTTGAATGACAGTAGAAGAGATCAAGGGCATGAACAGGGATGATCTTTCCAGCGATTAGATTCCCCATCGCCACCTTTGTATGGGCACTATTTACAGTGGCCGGCAGCTCCAAAGATGTTCTTGTATAACTGCCTTTTGTCTGTAAGCTTTAAGATGTGATAGAGATTCTCTTTTACAACGTTCAGAAGAAAGCTGTCCCAAGTGGGATATCTAAGCCGAAACAAGGGGCTGCTGGAAGAACTGCTGCCCGAAACCGGATTGCTGCCATAAGAGCAGCCATGAAGGAGAAAATGAAGCAGGGAGAGACAGCAGCTGACTCAGCAGCCCAAGAGATGCCAAAAGAAGAAGAAAAAGTGGTGTTTGAGGCAGGATTTTTCAGAATTGAAAGTCCTCTAAAATCTTTTCCAGGTTGGTGTGATATTGTTTTTGTCTTATCATTTTTCTGTGTGAGCTCATATGAGAGCATGGTGATTGTTTCGTTTCACCCACATAGTTGTTGTTGGGGCATTTAGGGTTTGTCTATACTGCACTCGCGGCTGGCCTGTGCTAGCTGACTTGGGCTCAGGCTGTGGGGCTGTTCAGTTGTGGTGTAGATGTTCTGGCTCCGGTTGCAGCCTGAGCTCTGGGACCCTTCCACCTTGCAGGGTTGTAGAGCCCGAACCTGGATGTCTACACTGCAGTTAAACAGCCCCGCAGCCCGAGCCCTGCGAGCCCAAGTCACCTTGTGTTGTGGGGGGTGTTTATCATTGTAGCAGTGGAGATATTTCTACAGGTTTTGCATCTGTTCTTGCAGGGGTCTGGTGCTGCTTTGAGTTGTTGTTGTGTTCTAGTCTGTGGGGCTTGCTTCTGTCAGGTGAAGCAGTTAAGACTATGAACATGACCGTGTCCTTTTAAACCTTAAGGTTTAAAAATCTCCATTGTTAATAAAACCAGAGATAAAAGTTGAAATTAATTAATACAAAAATGTGTACTGTATAATTTGTGCTGTTTATACTTCAGTTGGTATGTATAGTAAAACTGACTACAGTACTTTCTTATTCCTACTCAGTTTCAGATTCTGGTTCTCCTGTACTAGCACAGCTGTAAACTGCAAGGGAATGTTAAAATCCAAGATGTTTACTAGAATACTTGAAAGATTTTTTTTCATGTTTTGTAATTTTTTTGGATTTAAACTATGTTAGTGACCTATTCACCTTTGTCTATATTCTACCTGGTAGAATTCACAAGAAATTTATTCTTAACTTGCCATCTGAATAAACGACTTAAGTTCAACAAATAGAAAAAATAGCAAATTAGAAAGTGTTTCTAATCAGAATTTTGGTCACTGAATTTGTCCCATCTTATAGAAACATTTCCCATCTAATGAAACTTTAAACACATTTTTCAGCTTTGCCTTCCAAAACACCTGGCAGATCTTCCCAACGGATTTCTAAACAACTGACAACTCCAAGATCAGCCAGTAGAACTTTGCGCCAAAGCAGTCTTGCCATTCTCTGCAGCTCTGAGGACACTGTTGCAAAACAGACTACACCAGCAGCCAGAGGCTTTCATGTTCCACAAAATCCTAACAGGCTCCAGGCTCCTACTAGAAAAACTCTGTTTGGCAGCACACTTGAACAAAGGTAGACACTTGAATACAGCTTCATTCTAACTTCAGTTGCAGCAGAAGTTACCAGTTAACTTTTAGCACATACAATTGTCAATATTAACGTTTGCTAAATCTTACCATTAATTCTGCCTGGGTAAAAGATGTCAAGTCCTTGTTTTCCTCCCTCCACTGACCTAAAGCGAATCTTAAGGCTTTGCATCTCAAATATAACTTCATTGTGCATAAGTATACATTTACTTTCTGTCCAGAAAATGAGTTGTGTAGTGAGTAGTGACAAGGACCTGACCATGATGGTAGGAGGGAGAACAGCACAATAAAGACAATGCGTTTCAAGAAGGCGACTTTAGCAAACTCAGGGAGTTGGTAGGTAAAATCCCATGGGAAGCAAGTCTAAGGGGAAAAACAATTGAAGACAGTTGGCAGTTTTTCAAAAAGACATTATTACGGGCACAAGAGCAAACTATCCCACTGCGTAGGAAAGATAGAAAGTATGGCAAGAGACCATCCTGGCTTAACCAGGAGATCTTCAATGATCTAAAACTCAAAAAAGAGACCTACAAAAAGTGGAAACTCGGTCAAATTACAAAGGATGAATATAAACAAATAACACAAGTATGTAGGGACAAAATTAGAAAGGCCGAGGCACAAAATGAGATCAAACTAGCTAGGGACATAAAAGGAAACCAGAAAACATTCTACTGATACATTAGAAGCAAGAGGAAGACCAAGGACAGAGTAGGCCCGTTGCTCAATGAGGGGGGAAAGACAATAACAGAAAATGTGGAAATGGCAGAGGTGCTTAATGACTTCTTTGTTTCGGTTTTCACCAAGAAGGTTGGTGGCGATTGGATGTCTAACATAGTGAATGCCAGTGAAAATGAGGTAGGATCAGAGGCTAAAATAGGGAAAGAACAAGTCAAAAATTACTTAGACAAGTTAGATATCTTCAAATCACCAGGGCCTGATGAAATGCATCCTAGAATACTCAAGGAGCTGACTGGGGAGATCTCTGAGCCATTAGCAATTATCTTTGAAAAGTCATGGAAGACGGGAGACATTCCAGAAGACTGGAAAAGGGCAATTATAGTGCCCGTCTATAAAAAGGGAAATAAGGATAACCCGGGGAATTACAGACCAGTCAGCTTAACTTCTGTACCTGGAAAGATGATGTTTGCAAATTGATTCCTTAATTATTTGCTCCACCTAGAAGTTAATAAGGTGATAAATAACAGTCAGCATGGATTTGTCAAGAGCAAATTGTGTCAAACCAACCTGATAGCTTTCTTTGACAGGGTAACAAGCCTTGTGGATAGGGGGGAAGCGGCAGATGTGGTATATCTTGACTTTAGTAAGGCTTTTGACACAGTCTTGCATGACCTTCTCATAAACAAACTAGGGAAATACAACCTAGATGGAGCTACTATAAGGTGGGTGCATAACTGGTTGGACAATCATTCCCAGAGAGTAGTTATCAGTGGTTCATACTCATGCTGGAAGGGAATAATGAGTGGGGTCCCGCAGGGATCGGTTCTGGGTCCGGTTCTGTTGAATATCTTCATTAATGATTTAGATAATGGCATAGAGAGTACACGTATAAAGTTTGCTGACGATACCAAGCTGGGAGGGGTTGCAAGTGCATAGGATAGGATTGGATTAAAATTCAAAATGAGCTGGACAAACTGGAGAAATGGTCTGAAGTAAATAGGATGAAATTCAATAAGGACAAATGTAAAGTACTCCATGTAGGAAGGAGCAATCAGTTGCACACACATAAAATGGGAAATGACTGCCTAGGAAGGAGTACTGCGGAAAGGGATCTGGGGGTCATAGTGGATCACAAGTTAAATATGAGTCAACAGTGTAACGCTGTTGCAAAAAAAGCAAGTATCATTCTGGGATGTATTAGCAGAAGTATTGTAAGCAAGGCACAAGAAGTAATTCTTCCGCTCTACTCCGCGCTGATTAGGCCTCAACTGGAGTATTGTGTCCAGGTCTGGGCACCACATTTCAGGAAAGATGTGGACAAATTGGTGAGGGTCCAGAGAAGAGCAACAAGAATGATTAAAGGTCTAGAAAGCATGACCTGTGAGGGAAGATTGAAAAAATAGGGTTTGTTTAGTCTGGAGAAGAGAAGAATTAGAGGGGACATAAGTTTTCAAGTACATAAAAGGTTGTTACAAGGAGGAGGGAGAAAAATTGTTGTTCTTAACCTCTGAGGGTAGGACATATAACTAAACTATTGTTGTATGTAAAGTAAATAAGGTTTTTAAAATGTTTAAGAAGCTTCATTTAAAATTTAAATTAAAATGCAGAGCCCCCCAGACCGGTGGCCAGGACCTGGGCAGCGTGAGTGCCACTGAAAATCAGCTCGCGTGCCGCAGGTTGCCTACCCCTGGTCTAGATAATACTTAGTCCTTCCTTGAGTACAGGGGACAGGACTAGATGACCTCTCAAGGTCCCTTCCAGTTCTATGATTCTACGATAACTGCAGAACAAACTATGTAATGGGGTCAAGGTTGGCTATGCCAAAAGCTGAGAATGGTTAGAGAAGACTGAATGTTCAGGTTCTTCTTCGAGTGCTTGCTCATGTCTATCCACCGTAGGTGTGCATGCTCGCCACATGCACCAGTGCCGGAAGTTTTTCCCTTAGCAGTACCCGTGGGGGGGGGAGCGCACTGCTGTGACCCCTGGAGTGGCGCCTCTATATCACGTTATAAGGAGAGCCGCGCACTCCCCCACCCTCAGTTCCTTCTTGCCGCCAGTGAAGGTGCGTCGGAATTTCTTGCTCCAGCTCTGCTGCAGCCTTTCCAGTTGATCTTAGTGGTACCTTTAGCTATTATTAGTAGCTCGTAGAAAGTAGTTTTCAGTTGTTAGAGCGGGCCCGGGGCATGCCCAGTGCCCCAGGCTTCAAGTTGTGCGACTCCTTTCGCCATTCCATGCCAAGGAGTGATCCGCACGCTGAGTGTTTCCGCAGCTTCGGCGAAACTCACACGAGTGAACGCTGCAAGATCTGCAGGTCTTTTAAGCCACGAACTAAGGAGAGGGACGTCAAACTTCGCGCTCTACTCATGGAATCGGTGCTGGCTCCAACTCCAGTATGCCGAGCGGACTTGGCGTCTGGCACCGCATCGTCGGTGCGCAGCGAAGCCCCCTCCCCCAGTCAGCACCACTCCCCTTCCAAGAAGCAAAGGAAGAGCTCGACTTCGCAGCAGTGCCGAGAGAAGGGAGGGGGAGAGGCTGGTCCCGCGTTGGGCAGCCCTTGGTGTCCCCCCGGGCTCGAAACCTCTGACTCGTGCTGAACGGAGTAGCCCGGCAGCGTCGACATGCGACTCTCCTGCGGTCTGGATCCCATCAACACCGGAGGCTCAACGGGCCACTCGAGACATTTTGAGCTTGCCGGTGCTCGGGGCGCCACAGGTGGCAGGCCACCGGTGGCAGGCCCCCGGTCCTGAGGCAAACCGCCACTGGGTGCTTGACAGGCCTCCCCGGTACAGCGCGGCTCTCAATCCGAAGCCCACTCTCTACCTCATTCGGCACGCAGCGACAGGTCCACTCGCAGCTCGCCTCCACCACCCTCAATACCAGCCAGGTTACCTGGTTCGGTGCCATCTGGGCAGGAGTCTCGGGGTCCCTCCACGCAACAGCGGGCGCAGGCACCAAGATAGGCATCGAAGGCGTTCCTCTTCACGACGCAGCTATCGTAGCCGGTCTCGGGGTGACCGACGTCCACACTCCCGCTCTGTCAGACATCACACATGGGGCTCCCGCCGCGCGTCACCGGCACCACGGCACTGCAGCGAATCTCGGAACAGTACTTCCGGGGGGTGCCGGTCCTCGACATCGAGCGCCCGATCCCTTGGAAGACAGCATTGTAGGCACCGTTGCTCCCACCGCTCCTATGGTACCGTTTGGTCGGTGGTGACCTCTGCCTTGGCACCCAGCCGCCCCTTGCTGGGCCGTACCCATCAGCCGGACCAGACAGCACCACCTGGCCTGCAGCATGGACACTGGCAAGAGGCCCCATGGCGGGACAATGGTGTCAATGGGCCCCGTGGCCGCCGATGCCCACCCAGCCAGGAACCCGCTTGGTGGCTGGGGCGTCCGGGGCCCCGTCAGCCTTGCTATCTAGGCCAAGGGACAAATCGACAGATCATGAATTGTCGGCTCCGTGCCTGGACTCCGACCTGGGGGTTGATGCACCGGCTGCAGCCCACAGCCCCGTGCCCACCTCCTCTCCTGCACCGGATGATACTATCACGACGCCGCCACCCTCTGCTCCACAGGAAGACTTCATGGCGCATCAAGACCTGCTAAAGCGGGTGGCGTCGAGCCTCCAGCTGCAGGCAGAGGAGATGGAGGACCTGTCCGATTTCCTTTTTAACGTACTGTCCCCCTCGGTACTGGGCCGTGTGGCTTTACCCCTTCACCAAGGAGTAGCCAACATCTCCAATGCCCTATGGTTAACTCTTGCCTTTCTGGCCCCGATTTCCAAGAAGGCTGAGAGGAAGTATTTCGTGCCAGCCAAGAACCACGAATACCTCTACTCTCACCCGGCACCTAACTCTCTGGTGGTGGAATCGGTGAACCACCGGGAGCGGCAGGGCCAGCCCGCGCCCACACCCAAGAATAAAGACGCCAGAAGACTAGACTCTTTTGGTAGAAAACTACTCCTCTTCGAGTTTCCAGCTCAGGGTGGCCAACCATCAGGCCTTACTGAGCCGATATGATTTTAATTTATGGGAGTCCCTGCCAAAGTTCGAGCCATTCCTCCCAGAGCGGGATAGGAAGGACTTTAAGGCATTGGTGGACGAGGGGGCGACGGCAGCCAAAGCAGCCCTGCAGGCAGCGTCGGATACGGCAGCTCGCTCGATGGCCTCCGCGATCTCCATGCGCAGGGCGTCGTGGCACCTCCTGTCCGGGCTTTCGGCGGAGGCCCAGTCCCTCATGCAGGACCTGCTGTTCGATGGGAAGGTCCTGTTCACCAAACAGACGGACGTCAGGCTGCACGGGACGAAAGGCTCTCGTACCATCCTGCAGACCTTGGGCCTCTACGTCCCTCCGGCTAAGGACAAGGCCAAATCGCAGACGTCAGCTCACCCTGCCAGAGCAGATATGAGCCACCTTACAAGAGGCCGAGAGACCAGAAGCGCCGGCCTCAACAACAGTCCCGCTCTGCCCCACAGCCGGGGCCCTCTAAGGGCAAGAGGCAGGGAAAGAGGTGGTTTTGATTATTTGAAGGGGGGGCACCAAGGCAGTTGCCATGGAAACCCCCCTACTAAAGTTTGTGTTCGGCAACCGCTTGTCTGCCTTCCGTGGGGAATGGTCACGAATAACCTCGGACTGCTGGGTCCTCAATACCATTTCCAAGGGCTACACGTTGCAGTTCAGTTCACCCCCGCCCAACCACCCCCCCATCCCTGGTGGGCTCGGGGGACCCAGAGCATGTTCACCTCCTAGGTCAGGAGGTGGAACGACTACTACACCTGGGGGCAGTGGAGAGAGTGCCAGTAGAATTCCAGAGCAGGGGCTTCTACTCCCGATATTTCCTGATCCCAAAAGTGAAAGGGGGTCTCAGGCCCATCCTAGATCTGCGGAATCTCAATCGGTTTATGGTCCACTCCAAGTTCCACATGGTGTCCCTGGCTTCTATTATCCCCTCCCTGGAGCCGGGGGACTGGTACATGGCCCTGGACCTTCAGGACACGTATTTCCACATACATATTTTAGAAGGGCACAGGCGCTTCCTCCGTTTCCTGGTGGGGCCCAACCACTACCAGTTCACGGTTCTCCCATTTGGCCTATCCACAGCGCCCAGGGTATTCACAAAGTGTATGGCGGTGGTAGCGGCCTACCTTAGACGAGAAGGGGTCCAGATGTTCCCATATCTGGACAATTGGCTTCTCAAGGGCAACTCACCCTCTCAGGACCTGCTCCTGTCCACATGCGCCAATCTCGGCCCGTTGGTAAACAAGACCAAATCAATACTAGTCCCCATGCAGCATATAGAATTCATAGGGGCACTACTGGACTCCTTAAGGGCCACAGCCTCTCTCCCAGTGGGCAGGTTCAAAACCCTCAAAGGTCTCATCGCCTTGGTCACGACTTCTGGTGACAACAGCAAGGGCGTGCCTTCAGATCCTAGGACACATGGCGGTGTGCACGTATGTGGTCCACCACGCCAGGCTCCAAATGAGGCCCCTCCAGCTATGGCTAGCCTCTCAGTTCTCCCAGGCCCGGGACAGCCTGGACAAGGTCTTATGGTACTGACCCCAGTAATCGCCTCCCTACAATGGTGGTCCTCCCTGGGCAACATGCTCCAAGGGGTTCCTTTCCAGGAGGCGGCCCCGTCGATAGACCTGGTGTCCGATGCGTCGGACTTGGGCTGGGGAGCCCAAATAGGGAACATGCAAACCCAAGGGATGTGGTCAGCCTCGGACCTGTCCCTCCATATAAATGTCAGGGAGCTCAGGGCGGTACGGTTGGCGTGTGTAGCTTTCATCACGCAGCTTCGCGGCAAGGTGGTCAGAGTCCTTACGGACAACATTACCGCGATGTTCTACATCAACAGGCACGGTGGGGCACGATCCTTGGCCCTCTGCCGGGAAGCCTTGAGCCTGTGGGAATTCTGTATAGCCCACAACATGTCCCTGAGGGCTTTCCGCCTACCAGGCGCCCACAATACACAGGCCGATCGCCTCAGCAGGGTTTTCTCCCCCTATTATAAGTGGATGCTCCACTCGGAGGTCACTCACCGGCTCTTCCGAGAGTGGGGAATTCCCCATGTGGACCTGTTCGCGACCCGCCAGAACCAGCATTGCCCCTGATTTTTGTTCTGGGGGGGTTGGGGAGGGACTCGATCTCAGATGCCTTCCTCCTGTAGTGATCGGACCAGCTTTTCTGTGCTTTTCCACCGTTTCCCCTTATAGGCAAAGTCCTAGAAAAAGTGAAAACAGACAAAGCACGTATCCTCCTTATCACCCTAGCCTGGCCCCGTCAACACTGGTACGGGGACCTACTGGCGGCCCCTCCGAGGAGGTTGCCGCTACGCCTGCACCTCCTCTCCCAGGACGGGGGCTGCCTCCTTCATCCCAATCTGGCCGCTCTCCACCTGACAGCATGGCTGCTCAGTGGCTAGACGAGGAGAGGAGGTGTTCTGAGGAAGTAGGCAGGTCTTCCTGGAAAGTTGGAAGCCGTCCACACACCAGACGTACCTGGCGAAGTGGTCCCGATTTTCCAGGTGAGCGGGGGAGTGGGGAGTCTCCCCATCATCCGCACCACTCCAGCTTATCCTCGAGTACCTCCTGTCCCTTAGGACCCAAGGGCTGGCACCCACCTCTGTCAGGGTACACTTGGCGGCCATATCGGCCTTCTACCCGCCGGTGCAAGGGCACTCGGTCTTCTCCCATACTATGACCTCCCGCTTCCTGAGAGGCCTTGACTGTTCATTCTCGTATGCTAGATCCTCTGTACCGCAGTGGGACCTAAACCTGGAATTGTCCCGTCTCACGGGGCCTCCCTTTGAACCTTTAGCCACGTGTTCCTTGTCTCACCTCTCATGTAAGGTAGCCTTTCTTGTAGCAATCACATCAGCCCGATGTGTCTCAGAGCTCAGGGCCTTGACCTCGGAACCTCCATATACGGTCTTCCACAAGGGTAAGGTCCAACTTCGCCCACACCCTGCATTCCTCCCAAAGGTGGTTTCCGCCTTTCATATGGAACAGGACATCTTTCTCCCCGTGCTCTGTCCCAAGCCCCATTCCTCCAATGAGGAACGCCACCTTCACACGCTCGATATGCGTAGGGCACTAGCCTTCTACCTGGATCGGACTAAACTGTTCAGAAAATCCTCACAACTCTTTGTTGCCTTGGCCGAGCGTATGAAGGGGCAGCCTATTTCCACCCAGCGCCTTTCTCGCTGGATCGCCTCGTGCATACGCACGTGCTATGATCTGGCAGGGGTTCCCCCGCCACTGATCGTCAGGGCGCACTCAACGAGAGCTCAGGCCTCATCGGCTGCCTATGTAGCCCATGTTCCTATCCAGGACATCTGTAGGGCTGCCACCTGGTCTTCAGTTCACACGTTCCCTGCGCATTATGCGATTGTCTCCCAAACTAGGGATGACGCTGGGTTCGGCAGAGCGGTACTGCGTCCCGGGAACTTGTGAACTCCTACCCACCTCCAACAGAGAGAGCTTGGAATCACCTACTGTGGAATACACATGAGCAAGCACTCGAAGAAGAAAAGACAGTTACCTGTTTCGTAACTGGTGTTCTTCGAGATGTGTTGCTCATGTCTATTCCACATCCCACCCTCCTTCCCCTCTGTTGGAGTTGTCCGGCAAGAAGGAACCAAGGGTGGGGGGAGAGTGCGGCTCCCCTTATAGCGCGATAGAGGCGCCACTCCAGGGGTCGCAGCGGTGCTTCCCCCCCTCCGCCCCCCCCACGGGTACTGCTAAGGGAAAAAACTTCTGGCACCGGTGCACGTGGCGTGCATGCACACCTACTGTGGAATAGACATGAGCAACACATCTCAAAGAACACCAGTTACAGAACAGGTAACTGTCTTTTTTCTCTTTCAGTGGCTCCCCACTTGCAGAAGAACAATGCTCTATGACAGATGGTGCAGCAGAGAGAACTAATGTGAGTTGTGTCTTCATTGACTAGTGCGTGTATGTGCCTTAAAGATCTATCTTCAGTATATAAGAAACTGTTAATGTTTACCCCATAAAGCAGTGGATACCATGGATTCTAAATCAGGAGAATGTACTTTCCAGTTCCTCCAGAGTGTCTGAAAGTTCGGAGAGGTGTTTGCATAGGATCATTAGTATTGAATGGCAGATTATCTTAAGCTTTGTTTCTTTATATGGATCTACATTTAATCCTTTTTGTGGCCAATTGAGTCCAACAACTTAAAGCCATTCTCCTACAAACTGCTAAAAATCTCTTGCATTGATTTTTATCCTCATAATCTACTACACTTAAAAGAGCAAGCAAAGAGTTTTCTTGCTGTTCAGTTGTTTCACCTCTGAGAATGTCTAGATGCTATATTAGCTTTACCTGCATCTAACTTCTCCATGAACTTATTCCACATCACTGTCTGCAGAAGGGATCTTGTATATGAAACATTTGTTCAGTTATGACTGCCCCTCTTCTCTTCCCCCAAGAAGTTTCTCATAGCTTTTCTCAGGGAGATAGCCTTGCCTCTGGGACTTTTCAAGCTTAAGTATTGCTCAGTAGGTAGTTCTGTGCTTTGAGGAAACAATGTAGCAAGAGAACTAACTGATTACCTAAAATACTCTTCAGACACCTCTGCTGTAAGTGTAAATTGTTTTCTTCAGGGAGGGAGAATTGACCTTGCATTTTCCTCTTTAAAAGCTTGTCAAAGAAGCACCAAAGAAACTAGATTTCATCTGAAATAGATCGTAGCAATGGATTTACAGAGGCCACCTTTTGTTTTGTTTTTGTTTCTTTTGAAGAGTCTCATGTGTAAATCTACTAAACTCTAACAAATTATCCGTAGACTAACTCCAATCCACAGGCCTTGTATCTTAACAATACACATGGTGGAGTACCATCTTCCATGATCTCTTGGCCTGCACGTGTCCTGGCCCTCATGTACACTTTGTGCTTTCTTTCCATTTCTAAAGTTGATCTATTTTTTTAATGAAGACAAAACAAAAAGCACAAAACAGAACTGAGTACTGATTTATGTCTCTCTTGCGATCTTACTTTCTACTTATCCCATTTAATTCTCCAGGAAACAAATGTAGCTGGCCTGGAGGTGTGTTTACGCCCAGATGAAAGGAGCCGTTCAGGTCCTGTTGATTCTCAAGCATTGGAAGATCCTGACACTAAAATAGAAATGCCAGATGTTACAGAAGATATGGAACTGTCTGCTACAGATCTTACGGGTCAAGACATTGTCATGCGCAGCCCAGAAAAGAATGCCCAGTCAGAAACTGATTTCATTCAGGCTGAAAAACCACACACACCAGAATATAAATCAGGTGGGTTTCTTTATAGTTATTTCACATGGTTTGTGTTTTACTACTAGGAATTTACAATTCGAATAAGGCTTTATCTGACAATCTTAAGCTTATTAATGGACCTTGTTAACACATGAACTTATTGCTGCAGGACTATTAGTCTCTCTAAATGGGGTGCAGTGTCAGTGTCTATTTGATATTTGCACTGACATCCTTGTATTATACTGAATGCACAACAGCAAACAACCATACTAATCAAGAGAGGGTTTTTTTAATTGTATAATCTTCAATAGGGTGTGTAATCCCACTATAAAAAGCGGAAGCAAAGGTTGATAGATGCTATGAAAACAAACTGAAGTCAGGAATAAGTGCAGAAAATGTGTAGCTTTTCCAGCACTATCAAGCAATGCAGTGTAACTTTTAAGTTTTGAAATGTCGTCTTATTTTCCAGATCTTTTGCATAGCGATTTTATCTCCAGTGATGGAACTCCCTTTGACGTGGTAAGTTCACCTTTAGTCTTACTTGACTAAAACAATCCATTTACATGGCAGCACCATTAAACTTTCTTATTAAATGGCATTTGTAAAATTTTCTGAACTACTGCAATGAATTCAACTCCATAAAAAGTCAGTATCAAAGACCTAGTTACTCTAGTGCAGCGGTTCTCAAACTGGGTCGCGACCCCCTTTGAATGGGGTCGCCAGGGCTGGCTTAGACTTGCTGAAGCCCGAGCCCCACTACCCAGGGCCGAAGCCCGAGGGCTTCAGCCCTGGGTGGCAGGACTCAGGTTACAGGCCCCCTGCCTGGGGCTGAAGCCCTTGAGCTTCAGCTTTGGCCCCCCTACCTGGAGCAGTGGGGCTTGGGCTTTAGCCCTCCCACCCAGGGTAGTGGGGCTTGGGCGGGCTCAGGGTTCGTTTCCTCCTCCCCGCCCCAGATCGTGAAGTAATTTTTATTGTCAGAAGGGGGTCGCGATGCAATGAAGTTTGATAACCCTCACTTCACACTTCACTGCTCTAGTCCATGCTGCCCTTTGTGGTGACTCAGGAACAGCTTAGGTGGATCCAGGATAAAATAGCTCCAGATTTTTGTAGAACAGTTGTCTAACTCCTGTCAAACTGCTTGATCCTTGACTTGGTCAAACTACCAAATAGCCAGAAAATCCAATTAGTCTGAACCCTTAGTGATCTTCTCCCTCCTGAAAAGTTGAGGCATGATAGCTAACCAGGTGAAGGCTTATTTCCTTCTGTTAATACCTGATAAAAATGGATAATATGCTCCTTGCTTTCTGCCTTCATCTGTCCTTTTCCTTCCCTCTTTCATACGAGAATGCTTCAGGTCTCTATTCTATCTCTGCCTTGGTAGCTCTAATATTTTCTAGGGCTGAAGTTGTCAAAAGAGCCCCAGGGGAAAGTTGGTGTCCAAATCTAGGGGATTTGGGTGCCCAGCTCCCTTGGCTCCTCTGAAGATCCCACCTTGCATGTGGATTGCTACTGTAACTGGTCCCCTTCTCTCCAAAACTGAGCTGATATTTAAACTCTCCTTATGTGATTGGAAACAAGCCGGCAAAGTGCTGGACCAAAGAGGGGGCCCCAGTGACATTGGTAAATTGGTTTTGGGTTTTTTTTAATTCGTGGCTCTTGCTCTGGAAAAATGTGCAGCACAACAACTATCACCACATTTGAGTCAAGCACTCCATCCAATACTTAATATTTCTAGTAATTCTGCACCGTTCAGCACTCTTAAGGATTCTGCTAGCAAAACCTAGGTTTTACCTTTAAACTTGTGTATTTTAAAGCTGTGATTAGTGCCCATAGTACTGAATGAGGGAATGAGAATTCCCTTAATAAAATCCCTTTGTCAAAACATTGTCCACCACCTCTTGTCCCAAGGGCTTATACATGTCTACTATTCATAGACACCTGCACCAGGCATAAACAATTGATTGACAATGACAGTTCCTGTCAGTCTGGCATTTAAATCACTGTGCTAATCAGTAATCTGCTGCTGTAATATGATTTAGTGAATTTGTTATGTGCTGTAGACTGGATAACTGTTGCTTGAACTCTCACTTCACACTTTAATTTCCCCTACAGCCAAGCTTGAATTGCAGCCTCCCCTTCACGCCAGTCAGGAATGAAGCACAGAAGTTTGCAGCAGCTGAAATACACAATGATCTAATTGTATTTTCTCCTTTGTCTCCCCCCTCTGTGGAAAAATGAAGACTGACTTTGAATTCAGAATGTGTAAATTACACGAATTGAATACATAGAGGGACATCTAAAGTACCAGGATATTACCTTTGAGAACAACTGTGTACTGAGTAAATGTGTCTAACCTGGTATTTAAATAGTAGAGCTACTTATTAAAAACGTTTTGTAACATTTTTATGAAGCAGATGATGTTGCAATTTGATAACTGCTGTACAGTAATAGCTAGGGAGGCTGATAAGTAGGCTTGTTGTATCCATAGTGACTTGCATGATGACGCTCCTATTTAGGGATAATATATCATGTCTAAGCTTCCACACATGTCCTATCCACTTCAAAATATAAATATTTTATTCAGTTTTTGCTTTTCTCCTTCATTTCTTTCCTGGCCTCAAAAAATAATTTATGTACAAAAGATGGGGCGTACTGTGTGCAGTCATTGTTACAGTTCTAGCCGCACCTCTATCCCCTTTCTGGTCTCCGAGTGCACCCATTCGGGCCCTTTGTCTTTACCTACACTCTGGAATTCCACAATTCTCCCACACTTACACTGAGCCCTGTGTATTGACTGTGCTTATTCAGCAGATCTGATGGGGGTTCTTTTTAGGAGTTAGCAATCAGTGCTATCCAGTGACCAACCAGCTTTCTTAAAACAAACAATATGTTGGTTTTAACAGTAGGAACAAAGCATTTAAAGAGGATTTGAAAACCGGTGTATGTGTGTTGCTGATGGCACCTGAGGCAAGTTTTCTTAAGACTCCCCCAGCAAGTTCTTGTATGTCACCCTGGTTTCCCCAAACTCCCCCTCCATCTTGAGAGAGAGAGACTCCTTAAACTTGCCACAGTTCTTTGATCTCCTGTGTTCCTGAGCCTTTGCCTGTCTTGGCATTGTCTCTTAACAACCCACAAGTGGTTATGGAGAAGTGGCTTATCCTGAACCCTTCCTTTTCTTTATGGCCCCCTGTTGAACTAGATCAATATATTCATACAGCAAACATCCCAGTAACCAAGGCAACATCCAGTATTCATAAATTATTATAGATCAGCTCCAATTGTCACACATCATTTAAAAAACAAAAGTGACTTTTCGCCTCTTCATTGTCTAATAGTCAATTTTGTATAATAAAATACCAATTCTCCCCTAGCTTTACTTTAAACCAACTCCTTAGTCAGATACCTAGTATCTTTCCATGGTTACAGTGCTTTCTGCTGCATCTCACCTCTGACAGGGGTATCTTATTTCAGAATGTTAAGCTGAAAGTGCTGTATTCATGACACTAGTCGTGTGTTGAAATAAAGATGAGGGTGCTAACCTGTCTCAGGATTGCTGTGCTGGTCCACTTGCTGAACTCGGTCCCCAAGGCAGATTGCCATCTCCATTTGTCATTTACAGAGGACAAATTTCTTGTTCAGCTGTATTCTTAAAAATCCTGTGTAGTAAGGAGTGTTGAAGACTCGTATGTGAAATGTTAGTCTGTATACAGTAGTGTTAAATGGTGGGGGGGGTTCTGATGACACTGTCCTTCTGGGCTAGCACCTCTCACCTGCTGGCAACTCAGACTGCCTGCACCTTACTATGTAATGTCATAATTAAGGCATATCTGTTAGTTGCCTTAAGTGTACAACTCGTATATTACATATGACTCATTCTTGGTAAGTTTGTAAGCAGGTTCACTAAGGGTTTCTTTTAAAGTAATGTCTGTCCTGATGTTCTTCATGTGACTTCAGATTGCAGCTTTCCTGGGGAGTGCTGCATGTGAATGGAATCAAAACCCGAAAATGGACTCTCTAAGATTGAAGGGAAAGTACGACTTTAACAGATCCCCCTCAAAGAAATTAACTGACCTGTAAGCCTCTCCTTCCAGCAGGGTGTAGGAGGAATTTGTTTAGCTAAACTTTATGGTAAACGCACCTGGAGATGAAAGAGAGTCTAGTGGCTAGGGCACTCTGCCACTGACTTCCTCTGTGACCTTACGTAAGTTGCTTAGCCTCTCCGTGCTTCAGTTCCTTATCTATACAATAAGGATAATAGTCCTATCTCTCAGGGGGGTTTTGAGGCGCTCAGGTAGCATGGTAATGGAAGATCTAAGTACATAGATAATGCTAACTTGTATTGCTCACACCTTCAGCCATCTTATTCTCAGGCTTCAGAGTTCTAACCTCCTTGAAGTACTTGTGGCATAACATGCCATGCCTTCTCCTTAGAATATACAGAGACAACCTTTTCTAGAAGCTTGGCCTGGCCAGATACTTTTTTTTTTTTTTTAATTAACCTAACTGTGCTCTCTGCTCCAAGACCTACTTAGTATATTAACTTCAAATAATTACAGTTAGTCTTAGAAACAAAAAGGGGGAAGGGTGCAAGGCCACCACTCCAGCTCCTTCCCATTTGGGGTGATCAGTGTATTCTCCCCCTCCCCTCCCCACCTCTTCATGCAAGCCTTCTTCTTGAAGTTGGAGGTTGCTAACAGCCCCAACTCACTGTCAAACTTTGGAGAGGGAAGGAGAATCAGCTTGTCTGTACTGTATTTTCTGTGATGCAAGTATCTACACATTTCCATGGTGCTTGAGTAATTTCAGGGTGGATAAAAATCAATGATTTTTTAAAAATAAAAATCTGATTTTTTTTATTTAAATTGGATTTTTTTTGTTTTTTTCCCTCAAAAAAGCATATCTAAAGATACATTATAGCTCAAAGGTATCTCATGATGGAATAGGGATTATAAATTCTAATTCTATAGTATGAGAATATATTCATGTAATGTTTAAGAAAAGTTTTGTAAATGAGTTCCAATAGTTCATGGATTAGGGACCCAATTTTAGGAGTTCCACAGGCTTTTTATAGATTATTTAGGTTAATCTTTCTATCTACCCAATAGGACTTAGTGCTCAGTCTAGAAGATACCATCAGAGATGCTTAGTTTTGCAGTTCTCAAACTGTAGATTTGTGTCTCCAGAGGTAACATGCTTGTTAACAGCAAAAATGTTTTTAAATAAATAATATATAGAGGTGAGAAATAACAGACCTCAACTCTATTGTCCCTCTGCAAATTTGTGTATGCAGAGTCAATCCCTTACCTCTCTCTAAAAGTGCAAAGTTTCAAAGTTCAATGAATAAAAGATTGTTGGGGGTGGAATAGATCTGGACAAGGAGAAGAAGTCTGGAGATAAATGTGAGAAGTGAGGGACATATAATATTTTAACAAAACAAGCATATGTTTGCTGTTGAACAAAAAAATCCAGAATACTTAACGTTGTTTCAGTTAAATAAAACAATTTAAATGCGTCTGGTGATGTTCTCCTCCTAATACAGCATGGCAAGAAAATCCTCCAAATATTAATGATTAACCTGTTGAAGTGGAGAGAGTTCACCTCCCGAAATGACTTCATAAATATCTGCTTCAATTACCTTTGGTAAATGAAATAACTAAACTATCATTTATTTTCTGATGTAGCTGTAAAACTAACCTGAAAAGTTTTCAAAATAAATCACTGTTTAAAAATGTATAGTGTGTACCTTCTAAAAATGAAACCTACATCTATCTCTGAGTGGTGAAGAATATGTATTAAGGTTATAACAGCCAACAAGAATGCACTTTTATGTAAAAAAACATGATTAAATTGAGTCTTCCTGGCTAGTGATTTAAATCCAATCCACCTGAGTAATTTCTCCCAGCTGAATGTAACTTATTAGGAATCTAGTGCCCCACCGAGTATTCTTACTGTTCAGTTCACTACACACCAGCTATACTACCAGGTGCAAAGGTCAGTTTCCCATGTTGCTGCTTTGTGTAGTAGTATCTCTTCAGAAGATTCCCCTTCCAGGAAAATCCTCTCCACTTAAAGGAATTCATGTTTAAGTTTTTAACTAGCTCATAGTATGGAGTAGTTGAAAGGAGCTAGGACTTCATTGTCCTACGTGGAAGAATTAATCAAGTTTTCAACTCAGTTTTTATTCCACGTTTTATAAACTAGGTTACTATTGAACCTCATGCTTTTCCTATATTAAGTGTAACCCCTCTTGTTCTCTCAGCCTCAGCTTGTCAGAGAAGGTTGACCATTAGAAGGGAGATACCTGCATCTTTTTTTCAAACAAGCTAGGTCAGGCTGGACTGTTGCAACTTTTAATTAACTTTTATCTTCAACTTTAATGAGACTTACCATTTAAATGCTACAGGAGTTGATAAAATTAATTTTTGGACATGCTTAAGCTTTTAGCTTGTCTGAAAAGGTCTTTCCAGATTTGATTTTTTTCCCCTCCCCCAATAGCTGCAATTCTAGAGTAACTTTTCTTGAGCCTCATTTATTCCTAGTATCTTCAGCTAACATTGGTGAGTGGAGAGCTCACTTTACAGGATCAAAACATTACAGTGTATCTTGCTGTAGGCTTCCTTCTGAATTGAGTTCAAGTAGGGGTTAGTGAACGCTCTAGGCTCCAGCTGTGCTTCCTGTAGAAGCAAAGAAAGTGGCTGTTTTGCAGTATCTCTAAAGTTGAGAGAATGTGGAAGAAAAGTGATCCTAGTGACATCCCTCAGAGGAGGTGACCAAACCATGACCAATATTGATATCCTGAGCATGGTTGAGCTTTACTTCTGTATCAGTTAGTGTGGAGTCAGATTCTGCCCAGAGCCAGTTTAAAACAACATGAAGATTCACATCCCAATCAGGCATCTGATAGGGAAATCCTGACCTGGCTGTTCCTTTTACTCATGGGACCAATGGTCACATGCATCAGGCTGTTCTTCCAATGAGGTCCTCACTTCTTCTCTGGGTGGGCCCATGCCAAAGCTCTCGTTCATCTGTTCTGTCCTTTGGTAGACACCCCTTCGGGCCTTTAATATGCATTTACCTAAATACTTGCCATATTTAAACTTCCGCGGCTTGCTAGGAAAGCTTTTTGTACCCATTTTCTGATACCCTTTTTAAATAACGGAAGCAAATTTCACTTCTAGTACAAGTATTTTATTAAGTTTATTGTACAAAGGATAAATGAAGCCAGCAATCTTTTTTTTTTTTTTTTTTTAAGGTTAACTGCTATTCAAGAAATGGCCGAGTATGTTTCTTGGTGTGAAGGTTACACTACAAAACCCCACTCATATCATAGCAGGCGTAACACTGGTGAGAGAGACATCCCCAGCAATGCTGAGTTTGGTGATTTCATTCAGGTTCTTCAGCCGGTAGCTGAACTGCAGCAAGTGAGCATCATTGACAGCTACCTTGAAATGATCCGTCTCGCACAGAATGTGGATCTGAAAAATGTGAGTCAAGCAGATGAGTTTAATGTTGCATTTGTTTCAGGGACTAGGTCTCAGGCTACAGGGACTATAGCCACTGTTCTGAATCAAGTCTAGGCGAATACCACTGTCACGCTGGCAGCAGCTAGCAGTGGATGTGAAACAAGTTGGCACTGTGAGGGTAAGTGTCTATTGCAAAAAATGGCCATTTGCCTTTCTGCTGCCATTCCACTAATCAAAGATTCAGATTAAAGTATCCCTCATGAGCCGTCGTCCCTCCAGAGCTGGTGGGAAAGCTTTGCCGTGAGGCTGATATCCATGCTGTGCCAGTTCTGTGGACGGGGGACCTCATTGTCAACCTCTGATACCTTTCAGAAGCACTTAATTCTGCATCTCTTTTCCCTAATTGAAGCCACGTGTTGGTTCAGTCCCTTCTCCCTTATAAGGACTAGTTCAGTAACATTTGCTTGAGTCTTGTCCACCACCTGTACCACTGCATGCTATCCCGGGAGTTACAGTTCCCTGTTAAAGCCCAAGCTCCCTTGTAAAATGGTCAAGACTATCTAGCAGTCCAGACACCTGCTCAACAACCTGCTGTTTTACTTGCCTGTGTCGAGTAGAGCTTTGCAAGGCTGTTTTAAACATTGAGCGAGCAGGGGCCCTGGATACTGTAACTCTACTTCCACATGTTCCAGTAGCGATGTGTAAACTGGGGAGCTGTTTCACCAGCCAGGGAAGGGAAAAAACCCTCCAAGCTTCAGGGCCTTAGAAGGACTTGCTTCAGGGCTTGTTTTTTTATCCACCAAACCACCACACAATCAAAGCAAATCAATGGTAACAGGACATTTGCTTCCTATAGTAGAGACTTTTCCCTGTGTTAGCTAGCCAGGTGGGGCAAAGGTGCACCCCTTTGATACTATGCCCCAGCCCCTGTGTGAGTGGCAAGGACCTGCTAATCCTTGAGAGGTTGCAGCACCTTGACCTTGTCAGCCTGGCTTTGACCAACCACTAGACTGTTCTGTAGAAAGGGTTCCTTGACCAGCAGTTTTCTGCATCAGCTGGCTTTCCCTGTGGTCTGCTGGGAGACCTCCCTGATCTGCATCATAAGGCTATGATTACAGCTCTGTGTAGCAACCCAATTAGTAACTCTTAAAGAGAGGCAACATGAATATGGGGGGGGGAGGGTGGAGAGGATTTGAGGGGGTAAAAGCTATGCCCTGAGCCTTGGCAGGAGCGGTTGAGAAAGTTATGGAACGGATACATTTTATGAAGTTGCCAGTTAAGGTAAGACCCATCTTAACATGCCCCTTACTACATGCATCCGACGAAGTGGGTATTCGCCCACGAAAGCTTGTGCTCCAATACGTCTGTTAATCTATAAGGTGCCACAGGACTCTGTGCTGCTTTTACTAAAGCAAGTTTCTTTATAACCAGACTCACTGGACTTTCTCCTTTGTGCTAGCAGCACAGCCTTTACTCTATGGCCCTTAGCTTGTCCTGCTATGGCCAGCCCTGGCTGGTAGGGAACCTGGTCGTATCTGTCACACCGCACCACAGAGCAGCTACTGCTATTGCTTTTACACACAGTCTTGGCATCAGAAGGAATTTAACACGCATGTGGCTTTTGAATGTAGTGCTGTTGAAAGGTACCAGCATGACAGCCCTGGCGATTTAAGTCCTCTAGTCACCAAAAGGGACAATAGCCATGTGAGTCTCCCAGGGCTGCTGGAAGGTCCAGCTATAGGGCTGAAAGGGCAGATTCTTGTTTATGCCCATTCACTTTGATTGCTAAAGACAAGGGCCAGTTAGTACCACGGTGGTGCCCTTTTTGCAGTGGGGCACTGGAGTCAGTGAACACTCCTGTCCAATATATGGCATTTAGAAGCGGATATTTAGAAAATACACATTTAAAGTTCATGCAGCACCAGGTATACCAGTCACCAGGCCTGCTGGGTAAAGTTTAGCTTGTACCTTAAAAGGTTTGCCAGCTTCAAATGGAAACCTGGGAGCGGTTCTCTCCTCCTTTCCCCAGTTATTCTGAATCAGTGAATTACAGACAATGACTTGTCTGTTGTCCTCGTTGAAGCGGGGATTAAAGTGGAAGGCGACATCATGCCCTTTCTTGAAATCCAGTGAAAATCTGTAAGAGACGGCAAGAGATAGAGAACTGCTCTTTCCACAACCCCTGAACTCTATGGTGGTGCAGCTCGTAGGCTATTTCCTACAGCGGTTGCCTTTAGTCACAGAAAGCGGAGGAGTAAGTCATGAAAACAAGGTTGTACGTTTCTGGCGGCACTGACTCTAGTACAGCTTAGGCAACGTTCAAAAGCAGAAAGCCAAGAAACTTCTGTCCTGCCAAAAAGGACATTCATCTTTCAGGAGAGTGGTACCTGAATGCAAGTTACACAGTCGTAATGAAACAGGCAGCCCGGGGTCCTGCTTTCACTGACTTGGCATATCAGCAACTCCCTGTGTGTCTAGGGTGACCAGATGTCCCGATTTTATAGGGACAGTCCTGATTTTTGGGTCTTTTTCTTATGTAGGCTCCTATTGCCCCCCCAGCCCAATTTTTCACACTTGCTGTCTCGTCACCCTATGTGTGTCTAAAATTGCAACCACAGCACACTACACACTGCACTCTGACTGGCTGACTGTTCCTGCCCCATACTCATAGCTTCCCCCGTGAACTCCTCATCTGAATTGCTGCTTCAATAGCCCCTTCCACACGCCAGTTTGCACTTATAAGGGATAGTTTGAGAAACTTCTGCTTAATGAAAGGACACATTGGGCAATTCATAGGAAGCAGAGGCTGCACTGAGTTAGCATAAAACAGCAAACAGGGAAGTGTAGTTCAGATTACAGATGATGACTGGTCCCTGCCCAAAGGGGAGGCTACGTGACCTCCCCCTGTGCCTCTGCCCTGCCTGGGGCCCCTGTGCTCTCCCTGTCCCCTCCCCATTCCACAGTGGCAGGGGGGGGGGGGGGGGGGGGGCTCTGTCTTCCCGCTGGGCCAGCTCCCCCTGGCATGTTCGGCTGCTCTCCTAGCGCGCTGCCTCCTGCCCGGGGTTGGCTTCCAGGACAGCGGCTGAGCGAGTTGGAGCCCCCACCCCCGGGCACGCTCAGAGTCATCTCCTGTCCCCAGATGCTGCCACAGCCAGACACTCTCCCAGGCAGCTGCTGCGCTGCACTGGACAGCGTGGCTGGAAGAGGCTCTGTCCTCGCCCCTTCCTCTCCCCGCATCGTCACCCTGGCTCCGTTGGGGACGCTCCTTGCTCCGGCTCACTTTACCTGCTGGGGTTTGGATTCACTGTCCCCACGATGGTTATCAAGAAACGAGGCACGAGGCCAGTCTGCAAGGGCAGGTCAAAGGGGACTCTCTGTGAAAGAACATGGACGTTTCATTAGCAAGAACCGGACCCGTAGCCGACATTTAAAACCACATATATAAAAATACACAGACAAATCCTAAGTTCTCATAACTTGATAGTGATCAGAGGAACACAACAGGCTCCTCAGGAGACTGTTAGACACCCGGCTGCCTGACCCACGCAGGAAAGCTACCCCTGAGCCCCTCTCGCCCCTCCCTAGCATTAAAGGGACGCTGACTGAAGACTTCCCAGTTACTGGTGCTTTACAGTATAAATGTAGCTGGGAGCTAATGACTTAAGATCTCTGTCAAGGAACCAAGTTTGCCTGGAACAAAAGGGAATAACTAACATATTTTCTGGGAAGTTTGCTTTAGAAATTGCAATAGTGGATTGTTCCTCAGGAATGAAAATGTTCAGGGCTAATTTAGATGCAAGGTGACAACAAGGAGCGTGGTGTGTTTCAGAGCTATCAGTTTCTTCCAGCAAGATCCCAGCTCTGTAACATCTCCTTACTCACCATGAAGGAGCAGGGATGCACACTGGCACTTCCACCTCCCAGGCAGTAACACCAGCGCTCTAAAGGGCTGGGTGACAGCACTATGGGCCTGATCCTGTAGGGGCCCGAGTACTCTCAATGCCTATGGATGCTGGGAGACAGGAGGGCACTTTGCACCTTCCAGGAAGGATTCTGCACCTTGCAAGATTGAGCCCCATGTGCTCCGGTTCCTAATTCACACACTACTGCATTCTCAGTCAGCCAGGTCCCTCCTGTTCTCAACCTATCAGACACTGCAGATTGTCTAAGAACTGGAAGCTAT
>NW_020664540.1:12235947-12237046 GCF_002925995.2 Terrapene triunguis
GTCTGTTTTGATTCCTTACATGCTTGTGTCTCTTGGTGCTTTATGGGGAGAAAGGACAGGCAGAGACCAGAACATCGAACAGCAGGGTCATTATCATTCTACTTCTTGACCAGGAGAGGGGGTTTGGAATGGGTTCACGAACTACAGGATCTGGCCTGTCACTGGACAGAGCCTTGAGATCCAGAGTGGCATGGAGTGGGATTGGAGAGAGAGCCCTAGGGAGGTTAGAAAGAAGGGGACATTGGCTTGGAGTACAGGCTACTCTGGAGTTTCTCTATATGACCCAAAGACTCTGGATGCCAACTGGCAGAGGGCACGGGGATCCCCTGGGTTCACCAAAATAATGTCATGTAAGGTCTCTAATGAAAAACCTGTGGCACACTGGTCATCATCATCATCATGGGATGTATGTATGGAAAATGTGAAGAGTTACACATATATGCAGCAAATTATGTTCTCTAGGCCTTGTAGTTAAAGGCAGAGCACTCAAAGGTAGCGTCCCTTGAGGCAAACTTCTCCAGACAAGAAGAGGAGATGTTTATCTCCCTGCTGGACCATTGTGTGTCTTACAGTAGAAGTCTATTAACACACTGAGTCAAATGCTAATGAAGAGCTTGTGGAGACTTCAGAAGGAAATTAACAGGAAGAGGCAAATTGAGGAGGGACCCCAGTTTTCAGATGAATCTCAAAGATCTGTTCTGGTATATTTGTGGGGGGAAGGTGCAGAAAGATGCTCTGGCAGCCTTCAACCTGTGAAGGCACGTTGCCAACAGGCTTGATCTTTTGAAACAGGATCTCAGCCATCCTGGCTG
Source organism: Terrapene triunguis (assembly GCF_002925995.2). Classification (NCBI taxonomy): domain Eukaryota; kingdom Metazoa; phylum Chordata; order Testudines; family Emydidae; genus Terrapene; species Terrapene triunguis. The sequence continues at coordinate 12,236,760 of NW_020664540.1, forward strand.
AAAACAGTGGGAAAAGGACTTAGAGTAAGCTATCCTGTTGAGACAGAAAAAGTCTTGTGAGTTAAGTTTAAGCTCTAGAAAGCATGTTATAATTTTGTTTTATATGTAACCATTTGTTTCCAATATTCTTACTTACTATCTGCTCTTTGATGATAAACTTATCCTTGTTTTCACTATAAATGTATCTAAGTGCTGCGTTTTCAGCAGACTGATGATCCGGCGTTGAATCTTGTACGCTGGTGTGTGCTAGTCCCTTGGGAGTAGAGGACCTGAGAGTTCTGGGAGTG
>NW_020664540.1:12237056-12254515 GCF_002925995.2 Terrapene triunguis
GGAGTTGGGGGTTGCTAACCTGTCCAGAGAACACAAGGCCTGCAGAGGCCTGGAAGGCAGCTTGTGTTGCAAGAGGCCAGTGGAATCAGGGAGCTGATTCAGAGTAGGCACAGACAAGCCTCCCTCATGCTAAGGGCAGGTGGTAGCAAGGTGCCTCACCCCCCTGGGAAGCACCACACTCCAGTAAGCTGCACTGTGTGGTGTTTATGGTCATAAACATACAATTGAAAGCCAGAATAATGGCCATGAGCCTGGGCCCACTCCCACTGACACCAATGAGACTCTTCCCATTGAAGTCAATGAGAGCAGAGACAGTGCATACAACCCTAAATATTCACGAGCAGCCGGTGATTTTGGGTGCCCAACCTGAGATGTCCAGGAGGGATTATTTCAGCACTAAATGTACAGATTAAGAGTTGAATTTAGTTTTGAGGCGTTCTATACAGCTTAGAAAAGATGAGAAATTCTAGCTTCCACACAAACTGTACGCTTTAGTACAAGGCAACATCGTTTATAATGCTCAAAGATCGTGAATTTTGTTTAAAAAGTCAGAACTTACAGAAAAACCGTCTGCCATTTTCCTGAAACAAAGACAAAGGAGACAGTTAATACTTATTTTTCCCACATTCCATCTACAAGATACAGATCTCAGCATTGCATTTTTAAAAGTCACACGGGTTTATATTTAATAAGTCCTGAAGAATATATCCCCTATGTCTTGCCTGCCAACTTTTCACCTCAAAGTATTGCTACTTCCAGAGTGAATGTCTCTTAACTACAGCAAGGACTAATGACATCTATATGAAACATTGTTATCTAAAAATTAAACGGGAAGATATCGGTACCATCCTAGATGTTACACTGCTGTACCTGGACTGATGTTTAAAATTAGTGCCTCCTTATTTAGATGATGTTATTTTCTATATTAACCCTGAGGGTTGAGACCTTAATGGGAAAGAGGCTAATCATCACTGGAATCTTCAGTGCTCAAGGACTGCAAATTAAATGGATAGTTGCTACACTGTGAGATATGCATGCAAGGGCCATTATCTTCGCAAGGGCTTTGCTGTACGGGACTTGAATCAATACGATTATCTTTCCTGGAGAGATGGACGCCAATCTGAAGCGTATCATCTGTGGGGGCTTAAAATCCAGTGAAGGAAATACTGTTTAAACACATAGCAGTCGTGTACAGCAGCTTATTCAGTTACACAAGTCCTGATTCAGCACATCCTTAAACACCAGAGTAATCCCAATGATCTCAAAATTAAGCACATGTATATTGCTGAATCAGGACCACAGTGAGAGAACAAGCATGGCTGAATTTCTGCCTTTCCAACAGACATGAGTCCTTTTAATTAATGGATCTCTCAGATCGAGAGTATGAAAAAAATCAGACAGGCCGTAATATCTGTGTTTCTATTGGCTGTCATTTTCCAGATAACTATAATTTGCACTTGAGATGATTTTTGTACTGACAGTTTCTTACTGAATCTTTGTTAGGTAACAAGATTTCAGCCTTTCCACAAACTGTGTTCTGATTTCTTTATGTATTTTTTGAACGACTGATAAAGTGTAAAGCCAGTTCCAATATCCCAGACACCAAATTTGTGACATCGGTGTAAGTCCAGCGTAACGCCCCTGAAGTCAATGAAGTGACTCTGGCTCTACATCAATCTTACAGAAATCAGAATCTGGCCCTGCGCAGTGTATAAGCAGCAAAAGACAGAGCTGCACTTAGAGTAGTCAGCTTTAAGTTTTCCTTTTTGTCAAATACTTTTCATCACAATGTTTTCCTCCGGCCATAACAGTTGGAAACAGATTTGTATCAGTAAGTGGTAACACACAGTTATAGTTACAGACATAAATAGCATCAAAGCTCCATATTCAGTCTGTAAATAAGGACCACATCAAGTTTATCTTTGCAAATCGAGACTTCTGCAAAATTGAAAACTCAATAGGAAGAAATGAAAGAAGCCCCACCGACTCTGTTCTTCTTGCCTCCCGGAATGAAGATTTTGCAACCAGAGATTTGCTAGCACTCTAATTATTATTTCTATAGTGCTACAGGAATGCAGGACACTTTACAGTCACGTAGCAAGACAAAGTCTCTGCCTGGAGGAATTGCAAGTGTCTGGTTTAGACCAATCCGGACAAGTAAGGTTCAGAAACCGGAGCAAACAGCGTGTGAGAGGAATTCAGCGTCGTGCATTAGGCAGAACAGAATGCAGCACGCTCCAGCCGTGCGCTGGAGAAGATGGTTTGTGTTAGTGAAGTGGGCAGACCTGCCTCAGACACGCAGCAGCGTTGTGCAATAAGAAGGTGCCGTTTTATTTCGTTCTTTCCCCTGATTGTAGCTGCATTTTAAGTCGCACCATGGCTTGTTTCAATAATTCAGACGCATAACAAGTTTTCATCTACGTTTGTCACGTGAGTGGTTGTGACTCTTATCCTAGGAGACACAAATACAAAACCCAGAGACTATTCACCTCCCATCCCCCACCACAGTGGATGTTTCGACATACTAAAAAAAAAAAAGGGAGCCCAAAATTTCTGGAGCAAAAACCACAAACTACGTAATGGATTTTTATTTAAAAAAAAAAAAAAATTAAGTTCAGGGATATCTCCATAGTAACCTCTCTTGGTAGAACGCCTGGCTGATCTGTGTAGCCTTCAGCTAAGGCGTGGCACAAATATGAGTCAGGACTTCACCCATTTTGATCAACTGCTCTCAGATGGAGTAGGATTCTCCTTCCATTAATAATAAAGAAAGTTGGGTTATGGCATACGACTAGCTTATCTCAGAGTGTCACATAATGCTGTACAGTGATCAAATTCCCAGCTTTGTCTTGCGCTTTTCATCAAAACTGCTTTACAAAGGAGGTATCATTATCGCCGTTTTCCAGACAGGGAAACTGAGGCACAGAGCCGTGAAGTGACTTGCCCAAAGTCACCCGGCAGGACAGTGGCAGAGCCAGGAATAAACTTAGGTCCTTTGAGTCCCAGGCCCGTGCGCTAGCCACTAGGCTACACTGCCTCTCTAGCAGTATACTAGCGGCAAAATTCCCACTGACGTCAGCGAGAGCTCCTAAGTTGTTAACAGAGCATCAGTCATATTGTACGTCGCTGCCACTCAAAACTGCACCTGATTTTTAGGTGAACAATTCTACCAAAGGGAACCAAAATCAGGCTCTAACCAGGATTCGGGCTCTAACCATGAGCAGCACTGAGGCCAGCAAAGGAAAGAATTAAATTTACCCAGCGACCGAAATAGTTACAGCGGCACTGAGCTGGGACAGAGAACGTCTTTGTTAGCTGCTTAGCTGAACTGCACGTACATCCCCTGCCGTAACCAGGAATCACTGCAACGCAGACAGTCATGTGGGGGCAGTTATTTTCTTTGGTCCTGACTGTCTTTTTGTTCTGTGTTTGGACAGCACCTAGCACACTGGGGTCCTGGTCCTTGACCAGGGCTCCTAGATGCTCCCGTTACGCAAACAACAACGATGCAGTAGACCGGGGTTGGCAAACTACAGCCCGGGGGCTGCATTCGGCCCTTTAGACGTTTTAATCCAGCCCTTGAGCTCCTGCCAGGGAGCAGGGTCCAGAGCTTGCCCTGCTCCAGCACTCCAGCTGGGGAGCGGGGTCGGGGGCTTGCCCCACTCTGCATGTGCCGTGGCACCACGCGGCTCCCGGAAGCAGCGGCATGTCCACCCCCCAGCTCCTAAGCGTAGGGGCAGCCAGGGGGCTCCGCACACTGCCTCTGCCCCAAGCACCGCCCCTGCAACTCCCATTGGCCGGGAACCGCAGCCAATGGGAGCTGCAGGGGTGGCACCTGCGGACGGGGCGCTGCGCAGAGTTACCTGGCTGCCCCTCTGTGTAGGAGCTGGAGGGGAACATGCTACTGCTTCCGGGAGCTGCTTGAGGGAAGCACCTGGAGCCTGCATCCCTGACCCCCTCCTGTGCCCCAACCCCCTGCCCCAGCCATGATCCCCCTCCCACCCTCCAAACCCCTCGGTCCCAGCCCGGAGCACCCTCCTGCACCCCCAACCCCCCAGCCCCACCCCAGAACCTGCACCCCCAGTCAGAACCCCCTCCCTGAACCCCAAACCCCTGCCCCAGCTCGGAACCACCTCCTATACCCTCAACTCCTCATTTTTGGCCCTACCCCAGAGCCCTCACCCCCTCCCGCACCCCAACCCCCAATTTTGTGAGCATTCATGGCCCATCATACAATTTCCATACCCAGATGTGACCCTCGGGCCAAAAAGTTTGCCCACCTCTGCAGCAGACCCTCACTGCACGTGCCTTGAAGATTGCTGTCTAAATGAACACAAACAGGGATACGCAGTAATTCTGACTTCCCCTCACCAGAAACGGATCCCATCACCGGATCCATCCACAGGAGAGTTGATCATTATGCAAGTCAGTGTTTAAGGCCTTGGCTACACTGGAGATGTACAGCGCTGCGCTCAGGGGTGTGAAAACGCCCCCCCCCCGAGCACAGCGAGTGCAGCGCTGTAAAGCGCCAGTGTAATCAGCACCTGCAGCGCTGCACGCTCGCTCGCAGCACTGCAAGCTACTCCCCTCGGAGAGGTGGAGTACATACAGCGCTGCAAGAGCTCTCTCGCAGCGCTGGCGGCGCGACTACACTCGCGCGCGGCAGCGCTGTGAATTCCCAAGTGTAGCCAAGGCCTAAGAGTACTACCATTACGGCCACAATGCTACAACTCATGGAATAGGACAGCCTCCACTTCTCAGTGCGCACACTCCGGGATCTGCGATGTTTGCACACTCACAGATGCTAGAAATTCACCATACAAAACACATTTGAATGCATTCATTCAATCAACTGGAAGCACAAGTGTTTGTGCAAAAATTGCCCTCTGAGTAACACAATTATTGATCTGTATTAATGGAAGCACCTGGAGGATCCAAATGATCTCAGGGGGCCCCTTGTGCTAGGAGCTGTACACAAAGCTAGGGTGTGTCTATGCTAGAATAATGGGGACATTTGGACCTGCTCTGGGAGGCTAGGGATATTGCAATGCAGCCACACGAGGACGTGTTGTGGATAAGTGCAGGTTAATTAACACACTCCAACCTAACCTCAACCCACTTTTCTAGCATAGAGAAGCCCATAGTGAGAGACGATTCCTATCTGGAACCGTTTACAACCTAAACTAAGAGAGACAAAAGATGGGAGGGGAAACTGAGGCCCGATGAGGGGCGGGGAGAAGTGATTTGGCCAAGGTCACACAGGATGTCCAGTCCCTTTGGGACGAGCTGGCAGACAAGATGATGGGACAGCAGCCTCGGAAGGAGGAGGGAACGTCAGAGCTGCAGTGGAACAGAACCAGTAGCACAGCTACTTCAGAGTGGGGCTTCCCTTGCGTTCAGCATGGACATCCGAATGCTCTCAGTAGAGCTCGGGGGCAAGCCGCTGAACTAGGGTGACCAGATGTCCCGATTTTATAGGGACAGTCACGATTTTTGGGTCTTTTTCTTACATAGGCTCCTATTACCCCCCACCCCCTGTCCCGATTTTTCACATTTGCTGTCTGGTCACCCTACGCTGAACAGAACGAAGCACAAACGACAACTCCTTCCCCTGGTTAAAAGCATGGGCCAAAGCGCTACTGAAAAGGGGCACAAATTATTTAGGTCCCAATTTCTTCCCCTCCCCCCTGGAGGTTTGCACGAAGCTCTCCAGCTCTGCTGTGTTGTTGCTGAGACTGGCAGACTCCTCCTCCTGAACACTGCAAGTTACAACACAGAGCCGGAGGCTGACTTCTCAAGCTGCTAGACAGCCAGCCTGCAGGTCGAGTTTGCTGGGTGGCGCTGTTAATCCAGCCCAGGTGGCGTTTGTCTGTCTGCCCTGAGCCAGGCTGAATTGGCAGAGCTGGGGGTGGTGTTTTGTCTCTGACAAATCAATACCACGAGGCCTGGATGTCTGATCCAAAGCCCACTGAAGTCAACACAAGCCCTTCGGGCCCTATCTTGCAAGCCTGCAGTGTGAGGTACCAAGCTACCGCTGGATGCATTAGTAAATAGTAAACGCTTACTAAAGTCAGTGAGGATTCCATGTGCAGATGATTGGGGCCTTACATTTTGTATGTCAAGGGGGTGGGGGGGCAGAAGAGTCTCAGGGAAAGGGGAAAAGCAGTTGAACAAGATTCCCATCCTGAGAGGCATCACCATAATGATGCCACTGGAGATCTGGCCCATCTGCTACACAGACTCTGAGAATTTTTGCCCTTATCAGTACTGCCAACCTGAGTGTTCCTAAACCAATGATCAGGGCCCCCTAAAATCAGGACACTTTTTATTTAAATCTTAATTTTTAAGACAAATATTCCTTTTGGAGGTCTTTGTATTTGCCTTCTGCTTTCTGCATCTTTAGTATTCACATTTTTAGGATTTTCTCTGCAGCTGTAAGGGCTAGACCAGGGGTGCCCAACCTGTGGCTCCGGAGCCACATGCGGCTCTTCAGAAGTTAATATGCGGCTCCTTGTATAGGCACCGACTCCAGGGCTGGAGCTACAGGCGCCAACTTTCCAATGTGCCGGGGGGTGCTCACTGCTCAGCCCCTGGCTTTGCCGCAGGCCCTATCCCCTCTCCACCCGTTCCCACCCCCTCCCCTGAGCCTGCAGTGCCCTCGCTCCTCCACTCTCCCCCCCAGAGCCTCCTGATCGGGAGGTGCGGGGAGGGAAGGGGAAGCGCTGATCGACAGGGCTGCCGGTGGGTGGGAGGCACTGGAAGCTGGGGGGGGGAGCTGATGGGGGGCTGCTGACATATTACTGTGGCTCTTTGGCAATGTACACTGGTAAATTCTGGCTCCTTCTCAGGCTCAGGTTGGCCACCCCTGGGCTAGAAGCTTCCTGATTCAAATGGTATCCAATTCTCACATCATCACGTGACTCCCAGAGCTGGGGCTTTAGGCAGAGACACCAAATATCCTGAGACTCATGATAAAGCTGAGAGAGTTGGCAACATCCCTTCCTCGTGCTCTGTGTAGACCAACAACTCCTCACATCTCCTCATGGCTACAGGAATGTTTTGATTGATATTTGAACCTAGCTCTGCATAGATAATAATGTTTTGTCAGCAAAGGCTATTGTGGTTTTCAGAGCCATAGCGAAAGCTCTAATTAACCCTTGGGTTTCAATGCGCCATGAGCTAGGCGCCATCAAAGGATTGTCTCAAAAGCACCGGGAATCCTCTGGTAATAGAGCCCCACCCCCACAGACGGCTCTGCAGCAACTCCACCATCAGCACCCCTGGCCATCTCCGCACTCCTTCCTCACGCTGCATGCTGTGACAAGCAGCTGCCACTCTGCTCTTTGGCTGCCTGGCACAGCTGCTGCTGCAGGAAACAGAATGTCCCTTGGAGATCCCTCACCCTGCGGGCCGCTTTCCCGCCCACCCACTGCTCCAGCTCTGTGTGTACACGCACGCACCCAAGGGAGGGTGAAGATTCAGAAGCACCGGGATTGAAGTCACATGACCACTTTTTCCATTCATAGCTCCCCCCAAATCTCCCCTCGTGGCCTGACCCTTTCCATGCTTGGCATCAGACCTTTGTATTTTGGAAAGTTTGAGGTGAACCCAATCACTCGATTGCCCCGCAGTATGCCCACCTGCCTGCCTCCATTTTCAGAAAAGAGAATTCAGTACAAAACCCTCAGCTAATACAGCAGTCAGGCTGCAATGAACACAGGAATGCCAGGAACTGAAATGATCAGCGTTCACATCGCATGCTCAGCGTGTTTATTACTAGCTGCTACTTACTATAAGGTACCCACAACGTGGACAAGTTAACACTGATTTAAGAACTTTTTAAATCCCCAGCTTGTGTGCTTACATCTACACCCCGGGGTGTTACACTAGCAGAGGTCTTCAATTTTAGGACACACGCATTAGTTTCCAGTCTGTGTCTTCGGGCATGAATTCTTAGCGTGGGTGGGCGTGACCACCCTGCCAGAAGGGGATCCCAGCTAGAGGGCAGGGGATTGCAGTGTTGAAAGGGGGACCCCGATATGGAAAGAGCTGAGAACCACCATCCTAGGCTACACATCTCACAACCAAACATAAACATGAATATCAATGTTCGATCCTGCTCCTACTGAAAGGCACCGAAATGTGGCCATTTTAATATTCCTGAATCTCATCAGCTAAAAGGCTTGTGTAGCTATAGGGAGTGGAGGAGAGGGATACACAATGGATAGGGAGCGATACACACCTACTGCACACACACACACACACACATCCCAGAGGGAGGGGCACACACCTACTATACACACACAATGCATAGGGATTATACAGCTGCTTCTATTTCCAAGCAACCTTTCATTACTACAACAGATTTAACAGAAGTGTTGACTCTGGATGTAACCGCCTGAAACCACAGCCAGGGGGCTGGTTCCTATTGCTAGTCATTGGTGCTAGTCACACTCCCACAAGCGGGGGACCGAAGAGGGGGAAACAGAGGATTTACATTCGCCCCACAGAACGGCCCAATGGTTTAGTTGAGGGGCAGATTCCATGGACAAGACACAGGGCCCGGACTGATTCTAATCCTGTCACGGGCAAGTCACTTATCTCCTCCGTGCCTCAGTTTCCCCATGTGAGAAATGGGGGGAGGGGTCACTGGGCAGCACCATACAGGGGCCGCTGGGGATCCCTCATCAGCTGGAGGCTCAGTGGGGGCTACCGCTGGCTGAACAGCGGCACAAGCGACATCCCACTTGGGCAGGGGCTGCCTTCGCTGCGGGGCGGGGTGAGGACCAGGGCGGACCCCAGCCCCGTGGCAGGCAGCCCCCACTTCCCCCCCCCAGCGCCCCCGGGACAGCTCCCGGGCAGCGGGCGGGCACCTCCCCGGGGAGCAGGGGCCGCCCCGCCCCGTTGGCAGCCCGGCCCCAGGGGGAGGCTGCGCCCCCGGCCCCGCTCACCTGCCGGCTGCTGCGGACCGCGGGCTGGCGGGCGGCTCAGGGAGCTGCCGGGGAGCAGGGGCGGCCCGGCTCCGCCCAGCGGCCGCCGAACCGGATCGGATTCTGCCCCGGCAGCCGCTGGAAGAACCGGAGCCGGAGCCAGTGTGTGGGGCGGGGGGAGCCGGGGCCAGCGAGAGGTGCTGGACGGACCGTGGGGACTTTGTGGAGCCTCCTTGTGGGCAGGTGGGAGGGCGAAGCCACCAGCTCGGTGCGGGAAAGCGGCTGCCCCGCCGGCAGGGGGTCGGGACGGATCGCCGCCCCCTGCCTGCAGCTCTCTGCCGGGGCAGGAAAAGGGGGGGACCCACCGCCGGAGCAGCAGAGCAGGACGGGCTGAGAAAGCTGAACCTTGTCCACACGAGCCACTCGCGCCCTGAACGGCGGCGATCTGGCTCCTGCCCGTGCACCCCCGCGGCGTGTTGGGGGTACAGCGCTGGCCAGGGCTGGGGCGCGCGTGTAGACACCGGGCTGGGCCCCTGCCCCAGCTCTCCTCTCCCCCCTTCCAGCTGTGCAGAGCGGGGACGGGAAAGATAATCTACAAAGAGGGGCCGAAGCAGGATCCCCGCCCTCCCTTGGCGGCTCTGTGATGGGCACAAGGCCTGAGAACGCTGTTACCTTTCGCGTCGCTTCGCTTCCCTTGGGAGTATCGGGACCGTCAAGCCTGCACGTCTCTGGCCTCTCTGGAAGTCTCCCTCCCTTGGAAGAGCCGAAGGAGCGAGCAGGGAGTTTCCTTAGCGCTTGGAGACGGGGCAGGACTCAGCCCTCCATGGCCAATGGGGTGGAGCAGAAGGTGGGACGCAGGGAAGGCCCCAAACCAGGGACTCCAACAAATGATGAAGGAAGGAAACGGCCGGGCTGTTGCTATGGGAGCCCTTCCTGCCCTGCCTCCAACTTCATGTGCGTCTTTGTGGCTGGGGGTATCGATAACGGTCAACACCCAGAGGGAGGGGTTTGGGGACTTGAAAGGGGAGCTGTCCCTCAGACTGAAGCGCACTTGAGGAAAAGTACTGGCTGGGGCATGGATGGACTCTAATAAGGGGAGTTTTCCTTCCCCACTGTTCATTAAGCATCTGTGTGAAATAGGTGTTAAGGAACAAGCCCCCATGTTTTAAACAGAGTGAATAAAAATCAGTTTCCCTCTGGATTAATCAGCTGCGGCCTCCAGGGTCGCTGTGGGCTTCTCTTCGTATTGAGGGGGAGAACCTGAGCTAGTGATGCTGCCTTCAGCATGGTGCCACCTAACTCAAGCGCTCCCAGCCAGGTTCAAACACAGGAACGTTTCCTAATGTAAATGCAAAGCGCTGTGGGGTCAGAGAACCCAACGGCTTCCCCAACCCTCCGCAAAAACAGGCCTGAATTTCTCATGTCAAAAAATAATCTGAAAACCCACACCTTTCCGCCCTCCCTTCCTTCATCAGAAAGAAGCAAAAAAAGGGCACCAAACCCATTTTTCCCCATCGCAGGTCACCTTCCATGTTGTGCAAGCTAAACTGGCTGTGCCCAAGCATTGTTGCTGAGTAACAAAACCAACAATATGCCCGCATGACTGTCCTGCTTCTCAGCTGCAATCCATAACTCACTGACTGTGTGTGTCAATAGACCTTCCGCCCTAAGTCAGGGAGCTCAAACACTATGGGCGGGGGGGAGGGTCCATATCAGCACCTCCAGCGATAATAGTCTTTTGTGACAACTGGGCCTAGAAGTTTTTGCCTGCTTGGCAATTGACCATGAAAAGTAGATCAAGCTATTTTTAATAAAGAATGTTATAAGGAGGCGCAAGAAAGCCAGAGAGAAAAACGGAATTAGTCCAAACCAAAAAGCCCACTGATCTAACTGAAGGAGTGTGTTAAGATCATGCTTGGTAAATAAGAAAATGTGGGTCCGGAAATTAATAAACTAAAAGTATTGTGTTGGAAACAAGGCCTAATTTGTGGCCAAAATAATAAGGGGATGGGTTATTCCACTCAGCACTCCCTCTTGGTGCCCTGTCACAGATGCTCTACTCACCGCTGGAGCGCCTGCTTCTGGCCACATCTGGGGATTAGCTCTGCCCGTGTGATGCACCTTCCTGCGGTTGCTCACTCCGTCGCTTCTCTCAGTCTCGCTCTTTCAGGACTCAAGTGCTCCCATTTTGTGGCTTGGCCCTCTGGCCAGGTCACTGTAATTTTCCCCTTCCGGGGGGGTGCATGTATCAAAGTCTCTCATGATGACCCACTGCTCCTTAACAGTGCCACTTCCACAGTGGCTGATAGGGGAACCCAGGCCCACCCTCTATACTGGGTTCCAGCCCAGGGACCCTACAATATGCCATCAAGAGCTGCACAGTCCTAAACCTTACTGCTGTATCCCCATGGGCTACTTCCTACCTGGCCTTCACTCTTTTTTCTTTTTTTTTTAGGGCAAAGCAGACTTGACTAAATAGTCTATAGTCACCACCAACTATAATTCCTCAATATTTGCAGATTATATCCTCTTGCTCTGCGCCCTGTGTCTTTCAGGGAATATAGCAGCCCCTTTCTAATAACACTCCATTTCCCCGATGCTTTTACTAAATAACAATGTAATTTTTTTAACCTTAAGATGTTTGAATTCCTCCCTTTCTTTATCAAAGCCCCAACATACCCAGAAAAGGGGCCACCTTACTGAGTGCACATAGTCCATCTTTGTGTCTATTTATTTGAAAAAGAGTCTTGTTTAAGCCACAATGTCCCAAGGGTGTCGGAGCCTTCCCAAAAGTGAGGGGCTGGGGGGACCCCGCCCCCTGAGGACCCGCCCCTGGCCAAGCTGGAAGCCGGAGCAGGATCAGGGAGCCCGTTCCCCCCTGCCTGAGGTGGAGTGGGGCTGAAATCAGCCCCCTGCCCGTGTCCCCACCCCCCGGATCTCCCGAACAGGGCAGGTGGAGGGTCCACACCGCCGCAGCTCCCCACAGCTGCCCGTGCAGCTCTTATCATGGCCGGGCTCTCAGCCCTCCCACAACTGCCCAGGCTCCCTGGAAGGGGTCCACACTGGCCTGGCCAGGGGTGGGGCCTAGGGGGGAAGACAAAGGGAAGGGGGCGGGGTCCACCCCAGCAAAAAGTGGGAGGATCAGAGTCGAAAATAGGGAAAATAGGGAAAGAACAAGTAAAAAATTACTTAGACAAGTTAGATGTCTTCAAATCACCAGGGCCTGATGAAATGCATCCTAGAATACTCAAGGAGCTGACTGAGGAGATAGCTGAGCCATTAGCAATTATCTTTAACAAGTCATGGAAGATGGGAGGCAGTCCAGAAGACAGGGAAAGGGCAAATATAGTGCCCATCTAGAAAAAGGGAAATAAAGACAACCCGGGGAATTACAGACCAGTCATCTTAACTTCTGTCCCCGGAAAGATAATGGAGCAAATAATTAAGCAATCAATTTGCAAACACCTAGAAGATAATGAGGTGATAAATAACTGTCAGCATGGATTTGTCAAGAACAAATCATGTCAAACCAAACTGATAGCTTTTTTTGACAGGGTAACAAAGCCTTGTGGATGGGGGGAAGTGGTAGACATGGTATATCTTGACTTTAGTAAGGCTTTTGACACAGTCTCGCATGACCTTCTCATAAACAAACTAGGGAAATACCACCTAGATGGAGCTACTATAAGGTGGGTGCATAACTGGTTGGAAAATCATTCCCAGAAAGTAGTTATCAGTGGTTCACAGTCATGCTGGAAGGGAATAATGAGTGGGGTCCCGCAGGAATCGTTTCTGGATCCGGTTCTGTTCAATATCTTCATCAATGATTTAGATAATGGCATAGAGAGTACACAAGTTTGCTGACGATACCAAGCTAGGAGGGGCTGCAAGTGCTTTGGAAGATAGGATTAAAATTCAAAATGATTTGGACAAACTGGAGAAATGGTCTGAAGTAAATAGGATGAAATTCAATAAGGACAAATGCAAAGTACTCCATGTAGGAAGGAACAATCAGTTGCACACATACAAAATGGGAAATGACTGCCTAGGAAGGAGAACTGTGGAAAGGGATCTGGGGGTCATAGTGGATCACAAGCTAAATATGAGTCAACAGTGTAACACTGTTGCAAAAAAGCAAGTATCATTCTGGGATGTATTAGCAGGAGTGTTGTAAGCAAGACACGAGAAGTAATTCTTCCGCTCTACTCCGCACTGATTAGGCCTCAACTGGAGTATTGTGTCCAGTTCTGGGCGCCACATTTCAGGAAAGATGTGGACAAATTGGAGAAAGTCCAGAGAAGAGCAACAAAAATGATTAAAGGTCTAGAAAACATGACCTATGAGAAAGATTGAAAAAATAGGGTTTGTTTAGTCTGGAGAAGAGAAGAATTAGAGGGGACATAACAGTTTTCAAGTACATAAAAGGTTGTTACAAGGAGGAGGGAGAAAAATTGTTTTTTTTAACTTCTGAGGATAATAATAATATAATATGGAGATTTGCCTATCTCATAGAACTGGAAGGGACCTTGAAAGGTTATTGAGTCCAGTCCCCTGCCTTCACTAGCAGGACCAAGTACTGTCCCTAACAGGTGTTTTTGTCCCCTGCTGCTTGCTAAATGGCCCCCTCAAGGATTAAACTCATAACCCTGGGTTTAGCAGGCCAATGCTCAAACCACTGAGCTATCCCTCACCCCCTAGGATAGAACAAGAAGCAATGGATTTAAATTGTAGCAAGGGCGGTTTAGGTTGGACATTAGGAAAAACAGAGTGGTTAAGCACTGGAATAAATTGCCTAGGGAGGTTGTGGAATCTCCATCATTGGAGATTTTTAAGAGCAGGTTGGACAAACACCTGTCAGGAATGGTCTAGATAATACTTAGTCCTGCCTTGAGGGCAGTCCTATGATTCTATGATTACCCCTAAGAATTTAAACCTTTTAACTATATCTATTCGTTCTCCATACAGATACCATTTACATTCCTTTGTAACTTTCCTTTTTGTAAAGATCAGTCCTTTGGTTTTAGCAAAGAACTCAAATGTGAAGTTGCAGAACTGTTAACTAAGGTTTGTAACCTGTCCTTTAAATCAGCTTCTGTACCCAATGACTGGAAGTTAGCTAATGTAACGCCAATATTTAAAAAGGGCTCTAGAGGTGATCCCGGCAATTACAGACCGGTAAGTCTAACGTCTGTACCGGGCAAATTAGTCGAAACAATAGTTAAGAATAAAATTGTCCGACACATAGAAAAACATAAACTGTTGAGCAATAGTCAACATGGTTTCTGTAAAGGGAAATCGTGTCTTACTAATCTATTAGAATTCTTTGAAGGGGTCAACAAACATGTGGACAAGGGGGATCCAGTGGACATAGTGTACTTAGATTTCCAGAAAGCCTTTGACAAGGTCCCTCACCAAAGGCTCTTATGTAAATTAAGCTGCCATGGGATAAAAGGGAAGGTCCTTTCATGGATTGAGAACTGGTTAAAAGACAGGGAACAAAGGGCAGGAATTAATGGTAAATTCTCAGAATGGAGAGGGGTAACTAGTGGTGTTCCCCAAGGGTCAGTCCTCGGACTGATCCTATTCAACTTATTCATAAATGATCTGGAGAAAGGGGAAACAGTGAGGTGGCAAAGTTTGCAGATGATACTAAACTGCTAAAGATAGTTAAGTCCAAAGCAGACTGTGAAGAACTTCAAAAAGATCTCACAAAACTAAGTGATTGGGCAACAAAATGGCAAATGAAATTTAATGTGGACAAATGTAAAGTAATGTACATTGGAAAAAATAACCCCAACTATACATACAATATGATGGGGGCTAATTTAGCTACAACAAGTCAGGAAAAAGATCTTGGAGTCATCGTGGATAGTTCTCTGAAAATGTCCATGCAGTGTGCAGAGGCGGTCAAAAAAGCAAACAGGATGTTAGGAATCATTAAAAAGGGGATAGAGAATAAGACTGAGAATATATTATTGCCCTTATATAAATCAATGGTACGCCCTCATCTAGAATACTGCGTACAGATGTGGTCTCCTCATCTCAAAAACGATATACTGGCACTAGAAAAGGTTCAGAAAAGGGCAACTAAAATGATTAAGGGTTTGGAACGGGTCCCATATGAGGAGAGATTAAAGAGGCTAGGACTCTTCAGCTTGGAAAAGAGGAGACTAAGGGGGGATATGATAGAGGTATATAAAATCATGAGTGATGTGGAGAAAGTGGATAAGGAAAAGTTATTTACTTATTCCCATAATACAAGAACTAGGGGTCATCAAATGAAATTAATAGGCAGCAGGTTTAAAACAAATAAAAGGAAGTTCTTCTTCATGCAGCGCACAGTCAACTTGTGGAACTCCTTACCTGAGGAGGTTGTGAAGGCTAGGACTATAACAGAGTTTAAAAGAGAACTGGATAAATTCATGGTGGTTAAGTCCATTAATGGCTATTAGCCAGGATGGGTAAGGAATGGTGTCCCTAGCCTCTGTCTGTCAGAGGGTGGAGATGGATGGCAGGAGAGAGATCCCTTGATCATTGCCTGTTAGGTTCACTCCCTCTGGGGCACCTGGCATTGGCCACTGTCGGTAGACAGGATACTGGGCTAGATGGACCTTTGGTCTGACCCGGTATGGCCTTTCTTATGTTCTTATGTTAGCAGTGGAAAACTTGAAACACCAGGCATTTCCCCTGTCAGAGGTCTCTTTTAATGCTTTGTTGATTCTCTTTTCTGACACCTCAATATTCCTGCTCCTAACCCACAGATCACAATCATCTGTGAACAGAATGACACTACTCTGGCACTTATTTGTTTTGTGAGATCACTTACAATCACAGAAGTGTAGCACCGGAAGGGACCTCAAAGGTCATCTAGTCCAGTCCCCTGCACTCAAGGCAGGACTAAGTAATAACTAGACCATAATATTAATTAAGGTCAGGCTGATAACACTTCCCTGTAGTGTACCATTTTTAATATTATATAAATTTGACGTAACTTTCCCACCTCAGACCTGCATGGTCCTTTTACTCAAAAATTCTCTAATCCACCCATACATTCTTCCCCTTATCCCTAGTGCACCTACTTTGTACAGCAAGCCTTCCCTCCATCGCATGTCATATGCCTTTTCAGTATCTAGAAAGACCGCTATCATGGAGCCCTTGTGCCTCATACTTTTTGGTATTCCCATTTCCTATTTAGCAATGGAGCATCTTCCTCTCCTAAAACCACTCTGCACCTTATCTGTAATGCCATTATTTTCCAACCAGGCCACCAATCTTTCTGTCACCATTATCATCGTAATTTTAGCCAGACAGAACATAAGGGCAATTGGCCTACCCAACCCCTTCCTGCTCTCAGCTGATGGGCTTTATACAGGCCCCTCCTGTTCCTCCCCAGCTGAACTTCATCTCTAATTAGTTCTCATTGCTTCCTGGCTCCTCCTCCTCCATGTGCAGCCTAGGCAGTTAATTGGCCCACCTAACCACCTTAACCCCTTCAGGCCTGATGTATGGCAGACACCCCACCGCAGGTCCTGAAAGGAAGACTTTGGGGGGACAATCAGGAAGAACAGACAGAGGCTGCTGAACCATGCTTCACCGTCAAGACTGCCACCCCCACCTCTTCTGAGACTCTGGACCTTCGACATCCTAATCCTGAGACGTCCTGACCAAACCAGGCCAGAGAGAGAGAGAGAGACCCAGATAACATCGCCACCTGTATCGGCTCCACCTGGGATGAAATGGGATTTGTCTTTAACAACAACAGCGGCAGCTCCAGCCATAGGTGTTGGAACTCGGGGTGTGGCCGCACCCCCTGGCTTGAAGTGGTTTCCATCATCCACAGAGTTTTCAGTTTGGTTCAATGACTCTCAGCACCCCCACTATACAAATTGTTCCAAGACCCCTGGCTCCAGCTCATCTCAACTAACGTCCCTTTTACCCAACAGAGAGTTATTCCCATCTAAGAGACTGTCAAACAAAGGGATTTTTACTTCGAAAACTCTCTCCAGCTAAAGGGAAAGGGAACAAAGGATGTTGTGGACATGAAAGCCTTATTTACTACTTTAGAGTTCAAATGTCTTAACCGTTGTGCCTTCTTTTCTGTGTCTTTAACAAAAGGTTACCAGGCTTGTTAATGGCGTGTTTGCCATGGCACCAGGCAGGCTGAGGTCTCTGCATCCCAAACCTTGTTTACAATTGGTTAATGTTGGACAGTGACTGGGTTATGTTAACACCTTTGACTTTTGGGCCCATATATTTCATCTAAATTAATGCACCACCTCACAATTACACACTAGGTCAGCAGCAAAAATTCGATAGGGTGAATAATTGTAGTGTGGTTCCATTGCACAGGGCTTGTTTGCACATGGGAATTCATGCAGGGGGTCCGTAAGCTTTGCAAATCATGGAGCACAGCCAGGGCCGGCTCCAGGCATCAGCCTGGCAAGCAGGTGCTTGGGGCGGCCACTCCAGAGAGGGGCGGCACGTCCAGCTATTTGGCGGCAATTCGGCGGATGGTCCCTCACTCCCGCT
>NW_020664540.1:12254615-12282917 GCF_002925995.2 Terrapene triunguis
CCCTGGAGCCGGCCCTGAGCACAGCTCTATGTGGGGTATCTCTGCCCTAAGGGGGGCCAGCTCGAGGGAGGTAGAGCAGGGCTGGAGGTTTGGCTGCATGTTAATAATTTGAAAAATGGGATTTGAATTTTCTACTTACAACAACTTTTTCCACAATGCAGCCATGTTTGCACGCACACACACACCTAAAGCTCACTGGCATTGGTGCATGCTGGGACAATCAGGGGAGCTGTCCCCTACTGCCTAAGCAGGGGTGAAAGTGCCTAGAGGAGGCACATGTGTCACTGCATCCTGGGATTTTTCTGCTGGATGGAAAGCTGGGAGAAATGAGAACCAGCCAAACCGGTAACACGGGCAGGGTTAAATATGCAAAGGCAATGTTGCACGAAGACAACCTGTGGCAGCCCAGGCAAAAGTGAATAGCATTTAGGCCCTGATTTAGGAAAGCCTGTCTAGTCAGTGTAGCGCTTGAGCATATGCGTAAGAGCTATCCTGAATCAGGGCCTTTGAGTAAGTATTAACCAGGGTGTACGAGGACATGTTCAGAGACAACCATGTTACAAACTAGTGTGCACAAAACCTTGTGGCATAGGCACCAATGCCATTCATCCCTTGTGAACATTAACTAGAGCAGGGCCAAAGTGTTCCATTAAAATGCCGTCCTTCCCCCGCCCCCCCAACAGAAAAGGGCATGTTTGACAAACGCACTTTTCACAAAAAATGCCTGGGGGGGCAAAAATTTTTCTGTTTTTCATAAAAACCCCCCACCTTACCCCCCCCCCCCCCCCCCCCCCCGTTTTTAACAAAAGCAAAACAAAACAGAAACCAGCTTTGTTTTTTGTTTTTGATGAAAACCCCAAAAAAAGTTAAAGAAAATTTTTGATGAAAATTGAAATATGAACCAAACCCTCAGCTTTTGGTTCATTTTTCCTTTTGCTACAATAAACAGCACTGCCCAGAAGCAGGGAGTCGATGGCTCTGTAGCTATTACAGGGCTCGATTCCACCAGCCCCTCTGCACACAGAACTATTTGGTCTAGAGAGAACTAACAGTGTGTGTTGTGTACTTTGCCTTAGATAGCATGACTCACCGGATCGGATCCGTACTCATGTGGTCACATTCCTAGGCGTGGCTGTTGTCATTGTTAAGCTTTATCTCCTGGGAATCAGAAATAGAATCAGTGGTTTGCTGCCAGAGAAACACAAAAACCACTTCCAAAAAATATTATGATTCACAGTTATCACTTCTCTGCCTTGAATTGTCCCAGAGTGTTGTTGTGCACTATTAACAGCTTCTGCCTTCCACCCCAGAAGTGGCTGCATGCCAATGGTGGGATCCTTGTATATTACATACACACACACACCTATACTTTATTATTTATTCAACACTCAAAAATATGACAGCCTGGTAGGAGAAACACGGTCTTTGACCTGAAGACCTGGCAACTTATGGCCCTGATCTTGCAGCTGCAGTGGGGCGCCGCATGGGCGCAGTGGTCTGCCAACATGAGTTGCAAGATTAGGGTCCCCCACAGATGAGGGCATAAAGCAAGGCTAGGAGAGGGACTGGGGGAACCAAGTACATGGATCACACTGATCAGGGCATGCCGTGTCTCAGGTTAGTGATGCAGACTCTTTAACAGCTCCAGAATATATGGACATGCTTTCTAAATATAATTGATTTTCCATTTAAAACACCTCTCCAGCCCTTGAACTGTGTCAGTTATTATATATTTCTATTATTTTACTTCTCCCCCCACCCTCCCAAGCTTAGCCCATGAAGGAGGAGGGGCTCATATGTAATAATTTAGCAATATTGTTTTGTATTAATTCATGAGCATTGTATGTGACCCAGTCACGGGAATGTTTCCTGTATGACCACATGGGATTAATCCACTGCACGCACGTGTTAGTAAAATTTATTAACTTGGCAGGAAACAAGCAGGAAGATAACACAACAGGCCCAGATAAATCACTGGCTACTAAACAGGTCAGGAGGGTAAGAAACAATGCCTGGGCCATTAGCTGTGAAAATCCCACTACCTTGGCTCCAGCCCAAAGTTACACAGCTGTTTGCAAAGGCTGCGAGTGGGCAGTTGAATAGGACTTAAAAGGATTAAAAAGTGACACTCTCTCTCTCTCTCTCTCTGTCTCAGTCTCACAGGGGCAAGTGTCTGGGAGCTGACACAGAGACAAGTCCTGCAAGGGAGTCTGAAGCAGATGAGCCTCCATGCTTTACTTTTTACTGTTCCTACCGCTAAGATCAAACAGTACCTTGGTGTAAGAAGGCTGTCTGGTCACTGTATGAATCGCTGGTCACAGCTCCTGTGGGAAGACTTGCAGATCCCAAGCCCAGTTGGACCTGCTGAGAAATCATGGTTGGGACATATGGTTGGGGCTATGGCCAGTCGAAGAATGGGAGAATTGCGGGTTTCCACCCCGAGAGAGGAGAGGGCACAGGGCCTGTCATCTGAAAGGGGACACTCAGACTGGAGAGGGCTCACGGGTGCAGTTAGCCTTGTAACCGTGACATACCCTTTTCCAAGTAACTGCCTGCCTTTCTTTCACGTTTTGGAGCACCCAGGGTTGGCTAATGTTGGCCCAGAAGAAGGCTGGGGAGGGACTGGATGAAAATAGTTCCTTCAACTGTGTTTGCTACTTTCAGCCTTTGGCTTTATTCTGCCCTGTGTATCTGTGACAGTCACAGAATATTATTACGCTTTTTGAAGAAATAAACTTTTTAAGGGGGGGAGGGAAACAAAACCACCAACCCATAAACAACTAAACAATAAATCTTTGGGGTTTCTGGTTGAAATCTCATGGGTTAAAATATGGCCATGCAGTATTAGCAGCTCTCACGTGGATCATGAGGCTTGCCATATTTGCCTGGCTGCTGGAGTCAAGAGATTGTACGAGAATCTCAGCTTGCATTTAAACCAATAAATTGCGTTTCTCTCTCTCCGGGTGGTGGAGGAAAGCTTGAAATGCACAGAAACCAGAAGGCAGAGAAAAACAACACAGCATTCATTGCTTTTTAAACAATCTCAGGATTGTAAAGCCAATCTCAGGACTTCTGGGGGCCCGACTCATGATTTTTCAATGCACAGGGTTGGCGATACTGGCCATGTGACTAAAATGGGCACTAAAACCCATCAACTGACAAAGAGGGTAGTAGCATGATGCATCCTGGGGACAAGCCCGGGTGGTACCCAGAGTGTGCAGCAAGAGCCCAAAGGAAGCTAGTTTCAGCAGAAAATCAGCTTCCAACGGGGAGCAGAAGCAGCCTTGACATCTCCTCCTCTCTCAAAGAGTGACTCCTCCCTCCAGGCGATGGGAATCAGGGGATTGGAGATGCCTTGGCCAGAGCAAGTGTTTCATATGTCTCGAGGCATTCCCTAGATTCAAGAACCCTGCACCCACTTCTTTCAGGGAGGTAAAGCTTTTAGTTTCACTCTACAAACATGCTCCACATACCAAAGCCTGAGTCACAGGCACGCGTCTCAAACCCCACCTAACTCAAATCCCTCTGCACACACCTTTGGAGAGCAGCATGTATAGTTCCACCAGCTCTCTGCCACGCACATGGCAGTGAAAAAGAACCGTGCATCACACAGGGCGCAGTCATTAGCTCAGGCCTACTGGGAGAAACGCTGGATGGGGAATCACACACATACCTTCTCTACCAGGGAAGAAACTGCTAGAAATCCCTGAAAGGATTCAGAACATTTTATGAACCACTGATGGTTCTTTATGACAAAGAGATGCATTCATTGCACTACTAAAGCCCCACTGACCAGCTGCTTGTTCTAAATTTAGGCTGATTTGTAACTGTGGAAATGTACTACCAGTAGAAACAGCAAAACCGGGGCTGGAAAACTCCAGAGCCTTCACCACAGTCCTAGGCAGAATAAGACCACAAAGCTAGAGTCTGCAGTAGCTCAGATATTACTGCGATGAGGCCTAGATAGTCTTTTGAAATTGAAAAACTTTCCCCAGGGACAGCACCGTGAGAAGGTGCTGAAGGCTTGTGAGGTCCAATAACCTGGCGAGCTATGCCAGCAGCAGTTTTAACTCCTGGGAGAGCCACCCAAGGCAGTTAGGGTAGGGACCAGATGAACAGCAGTTCCTGGGTCCTCCAGGTGATAGGCCACCAACAGTTAAGCAATTGTTTGACTTGCCAAACAATTAAGTTGCAAAACCACAAGGTAGCTATTCCAGCAAAGAGGGACGGCACAGCCTTGTTCATGCCCTAAGTCATTTCCGATTCAGAAACTGAAAATCTGGCCCTACAGTCATGGTGTGAGGGGGGTGCAGCTGGATTTTATACTGACTGGGAGGCAGTTTCGAGTGGCTGGGCTGGGGGAGGTAGTGCTTTAGCAGCTGGGAGGCACCAGGGCTTATTGCAGGGGTCAGGGGGGTTCTCTGCTGTGATTTTAACCAGTGGCGGATTTAGAGTTAGTGGGGCCCTGTGCGCAGCTTCATTTTCGTGCCCCCTCCTCCCCCTCGGGACTCAGCCAAGAAACAGAACATTCTCTCTTATTCCCCCCCCCGGCCCCGTTTTTCATTCTTTTTTTCTTCATCCTCCTCCTATAAGTAATGGGAAGTAAATGAAACTAAAGTGAGGTACCTTGATTGGGGCAAGGGGTTGGGGTGCAGGAGGGGGTGCGGGCTCTGGGAGGAAGTTTGGGAGCGAAGCGGCACGGCGGGAGAGTGGGCAGGGAGCTGCCTTAGCCCTGCTGCTGGAACGTCTCTGTGCGCCCCTTGCGGAGAGGGGGGCAGCGGGTCTCCGTGCGCTGCCTGGGGCGGGGGCAGCACATGGAGCGCCCCCCCTTCCCTTGCCAGGGGTGCGCAGAGACGTGCCAGCAGCTGGCTGTTTCCGGGAGTGGCGTGGGGCCGCCAGCCACGGCCCGCAGCCGCCGGCCACAGCCCGCACGCAGCCTGCCTGAGCCCTGCTGCGCCGCTGGCCGGGACTCGGGGCAGGTTGTCAGATATTTGTCCTGCATTTTGGGGACCCCCCGTCATTGGGGGCCCTGGGCCACCGCACGGTTTGTCTCCTGGTAAATCCACTCCTTATCTGAACCTATTAAGGGAGAGCAAGGAAATGTCGTGTTAGGACAAGGGTGAGTCTGGGCAGCTCTTCAGCTCCGAGCTCTAGCACCGTAGTACAATGGCTTTTGCCATCGGGGAGCTTTCAAACATTGCCCAGGGTGGGTTGCAAAGCAGAGTGACCCCCACCAACCCAAGTGCCACGGGTGCTACGCAGGGCAGTGATGCAGCCTTCGGTTTAGCACAGTTTTTACTCAGCAAATGCCGCTGTCGTGAAGCTCCGTGTGAATCGCCTCCCTCGCTTTTGGCCTATGTGATTTAATTCATTCACATGATCACTGACCAAATATCTCACTTGCATTATTACTACCAGGCCAGCTAGGCTTCGGGCCTCCTTCTCCCACTGAGCAATGGCTGCCCATTTCACACATGGCTGTTAATGCTTACGAGAGGGTACAAGATACACAACGCACTTGGCCGTGCAGATAATTATTCAGAGTGGTGTGAGCACAGGACTGGGAGCCAGGAACGGCCCAAGTTCGTGCCTGGCATTTCGGCTGGGATTGTACTTGGGGCAGCCAGCCCCGTCTGCCATTCACGTGCCACACGCTTTTTAGTGCACTAGCTCGAGCAAAGCTACCACAAGGCTGTCTCCTGGCGCTGCAATTCATACCTCTGGCTCAAAGCATGGAACCATGGTCTGACCCCAGCTCTGCCTGACTCTCGCTCCGGGGCCTTTAGCAAATGACAAGAGGCTCGTCTCCACTACACAGGCTCTGCTGATACAGCTATACTGGCAGAGTCCTAGCATAGAGTCTGCATCTGTCGACAGGAGTGTTTCTGCAGTAACACCACCTCCCTGAACAACATTAGCTATGCTGACAGAACCACTCTTCTGTTGGCATAGCTGGATCTAGACTGGGGGCTTTGCCAGCACGGCCATGTCGGCTAGCGGGTGTGATTTCAATGGGAGCAAGGCACTTAAATACGTCTAAGGATCTTCCATGCTGCTCCTGCATTCGGCATCTGTGGTATGTCCTCTTGCAAGGAGCTGGCACCACCTTTGCACATAGTAGCCAAGTGGTGACTTGCTCCTGCTTGTTTTTCCATTGTGAAGCACAGCCGCTGTTTGTAGAGCCGACAATGCGGGTGTAGTTTCTTCTCTTAATGGTTTACAAACGTTGAAGTCTGGATGGTGCATTTCACTTCCCCTCGTGCAAAACTAAAGCAAAGGCAGCTCCTCACCCCACTGGCTGAGCCCACTTGCCCAGGTGCTGGGTATGCCAGTGAGTGGAACGCTGTGCAGCTTTTCTATAGTAGGCAGAAGGTTGTAGCTGGGAGCGCTGCATACTCGGCCTGTGAGCCCCGCATGCCTCTTGCTGTCGATTTGAATGTGAAGCTGCTTTCCAAGGATAAACTAAAGTGACGACTGTAGCAATTTCGGTCCTAATATATAGAAATTAGAGCTCAAAAAAATCTGAAAACTAACTTCAAGCCAGACATTAAATATCCTCCTCTGTTAGGAGAGCTGAAGGTGCACTGAACTGTTTATAGGGTGCACTTAATGAGCTTACATTCTACACAGACAAGGCCAGTAAGTGGGGGGAGAAGGCACAGAGGTTCAGGGAGGTGAAGTGACTTGCCCAAGTTCACGCAGCAGGGCAGCACTGGGAGTAGAGCCCAGGCAACCTGAACCCCATTTCGGTGCCCTATCTGCTAGCCACCATTGCCTAACCATGGGTGAACCTCTAGTGTGTGGTTCAGATGAGCATAGGTACCCTTTGAAGGTCCTCTATCTCCTCCAAGACTCTCCCTTTCTCTACCTGACAGGCTCCACTCCCCACAATAGCCATTCAAGCTCCTTTTCTCCTCATGACATCAAATAGATTCCAGCTCTCCCCATCCCCAAGCTCCCAAATCCCATCTTACCTTGTGGACTTTAAGGCCAGAAGGGACCATCATGATCACCTAGTCTGACCTCCTGCACATTGCAACCCACAGAACCTCATCCACCCACTCCTATCATAGACCTGAGCCCTGTACGGGGGCTAGAGTGGGAATGAGCAAGGTGAAGAAGCTGTGTCTAGGGGAAGATAGTGGGAGAGAGTAAGGGCCCTATTTGATGTTACATGGAACAATGACCTGCAGTAGGTTCAGGAGGAAAGGATGGGGCTGTTCAAACTGATCTGATTGATAGAGGGCCAAACAATGTGTCTCTTGCACTTGATGAATTTAGCTTAAGGGAGACACTTTTTTATTTTTAATATAGAACAGTGATGATTGGGGTATTATCCATGACTGGTTACTATAGCACATTAAATCAGAAAAGAATCAAATGAGATCAGCCTTGTTAGTTACATGGGATGTTTCGTATAGAATTTGTTTCCTCCAGGCGCTATTTCTTCCACTCTGTTCCCTGGGCACACAATTTAATATAAATGTATATTAAGTCTTATTATAAACGGAGGGTGTATTATTCTGGAAGCGACCAATTTGTGTTCTGTCTTTACAATCAAACTAAATGAGAGATCATAAGAATCCCTGCTGTGAAGACATTTGATGCTGAAATGCACTGGGATTCATACTACTTAAGAAAATCAGGTGGAAGAAAACAGCAGCATTCAAAGTCATACCTGCGGCTGAGGGAGAAGGTCTGAGATCTGCCACCGTCAACCTATAATAAAGTCTAGATTTTTAAGAGAGGAGAATTCCAGGCTGATGGATTTGAAGTGAGTAAAACAAGGCCACTACCCCGTTAACTCATGAGTGAGTACATGAGTTATGCTGGCTTTGCTCTCCCCTCAGAAACAAGGGCAGAAGCAATTCATGGGGCTAGCACCAGGCAGAGACAAAACAGAAAGTTGCCCTAGTGTAGTGGTGCAGTATGAAGCATTGAAAGGGTTGCTAGATTCACTGAGACACTACTGAGTAGCAAATTGTGTCTGACCATGTGGAGAGAATCAATGGAGATGCATCAGCTCTTGTTAATTACAGTTTGCTGTCTGTTAAGCCAATAGCCATTATGCCCTCTATTGTCCAAACTGGGACTCTGCATGTGCCATTTTTTGCTATAATTTTGGCAGAAAAAGTCAATCTGCAAGCCCCCGAGAAAAACTGTAGTAGATTCAGGCTATTCTGTTAAACAAGGCCTGCAAACCTGGCGATCTGTCATTCGTATGTTTAACCAGCCTTAGAACAGAAGCTTATATGAGTTCATTAGAACACGGCAAGATAGATTTTGCTGCCTGTCGCCTCAACGTGGATGCTCTTCACGGTGAGCATTTGCTGAAACAGGCCTCGTGCAGAACCAGCAAGACACCATCATGGAGGAGGAAGCTACAGTACGAAGAGTAAATAACAGAGGGAGGAAGGATGTTTTGTAGCTAAGCCACAGAAGCTGCAGCCGAGAGGCAGCTGGTATTATTCAGTAATTCTGAGGACTGGCAGTTGTTCCAAGCTATGCCACTGATTACCTGGGTGCCTGTGCTCAGATTTCCTAGCAGTAAAATGGGGAAATGCCATAGGAATCGTGTGAAGTTTAGTGTCTGTAAAGAAAGATTAGATAACCACTGTGCCAAAGAGGCTGCCAACGGTAGAGAATGATGATGATATTTAGGGCTGTCAAGCAATTAAAAAAATTAATCACGATTAATCGTGCTGTTAAACAATAGAATTCCATTTATTTAAATCTTTTTGGATGTTTTCTACATTTTCAAATATGTTGATTTCAATTACAACACAGAATACAGTGTACAGTGCTCACTTTATATTTCTGATTACAAATATTTGCACTGTAAAAAAAGAAATAATATTTCTCCATTCACCGCTGTCGTGCAATCTCTTTATCATGAAAGTTGAACTTACAAATGTAGAAGTACAAAAAATAACTGCATTCAAAATTAAAACAAGGTTAAACTTTAGAGCCTACAAGTCCACTCAGTCCACTCACAAGTTTTGTTACATTTGCAGAAGATAATGCCCACTTCTTTACAATGTCACATAAAAGTGAGAACAGACATTTGCATGGCACTGTTGTAGCTGGTGTTGCAAGATATTTAGTGCTAGATGCGGTAAAGATTCATATGTCCCTTCATGCTTCAACCACCATTCCTGAGGACATGCGTTCATGCGGACGACGGGTTCTGCTTGATAATGACCGAAGCAGTGCGGACCGACATGTTCATTTTCATCATCGGAGTCAGATGCCACCAGCAGAAGGCTGATTTTCTTTTTTAGTGGTTTGGGTCCTGTAGTTTCCACATTGGAGTGTTGCTCTTTTAAGACTTCTGAAAGCATGCTCCACACCTCGTCCCTCTCAGATTTTGGAAGGCACTTCAGATTCTTAAATCTTGGATCCAGTGCTGTAGCTATCTTTAGAAATCTCACATTGGTACCTTCTTTGCGTTGTCAAATCTGCAGTGAAAGTGTTCTTAAAACGAACAGCATGTGGTGGGTCATCATCCGAGACTGCTATAACATAAAATACATGGCAGAATGCGAGTAAAACAGAGCAAGAGACATACAATTCTTCCCCAAGGAGCTGTCACAAATTTCACATTTTTTTTAATGAGCATCATCAGCGTGGAAGCATGTCCTCTGGAAAGGTGGCCAAAGAATGAAGGGGCATCCGAATGTTTAGCATATCTGGCACTTAAATACTTTGCAATGGTGGCTACAAAAGTGCCATGCGAACACCTGTTCTCATTTTCAGGTGACATTGTAAATAAGAAGAGGGCAGCATTATCTCCCGCATATGTAAACAAACTTGTCTGTCTTAGTGATTGGCTGAACAAGAAGTAGGACTGAATGGACTCGTAGGCTCTAAAATTTTACATTGTTTTGTTTTTGAGTGCAGTTATTTAACAAACAAAAAAATCAACATCTGTAAGTTGCACTTTCACAATAGAGATTGCATTACAGTAGTTGTATGAGGATTAAAAAAATAGTATTTTTCAATTCACATTTTTACAGTGCAAATATTTGTAATCAATATATTTGAAAATGTACAAAACATTCAAAAATATTTAATAAATTTCAATTGGTATTCTATTGTTTAATGGTGTGATTAAAACTGCAATTAATCACAATTAATTTTTTTAATCACGATTAATATTTTTGAGTTAATCGCAGTTAACTCACACGATTAATCGACAGCCCTAATGATACTGTCTCTCTGGCAGTCTTCTGGATCACGGCTAACAACCCCCCCTTTGTATAATAGACTATTCCCAAGGAACATGAGCACTTATTTCCATTTATGCTACATGCATTCATGCTTTGCGCATCTAAGCCCTTTTACAGTTATCATATTCTAGCTGCACTTGGGTCTGAGTTTTCCCTAAAAAAAAAGCAACCGGTGACTGACCTGTCAGAAAGGGAATATGCACACACAGTTCAAATCATGCAGATAACCGTTACCACAGTTTGAGCACTTGCACAAGGCTGTCACATAGAAATTTAACACTTAACCTTGGGTAAGAACAACACTGGAGTAAGTAGTTTCAGTTTTCAGCATCTACGAACAGCTCAGTCAAATACAAGTAATAGCTCGCAAATAACTCAGTCTTCCTTTGTATACACTCTATTCCTAACAACGCCTCAGGTCATGTGATCAGAGCTCCAGCCTGATAAAGAAACAGTAATAATAATCTGCCACTTCTTTAAGTGAGCCTATGGGATACTTTACTATCTGTGATCCACGTAAACAAACTAAATATCCTCACACCAGTTATGTACAGCCAGAGCATCTCAGAGGGAATTCGAGTCATTTCTCATCTTTTGATTTTGGATTCTCAAAAAGGCTCCTTAGAAAAAGAGCTAATTCCATGTGTGTGTTTAATCAGATATGGGAAGGGATGTATATTTGCAGCAATGTCAGGTGCTGCCTCTACATAGTAATGGGAAAGAGATCCTGATAGAGGAAGAACAGTAAGGCGACTCTATACCGTCTATTAGATTTCGGTTACAGTTAACTGCAAACACTTCTAGAGTTTCAAGCTGCTGATCAGAGTTCTGGGTATAATGCCTTTAGTGGAAACATGGCAGTAGGAGAATGCAAAGAAGCCATAAGGTACATGACTTCCACACAAATCAGACAGCTAGTCTCCAACTTCACCCTGGTCTACACTTGAGTTTTGCTAGCGTATACATATTGGTCAGGGTATGATTTTTTCCCCCTCACCCTGACTGACAGAGCTATGCCAGCAAAAGCTCCAGTGTAGATGCAGTTGTACCTGCAAGAGCAGCATTTTGGCTGTACAGTTTTCTTCATTCGGAGAACTGGTTTAAGCTATACCACTGGGAAGGCTGCCAGTTTACCCCTACTGGTGTATCTATACCAGCAAACCCTTTTAAGTGCAGACAAGGCCTGTATCCCACCATGTGATTTCACGTGCTTGTGTTCCAAGACATGGGGGTGGAGATAGGTGCGTGAAGCTAGGGAAAGGGAGGAGGCCCTTTCTAAAGTTAACAGCTTACACTAACGGATCATTAGGAGAACACCAGTGCAGGTAGCCTCAAGGGCTCTAGCCCACTCTCCTTGAGTAACAGTGAAACTGGTGTTGGTCAGAAAGAACCAGAGTCCCACGGACACACACAGGAGGATCTGGTCTTGCTAGAAGAATAGAAGTTGGTTCTATTCTGTACCTGTAAATTAAGAGGAAAGGCTTTCTAACTTGGCATGTAGTGAAGCATCAAATTAGACATGAGAGAGGCTTAGAGTAGTGTGACCAGATGTCACAATTTTATAGGGAAAGTCCCAATATTGGGGCTTTGTCTTTTATAGACGCCTATTACCCCCCACCCCGTCCCGATTTTTCACACTTGCTGTCTGGTCACATTAGCTTAGAGAGACAAGGTGGGTGAGGTAACATCTTAGTGGTGAGAGAGAAGTTGTTTTAATATCCTCTCATATACTTGTTCTAACGACTAAATACTTCAAGAAGGTGGTTGGTAAATATCACTGGTTATAGGTTCCCAAAGGAAAGAAACAGAGGTGCTCCTGCAGGACGATAAGCAGGAGGTATACATAGGTCAGTACCCAGGTCCCAGTGTCAGAGTGGAAAAATTGCAAAATCCCACCGAGACAGGAAAAGATAAGAGGCCTCTCACTTGAGGGGATTCACTCAGACCAGAAAGGAGAGGTGCAGTCAGAGTGCGGGCTGGCTCTAATACTACAGTGCTAGCAGCATTAGGCAAGTGTACATGGTTTCAATGATAGAAAACACAATTATCACCCCTAACAACTTCTGCTACCTTGTAAGCTAGGAGGGAAGATATAATTTCTCCTACCTAAACTTTCTCTCTCTCTCTCTCTCGCAACTTTTACTTTGGCTGAACATAAGAACTGCCATACTAGGTCAGACCAAAGATTCATCTAGCCCAGTATCCTGTCTTCCAACAGTGTTCAATGCCAGGTACCCCAGAGGGAATGAACAGAACAGGTAATCATGAAGTGATCCATCCCGTATCACCCATTCCCAGCTTCTGGCAAACAGAGGCTAGGGACACCATCCCTGTTCATCCTGGCTAATAGCCATTGATATATCCTCCATGAATTTATCTAGTTCTTTTTTGAACCCTGTTATAGTCTTGGCCTTCACAACATCTTCTGGCAAAGAGTTCCACACGTTGACTGTGCGTTGTGTGAAGAAATACTTCCTTGTGTTTGTTTTAAACCTGCTCCCTATTAATTTCATTTGGTGACCCCTAGTTCTTGTGTTATAAGTAAATAACACTTCGGTATTTACTTTCTCCATACCAGTCATGATTTTATAAGATCTCTATCACATCCCCTTAGTTGTCTCTTTTCCAAGCTGAAAAATCCTAGTCTTATTAATCTTTCCTCATATGGCAGCCGTTTCATACCCCTAATCATTTTTGTTGCCCTTTTCCGAACCTTTTCCAATTCCAATACATCTTTTTTGAGATGCGGCAACCACATCTGCACGCAGTATTCAAGATGTGGGCATATCATGGCTTTATACAGAGGCAATATAATATTTTCTGTCTATTATCTATCCCTTTCTTAATGACTCCCAACATACTGTTCGCTTTTTTTGACTGCTGCTGTACATTGAGTGGATGTTTTCAGAGAATTCTCCACAATGACTCCAAGATCTCTTTTTTGAGTGGTGACAGCTAATTTAGACCCCAACATTTTATATGTATGGTTGGGATTATGTTTTTCAATGTGCATTACTTTGCATTTATCAACACTGAATTTAATCTGCCATTTTATTGCGCAGTCACCCAGTTGTGAGAGACCCTTTTGTAGCTCTTCGCAGTCTGCCTGGGACTTAACGATCTTGAGTAGTTTTGTATCATCTTCAAATTTTGCCACCTCAATGTTTACCCCTTTTTCCAGATGATTTATGAATATGTTGAATAGGACTGGTCCCAGTATAGACCCTTGTGGGACACCACTATTTACCTCTCTCCACTCTGAAAACTGACCATTTATTCCCATCCCTTGTTTCCTATCTTTTAACCAGTTACCAATCCATGAGAGGATCTTCCCTCTTATCCCATGACAGCTTACTCTGCTTAAGAGCCTTTGGTGAGGGACCTTGTCCAAGGCTTTCTGAAAACCTAAGTACACTATATCCACTGGATCCTCCTTGTTCACATGCTTGTTTACCCCCTCAAAGAATTCTAGCAGATTAATGAGGCATGATTTTCCTTTACAAAAACCATGTTGATTCTTCCCCAACAAATTATGTTCATCTCTGTCTGACAATTTTGTTCTTTACTATAGTTTCAAACAATTCGCCTGGTACTGAAGTCAGGCTTACCAGCCTGTAATTGCCGGGATCACCTCTGGAGCCCTTTTTAAAAATTGGCGTCACATTAGCTATCCTCCAGTCATTTGGTGGGAGCATGACCTTTCAGGCACTGGTCAGCTCATTTTCCCTGGAAGGCACATGTGGTATACAAGGAGTACATATGCATAGACCTTGTCTAGACTAGGAGAAAAGGTGTACAGTTTATAAAATGGTACCTCCCCCAATATAGATAAGGCCAAAGGACTATAGAATCCTGAACAAATCACGTCCACGATGTCCAATTTCCACTAGCTAGCAAGACCGTTTTTAAAAACAGGCTCCACATAAGAGGTGCTACAGACAGCACTGCAGTGTTACATCCACGCTTTCTGTATATCCTGCATCCAAGGGTCACAAGCAGCTTTTTTTTTTTTAAGAGGCCAAACAACTCCAAATTTATATTCAGCTTTTTCTTACTTTCTTCACTCAGGGAAGTCCTGTTTTTGCTATTCAGAATCAACATGAAATTTGTGCTTTGAACTGTGGCAAAAGTGGGTAAAAGCAGGAATTGAAAGACAGAAAAACATCAGTCTTGAAAATACGTTTAATGTCTAATCTTATACAAAAGTGACAGCATTTTCAAAAAATATCAAATCCTGTTTTTATAGCTTTTCACTATCATACAGCAATATTTGTCTCATCTAAAGAAAATACAGCAGCAGGTGATAGTCTATACTTTAAAGATGTGATTGCTTATATTTCATATTGTAAACAAATGCAGTAGGCCAATCTCAAAGCACAAGTCAAAACAAACTTCTCAGCAATTTAACTTAAATGATGCATAGAAATGTACAAATTCCATTGCAAAAGCTTCAGGCCAGAAGTTGCTCACACTTGACATTACATGTGATAAAGTTACTACACAGCATATAGTGACAACTTGAGTTTTTACACAATACATTAACAGATAAACCCTATCACTGCTATGCAAGGACCCTTGCTCACAAAACAAAGGGGATATGAAACAGTTTTCTTGACTTCAAGAAATATGAATATACATTGAAAAAGTGTCCCATATGTATCTGAATTTTAGCCTAACCTTTCCAATAATAAATCCTGCCTATTCCAAGAAGAAACCAGACGACATTTATTTTACTTACTTTTGGAAAACCCCATTTAAAAATAATTTGATATGTTAACTTTATATTTTCTACATCTGGCCCCTTCCCCTGCAAACAGATCCAGACCAGTGCACGTTCAACCCACATTGTGACTATAGGATCAATTCATTTAAATAATTTATGTTTTCCTTAGATCAATTTACAGACTAAGGCCGCACATGTCGAATGCACTTGAGCAGAAGCAACAAAGCATGTTTGCTATAGTCACGTGTAGAAGTCGTATCAGTCTTGGAGAAATTTAAGTCAATTCAACAATGAATTTTTGAAGTCTACATTCTATGGGAATAGTATTCTACACTAAATTTATGAAATATCCGATTTAAAAATATTTCTTCTGGTTCTGATTTCCAGTGTTCATCGATACTATGATTTATGTTGAATATTAGGGACATCTTAATTTGTTGTGTTCAGTTCCACTATTGTCTTCCTAGTACAAAACATACCTACCTTGGCTATTTATTAGACCTCATGTCAATATGTGAGTGGCCACAGCTCCTTCACACACTGCACTATTCTGTAAAATTTATTTCAGGGTTCTTGCAACTGCCATAGAGACCATGGCTACGTATTCAACATCACTACCAGGCCAGTCAGTTTATTTTTAAAAGTCCACTACTCTGTGCATGCAGAAGTCCATAGTAAGGGAGGGAAGAGAAAGTTACCTTGATTTCACAGTTCCACTATGAAAAGGGATTTCCTAATGAGCCGATGTATTACTAATCCGTCAGTATTACTAATTCAGTTTTTTAATTCCACCACCAGAGGCTAAATTAAGATTTCCCAGGTTGAGATAAAATAACTTCTGCATGGTCACAGAAAGTCTAGGTAATCAAAGTACCATAATGAATTAAAAAAAGCCCAAGTCTCAGTGAAGAATGTGTCTTGGTAATGCAAAATTACCAGTATGATAATTCCATAAAGATTCTCAGTCAGGAGAATGAAATTGATAGCAGTGACCCTTCCGATGAAAGGCAGCTACACAGAATTCTAGTCATTCAATTAAAACCAAATCAGATCACGTCATTCAGCGAGGTACAACATACATCTAGGTATGAACAAAGGGACTACCCAATTACTATGTTCAATGGAGCTCTGACATAAGACTGGCTCATTTTCAAACTATGGCAGAAGGGAGATGGATTCTAAGGCTCTATCTAGGCGATAGGACTATGTGGAAGGCCAAAAGCAGCTTTTTGCCACTGGACTACTTTAATTTAAACTCAGGCTTAATTTCCAAGGATGCTGAATAAAAGTTCTGCAGAGTTTATACAGCTTGGCAGCAAAGCCAAGTTTCAGATGGATAGAACCCAAGTTAAGAGACAGGATTATCTCCCAGTGGGAATCAGTTTATCTTCATGTAGAGAACAAGCCAAACTTCTAGTCACCACTACTAATTTTGGACTGGCAAAATCATGCCCTCATTTCCATGCACAAACTTCACATTTGTGAATTTAAATTAACTGAACTGCACATCCAGCTACTTGATTTGCACATAAATGCCTGTTTGCGAATGTGAACAGGTGTGCATACAAGTTAGACTAAGTACTTTGGCCTATGACCGCTCCGCTGTAGTCCCAGAATCTGAGAGAAATTCTGCTTGAGTGTATATTTATATAAATGCTGAGAACACCTTCAAATTCACATGCTCCATTTCTCTTTAGTATGTTGAATTACTGTAGCATGTTTAAAATATTAAGAGATTTCACAAAGAAATCTCAAAATATGTTGTTTTTACTGATATCCTGGAATAACCAGAAAATAGACAAAATATGACTATCCATCCATTTAGTGACCCCCACAAGTCTGGTATCAAAACTTAAATATTAAATGTCAGTGAATGCTTAACTGTTTAGTAAGACTTTAGGCCTGATCCTGTAATCCTTAATAACTCACGTGGCAATTCCTTTTTTCCCCAAAGGAAGCTCTGCCTTGAGTAAGAACCACCAGACTTCAGCATATGAGCAAGTTAAAATTTATGCAGATTGCTCCTTCATACCTCAGAAGTACGTACAAGAGGCGAGTGCTCGTCACAATTCCAAAAGTTACTGAAACACATTTTTTTTAAAATCTCTGTAAATAGTGGATGAAGGTGGAAAGCTACAGTACTTTGTTGCCCAGCATGAATTCAACGGTAAGGCTGTAAAAATTAAAAAACGAAATTCAAGGTCAATTTATGGCTTTAGCAAGACAATACATCCTCAAATCAGCACTAAGCAAATGTCTCAATTAAAGGCAAAGAAATTTAAGTGTACAAGTCAATTGTTACTATAGTGGTTTGTTTTGTTTTTTACCCATAGTTCTACAATCTAAGGCTACGTCTACACTAGAGACCAACGGGAGAGAGCTCTCCAGTTAGCATAATTAAACCACCCCCAACGAGCAGCAGTAAGGCTTTATGTCAGTGGGAGAGCATCTCCCGCCAACATAGCACTGTCCACACCAGTGCTTATGTCAATGAAACTTGTGTCAGTCGGGGGGGGGGGGGTTTCCCCCCCACACCTGATTGACATAAGTTTTACCCACAAAAGTGCTAGAGTGAACATCGCCTTTGATTCTAGTCTCTATACAAATAATTCTTTCCATTCTCTCATTTAAGCAAGGGGTCCTAGCTGCATGTTCACGCTTAGAAAACAAATCAAAGTGATGCCTAAAATGGAAGTATTTTTGGCAGGCCAATAAGATACAACCCTAAAGACTATTGTCATACTTCTCAGACTTAATAGTATTTCAAATCTGAGTTAACTGCCTAAACTGAGCATTCCCATACTTTTTAACTCCACTAGGCAGCTAATTTCTCATTAAATTGTTGACTGGAAAAAATACAAAGCAGTTTTAACAGTCCATACCATTTTATTAAGTGGTCTTTCCACTGCCCAACATCAGCACTTGTGTGTGATGAATTTTGGAATTGTTCAACACAGTACAATTTAAATACTCACATGGTGACCACCAGGCATTGATGGAGTACCAGCAGGACCAGATGGCACTTGAAAAGGATTAGGGGGTGTAGGATATAGTCCTGGAGCTGGATATGATCCTGAGGGTGGAGGAAATGGACCAGGTGGTGAAGGTCCCCATGTTCCAGGTGGGACAGTACCCCACGGTACTGTAGGTGCAGCCCCGGGTGTCTGGGTAGGAGTGGCATATGGCCCAGGGGGTGGATATGGCATACTAGGTGCAGGATATTGCCCTCCCATTGTTGCTCCCCATGCTCCAGAAGGCATGGATCCCCATGGCCCAACAGGAGCAGGAGGTGCAGCTGGCTCTGTTGGACCACCATATGGTCTTGGAAGCTCTGGAAAGGGCATATTTGGTGGAGGATATTGCCCTGGTGGGACAGGACCTGGCACAGATGGGGGTGGATAGGGACCACCAGGAGGAGGGCAAGAGGGTCCAGTAGGAGGAGGTGGAAATGGAGCAGGCGGTCCAGGTGGCATTGAAGGATACATTCCTGTTGGGGGAGGTCCAAATGGCACACTGGAGGCTGTTGTATTTGGTGGCAATCCAGATGGCCCCGTAGGTGGAGCACTTGGGGTGTTCCAAGGATTGGAAGCTGGCCAGCCTTGTGTTGGCTGACCAGTTTGTTGACCAGATTTTGTATTGCTCACTTTGGAGGTTTTAGCAGGGGAATGATCCGGTAAAGCATCTGCCAACTAGAAAATAGAGCACCAGTGAGACTGCAAACTGCCTACTATTGTAATCACTAGCTGTGCATGGCAATCCATTACATTTACAAATGATGGACAATATTGTTAGGTAAAGCTATATTAGCGCCTACATGGTTGTGCTTAATTTCATATAGCTTCTCTCTTCAGAACAGCTTCACTTTAGAATAGAAGTTAAGAGGTATTCTGACATACTATAGCTATAAAACTGAAGACAAAAGGAGAGATACCATATGTGACAATAAGCAAACTTTTCAGTGCAAACCCAGAGAGAAGGGTCATTAAGCATCTTCTACATAACTACCTTGAAGGCATCATGTTGGAATTACATTGCAATACTAATCTCAGACCTGAAAGTCCCAAGGAGACCATCTGACAGTTTAGTACATTTAGCCCTCTGAATTGATCTACTCGCTCCACAGCTAATATCACAACTGCAGCACCAGAAGAATCACCTCCCCATTTTTTCTTAAATAACTGTCTGGAATTCAGAATGAAGTTGCTTGGCCAAGCGATTAAGAAAAAAAAATGTGATTACTTACCGAAAAGTCATCAGCTCCAGACATTTTACTGAAAAAAATAAAATAAAAATGAAGTTAGTTGAAAGCAATTCTCAAAGTGTTTCAGGCAGGAGCTTGTAAGGAAGCTAATTCCTGCCTATTTGTCTAGGTTCAGTACACAGCAGTTCTACTCTACTAGATGTCAGTGTTTCCCCAACCATGGCTTTGTTTTCAGGATTCAGAGCTGAACAGATATCGATCTGTTGCCAGAGCGGACTAAGGTAGTTCTCTCATGGGAGAAGAGATAGTTTTAGTAGGGCCTCTGTCTACATTGCAGTTCCAGCACATAAGGGAACCAGTCATAACACGGTAGATGGGACCTACCTATCCTGTAATTGGACCATATAACCAGAACTTAAAAATTGCATGTGCTTAAGGCAAGTTGGAAGCTGCCCAGGCAACTGCCCTCAGTTTCTGCAGAATCTAAACGCTCATTTTAAGTAGCATTAAATTCGTGAAGACAACCTTCAAAATGTGAACTGACTAAACAGATGCTGTCTTAGTGAATCTAAAGACAAACCATTACATTGTCTACTGCTGCTCAGAACCTTCCCAAACTGCAGCAGGGTGAAAACTGACATCTTGTCAGTTTTTACTGCTCCTATTTGGAACAGCATGGGCAGCAGTGAGCTGAATCAAACCAGTCTGCTGCTTGGGCAAATTGAGGGTTGGCAAAGGTTGGCCCTTGAGCTACTCATTGAGGATGCCCACAAACAGAGGAGGTGCAGAGTAGTGGAGATAAGATTTCTGGTTGCTAGAAAGTGAGGGATAGAATGGGTGGCAGATGGCCCTTCATCACTGTGGCCGGAAGGCTAGAGGGAGGCGTAAAGAAGTGGAGGTGCAAAAGTCTGTAGTGCAGACCTGGCCTTCGTATCAATCTCTGGCTAGTAGATTTAATCTTCAGGCTAACAGATCTCCAATTAACTTCTAAGCCCTATGGTGCATAGATAGGCATGAGGTGGGCAGGAGTGAGCTGGAGAGACTGATGGACAGAGCTTAAGGCCAGAAGGCAGCATTTTTATCATCTATTCTGGCCTGAAGAGATTTGTGAGGAAAGTAGGGAAAGAGTAAAGCTTTTCTAGGGCAGGAGTTAGAATACAAAACATAATGGGAAGACAAGAAACAGACCACAAAGCCAGCTAAGGAATAGATACTCATGATTTATTATAGAAAAAAGACAATGGGCAGTGAATCCGGAAAGGGAAAGAATAACAAAAAGCAAAACCAATATAAATAGGGATGGCTGAACAGTGTTCATCAAATATATTTATCAAATGGTACATTCAACATGTTTTGCACTATTTGACCAAAAAAAACCTTTGAAAAATAATAGCTAAATATCTGTAAAATTAGTCAAATATAGTCAATGAACGTTTTTCTGTAGTGATTGACAATGTTGCCATTAAAAACAATGCACAATTGTTTTATTCCGTTAAATTACAAAGGACATAGCCTGGTGTGAGGTTTTAACAATAATTTTTACTTTGGCAAGTAGGCCTAACCCTCAAACTAGTAGACATCAAGTAAAATTTAAAATGCTCTGTGCATAAATGGGCTAATCCCATGCATGTATCTGGTGCCAGGTCAGAGGACAATCATTTTATATCTAGTATCCTCTACTGTGGTTATATTTTTAGTGTAGACTTGCCATACCAGTTTACCCCTCCCCTTTCCAGAGCCCTAAAAGTAAACCCTTAAAACATATTAGATACATTAAGGTGAATTAATTATATTTTATGTAGTTTTTCACTAAAATGTTTTAGAAATTATATTTAAATTAATATTCCATTCAAGTTGTTCAATGCAGTGAAAATACAGATCCCCCAAAGATCTGGATTGGGACCTGTGCTGTTCCACATATTCATAAATGATCTGAAAAAGAAGGTGAACAGTGAGGTGGCAAAATGTGCAGACAGCACAAACTTACTCAAGATAGTTAAGTCCAAAGCTGACTGGGAAGTGTTACAAAGGATCTCACTAAATTGCGTGACTGGGCAACAAAATGGCAGATGAAATTCAATGTTGATAAGTGCAAAGTAATGCACATTGAAAAACATAATCCCAACTATACATACCAAATAATGGGGTCTAAATTAGCTGTTACCACTCAAGAAAGATCTTTGAGTCATTGTGGACAGCTCTCTGAAAACATCTGCTCAATGTGCAGTGGCAATCAAAAATGCTAATATTAGGAACCATTAGGATAGATAATAAAACGGAAAATATCATAATGCCACTATATAAATTCATGGTACGCCCACATCTTGAATACAGTTCTGTACAGTTCTGGCTGCTGCATCTTAAAGAAATGTTAGAACTGGAGTAAAGAGAAGGGCATCACAGATGTTTGCGGTATGGAATATCTTCCATCTGAGGAGAGATTACAAAGACTGGAACTGTTCATCTTAGAAGAGATGAAGAAGGAGGGATGTGACAGAGGTCTAGACAATCATGAATAGTCTGAGAAAGTGAATAGGGAAGTATTACCCATTTATATAACACAAGGGGTCACCCAATGAAATAGACAGCAGGGTTAAAACAAACAAAAGGAAGTACTTCTTCGCGGAGCGCACAGTCAACCTCTGGAACTTGTTGCCATGGAATTTTGGAAAGGCCAAGAGTATAACTGGGTTCAAAAAAGAATTAAATAAGTTTGTGGAGCATAGGTCCATCAATGGTTACTAGCAAGATGGTCAGGGATGCAACCACATGTCCATAAGCCTCCAGCTGTCAGAGGCTGGGGCTGGATGACAGTGGATGGATCAATCTAAATTTCCCTGTTCTGTTCATTCCTTCTGAAGCATTTGGCACTGGCCACTGTCAGAGACAGGATACTGGGATAGGTGGACCATTCGTCGGACCCAGTATGGTCATTATGCTTCAATTAAAGTCTCAATAGGCAAAATGCCAGATCAATTTGTAAAGGCTTCATTTGACTTTTTTCCCCTTGATACTCTTCATATATGCCTACAACTAGTTAGATGCAGTGGAGCTGTAGCCATGTTGGTTCCAGGATATTAGAAAGACAAGGTGGGTGAAGTAATATTTTTTTATTGGACCAACTTCTGTTGGTGAGAGACCACTCTACCTTGAATGGTCCCTTAGAATACACGTTAACTATTTATGCTAAACAACCTTTTCCACCTTGTGTTTAGCTGTGATACTCTGAGTATCTTTCATATGCCTGAAGAAGAGCTGTGGGGCTCAAGAGCTGGTCTCTCACCAACAGAAGTTGGTTCAATAAAAGATATTACCTCACCCACCTAGTCTCCACAGCTAGTTGGACTCAGAAGTGGAAAGTATTTTTATTCAGCAACATCCAATAATTCCATTTTAAAGTCACTGCTAGTCATGGGCTCATAATTACATGGATTCGTGGCAAAGGAGATGCTGACTTCATTTTATGAAAAAGGGGGTGGTTAACAGTATATGGAATCTCATTTTCCTGTTTAAACCAGCTATTTTGCTATACGTTTCCTAGAAAACCATTACACAAGTGCTATCACTTACAGAGAACAAAAATGAAGCCAATTAATTTAACGGACATGGTTTTTGCGCAAGAATTTGAAAGATGAAGTACTCCATTTCCAATGCTTCTTTTTGGGTATAAGGGGGAAAGGCGTTATCTAGTTTAAGAGTTTGGCAGGGAGTGGGGATGATTACAGAACTGAAAGAAAGAAATCAAACTCAAGTCACCCTTCCCTCCATTTGTGGCAAGACAAAGGAAATTCTGTCTTAGAAAGACCCCTGCCTCTGGAAACACCCTCCATGCCAGCTCCATGCCCTGCTCCAACAGATCCAGCAGCTTTGAGACACCAAGCCTCAGCAGCCTCCACCTACATATACAGCCACAACAGGGTGAATCAGGGGAAGGGAGATGGAGCTGCCAGAATGGTCTGTGAAAAGATTCTGATTCTAGATGCCAACCACCTCCCTCTTCCCCCAGCATCTAGGGTAAGAAGAGGGACTGCTAGATACCCCACTATTCCGATCCAGAGATGAAATGGGGCATAACATTCCAGCAGCCTCCAATTCCATCCAGCAGCCTCCAATTCCACAGCAGAACCAACAACTGGACTATATCCTCCTGAAGTCACAAGTAACATTTACACTGACTTTTAAAATCATATCCAACCCTCCTGCTACTCACTTGCTCTCTCTCTCTCTCTCTCCCCCCTTCCTAACACTACTCAGTTAACCCTAACATTAAGTGCTGGTGATCTATTAGCCATTCTTTTTCTATACTTCATGCTTTATGAGAAGCCCTGCCACTTTTTCCAGTCCCCCTCCACACCAAATATATCATTCAATCTGACCCGCACAATCATTCTTCACTATAGGACTATAAATACATGTGGAGGAGATGCGCGAATAATTAGGTCATTAACTAGCTACTGAGATTTGATAATCTCTGTCCTTGTGCCACCACAACTGGGCTTGAACAGGAAAAAGGGCTTTGTAGGATTTTTAAATGTTATCTGGAACTAACTAACAGCTATTTCCAGGACAGGCATAAGGAATGGCAGGGCAATTGCCATAAACACACATGGCCCTTGGTATCAATTATTTACAACTCAAGAGCCAAGTTTACTTCACCTTAAAAATCAAAATAAGAGTGTTTCCCATAGAAGACTGAACTATTTGGGCATGTAAGTTTCTTAAAACTTCTCTTTTCATATTCCTACCCCACTCTTTTCCTTCCTGCTGGGATTTCTGTTTGTTGCCTCACCACATTTTTATTCTTTCACTTTCTCTTAGCATTACATAGCTTCTATTCTCAGATTCAGAGGGTTTAAGGACAGAAGGGACCATTAGATAAAGTCTGAACTGTACATCACAAGCCATTCATTTTCACTGTTACCCCTGTACTGACCCTAGTAACTTGGGTATGGCTTAAGCATATTCTCCAGAAGTACATCCATTCTTGATTTAAAAACATCAAGAGATGGAGAATCCATCACCTCCTCTTGGTATTTCTGGCTTCAGCTTCCAGCCATTGGCTCTTGTTATGCCTTTCTCCACTAGATTAAAGAGCGCTGTAGTACCTGATATTTTCTCCCCTTGAAGGTATTTACACTCTAGTCAAGTCACCTTTTAATCTTCTTTTCAATCATCTAAACAGATAGAACTGTTTAAGTCTCTCATTGTAAGGCATTTTCTCCGGCCCTGAAATAATTTGTGGCTTTTGTCTGCACCCTCTCTCATTTTTCAACATACTTTTAAGATATGGATACCAGAAGTGTACACTGCATTTCACCACTGAGCCCTTTCTTGTTTATGCTCATCCTGGATACCTCACAAGAAATATACAGAACTTTGGTGCAAGTTGTTTGCAGAAAGTCTAGAAGAGGATACTGATAAATTGAGAGAGGTGTTGAAGAGAGATGGGCTCAAAATAAACAGAGGAAAGAAAGTATATGGTATATAACTTCAATAACATGAACACTGAAGAATTATCCTTGAAACT
This sequence comes from Terrapene triunguis, assembly GCF_002925995.2. Taxonomy (NCBI): domain Eukaryota; kingdom Metazoa; phylum Chordata; order Testudines; family Emydidae; genus Terrapene; species Terrapene triunguis. The sequence goes on from NW_020664540.1 coordinate 12,279,296, forward strand.
AGATGGGCAGACATTACCGAAAATGCAATGTTTCGAGTATATGGGTTTCAGAATCAGGAAAAATGGTGAAATTAGAGCGCGGATAATAAATGCCTGGCTCAAAGAGAGAGAAAAAGAGAGAGAAAAGTGCTGTAGTATGTGACAAGAAGATTAAAAGGTAAATATCTATAAGACAGTGGTCTATCCAGTTTTAGTACAAGGTACTGAGGGCTTTTCTACACCTAAAATGCAACAGTGTAGATAACACCTACACCAACAGGAGGGTTGGCATAGATAATCCACCTCCTGAGAGGCAGTAGCCAGGTCAACGGAAGAATTCTTCTGCCAACCTAGTGGTCTGTACATGGGGACTTAGGTCATCTTAACTATGCCGCTCAGGGGTGTGGATTTTTCCACACTCTGGACTGACATAGCTAAATTGACCTAATTTTCTAGAGTAGGTCAAGCCTGAGTGTTAGACAACAAAGAAGAAACATGAGCAAGTGATCTGTCCCACAGAAAAGGAAATGTTGAGGTGGATAAGTGGTGTAAGCAGGAAAGGCCATGTGAAGAACATGAATGTTAGAGATGCACTTAAAATAATACCCATACATGAAAACAATATGGTTTGGTCATGTAAAGCACAGTCCTGATAACTATGTGGGTAAGAGAGTCCAACAGATAAAGAGTAAAGGAAAAAGAGAGAAGCCAACCCAAAAAGTGGTGGGAAGTCATAAACAAAGACAGGTTAGCATGTGGTGTGACAGGATTATGGCTAAGGCTATATTTTAGTCATGGGTATTTTTAGTAAAAGTCATGGACAGGTCACGGGCAGTAAACGAAAATTCATAAGAACATACTGGGCCAGACCAAAGGGTCTATCAAGCCCAGTATCCTGTCCTCTGACAGTGGCCAATGGCAGGTGCCCCAAAGGGAATGAACAGACAGGTTATCACCAAGTGATCCATGCCCCATCACCCAATCCCACCTTCTGGCAAACAGTGGCTAGGGACACCATTCCTGCCCAATAGCCATTGATGGACCTATCTTCCATGAATCTATCTAGCTCCCTTTTGAACCCCGTTATAGAATTGGCCTTCACAACACCTCTGGCAAGGAGTTCCAGAGGTTGACAGTGCGCTGCATGAAAAAATACTTTCTTGTGTTTAGTATCAGAGGGGTAGCCGTGTTAGTCTGAATCTGTAAAAAGTAACAGAGGGTCCTGTGGCACCTTTAAGACTAACAGAAGACAACAGTCTTGCATCTGAAGAAGTGAAGTTCTTACCCACGAAAGCTTATGCTCCCAATACTTCTGTTAGTCTTAAAGGTGCCACAGGACCCTCTGTTACTTTCTTGTGTTTGTTTTTAAACCTGCTACCTACTAATTTCATTTGGTGGCCCCTTGTTCTTGTATTATGAGAAGGAGTAAATAACACTTCCTTATTTACTTTCTCTATACCACTCATGATTTTATAGACCTCTATCATATCCCCCCTTAGTCGCCTCTTTTCCAAGCTGAAAAGTCCCAGTCTTATTAATCTCTCCTCATATGGAAGCCGTTCTATACCCCTAATCATTTTTGTTGCCTGTCCATGACTTTTACTATATGCCCCTAACTAAAACTTGGGTGCTGGGGAGGTGTGTGTGGGGTGGGGGAAGAGGTGCGTTGGCGGGGTCCCTACCCAGCCCCCTGAAAGCGGTGACATGTCTGGGAACTGCAGCCAATGGGAGCTGTGGGGGTGGTGCCTGTGGGCGGAGGCAGCGTGCAGAGCTGCCTGGCCACGCCTCCGCCTAGGAGCTGAGGGAGGGACATGTCGCTGCTTCCAGGAGTCCCCCCAGGTAAGCGCTGACCAGAGCCCTCACCGCACCCTAACCCAACCCACTGCCTCAGCCCAGAGCCCCCTTCCACACGCAAACTCCTGCTACTGCTGGGGTGGGGGGGAGGTGCGGTGGCCTGAGACTGCCCCAGCCAGCAGTGGCCGGTGTGGCTGCCCGAGCTGCTCATGCGGCCCCCGGGCCAGCCATTGCAGAAGTGACGGAGATCATGGAAAGTCATGGAATCTGACTTCCGTGAGAGATTCGTAGCCTTAATTACAGCATCAGAGAATTTGGAGGAAGAGGATTTGAAGTTCTGTCCACATTTGATGGGATTAACACATGGAATAGGATGACTATGTATACAGAGGTAAAATCACCTCCATATTGCCACACCACTGCACTGCGAGCTCATATACAGATGCTTGTCCATTAAGACACCTTAAATCCTTTTTAAAAATCACAGCTTTCCAGACTTCAGACCCCCTATTCTACAGGTATGGCCTGCATTCCTTATTCCTAGATGTACAACTCCGCATACAGATGTACTGAAACCCATCTTGTTTGAACAGGCCAAGGCTGCCAAGTGACACAAATCACACTGTATGAGTACTCAGTGCTCCTTATTTACCACTCTGCCAATCTGCAAATTTTATCAGTGACACTTCCAATTCATTGATGGAAATGTTGCTGTGTCAGGCTTAGTCCCAACCCAGCAGAACCCCACTAATCTATGCTCAAATTCGTCAGTGGGGAATCTTCAAATCTGTGAATTAGCCAATTAATCTATTTAACTTGTACATAATATTGCACATTAATTCTAAAATCAGAATGTCATGTGATACTAATTCAAACAGCTTACAAAAGTTTAAGTATTACATCTCACATGATCTGAACTAAAGTCATACTGAAAGAAAATAGGCTCACCAAAGGCTTTCTTCAATGAGGTGTCCTTGTGCCCGAGTTTATATACATTTTAATAAGCATTTATAAGCTTAATGGATGCTTTTTTAAACAGACAATCAAAAAACACAGTATTTTTTGTACCATTACACTATATATAGCTGAACAAAGTTTAGACTGAACCTCTTTGCTTTTTACATGTTGTGTAAGAACACAGCACTAATTAGTATAAATGCTATTTTTATGATCAGCTACTAAGCAACAAACCAACTGGTTACCAAAATGCCCCCTGATGTAATACAGCATGCTGCCGCATTAACTGAATTCCTTTGTGCAATATTTCGTGTCATCCCAAGGGTGGCATTCGTTTGTGCGCACAGCAAAGTGGCATTAAGTAGCAGCTTTGATGGATGACTCTGTGTAGGTTGCATATGGTGTTTGTACTTTGAGGCACCTCCTTTTAATAGTACTTTTAGTGCGATAAATTGCACCTAGCAGGAGGCAATAACTAGGTCAGCAACCTCTAGTGTACGGAACTGTAGTGTGGCTCATCGCCTAAGTAAGAGTCACACAGGTACCTTGGAACACTCGTCTACAGGATTCGCATGACACATCCACACCCTGCAAGGGCTTAGCAGCGGCTTCCAATATAAGCAAACCAACCCTTCCACCGCGTTAAAAATAAATCCCCAGATCACCTCATGCAGGGCGGAGAGACCAGACTCTGCTCCCCAGGCACAACCCTCCCTCCCCCACCCGCGGGGCGCTGGAGGGAACCAGAGGCCTGACCCCAGGCTAGAGGATCAGACCCACGGAGGCCACAACTACGATCTGAGAACAAACCCTACGGAGGCTACCCCGGCTGGGCCAGAGCCTCCCCCGCCTCGGGCCCCTCAGCCCACCTGCCTTCCAGGCCCCTCAGCCC
>NW_020664540.1:12282927-12319638 GCF_002925995.2 Terrapene triunguis
ATCTGCTATTGTGTGTCCAGGGAGATTGAAGTGTTCTCCTACAGGTTTTTGTATATTGCCATTCCTAATATCTGACTTGTGTCCATTTATCCTTTTACGTAAGGACTATCCAGTTTGGCTGATGTACATAGCAGAGGGGCATTGCTGGCACATGATGGCGTATATTACATTGGTGGACGTGCAGGTGAACGAACCGGTGATGTTGTGGCTGATCTGGTTAGGTCCTGTGATGGTGTCGCTGGTGTAGATATGTGAGCAGAGTTGGCATCGAGGTTTGTTGCATGGATTGGTTCCTGAGTTGGAGTTACTATGGTGCGGTGTGTGGTTGCTGGTGAGAATATGCTTAAGGTTGGCGAGTTGTCTGTGGGCGAGGACTGGCCTTCCTCCCAAGGCCTGTGAAAGCAAGGGATTGTTGTCCAGGATGGGTTGTAGATCACTGATGATGTGTTGGAGAGGTTTTAGCTGAGGACTGTAGGTGATGGCCAGTGGAGTTCTGTTGGTTTCTTTCTTGGGCTTGTCTTGCAGCAGGAGGCTTCTGGGTACACGTCTGGCTCTGTTGATTTGTTTCCTTATTTCCTCGTGCAGGTATCGTAGTTTTGAGAATGCTTGGTGAAGATCTTGTAGATCTTCATTTTTTATGAAACCCTAATTTTTATTTAAAAAATTTTTTATCAGAAAAGTGTCAAGCAGCTGCAGCAACAATATAAATTTATATATATAAATAATAAATAAACATCACTTTGCACTTATATAGCACCATCCATCCAAAGATCTTACTCTGTTACAAAGGGGGTAGGTGTCACTATCTGTCAGCCTGTCTAGCGATCTATCTAGGACTCAAGGAGCTCAATCTATTTATCTTAGCAAGGAGAAGGTTAAGGGGTGATTTGATCACAGTCTATAAATACCTACATGGGGATTAAATATTTAATAATAGATTCTTCAGTCCAGCAGGGAAAGGTCTAACACGATCCAATGATTGAAGCTAGACAAATTCAGACTGGAAATAAGGTCTAAATTTTGAACAGTGAGAGTAATTAACCATTGGAACAATTGACCAAGAGTCATGGTAGATTCTCCATCACTGACAATTTTTCAATCACTATTAGATGTTTTTCAAAAAGATCTATTATTTTTGGGAAGTTCTATGGCTTGTGTTATCCGGGAGGCCAGGTTAGATGATGATCATAATGGGCCTTTTTGGCCTTGGAATCTATGAATCTGTCTATGAGCTCCATATATTGTACCTAGCACATGTAGCCCTTGCTATTGAGTCTTCATCTTAATGAGCATAAACCCTCCAATGTGTTATTTAAAATTATATCCAAGCATTGGTGATATATTTAGGTAGGATTTTGGGACATTCTCCTGCCTGACACTCCAAACTGTAGTAACGATCCTGCAAACATTTTTGTATCTGAGTAGTCCCATTGAATTCAGTGAAATGTATTCATGTGAGTACACGCATGTCTGAAGAATTGGGCCCCTCATTCTATGCATTTGACTGTTGTCATAAATGTACCTCTTTTATCACTTTCCAAGGTCTTGCTCCTGCTCCCCTTTGAAATCACCTACAAAAGTACCACTCTCTTCAAGAGGACCAAGGAGAGGCCCCAAATGTTACCATAGCTGAAATAGGAATGAGAATGTAATAGCTTTGCTGATGCAATTTATTTACATAAATTATTATTGCCTAAGCCAAAATATATTAACTACAGTCCCAATCCTTTTATGAGGTAAATGATGATCTCTGCTAATCAGCTCACTCGGCATTTAATGAAATACAATGGATCATTTAGGCCGGCTTCAGCAATTCTTTACTACTGTAATTTTATCTTTGGCTTTTTAGATTGTCTGGCCAGTGTCATCACCACTGATGATTGTACCAGAACGGCCCTGACCAAGTTGGAAAAATGAGGAAATAATATAATAGTAAAATGTACCCTCTTGCCAACAAAATGCCATTCACAATGGTTCATTTAGTAGCATACTCCAGATTAAGGTGTCCAAGCATGGCAGCTGCTCAGTGCCCCAGACTGTCTAGCGAACGCTGTACTGAATAACCTGGTAGCCGGGAATCTTAATTAAAGAGCATATGTGCAGCTAATGAAGGTTACAATGTATCACCTTAAATGTTGACCTAAAGCTGCCCTAGATCAGTGGTTCTCAAGCAGGGGTATGCGTATCCCTGGGGGTACACAGAGGTCTTCCAGTGGTACATCACCTCATCTAGACATTTGCCTAGTTTTACAACAGGCTACATAACAAGCACTAGTGAAGTCAGTACAAACTAAAATTTCATATAGACAAATGAGAAAGGAAGCAATTTTTCAGTAATAGTGTGCTGTGACCCTTTTGTATTTTTATATCCAATATTGTAAGCACGTAGTTTTTAAGTGAGGTAAAACTTGGGGTACGCAAGCCAAATCAGACTCCTGAAAGGGGTACAGTAATCTGGAAAGGTGGAGAACCACTGCCCTAGATCCATCACATCAATAATACTGCAAGCGTGAAGAGAGAGAGATCTGGTATGTATTGCCCTCCTTCTTCCCCCAGGAAACAGAAAGGATTGTGCATTTTTACCAAAGATACCTATTTGCATATACAGTCTTCCATTTCTTTGTGTGAAGGCATATTCTGTGTATGTGTGCAAATGCATATGTTGCAGGTGCAAAAGACATGAAGGCTGGAAAATGTAGCCTTGGTTGTGATTTGCCCAAGGCCACACAACTGTGTGTAAGAGCCAACTGCAAAATTCAGGCGTCCTGTCTTCCAGTCCCATGCTGGATCTACCAGTCAATATTATTTGCTCAATCTAAAATATGGGTTTCAGAGTAGCAGCCGTGTTAGTCTGTATCCGCAAAAAGAACAGGAGTACTTGTGGCACCTTAGAGACTAACAAATTTATTAGAGCATAAGCTTTCGTGGGCTACAACCCACTTCTTCGGATGCATATAGAGTGAAACATTGAGGAGATATATATACACACATACAGAGAGCATGAACAGGTGGGAGTTGTCTTACCAACTCTGAGAGGCCAATTAAGTAAGAGAAAAAAAACTTTTGAAGTGATAATCAAGATAGCCCAGTACAGACAGTTTGATAAGAAGCAAGTGTGAGAGTACTTACAAGGGGAGATAGAGTCAATGTTTGTAATGGCTCAGCCATTCCCAATCCCTATTTAACCCTGAGTTGATTGTGTCTAGTTTGCATATCAATTCCAGCTCAGCAGTCTCTTGTTGGAGTCTGTTTTTGAAGTTTTTCTGTTTTAAGATAGCCACCCGCAGGTCTGTCATAGAATGGCCAGACAGGTTAAAGTGTTCTCCCACTGGTTTTTGAGTATTATGATTCCTGATGTCAGATTTGTGTCCATTAATTCTTTTGCGTAGAGACTGTCCGGTTTGGCCAATGTACATGGCAGAGGGGCATTGCTGGCACATGATGGCATATATCACATTGGTAGATGTGCAGGTGAACGAGCCCCTGATGGTATGGCTAATGTGATTAGGCCCTATGATGGTGTCACTTGAATAGATATGTGGACAGAGTTGGCATCGGGCTTTGTTACAAGGATAGGTTCCAGGGTCAGTGTTTTTGTTCAGTGATGTGTGGTTGCTGGTGAGTATTTGCTTTAGGTTGGGGGGTTGTCTGTAAGCGAGGACAGGTCTGTCTCCCTGTAAACGAGGTCAATGGAAGTTATGTGAAAGTATCTGATTGCAGAATATGGCCCTTAATTAAAAAACAAAAACAAAACTATTTGACATTACGTTGCATGATTCATTTGGGAATGTATCATGCGAATGATGACTTCAAAAAGGATCAGAGGGGTAGCCGTGTTAGTCTGAATCTGTAAAAAGCAACAGAGGGTCCTGTGGCACCTTTAAGACTAACAGAAGTATTGGGAGCATAAGCTTTCGTGGGTAAGAACCTCACTTCTTCAGATGCAAGTAATGGAAATTTCCAGAGGCAGGTATAAATCAGTATGGAGAAAACGAGGTTATTCAGTCAGGGAGGGTGAGGTGCTCTGCTAGCAGTTGAGGTGTGAACACCAAGGGAGGAGAAACTGCTTCTGTAGTTGGATAGCCATTCACAGTCTTTGTTTAATCCTGATCTGATGGTGTCAAATTTGCAAATGAACTGGAGCTCAGCAGTTTCTCTTTGGAGTCTGGTCCTGAAGTTTTTTTGCTGTAAGATGGCTACCTTTACATCTGCTATTGTGTGGCCAGGGAGATTGAAGTGTTCTCCTACAGGTTTTTGTATATTGCCATTACTGATATCTGACTTGTGTCCATTTATCCTCTTGCGTAGTGACTGTCCAGTTTGGCCAATGTACATAGCAGAGGGGCATTGCTGGCACATGATGGCATATATAACATTGGTGGATGTGCAGGTGAATGAGCCGGTGATGTTGTAGCTGATCTGGTTAGGTCCTGTGATGGTGTTGCTGGTGTAGATATGTGGGCAGAGTTGGCATCGAGGTTTGTTGCATGGGTTGGTTCCTGAGTTAGAGTTGTTATGGTGCGGTGCGTGGTTGCTGGTGAGAATATGCTTAAGGTTGGCGGGTTGTCTGTGGGCGAGGACTGGCCTGCCTCCCAAGGTCTGTGAAAGTGAGGGATCATTGTCCAGGATGGGTTGTAGATCACTGATGATGCGTTGGAGAGGTTTAAGCTGAGGACTGTAGGTGATGGCCAGTGGAGTTCTGTTGGTTTCTTTTTTGGGCCTGTCTTGTATCAGGAGGCTTCTGGGTACACGTCTGGCTCTGTTGATTTGTTTCTCTATTTCCTTGTGTGGGTATCGTAGTTTTGAGAATGCTTGGTGAAGATCTTACAGCAAAAAAACTTCAGGACCAGACTCCAAAGAGAAACTGCTGAGCTCCAGTTCATTTGCAAATTTGACACCATCAGATCAGGATTAAACAAAGACTGTGAATGGCTATCCAACTACAGAAGCAGTTTCTCCTCCCTTGGTGTTCACACCTCAACTGCTAGCAGAGCACCTCACCCTCCCTGATTGAACTAACCTCGTTTTCTCCATACTGATTTATACCTGTCTCTGGAAATTTCCATTACTTGCATCTGAAGAAGTGAGGTTCTTACCCATGAAAGCTTATGCTCCCAATACTTCTGTTAGTCTTAAAGGTGCCACAGGACCCTCTGTTGCTTTTTTCAGAAAGGATGTTATGTGTATCCATACACAAGGCTATGATTAAACACAGGCCACATTACAAGTACAGTCTATAGCAGGGGTGGGCAAACTACGGGCCGGGGGTCACATCCGGCCCTTTGGACGTTTTAATCCGGCCCTTGAGCTCCTGCTGGGGAGTGGGGTCCGGGGCTTGGCCCGCTCCATATGTGCCGTGGCTCTGCGCAGCTCCTGGAAGCAGCAGCATGTTCCCCCTCCGGCTCCTATGTGTCGGGGCAGTCAGGGGGCTCCGCACGTTGCCCCCACCACAAGGCCACTCCTGGAGCTCCCATTGCCTGGCAACCGCAGCCAATGGGAGCTGCAGGGGTGGCCCTGTGGATGGGGCACTGCGCAGAGCTGCCTGGCCGTGCAGGAGCCGGAGGGGGGAATGTGCCGCTGCTTCCGGGAGCTGCTTGAGGTAAGCGCTGCCCAGAGCCTGCATCCCTGACGCCTTCCAGTGCCCCAACCCCCTACCCCAGCCCTGATCCCCCTCCTGTCCTCCGAACCCCTCGGGGGTCCCACACTCCTGCACCCCAGAGCCGCACCCCCAGCCAGAGCCCTCACCCCCTCCCGCACTCTAACCCCCAATTTTGTGAGTATTCATGGCCTGCCAGACAATTTCCATATCCAGATGTGGCCCTCAGGCCAAAAAGTTTGCCCACCCCTGCTCTATAGTGGCTTGTATTTTTCTTCAATGGCAGAGTTGTCATCCTTAGCTATTCATTGTAGATTGGGATATGGGAAAGATCATTAGGAAATACTTAATCTAGAATTTAAAATATGAATAAAGTGTCAGCAATGCTATTCCATGTGAGAACTGTTAGCAATTGCATTTTCCATGAATACAAACATTGGCTTCTTTGGGGTTGCAGGAGTGAAAAAAGGGGGTGGAATTTGCATATTGTGCTTCAATTATATTTCACAGGCATTGAGCTGTCATTGTTCCTACCAAGTCAGATTTAATCTTTTTCAGGGCCAACAGCAGAGATGCAGAGATGTGGAGATGACAAACATCGGAGCCAGGAAATCCAATCACACCCTCCAGGCTGTGCATACCACAAACAAGCTATCCAGAGATACAATAACAAAATCTTTTTTTTGCACCAGCTGTGTGAATCCAGCTACTCGGACCCATTACAGAATGGAGAAAAGAAGCATCTTTAACACCCAGTCTAATAGACGGATTTTTATTTTTTAGCCCAATAAAAATTCTGGAATACAAAATTACTTGTAGTTCAGACAGAAAGAAATCGCCAAAAGCTTACAATGGACTAGAATGGTAAACTATGTGAAATTAATCTGCAGTTACGCAGAGCTGGTTCTTACTGAGTTACTTCCGTTTTCATATCCATGCATCACTGTGCACTGTGTACATCATGCACTCTAAAGACTTAGCTGACCCACCCTGAATCTAGTTTGTAAAGGATACCAGATGGTATGTTCAATGCATGTGGTAAGCTTTTATGTGCCTCTCCCTTATGGCCAATCGCAGACTGATAATTTATTTCAGAAACCCTCATAAAATAAATCACATTGAAAAAGACGCTGTCTTCTCGTTAATAATTGCTCTTTCTCTAGGCAGATCCTTGCTGCCATGAAGATAAAATCAGAAAGCTGGTTTAATGTGCAATGAAATGGAAAATGCATCCTATTGAGAAAATGAGATTAGACTGGGTTTAACTGGAAAAGAAGCAGTGCTAACATCGTAGAACCTTTGATTCTTCCGGAATTATGTACAGGTGGTCTGTCACTAGAGACACTTTTGATAATCACTTAGACTCTGGAACACAGCTCTGTGGCAAGGGGTGAACTCTGCAGCAAATTCTGGGCCTGTCGGACTGGGGAATATATGGGACCCTGATTACATATCAAGCTACTGTTTGAGCTTTTTTCAGGCCTCACATATGTGGCCATCTGAATGTATTTAGCAGCTGCCCGGACAACCCCATCTATGGAGGAAGATGTTTACTTTCCATTGATGTTCAGTGAGTAGGAATTAGGTATTTCCAGTACATGTTGACACCCAGAAACTGGGCCTAACTGGAGCTTCTCATATCATTTTCCATTCTCTAAAAGGGGGGGGGGGAAATGTTTTTAAAAGTACTAAACATTGGAGGTAGACCTGAATCAACCCCCCTCACATCCGCACAACCACACATTTTGGATCTTGGTCCAGTGATGCCATCTGGCAAGTCTCACAACCTCAGCTGCTTTGCTTAAAGCTTCAGTTCTGGAACCAGGTGATGACATCAGAATCAGTCCTTGCATTAAAAAAAAAAAAAAAAAAACTTTTTCTAGCCCTCACTGTTGTGGAAAAAAGCTTGAAAATATGACTCCTGTGGGTCCACAAAGCAGAAGGCAAATAAAAAGAACCCCAAATTTATAATGTTTTTAAAATCTAATGTAATGTAAAAATCTATTTTTTTTTAAATCTAATCTAAAAAGCTAATCTCATTATTTTGGGGGGCCTGACATGATTCTTGAATGCTTGGGGCCACCAGTACTGTGGATTCAAACTCCCTGGTTGGCCCTTGATTCTCTAATGAATAATAAGAGGTCCATTATGGTGCCTGGTACTACTTTTCAGCTCCACAGAATGTTGTATTCTTGTATCTCTGATGGTGTAGCAGCTTGGGTACATACATGTGATAGATTGGTCAAAAGGTATATGCCTTGTCACCCAGATCCTCAAAGGTATTTAGGCTTCTAATTTCCACTGAAATCAATGGGAGAGAGGTGCCTAAATATGTTTGAGGATCTGGGCCTGTGTTCATAGTGAAATCCTTTCTGCAGCTACTCTTATTTTGGATACTGTTTTGAATAGCACTAAAGCAATGAATGTTCTCCCATGGCCCACAAATATATGTCCAAAGCAAGAACAGCATTTTCTATAGTCAGTATGTCCCACAATTGCCTCTATGGCCATGTGAGTAGCCCTGAGCAGGGAGTATATTGTGCATCATACGACACGAAAAAGGATTCATGTCTGCATATATAGCACATTACACCGACTGCAGGCATTTCAGAGACTCAGCAACATGGCTACATCAGTCAATTGTTTGCCACTTGACTGCTTACTTGTGAGTCAGCTTGTGAATGCGTCTGTGTCTCACTTTGTCTTTCTGTGCAATGTTGCTAGGATCCATCCGTCTGTCTAGAGATAAATGTGCATTCACACTTTTCTCTCTCTTTATCAAGCATGCTGCATTTCCTCTAGCAATCCCTCTTAGTTCCTTTGAGATCTCTAACTTTGTACGGCCATAAATGCATGTACACCTCTACCCCGATATAACGCTGTCCTCGGGAGCCAAAAAATCTTACTGCGTTATAGGTGAAACCGCGTTATATTGAACTTGCTTTGATCCACCAGAGCGCACAGCCCCGTCCCCCCGGAGCGCTGCTTTACCGCGTTATATCCGAATTCATGTTATATCGGGTCGCGTTATATCGGGGTAGAGGTGTATTTCTACATGTGAAATTAATTGTTCACAATATAAGGTTTCTCATTTATCTAGTTAAAATGTATACTAACGACGCACATATGGGTAAGGTCAATGATCCACTGATTGGTGCCAGAGAACACATTTGCAGTCGAATGGCTTGTATTAATGATTGGAATGAAGCATATATGGATCATTTGGACTTGTCAGGGGTCTATAAGTTACTCTGATGGCAAAGATGCTAATGAAAGGCATGTCATGAATTACTGATATAAGTGCTCAGTCGGAAGCAGTCTGTGGAAAGGGTTTGGCATAGAAGGTCTGGCCCAAGAGCTAGACACAGGAACCTCACCTAGACAAAGGGGGTGGATTATTTTTTCCCTTTTGTCTGGATGGGGACCATTGGAAGAGTTGGCTCCTGTGGACATTTGGTTTTAGTTCAACCTCTTTGAGGTTCCTTTGTGTTTCAGAGCAGCAGCATAGAAGAAGTTTTAACAGCCAGGCTAGGTTAATAACCAAACCTAGACTAGGGAAGGACAGGCCTATCCTAGAACCTTTTACCTGGATTGTAATGTCAATTGGGGGGGGGGGGGCATGAGAGACAGACCAGACATTTCTGTACTGGCAAAAGGCCCAGTGCTGACTCAGTTATACAGGCAGAATGTGCTTTTGCCAGTACTGTATAGCTTACCTCGTTCACTGGACCAGTATAAGCTATACCACCAAAAGCACTTTTTCGCTGGTATAAACTAGGCCTATACGAGTAGGATTTGCTGGGATAACTATACTGGCAAACCTTTTTTAGTGTGGAGCTGGCACTAGTTTTGGGAACACAAGCATCATGCAAGCCAGGGGGACAGTGACTTTGGGCTATGGGATTTCATGGGAATAAAGTACGGGACAGAGGCAGGAGACAGGAAGCATGTACAGTGGGAGCAAAGAAGAGATGCTTAGCTGTATCCTCCCCACTTTGGCTCGTAACTTGATGGCTGCACCGCAATGCTGCCAGTAATGCAGGATCCAACTCCACAGCACTCCCTGTACCTCAGCCGCTTTTTACATTGCTCTGTCAGCTTCCAACCCTTCAAGAGCATATTGTAAAAACAGTCATATAGCTCTCAAAGCTCATCAAATCAACACTAATAAGGATCGACAGAGGGTCCTGTGGCACCTTTAAGACTAACAGAAGTATTGGGAGCATAAGCTTTCGTGGGTAAGAACCTCACTTCTTCAGATGCAAGGAATGGAAATTTCCAGAGGCAGGTATAAATCAGTATGGAGATAACGAGGTATACCTGCCTCTGGAAATTTCCATTCCTTGCATCTGAAGAAGTGAGGTTCTTACCCACGAAAGCTTATGCTCCCAATACTTCTGTTAGTCTTAAAGGTGCCACAGGACCCTCTGTTGCTTTTTACAAATTCAGACTAACACGGCTACTACCCCTCTAATAAGGATGTTTCTTCCCACATAGCTAAAGTTAAAGGGCATTCAGCCATTCAAAGCAAATCTGGATAAATAATACCCATGTTATTCTTCCTTGGTTCCCCTTTTCAGATTGAAGGCCCTGCTTTGGCAAATCACTTAAGCACATGCTTAAGTGCTTTGTTGAATCAGTCTCTTACTGCTGATAATACCAACCTGCATCTTCAATCCATGTGACAGTGCTCTAGGGGCCGTGGGGGGAAGCATTCTCACAATAGTGCTTCTGAAAATCCACATGAGCGCTTCCATAGTTGGGTTTTATTTTCACATCAGCCCTCAGGAGAAACTCAGCAAGAAAAGAGGTTAGCCTGGAAAGGCTTTTCTTCTCAACTAATAAAAACACCACCGTGATACTTATTCAGCGGCATTTTAGCTCAAATGGATTTGCCAAATCAATAGCCACCAATGGATGAATGATTCCTGTAAATAAATAAGAGACTTAGATATTTTGAAGACCTGTTTGACAGAGCTATTAAAATCCAAAAATTAGACCGCAATTAATTGAAGGCACAATCAGTTCAAGCCAAAAGACCCATAATAAAACCCTGAACATATTTTAATCGTAGGGGGTCTCTTTAGTCAAATATATAGCAGTGATAATAAATTCAGACAAATTCCATGAAAATCTCTGTTCTTCCGACTCTCGAGGCAATTAGCATAATCACCAGTTCCTCTTACTTTTTATGAAAAGAGGAAGAAATTATGCAGGGTAGGAGTATTTTAAACCCTAGCCCGCATCCCTGGGGAGTTTTATAGACATTTCAGTGATAAATTAAAAGATGGATAATTGAACGTTCTTAATAGGCTTGATCCAAAGCCCACTGAAGTTACTGGGAATCTTTACATTGATCTCAGGGCTCTGGATAAGGCCCACGATGAACAGGTCTTGTCTGGTGGAGCCCTGCTGCCAAGGCTCTCCCTGTGGGCAGAGCTCGCAACAACTTGGTTTCACAGTGGGGATTACAGAAATGTTAATTCAACCTCGGGCTATATTCTAGGAAGCCAAGTACAGACCTTTTAGGAAGGCCCTGCTTTTTGGGATTATCTACCATTCCAGCTGGCTGGATTGGGATTTCAGATCATTATTATTTATTTTATCGTTGTGTGTATAAGTCCTAGTAATGCACCAGGATTCTGTTGTGCTAGGCACTGTATAAACACAGAACAAAAAGAAAGTCCCTCCCCAAAAAGCTTAGAATGTAAGTATAAGACAAGAGACAACAGACACATGGGGGAGTACCAGGAAACAATGAGACAATAGTGGTCAGCAAGATAGGCTATGGTCTCAACACACCAGTAACCTACCTGTTGTCAAATCAAATGGCCTCCCAATGCTCATTCAAGCTCTGCCAGGATAAGAACTCAAGATCTTTCTAGCATCTAGACTGTTGTTTTAACTTCTAGACGGCACAGTCTTCCTTTAACTATGAGGTATGTTACTGAACAGCAGATGCTATCCTGTCTCTTTTATCTGTCTGCTGAAAATCGTGGCCCTTTCCTTTATCTGTCTGCACTGATTCAAAATTCCCTCGGTAATTTTTTGCAAAGGGAGAATTGAGCCTAATTAATTAATATAAATATTTATAGTAATCATATTAGGAAGAAAGAGAATTGAAGATTTTGACAAAGCACACTGCAAACACATTGGGTTTGACTAGATAGCTATATCACAGGAATCAGAGGATGTAAAGATAGAATCATAGAAATGTTGCCTGGAAAGGACCTCGAGAGATCATCTCATCTATCCCCCTGCGCTGAGGCAGGAGTTGCAGGAAACAGCTAGACCATCCCTGACACTTTCACCAGGCTGGGGCAGGGGGTTGGGGTGCGGGAGCGGGGAGAGGGCTATGGCTAGGGGTGCGGCCTCTGGGGTGGGGCTGGGGATGAGGGGTTTAGGGTGCAGGAGAGGGATCCGGGCTGAGTAAAGATGTTGGGGCCCACAGGCACTGCCACCGCAGCTCCCTTTGGTCATGGTTCCCGGCCAATGGGAGCTCTGGAGCCGGCGCTGGGAGCGGGGGCAGCGCGCAGAGCCTCCCTGTCTACCCATGTGCCTAGGGGCCGCAGGGACCCGTGCGGAGCCAGAGCAGGCAGGGAGCCTGCCTTAGCCCTGGATCCCCACTGTGCCGCCGACTGGACTTTTAACAGCCCGGTCGGCAGTGCCGACTGGAGCTGTCAGGTCCCTTTTCAACCAGGCGTTCTGGTCGAAAACCAGATGCCTGGCAACCCTAGCTGGCACTTCGGGGCATGGGGTGGGTGGGTGGCACGAGGCCCCATCCCTCTCCATGGCCCTGCCCCTCTCCATGGCCCCGCCCTGCTTCTCCTCTTTCCCCTGAGGCCCCACCCCCTGACCAGACAGAAGTCCTGGATCCTCCCCCTGTCCTGGGCCGAGGGAGCCTGAGAGCAGCCCCTGGCCCATGTCCCCGCCTCCTGGGGCACACCACCCAGGGCAGGTGGAGGGTCCAGAGCTCCCCACAGCGGCCCAGGCTCCCTGGGTGGCTCTTACCAAACCCTGACTCTGGCTTCTGGCCTGGCCAGGGGGCGGGGCCTCAGGGGAAAAAGAGGAGCGAGGGGGGACCTCGTGGAGAGGGGGTGCTAAGGCTTACCTCAGTCCACCCCCCACACCAGGAAGAGGAAGGCGGGAAGTAACTGTCTCATTGTTACCTTGTGTTCCCCTAGCTGTTTGCTGCATTTACCTCCTCTCCCTTGAATTATACTTAGATTGTAAGCATTTGGGGACAGAGTCCATCTTATTAGCGTTTCCAGTGCCTAGAACAATGGGACTGCAGCCTCTATAGGGGCATAGACAACTTTTTTTATTGTGAGGGTGGGAATACAGTTAAGAAATAATAAACTAATAGTTGTTAAATATCACTCTAATGAGTAGTTTTGTACCATGACTAAACTTGTCCACTTTTAATAAAGTGAAATAAATTAGCTTAAATTCCAAGCTAAGGGTTTTCTTTCTTTCTTAGTGCAATCCCTACATTTTTGGAGGGGCTCCAGCCACCCTGAGCCTCCAGTTGTCTGCCTCCATCCTCTAGGTGCTATCTCAGTACAAATAATTAATATAAATAACACTCAGCTGTCTACATCTTCTCTGTCTAGTATCACATTGAAAGGAGATCTCTTGCAGAAAAACATAACATCAGGGCTGGTTGCTGACTTGAGGAAACTAGTCACATTCTGGAACAGTTCAAAGAAATCACTCTCCCTTCCCCACCACTACCCTTGCTAAATACATTTTGAGAAAACAAGATTTGCTGCCAAAATAGCTAGAATGGGCCAACTCCCTAAATGGCCGGGAGACCTTCCCCTAACTCCACCGATGCTTCAAAGCACACTCCTCCCTTCAGAACCAAGTATTTTTAGTGCTTCCACAGAGTAGCCCAAGATTTTATGACGTTACTGTTTATGTGGTTGTTTTAATCAAATAACATTGAGTTAAGAGCAAAGGGCACAATACTGCAATCCTATGAAGAGTCCTTACTCACAAGACTAACTTCATAGAAAGACTATTATGTGAATAAAGTCTGCAGGACAAGAAACTAAATCCTGTACATTAGGGCCTCACATCTGCACTGCATTTAAGCACATGCTTAACTTTAAGCGAGAGCTTAAGTCCCATTGGCCTCAATGGATTTATATATGTGCTTAAAGTTCAGCTAGTACTTAAATGCTTTTCTGAATCAGGATGTAGGAAGAGAATTTAGTTTTGCTGATTCATTTTGAAATTAGACAATGCAATAGTAGTTTGTAACATTTTAAATCATTATTTACTACAAGGATTCAGTATCTGAACCATAAAGTCTATTCCCCTTATACTTTATGGTATTTGAACCAACGCTTATGAAATATGGTTGGGTCTCAATGATCTATATTATACTCCCCAATAAAAATATATTTATTGCAAATTTGTGGTTGAAGAAAATGCATTGGCTAATAGGAAAGTGATATTTTACAAGTTTAGCAAAATCAGAAACCTATGTGAAAAGAAATTAATCCCAAAGGACATGAGACTTACTATCTTCCTGCATTTAAACTAGCTATCATTGTGTAGTCTACTCAAAATATTCTTATTCCAGGTTGTTGCTAATCCCTCTAAAATTACAGTAAAGCGCAGGGGGGTCAATGAAGTGCAAAAAGAGATTTTATGTTGCTAGCCCAGAGCTTAGTTCCACTAAACTACTATTTGCACTTTTGGTTAGGCAGCTCTTGTGTTGTGGCTACTGCTTATTTGGCTGTCCATAATTATCTCATTGTTACCTTGTGCTCCACCCATCTGTTTGTATCCATCTTTGGGGGCAGAGACCATTTTTTGCTGTGTGTTTGTACTGCACCTAGCACCTTAGAGTCCTGATCCCTGGTTGGGGCTCCTAGGCACTATGGCCTAGATCCTCAAAGGTATTTAGGCACCTAACTTCCCTTTAAATCAATACATAGCATGAAGGACAACACTTCTATACAAATGTCCTTTCTGAATGTCTGCCAGAGAAGTGATATGAAGGCAGATGAGGTCACAGTTAAGGTTTTGCATTAGAGTACAAGTCTGGGGAAGCTGAGGCTTCTGCTTTTGGGTATCTGTTGGAGACAAAAGTTAAAGCCTTATGGGACATGCTGGGCCGGCTCTAGGCACCAGCGCGCCAAGCATGTGCTTGGGGCGGCACTTTCCAAGGGGCGGCACTCTGGCTCCTTTTTAAAAATTTTTTTTTTGCTTGGGGCGCAAAAAGCTGGGAGCCGGCTCTGAGCGGAGGTGAGCTGCGGTGGTGTGGGGCGTGGGGAGATCCACAGGAAGTAACTTGGGGGGGGGGCAGAGGAATCGCTCCCTCCCCAGCTCACCTCCGCTCCACTGCCGCCTGCTCCCCCGAGCGTGCCGCCGCTCCGCTTCTCCTCCCTCCCTCCCAGGCTTGCCGCACGAATCAGCTGTTTTGCGGCAAGCCTGGGAGGGAGGGGGGAGAAGCGGAGCAGCGGCGGCATGCTCAGGGGAGCAGGCGGAGCGGACGTGAGCTGCGGAGCACGGGGAGGGCCGCAGGAAGTAACTTTGGGGGGGGCAGAGGAACCACTCCCCCCCAGCTCACCTCCACCTCCTCCCCCGAGCGCGCCGCCGCTCCGCTTCTCTCCCCTCCCTCCCAGGCAAGCCTGGGAGGGAGGGGTAAGAGGGGAAATGCGGCACGCCCAGGGGAGGAGGCAGGGCCGGGGATGGGGGGGGGGGGTGGGAATGGGGCGGGGAGGGGGGGGGTGGGGGGCGGGGCGGGGGGGGGCACGGGAAAATTTTTTTGCTTGGGGCGGCAGAAAACTTGGAGCCGGCCCTGGGGACATGGGAGCATGTTATTGATAGTGCTGAAGGCCAGATGATGGTGGAAAGGAATGCACAAGTCTTTCCCCTTAACTTCTTATTTTAATGTTTTTAAGGTTATGGGTGGATGGAGTGTGTCCTGTCACAACCTTAACTGCCACTACGTGTAATTTTTATATGCTAATACAATACATTCTTTGTGTGAAATGGGGTACGCTTCTTTCTTGAATCACAAAGGGTTACACCCAGTTTCCACAGTATAATTTATATTGCAACCTTGGAAAGTGTTGAAAGGCTGAGCTCAAAAAGATGCTTTCTAGAGTGCTATTTGGTCATGTTTGTGTAGGAGTTTAATTGCTTAAGGATGCAGTTTTAGGGACGGAAGGCATTATAGTTAAATAACAATGGCACCGTTGTTGGCTTGATGAGTGGCTGGAAATGGATGAGACATGTGCTTTTGCCCCCCCCCCCCCCCCCCCCGAACCTCCTATCCCAACTATTCCTGGCTACTTTGACTCCAAAGAAATTAGTATGTTGGGTACAAGAAGGTGGTAGTTTATTTCCTGCTTTTAACATTAAATGAAGAAAAATATAAAAGTATTGAATATATGACCTTGACCCATGTAAAAGAAGAAAAGAAAGAAACCTCTGATTTCATCAGCCAGTCTTTGTCTAGCCATGAGTTTGCTACCTACACCTCTAACGTCTACCAAGGGAATGCACCTGTGTCATTAAGCAGTCCCTATTCCTTTCCGTATCTTTTCATTGAGGTTTATATAAATGTGATCATGAGCGAGATTTTCTTTGAAATCCTAGTACCTTATACAGTTTATATGCTTAAAGTCACACAAACCCACACAATATCTAACCCACTCAATTAATCTCCTATTCACCATCACACCTACCCCACCCAAGTGAACACTGGGTCAAATCCATCCACAGTGTTAATCTTCTGAGGCCTTTGGAGTTACACCAAGGATTAATTTCATCCCAGAGTTTAAAGATGCCAGTAGTTGGCCTGTCTCACTCATTAATCCCATCTGAGAGTGGCTGAGGTTGGATTGAAACCAACCTCAAAAGCAAAAATGTTGTCATTCAACAAAAGATCTTAAAAGGATCAGCCTGACCCTCAGTCTACAGCTGTTGGATCTGGAAGGTTTTCACAAGGAGATATATTGGGGATTTCTGAGTAGTATTCAAGAGCTGTAGTATCAAGTTCTCCCACAGGAAATATGAGCATGGGGTTTCCTGCTTTTATGAATGAAATACTGTGAAAGTGCAAGGAGTTAATAGCTGAGCCAGGACTCTGATCACTCTGGCACTAATTGGCTCCCCCAGAGAGGGCTGGTTGGGTAATTTAAGTTAATGATCTAATCAGGTGAGTGGAGGCTGGGTGAGCTAAAGAGCCCCTTAGCCCATCAGCCCAAGACTGATAAAAGCACAGGATGTCAGTGCAAGGAAGAGGAGGAGAGTGTGAGTTTGGGTTTTGTTGTGCTCAAGGTCAGAGTGCTCTCCTCCTGGAGCCTGGGAGAGGGGCTGAGGATACAAGGGATGTGGTAAATCATATTGCTGCACAAAACTGGAAAGGTGTTGGTGGAGGAAGCATATACAAACAGCACAGTGTGGAGTAAGAAGGCAGGAGCAGAGCATGCCCTTTTACAAGGAAACATTCAGGGGTTCCTGCACCACACTGAGCCTTACATCCACACCTCTCTCTTATTGCTGCAGTTTTCCATTTGGATATCTTCTGCGTCTTCCCTTGTTCTCTTCACTTTGGGCCAGTAATGCTTTGTGTGCACTAAGCATCAGTGGCCTCTAGTATTTATATCAATGCTTTGACAATGCAAACCGGGTCCATTCTTTTTATAAATGCAAGCAGGTTACAACTGCTCAAAACAACACAAAAGTGTTTAGTCACCAACCTCTGTTGGGCTTTATGGAGACACTGCTGACACACATGGCAGCCTTAATTTGCTAAAGAAAATTTATTTTCTAGGGGGGAAAATGACAACCCCAGAACCAATGAGACAATGAGTTTTGGGTGTGTCTGTGCAAATGATACAGTAACATTGCCATAGCTCAGATTAATTTTCACCCAACTAAGTTTACTTGATCAATTTGTCACGGTCTGAATATCAATTAAAAAAAACCCTGTCCATTTGTCTTTTGTGTTACTCCCCTACAAAATAATGAACTGTTTAATACCCCAGAGGCAATTTCAATTTATCTAGTTTAATGAGGGAGGTTGTGGCAGAAGATTTATTACCCTGTTTGATCTGCTAATGTATTTCCCTGACCATCCCAGCAGCACCAATCAGCATATTTACATTATACAGCTCTATTTTCAGAGGGTCATTACTTGCAGACTAAAAATGACACAGTAGATCTCAGCCCAAGAGCTAATCTAATTTTTTTTTAATTGGAAACCAAATTTGATAAGGCCACTTTCTAGTCAGACCAGCATCAAAAATTAAGAGACATTTACAGGGCTTTTTGGCCATCTTGTAACTTTTTTAAGGCCTGTCCTGGGAATATAACTACACAGCTGCTGCAGGAGGACAAACTGCAGTCTATTCCTTTAACATTCACATTGTTAATGCAAGCAAGAGGATGTAATTGGTGCTGATTAACACGTATTTTTAAAAACATTGTAAAAAGGACCTATTCAATTGATACAAACCCAGAGCTTTTTCTAGCTGTTGGCTCACAGTGACACTTTTAAATAAAATGCCTAAATATACAGAGTAAAAAGGTAAGTAAGAAATCATTCCTCTCTGATGGGTTAGAAACAGAAATAAAGCAGGATGAGATGGATTAGGCTGCAGATACAGAGCCATGGTTACTTGTTCAAATCCTGATGACGTTGGCAGTTTCCAGCAATTGTTACCAAATTGATTCATTGATTGCTCTTCCGTCACGGACAACAGTATGTGAAACAAGCGTGGTGGCTTTCCGGCTCCATTTCCATATACAAGAATCACCAGCACAGCTGGCACCCATCTTGTCTATCACAACAGAGAAGCCAAATGGACTTAAAGGCTGAACTGCTCCCCCCTTTCAAAGTGTTCGTGCCATTAGGTTGAGTCACATTGATCAGGAAGGGTCCAATGGCACTGTCTGCATTATAGCAGATCCGCAGATACAGAGAGGATTTCAGTCCTTGCAGGGCTATTATCAATGAGGATGATATAAATTACATAGGTAGATTAGCTGATCAAATACACTTAAGATCAATCGTGAGTCTGTCTGAAAGATCAAGACTGGATGTTCTTCTAAAATACATGCTCTAGGAATTTTGGGGGGAAGGTTCCATGGCCTTCGTTATACAGGAGGTCAAATTAGATCAGTGTTTCTCAACCCTTTTGTGCGGGCGATCCCCTTTGGACTTACCCCTGTGGCATGGGGCCCCAGACCCAGTGCTTCCTACCCCCAACACCAGCCTTGTTTTAGACCCCCCTAAAGCTGTCTCGTGACTCCCAGGTTGAGAAACACTGGCCTGGGAATCTATGAATCTTGGCACCTTTAACAGATACATAAAGGTCAGTGTAAATTTTGCCACTGACATCTCAGGGTATGTCTACACTACGAGATTAATCCGAATTTAGATAATTCGAATTTGGGAAACAGGTTGTATACATTCGATTGTGCGCGGCCACACTAAGCACATTAATTCGGTTTTTAACCACATTAATTCGGTGGTGTGCGGCCACACTACCCCATTAATTTTAACCACATTAATTCGGTGGTGGCGGCCACACTAACCCTAATTCGAATTAACAAAATCGATTTGGGCGCTACTCCGCTCGTCGAGGTGGAGTACAGAAATCGATTTAAAGCGCCCTTTAATTCGAACTAAATGGCTCTGTTGTGTGGACGGGTGAAGGGTTAATTCGAATTAATGCTGCTAAATCCGAATTAATCCCGTAGTGTAGACCAGGCCTTAGGGAACAGAATCAAGGACAGAGATCCCACAGAAGATTTAATGAAAATAAAGAAGCACTCAGGCTTTATTATGGGTATGAATGGCAACCTCCACTGGAGTCAGGAACTTACCTACATAATGTAGATAAAATAAAATGAGCAAAACAGTTTCAATAAGGGTGGAAATGCCACTCTTAGAATATGTGGCAAAAGATCAGGGAGGGTTGAGTTTGCAAAGCATGTTGGTGTGTGGATGGGGAGGGAGCGGGGGTGGATGGAGAAAGGAGAGAGATTGCATTATAAGACCTGATTCAGCTCCCTTTCAAGCCAATGATGTAACTCACTAGCCAAGTGTGTTTTTGTCCTTTCTCATGGCCAGACCTCATAAAGAGGCTTATAAGCCTGCTACAGCCTTCAAGCTATGGAGCTGGTTCTTTAGCTCTAGCAGTAGAGGTTCATGCTTGTAGATCCAGATGTCCCTAGTTCATTTTCTGCAGACAACCTGACCAAGGGGTCTTATAGTAAAACTCCCTTCGAGCATCTGTAGGAGCAGATCTGGAGTCCGGGGAAGTTTACCAGAATCTTTAGAGGTGCAACAGACACCTTTAAGAATGCATGCAATCCTCAGCACTTTCACTTGATTGTCAGAGGGGAAACATTTAGATAATGCATCAGCAACACCCATTGAGGCAATAATTACAATGAGCATTGGGGGTGAAGTTATTGCAATTCACCCCATGCATGTACTATTGATTTTATATGCAGCCCTAGCAAATCATGCAGAGTTGAGTAAACCTGTATTGATTTTTACACTGTAGCACAAGATGAATATTTCCAACATTCTAAAGGCTTTCATGACGCTCTTGGTAACTATCCCCTCACCCTTGCTTCCTGAGAGTAGCATTTAATATGGACAATCAAGTTTAAAAATCAGTTAACAGCTACAGCCTCTGTTTCAAATGGAAATCAATGTACACAGGAGGTCAAATCTCACGCAGGGCAATGGAGACATCTATTGCCACTCGATTGTAGTCCAGCTTGGTTCAGAATAGATACTCTGCCCCCCAGATGACTCTACACATATCGCAGTCTACAAGAAAGCAATGAGGAGAGGATGTTTGAAATGGTGTTTCCATCATTCTCCAGTGCTAGCTGGTTCCCAGACTAGGAGTGACATTAGCTCCTGTGCATCCTGCCGAGAGGCAGAATATAATAGATTATATGACTGCAGTGCTGGTACTGAGAAAGAAGATGGCTCTCAGTATCAAAGGAAGTGAGAATATTGTATAGATCAACCTAAAATCCCAAACCATCAGCGAAAGCTCCCATCAGCAGTATATGAGCTGTGGTCAAGATTTCTGTCTCATTATGCCATCAACTTATCACAGCTCATACACATAAAAAAAAATAAAAACAAACAAACCTCAACAGCATTTTCTAATATAATGTACTTCAGAGATTAAAAAAACCACTTTCTTCACAGTTAATTTTGCTACACTGGACCAACGTACAAGTTCTTTATTGGATTTTTATTACAGCTAAAATTGACAGAGAAAATCACTAGGATATACTTAGAAATGGGAAGGAAATGTACGTTTACAATAAATAGGTCTCTGAAGGTCTCTTGTTTCATAGGAAGGAAGCTGTCTTTATATTACATGAACTATAAAAAATTATTAAAACTGAAGAGACAGGAAGCTGATAATTTGATTTATCATCTTAATGGCTATGATTCATGAATAAATAATATAATGGTTTATGTCTCTCTCTTGTAAAAAAGTAGGGAAGAGCAATTTGTCTAATAAATGACTTCAAAAATTACAGTTGAGTCTTGTTTGCCACATTTGTTCTATTTAAAAGAATGAGTGAATTCCTTATTTCTTATTACTTACTAAGACATTTGTTGTATTATTTATAAGAGTCAAAAACCTTAACTAAAAGCCACTCATCTTTGACCACAATCTCCCATTAGCTTTAAATTCAGGAAAGAAGATGGGATTGATCACCAGATCAATAAATCTAGCCTCAAAGCTGACTAAAAGCTTCCTTCAACCTCCTTCCTATGGGGTCTTTTTTCAAAATTAAAGTACCCCCTTTTTAATTATTTAAGAGCATGTCAGTTTTACAGTAAGGCCATGTATGACAGCATCATACAAATATTCCTTCTTTATATTGGAAATGTGGGCAGCTTCTTTAAAGGGACAGCATATAAATTATGATCCCTGTATTTCTTTGCAGCTGGATGTGCCACTAAAGAGATATAGCTTGTGACAAATGACTGCACCGTAGATTTCATTGGTTTGAAGCTGCTGACAAGACTAGTAAAATTGACACGAAATATATACCCCTGATTATCAGACATGCTGAGCACCCAAAACCTTCACTCACTCCAATGGGAGTTACCAGAGCTCTGCACTGCTGATGTCAGGTCAATAACTTACATTGCTGCAGAGAGCTATATACACTCAGTGAGAGTAAAATCCAACATAAAGAGTAACAACCAAAACTATCTTTTCTGTAGGAAAAGCTTATATCTGAAATTTGTCCACTGTACATTACAGGGCCTGACTTTCCTTCCTACGCTTTCTTACCAAACAACTATTTTACTGAAGATAATGGTAGCCAGGCCTTTTCTTTTCCTTACCAGATGGGAGGCCTAACTAGCAAAAGTTAAAAGCATTTCACATTTATTACAATCAGCTTGACATGTTTCTAATGTAGGGTAAAGAAAGCACTTCAAAGTGGTACCCTCCCCAGTCATTCTGCTTATGGCAAGACTGGCAGCGTGGTCCAGTGAATAAGGTATTGGGCTTGGTCTCAGGAGAGTTGGGTTGTAGTCCCAGTTTAGCCACTGACCTGCTGTATAATCCTGTGTCAACTGCTTCACATCTCTGTACCCTTTCCCCCTCGCATGCTAGTGTCTGCAACTTAAATAGATAAGATAGGCAATCTCTTACTATGTGTATGTACAGTACCTAACACAATGGGTCACTTGATTGTTGTTTGTAGGTCACAATTTACTGGCACTCATTTGTTGACTTGGGGAAGCACAGGTGGGAAAGAACATTTTGCCTCATGATACACATATGGACCAGTTGTCAAACTATTGACATATGCATGAGTTTATCCACTGGATCAGCTTTAGGTGAGGAGTCTTGGGTTAGGAGTAGGAATTGTAGTGTCAGTCCTACAGCAGTACTCAAATAAAAGAATATATGGCGATATGCCTATCTCATAGAACTGGAAAGGACATCAAGTCCAGTCCCCTGCCTTCACTAGCAGGACCAAGTACTGTCCCTGACAGTTTCCCCCCTCCCATCCCTAAATGGCCCCCTCAAGGATTGAGCTTCACCACCCTGGGTTTAAGAAGGCCAATGCTCAAACCACTGAACTATCTCTCCCCCCTGTGGATGTGGATTTTCCTAACACTGAGTATGATATGTGATCTCTAGCACAAGCTGAGAAGTGGTGATCAGCAGACTAGACCTTCTTATGCCAGGGTTTGGAGCCTCAGACAATAGGACCAGCATGGTATAGTGTAGGATTACCATGGAAAAAAATCAAGCCCCAGAGGTTAAATGGCATGCCCAGGTCTATTAGGTTTTGCATGGACCTGGGAATCATAAAGATATGATTTATAATCTGGCTTCTGACACTAACTCTCTGTGTGATCTTGAGCCTGTCACTTAACTTCTGTCAGCCCCAGTTATCTTTGAAGAAGATATATTTGCCTACTTCACAGAGGTGGTGTTAGGCCTTGTATTTAAGACAACATATTAGCAAGTCTGTTAGTGGCAGAGGTGGATAAAGAATCAGGGATGTGCTAAACCAGATAGCCTCTAAGAGGGTTTTTTCTCCAAAAACTGGACAGTTTGAGTTTTTGAACAAAAGGGGCTTTTTGAGTTTTCACATGCTTCACAGTAAAAAAAGTTTTGTCTTTTGAAATTACACACCCACAGTCAGATCCCAGGGGTGCAAAAAAATCCCATTAAATGAATTGGCAAAACAAAACAAAAACCTGTACAAATTTTCAAAAAACACTTGTTCAGCAATTTTGTTCCTATCTAGATACTTTAAACAGTTATGATTAATTAACCCACACATGAAAGGCCCTGTTTTTATACACACAATGGCTATCCTATTAAACTATTTAGTCTCCCAAAATTGTAGAAAAATCTGGAATAAACCAAGCTACTGTTTCATTTCAGTGTTATAACAGATGCTACAATTATAGAGGCTGCATAAAAATACATAGACAAAGCTGAAAAAATGCAGCAGGTTGTAAAATTGCATCCAAGACACATTTGTCTGATGGCCTTTCACTGTGAAGGGACAATTTTTGTTGTTGAAAATGAAGATAGTCTTTGCTTTGTAAGCCTTCATTAAAGCACTCATCTTCCTTCTTAATGGGTTCAGTGTAAGAACTTAAATATGTTAGATCATCTTTATGAGTTGCAATCTAGTTTTTGTACAGTGTTGTGGAAAACATGAACAATTCCACTTAAGTAAGAAATCCTTTAGTTATGAAGCGCTTGGCTGATATTGGAGTTTCTGAAGGAGACCAGTTTGATTAAGCAAAGTGCCTCTGCAAATTTTGGATAAATTTAGGTTTGGACTATTTATTAGTCAATCATGGACCAATACCCCGTTGTGCTTGATGCTATGCACACATGGAACAAAAGATGATTACCGTTTTTCATTCAGTGTTATGTGAATATGGCAGCAGTAGATAATGAAGAAATAGATTTCCTAACATGAACTAGCTTAAAAAAAATCATGGATCCTCTTAAGAGAATGTCTGGTCTATTCAATGAAGTTAATTGAAGTGAAGCAGTACAAGGAAGTATGCATTGATGGCTATGGATAGTTTCATAGATATCACTTCCCTAATAGCACATACAGGGGCAGAGGCTCAACTGATGTAAACTTTTGAAAGACTCATCGATGGTGCTATGATAGTTTACACCAGCTGAGAATCTGCCCCGTACACCACTCAGAAATATTAATTATCAGTGAGTTATTAGTTTTCCAATGATATATTACAAGCCAGCTTTTGGGTATATATCATGACATCAGCGTGTTAGGTGTAGTGAGTATGTCAGGCCTGACGAGTTGCTGACAGAATAGTGAACCACTAATGGGCCTCAGCGTCACATCTTCCTTTTCAGGCCTCAGCCTTCTCAGCATAGAAAACACCCTCAACAAATCTGGTGTCTTTGTGATGTAGACATTTTTCCACTAGGGACTAAAAGGAGACCATTGTGTTTGTTTTCACTTGTGGTTTAACAGGGATAAAATATTAGTGCATCAATCCATGTTATTGCATGAACATATGTGCTAGAATTATGTTCTTAAAATGTGTTTGGCAAGAACTGCATAAGCCTAGACTGCCTTAGACGAAGGAATGTGAATTTGCTTGTCTGACCAGCCAGGTCCTCAGGCAGAAATACTGAAGGTACTTTTACATAAAAAGGAAACAAAGCCATCAAGCTAACATGGGGAGGAACCAGCATGAAGACTTCACCAGACTGCATGGCATCTCTTCCCCATAGGAGAAAAGTTACTTTATCTGAGAATACATTTCAAAAGTTTATTGGTCTATAGACAGGGGGGGGTCTGAACTTCAAATGATAAGCAATTGAATCAACTGATTGTAAACAATATTGCTGTATTATAAAAGTATATTGAATAAAGTCTTATGAAAGCCTATGACATGCTGGTGATTAATATCATTGTGAAATGTATGCATTAACACTATATGAAGAATTATGGATATTCACTGATGTTATGCTTTAAAGTATATGACCAAACCCAGGGAGAAAAAAGTTCTCTCTCAGCCAGGAGGGAAGGCAGCTCTATACCTGTCTCCAATGTAAATTAAGCAATCTAGAATCAAGAAAACGGAAGCCCTCCTAACATACAAACCAGCAAGGGGATAGGAAGTCCACAGGAAGCCTTCCTGACTCTTGAAACAAAGACAATGAACTTTGGAGTGATAGAAGGGGGGCAAGAAGACAGTGATCAATTACTTGTGTGATTCAAGAAGCCAGAGCTCTTGAAATCAAGGAACATTGGGTCCTTCAATTTCAAATGTTCAAAAGGGGTTGAAGGCTTGAGGAACTGAATATAGGTGAGAAATCTACTTCGGCAATGATTGTATCTTGCTGAAATTAAGTTTTAGTCTTAGAAGGGTATTTTTACTTTTGTTTGCTTGTAACCCTTTCTATTTGTATTCTGTATACAAATAGAATAGGGTATAATTTGACCCTATGACTTTTTGTTTAATAAACTGTAAAAGTAAAACAAGTTTATTAAACAAAAAGTCATAGGTAAAAATACCCTTCTAAGACTAAAACTTAATTCAGTTCTGTGACTAAAGTAAGAGTGTTTGTCAAACCTCAGTAAAATTAACAACCTGCAGTGTATTCTTTTTAAAGAGCAACAAATGTAACTTCTGTGAATGTTCCAGGAGAGGGGTGCAGGGAGACAGCTAAGGAAATTTGGGGGGCACTGGCATCACTCTGCAAACAGTAACTGTGCCGTGGAGGCCCGGGTGTAACCTCAATGCTTGTAGACTGACTGTTGGCATTGAGGCTGTGACCCCAGCAGCCTAGTATTTAAGGCATCCACAGTTGAAAGGGAGGTGATCACACAACCCCTAACTGGTCTGGGTTGAACCCCAGGATGATGTCACAGAAGAATTTTTAGGCAAGGAATGCAGTGCTTCAGTGGAGCTGTGTGGGAAAGTTTGCACAGCAACCCCTGGCACTACTCAGTCTCCAACTTTTGGGGGAGGGGAGATTTGCTGCCCACAAATTCACATAATTTTCTGACAACTGTTTCTTTGGCCATTTTAATTTCAATGTCATGCTATTTTAGGTTCCAGTTCTGCAAACATTTATGCATGTGAGTGATCTCATTCAAGTCAAAGACTACTCATGAGTTAATCACACACGAAAGAATCAGGGCCTAAATTCCTAAGGGATTATTCAACATGTCAAAACTGTCCACGTGGTTAAATGGAAAAACAATATGCTCACTTTAGTTACCTATATTATAACTTATCACATTTGACAGACTGGCTAATCTGGGCCCAGTGCCATAAGCAGAAGTGAGTCCCTTCAATGAAGATAATGAGATTGGAGAGTGCTCAGCACATCACAGAATTGGGCCCCTCTGCCATTTAGTGACGAGCTCTATGCCTGACTCTGCACCCACTGCGGTTCACGGGGATTATGCCATTGATTCACGTATGAGCAGAATAATAACTTTATTGAAAAGAAAGCAAGAGTTTGATTTTTGTAAATGACCACACAAATAGAACGTAAAATGGTGCAGCTTTCTGGAGGATTATCCATGCATAATTTTCTTGCACACAGAATTTAGCAGCAAGCAATCTTGTCTGGGGAGATGTAGTATTTGATCAATCTGTAGCTATTTCTTCTAAACCATATTTAAACAAAAAGCCCTCCGGCTACTAATGAAGTAAGAAGGTTATCCATCTTCTTTTCAGGATTAACAGTGCAAGATAAAACAGTGCTGTGTCAAGAGTGTTTAAAGAAAAAAAAAAGTAGAAAAAACTTCATAGCAATAACTGCCCATCAAAATATAAAGACTGAATAATATTTTACACACAGTAATAGTGTTAGAAATAGACTGATTAATTTTACTTTATATATAGGTCATTAGCACTCATTTTAAAAGATAGAAAATACAGATTAGTCAATCTTTAGTTTACAGCGCATACGTTTCAAACATGCCTGCAACATATGCAAATTACAATATAAAAAGACAGATCAAATTCAAATATGAATTTTTATTTTTAAATCTAAAGACTATCCCTATGTGGAAACCCTAGAAAACCTACCTGAAATTCCATAAAACCCTAGGGTATGAACATTACCAAAAAACCACAGAGTCGAGTGAGTTGACTAAAAAGGGGTGGCAGGAAGAGTCAAAGTACATTTGGATAGAAAGACGCAGGGAGAGATCAGTTTGGACTGTAAATAATCTGCAGAAAAGATTCAAATTGCCATAGAAAAAAATTCAAGGGAGGAAAGACAACACAAATTTTATCAGATCAAGAGACAACCCCTATTCCCCCCAAAAACTACATTCTAGCTTTGTTGCTCTGGTACATCGATCCTGAGTACTCTAACTTTTGATTTATAGTGATATTCCTTCAGATATAACTTGACAGATGGAGGAATAGGAAGAGCATCAATGCCATCATATGTTGTAGAGTTGCAAATAACTGTTCTGCATATATGCTGAAGGGAAAAAGGAAAAGTCCTGTTTAAGGGAGTGGATAAAAGTGGTTCAAAGAACATACAAGAGCTCGGGTCTTTATAATGCTCTAAGAGACCAGTAATGTCAGGAGAATGGAAGACACAAGGATCATGAGCATCAAAGCTGAAGTTATGATTCCACTGTTCAATTCTTGCATGAAGAGAACGACTATAGCGTCTAAAACTAACAGAAAACAAATAGTCTTCTTGGGCAGAATCTCGTAGTAAAAAAGTTCCTTCTGGCTTTCCTTCTAGTAGTGCCTCAGCTGCATATTTGTCCATTACGCCCCAGTAGCATGGATTGTTATTGATCTGGAGAAGATCTGGGACAAGACAGTGGACATAATCAATCTGGGTATGATATTTGGGAGGAGTTTCCAACTGTAGCAGTTCATCATCTGTTTCCCATTTGGGTTTGTTCCTCTTTCTAGAACTTGTGCAAAGTGTTATAACTTCATCATCAGAGTCCATATCACTCTCCTCTTTATTGTTCTTTAACACCTTACTCATAACCGATTCTGTCCTAGGATCACATTTACAGGAGTTGCTATCTGTAATGTCACACGGCTGCGAGAAAGAGTTTCCTCCCCCATCTGTGCTTGCTCCATCTCTCAGATGATCATCTGTCGCTTCATTTTGGGATAAATCAGGGATTATCCAATCTTCTGATTTTTGACTTATGGGGGCAGTGTGTCTTTTAATTAAATGCCATCGAAAAGCTAGCTCTGATCGCGGTGGGAAAGGACACTTATCTAGCATTAATTCACTGATATGAATTTTTCTCTTCGATGGAAGCACTGAAGAGTGCCGACTGCTACAATTCTTTATAGGAAAACACTGTCCCACAGCATCTTGCAATTTCTGTTTAAGAGACCGGCCTAAAAATCGGTGGCCACATGAACGATCTAAATCCAGTTCAATAGATGAACAGCTGTGCTTCCTCTCTTGGCTCCTTAAACCAGCCGCTGGTTTTCCTACACTACTTGCTGCTTCACCATCAGAACAATTCTCATTCTTTTTTGACCATGAGAGCTTCTTTCCACTCCACACATAACCATCCTTTCTGTCTGCACTCCTACTACGGGTGGTTTTGGGTCTTACATCGACATTTTTATTATTACTTTCTTTATTTTCCGCCATTTTGACAGCTTAACTCCAAAAGTCCCAGAGCTATAAGTTGTGTTTTTCTGTAACCGTTTCTACAGCTTGAAGCTTCTTTCAGGCATTTTCTGGAAGTATCTAAGGAAACAGAAAACACAACTAGGTTAACAGCTTTACAAGTTCACAACACAAGACCAACTCAACTGTATAAATTACAGTAATGGCAATTAACTGCTGGCATATATATATAAATAATATACATCAAGCTCAATTCATTAGGAAGATTCTTCACAAACACTGCCTTGGTCGCAGACCTAGATACTCTTAATCCTTCTCCATTATTAATATTTTCCAGTAGTTACCATCTCCTTGAGTATGAATAAGGCATACATACACCATGCTTTATAGCAGAACTGACAACAATTTTGCGCCAGGTAGGTTTTAAAATGGCACACTACATGCATTAGGTTATATTGCTTTGGTTGTTCACTGAGCAAATGCTGCATCTATTCCAATCAGCCTTTCAGGAAAGAACAAGCCAGAACAGAAACAAAGTAGGTCAAAGAGTACAAAGAGCTACTGTACCTAGATGATATGCTTGTTTATTACTAATCCACAAAGTATGATGCCTAGGATCCTATTCTTGACACTTTTGGGTCACTTTCAGGATACAAAATAAATTAAAAATAAGTAAGTCACAGATTCTGCCAATCTCTGAATGCTGTTTTCATTTATTTTTCAAAATGGAGTTAAAAAAAAACATTAGGTCCCCAGGGGGCTGAAATATCTGGGGCTTTACGTACGGAAAAGGATTAAAACAAAGCCAGATCCCTTACTAAAAGCAATTGAAAAAAGGCCACGAAAGATGGAGCTGCTTATTACTTATTACATTAAATGAGCGTTTTCCTGAGACTTATACATGCTTAGTTCACTCCCTATGTTTGCTTCCTAAGGCTTATTGTATTCTTAAGAGTTAAAGTGTGTGTGTGTGTGTGTGTGTGTGTGTGTGTGTAAGTGTGTGTGTAAAAGCACTCCAGGTCTGTCATAATCTGAGGTAGGTTTTTCCCATACCAAAATTAGGATATGTGTCCTCTCCTCCACTGTTTAAAAACTGACAGAGATGGTGAATACAAAGAAGGGAAAGAAAAGGCATACGCTTCCTCTCTCCATCAAATCCATTCTCATCATGAGAATTACCCAGTATTACACCCTATCACTCTGCATTCCCTGAGGGGCTGAGCATGCTGGCACTTCTGCATGCTGAATTCCCTCCTCTTCTGTTAGTGAGCGAGCAAGAGAGTCAGATGATAAATGAAACCCATGTCTCTCATATAGAACTACACAGCACTACTAATAGGCTAGCAAGATGTTTAAATGTAATCAATGGGCCAAATTCATCCCTGATGTAACTCCACTGTGGAATTTTGGAGAGTCACTTCATTTTACTAGAAAATATTTCCCACAGGCATAGTATGGACTTTGCAGCCTGGGTAGACAGATATATGGCAGCAGGGCTTGCACTAGTGCCCTAAAAATAGTTGTGTGAACACTGCGGCACTGGAGGAGGCTCGGCCCAGCTGCCCGAGCTCAGACCCACCCTACCTCCTGGGTCCAAGCTCAGGTGGCAAACCTAAGCTGCCGGTGACGCCTCAACATCCACACAGCTATTTTTAGCACACTAGCTTCACCCTGTCTACTTAGGCTGGAAGGCTCACGCCCATTTGCTGTGTAGACATACCTTTTATGTCGAGTAGGGGAAATATACAGGAAGGGGGAGGGATAGCTCAGTGGTTTGAGCATTGGCCTGCTAAACCCAGGGTTGTGATTCAATCCTTGAGGGGGCCACTTAGGGATCTGGGGCAAAATCAGTACTTGGTCCTGCTAGTGAAGGCAGGGGGCTGGACTCGATGACCTTTCAGGGTTCCTTCCAGTTCTAGGAGATAGGATATCTCCATATATTATAATTATTATTATACCAGAAGTTTGTGAAAAGTATTCGATTAGAGCACTCTTGATGATTAAAAACTCAACAATATCTAGTATTTGAGAATAGGAACTACAGGCCTGGACAGTAAATTTAATAGATTCATTGGCCCAGTTTTCATTTACATCCATATACATATATGATGAACAATTAGCATTTGTACTTCAGTAGTGCCTAGAAGGTCCAATCAGGGATCAGGCTCCTGTCGTGGTAGGCACTGTAGATACACATAATGAAAAGGTTGCACTGCCCCAAAGAGAATATTATTTTCCCAGTTTCATCTGCTGCTGCAGACTAATTTTGTCAGGCAATTGATACTCAAAATATGACTATGCAAGGAGTACCTGGAGCTGCAACCTCTCAAAACCAGATCTGAACTTGGCCTGATAAAAGGACAGAAAGGATGGTGCAATGGCTAGCTAGGGATCTGGGAGACCCACATTCAGTTCCCAGCTCTGTACATACTTCCTGTGTGAAGTTGAGCAAGCCACTAAATCCCATTGAAATAGGTGTCTAAATACCTTTAAAAAAACTGGCCCTCAGTCTCTGCATGCCTCAGGGCTTGTCTACACTTAAAACACTACGGCCTTGGCTACACTCGGGACTTCCCAGTGCTGCTGCGGCAGCGCTGTGAAACGCGAGTGTAGTCACGCCACCAGCACTGCGAGAGAGCTCTCGCAGCGCTGTATGTACTCCACCTCTCCGAGGGGAATAGCTTGCAGTGCTGCGAGTGAGCGTGCAGCGCTGCAGGGTCTGATTACACTGGCGCTTTACAGCGCTGTACTCGCTGCGCTCAGGGGGGTGTTTTTTCACACCCCTGAGCGCAGCAAGTTGCAGCAATGTACAGCGCCAGCATAGCCAAGGCCTACAGCAGCACAGCTGCATCACTGCAGTGCTTCTGTGTAGATACTTCCTACACCAACGGGAGTATTCTCCTGTTAGCGTAGGTAATCCATCTCCCCAAGAGGCAGTAGGTGGGTTGATGGAAGAATTCTTCTGTTGACCTAGTTCTGTGTATATGGGGTCTTAGGTTGGTTTTAAATACCCCGCTCAGGGGTGTGGATTTTTCACACCCCTGTCCGACGCAGTTAAACTGATCTAATTTTCTACCACAGACCAGGTCTTAGTTCTCTATTTGTAAAAATAAGATAAAGTCACAGAGGCATTGTGAGGATAACTACTTTAAAGATTCTAAGGTGCTCAGATATTATAGTGATTGGGGTCATATAAGTACCTTGGATAGGTACTGTACACTTAACTATCCTATCCATAAACTGAAGACTTTCTAACTAAATAATGCCATGTAGGTGTACTTCCATTAGTGACTGAAATGCAACCAAAGGAAAAAGAAAAAAAGAGAAAGGCAGCAGAGATAGAGAGTATACTTTTACCTACCGGGCAATGTTAAATGAAGCTATCCAGTATACCAAGTTATGCACGTCAGCTCTGAGAACTTTACATTTACAAAGATGAACAGACACAACAACCGGAAGATAATTATACACATAAGATTAGAGTCTCCTGTCTACTGAGGCTTTCTTGTAAAGTGGATATACCTTAGGCATGTTAAAAGCAGATACAGCTGACAAAACTCAAACATGAAACTCTTCCTCCTAAATAAATGACAAGACAAAACAACATGAATGGATAAAACAGGGTTCATGTCAGGCCACTAGATTCTGAAGGTTATCAGACATCATCATAGCTTTAAAATCCCTACAGGGTCATTGCTATACTGTGTCCTGACATCAACTTCAGGATCTCAACTAAAAGCAACATCTTCTAGCAGATGCATTTTTACAATGAAAATGCTGCCCCCAATCAGACAGTAGGCAACAATCACCAGCCAGTGAAAAATATCAAAGAGATAGAGCCTGATCGTGTGTGCTGGAGTCAATGGCAAAACTCCCATAGACTTCAGAAGCAGTAGGATCAGGGCCATAACAAACACAAGGAAGTCTTGTTCTAAATAACTTGAGTGTTGCTCTACTAAAATATTCTTTTTCTACAGCCACCGTGAATGTCTGTCTGCACTGCACTGCCAATCCCTCCAAAACCTTTCTAATCAAGTTGTTAGTTATAGTTTCCATGTGATTAATTATTTAGACAGTTCTCTACTCAAATACAAAAATCCAAGTGTCTCCATCTGATTTTTCCTCTCATTAAATGACACAACCCCACCCCTGGTATTCTACTAACCAAAAAGATTAGCTTCAGTCATAATTGTGGAAGTTGATATTTTTATGTAACTTATAGCATTCAAATCTATTAAATAATTTTTCCTAACTACTACCCAGTTTCAGACTGCTTACATTTCAATAACTAGTATACATTAGATAATATATTATTTGAATGGTCTATATTTATCTGTCATCTCTTTTTATTAGTATTTTTAGTTATTTTTTTTTTTAGATTTTTTAAAACAAATGACTTAAGTTAAGACCAGCCATACTGGGTCAGACCAATGGTCCATCTAGCCCAGTATCCTGTCTTCCAACAGCGGGTGGTGCCAGATGCTTCAGAGGGAATGGACAGAACAGGTAATCATCCATCCCCTGTCATCCAGTCCTAGTTATTAGATACAAAAATATATTCAGTTATTGATGTATCTCTCATTGATCAACTGCTGTTCACATTCATCTTCATCTTTCACTCATTATTTTGGCCATCACATCTCACTTTAACACTTGCATTTCCACTGAAGGTGGGACACTGTTGACTTACTTCTGAAATAAACCCAGTTAAACATAGCATTAACTCCCAATTCCCTTGTCTCCGTTGACTTGTCTCAGTTCTAACTATTTATTTTGATTTATGTTACAGATTCTAAAAGTACCTAACCTTATCTCTGGGTGCCTCTGTAATACATTATAGATACAATTCCACTAAAAAATGGCACCTGCAACTACCTCTCACCCCTACACCAGAAAATAATTTACTAGAGATAAAATCAAAGCCCAGATGATACCTTCTACCCAACAAGAAATCCTGATTCTTACCCTGCCCTTTTCTTCACCAAAACCCTGGGTAGATGGGCTTTGCACCATGCCCAAAGATTAAATATTGGGGCTATTTCATATCCAGTATGTGCATGTGTGTGGGAAGTAGGTTCCAAAGTTCAGGGATACTCATGCAAAATGCCCTACCAGAAGTTCCCTCTCTTTTATATTCAAGGAGCTCCAAAAAAAAAAAAGTGCCTCTGCAGACTAAACAGCAGTGGCCATGTGGCACAGGGAGAGAAGCAGTAGCTCAAGTCGGCAGGTACCAAGACATTCAGGGCCTTATAGAGCAAGACCAAGCCTTTAAATTCCACACAGAAACCAAATAGGCAAATCATGGAGCACTGCTATCATGCTCCTAGCAAGTTTACACCAATTAATAAGTCAGATACTGCAATCTGCACAAGCTTCAGCATCCAGGTAGATTTAAAGTGTAGCCCCATGTAGTGTGTCCTGCAATAATCTAATACTCAGACGACAAATGCATAGATGATGGTAGCAAGGTCTGGAAAAAAATGGTTGCACCCTCTTGGCCAAGCAAAGACGAAACAAGCCTTAATAGAAAAACTACTGCTAGACAATTTTTTTACCAGCAGCTGAGGATCCAATAAAACCCTCAGATTGTACTTTAACAACAAATGGAGGGCAGGCACAATTATCACCATATCTTCTGGTGGCTTTCCTAACCTAACAACATCATATCAATCTTATATGGATTCGGCTTCAGCAAGATTAGCTGTAACCTGATTTTGTACTTACAGCACCCTTTACAGTATAAAGCATTTTAGATGAAAGCACTGAAACGTTTATGAAAGACACTATGCATAAGACTACTGAATTGTTTTAAAACATTTGACATGAAATTCCCTCAGCCCCCATAAGAAATTTATGAGTTGAAGAGAGTAGTTCTACCTTCCCACTCACCTGATTAGGAGTTCCTACTATAATAATTTATTAGAACACATATTACCCCATATCCCCACTGAAAACCATGTCTCTGCACAGCTTCTACAAAGTTCCGCAATGAGAGCTGAGAATACTAAAATATATAAAGGAAGCCTAGAGTCTAATACTGTCACTGACTCAAACATGAAAGCACCAATGATGCGACTATTACAAAGGGCCCAATAACACTTCCAATACAAAAATTATTTCCCTCCGCCAGGCATTGATAATACAACTGCAGAATAAAACTGGACATAAAAGGTTTCAGCCTATAAGCAATTTTTCTTGGAAGCATGAATAAAATGGGCCATACTGTTAAAGGTACAGGAAGAGAAAACAGAGATCTGTTTTCTTATTTCAGATACTTAGTGATTTTAAGACAAACCATTTTTTTTGTCCTTAAAGAAATAAAACTGTATTGCACCTTTAGTGCTGAATACAGTGTTTCAAAGTATACAGCCTATCAGTTTATGTATTGGAGTAGCTATTCATTTAACTACAACTATATATCCATCATAAGTATCAGTAAGTTATCTCTAGTTATAGGATAGTAACAGATTAGTCTCTCATGATTGTGAGGATGATCCCACAATGGGTCAGATCTTGCACTCTTTATTCAATACCCGCTAACATCAATAGGAAATATGATGCCTGAATAAGGACTGCAGGATCATGTTCTTTAACTGGAGCATCCCACAATTTCATTGAGAATGGAGGAGTTAAGATCACAAAGGGAAATATTAGTTCAATTTTAAAAATGAAAATTAATGAAGGTTGTAAAGGATCAAATGTGCTTGCAGGGACAACTTTTTTTTTTTTTTTTTTTTTTTTTAAAACCACCAACAAAACACTGCAGGTTTGACTTGTACAGTCAAGCTATTATAGCTAAAAATTATAACAGCAGCATCACTCAGAATAGTGTAAGACGGCGATTTGTGTTTACAAAAATGTCAATGTACTCTGAGAAAGTCTATTTTAGTAAAAATGACTATGTAAGTCAGCATGAAACATAAAATATGTTCCTGTGTTCTGCAAACACAGGCTATAAGACATCAACATTTATTTTAACTGCTTTTGTAGACGTCACAACTATCTACAGCAACAAACCTGCACCAAAATACTTAGGAGGACAAGTTCTATTTCCTGTTATTCTCCCCTTCAGGAAGACAATAGTATGAGAAAAGAGGGAACGTGTCCTCAAAATACTATTATGTGTCTCCCCAGTGCTTATGAAATCACAGGCATTTAATACCTGACTCTCTGGAATTAACAACAGAAGGAAAACACGATTACTTGTACTTATCTATATTGTAGAGCCATGAATGAGATACAAGAGCTTTCACTCCATGAATGAGATACAAGAGCTTTCACTCCATGAATGAGATACAACCCCACTATTAAAAGTTCGGCCTAAAATTATTTAAAAAGCTGAATAACTGCTCCTTTAGGACCACCCTGAAGAACTATAAATGGAAAACAATGCATATTTGAAATGAAGCATAGATTTGTGCATACTTATGTCTAAACACTAGCTTCTGTCACCAGTCTGTTCTGAGCAGTATTAAAAACCCAGCATCCCCCCAGATTTTAAGGCACATGCTAAAAGGTGTGAACTGATCAAAGCTTTGACTCCTTCTTTTTTAGCTGCTCGTGAGCAATAAATAAAAGAATAGCACTGTCCTAATGCAAATACAGCCAACACTACTTACCTGCTGCTCCCCGGCAAAGCCATTACGAGGGGAATATGCAGGTGGGAATTCAGAGCCCGACCTCATGCCAGGCAGCAGCAGATAACACACCATCAGACACAAAGATAGACTGGATTAATTGAACAGCTGGATGGGTGGCAAGGGGAAGAGGGAATGACAGAGGGGGTGTGGGGAGAGAGGAAAAGGAGATTAGAGGGAGGAAGAATATATGGAGGGGTTGGAGAAGAGAGAATGGAGACAAGAGGAGAGAGGGGACTGGTGGAAAATGAGAGAGGCAGGAGGAGTAATGGGAGTGTGGGACAGGGAGGGGAAAAAAGGAGGGGGAGGGCTGGGGGCACAGAGGGGACACAAGGAAGAGGAGGGAGGG
>NW_020664540.1:12320038-12320884 GCF_002925995.2 Terrapene triunguis
GAGGATTGTGGGGTGTCTCACTGTGACCCCAGCACTGGGCCCGATCACCCCTCAGGGGCTGAGTGCAGATTTCCCCTTTGACACACAGAAGATGGAGGCAGTAGCCTTCAGATACTAGCCACCCCAAGCTTTGCTTCCTACTTAAGGGTCAGGACCTACACACAGTGCGTGTGGGGATATATAACCCCCTCATCACCATTCCTGTGGAGAACGTAATCCTATTTTAGGGCTGTACAATTTCTGAGGGGATCTCTCCCCATCTTGCCCCCAACATTGATCTAATGTGAAAGTTTCAGGAGTAGCCAGTGGCCAGCAGGGAAGCTTTTAGGGTACATCTACACTGCATATTAAGCCTGGGCTCTGACTCAGGTTTGAGCCCAAGTTCCCCCACTATCCACACACAAATCAGTCGGATTCGGGTCTGTGAGCACACAGAACTCTGATCCTAGGACCCTGCTAGGGGGGTGGGTCAGAGCCCAAGTCCCACTGTGACTTGGGTCCAAGCCCTATCATTCTGCAGTGTGGATACAGCTCATTGCTTGAGGGACAAACTTCATTCCAAACTGGTGGAATGATCTGCCCTTTCCAGCAGGTATTTTTCTCCTTGGTAGGCGATGATGGTTATCTAGCCCTATACTACATACTGAATTAATGACTTCAATCTGATATCTGGTCATTTTTTCTATTGCCAGTGAATATCCAGTGATGCTTGCACTGAGGTCCCCACCTCCAATAGGCAAAACTCTATCTTAAGCAGCTACTGTACTTCCAAGTCCTGCAGCTCAAATAAATTTGTTAGTCTCTAAGGCCTGGTCTACACTACCCCCCCACTTCGGACTAAGGTAC
>NW_020664540.1:12320984-12333632 GCF_002925995.2 Terrapene triunguis
CCCAGAACATCGATTGCCTGCCGCCGGATCCTCCGGTAAGTGTAGACGTACCCTAAGGTGCCACAAGTATTCCAGCCTTATTTTGTTTCACCATTAGTTAAAGGCCCATCACTCTAGGGAAGTGGCTTTCACTAGTTCCCTGGGAGGTTGCTAAAGTCAGTTCTTACCATGTATTGTAAAAAGTAAAACATATATCAGGAAATCAATTTAACAGACATATATGAATTGTGTGTTTTGAGGTTCTATCCAGTTTATAGGTTTGCTGTCAGGGTAGAATAGAAACTTCAGAGGTATTCAAAAAAGCAGACATGTGGAGGCAGTTTTCTTATTTTAAGAGCCACTGTGTTTAACCAAATTCAAGGGATTAACATTTTTTAACTATGATCCTCCTGGACTTTAAAAAAAATACAAGCAAAAGTGAAATGCACTGTGTGTGTTGTTCAGTCACAGTCAGTTCATGAAGAATTTAAAATACAGAACTGTTCTGCTTATATCAGTACAACTTAGAACATATGTAGAATTTTAAAAATGCCTTCTGTTCCAACTACATACTTTGAAATGACTGTTATTTGGAGCTGATGTTTATCCATATTTATTTCCCTCATAATAAAGATATAGGCTTGTCACAAAGATATCGGTGTTGCTTATGTGAGTCCCAGTACTTCAGTTGGGTCTACCCAGGTGAACCCTGGTGCTTGCATGGGACCCCATTAAAGTCATTGGAGCTCTACATGGGTGCAAGGTTCTGCCTTTGTGGATACAGTTACAGGACTTGGGAGTACACTAACTGTTTTGGCATAGGCTAGCAGTTGTTAATAAAGTTCTAATCAATTTAACTCTCATACAGTAAAGTGGTGTTGTATGCTCTCAGTTTATACTTGTTTAACCAGAAATACTGCAGTATTTACTAATCCCCCCTTTAAATTTCGTCATTTCCCTTCATCATACTTTTCAGTAATATTTTTCAAAATACATATATTGTAGTGATTCTTACCAACACTGTCAAGTTCTTTAACAGGAAAAAAACATGCAAAAATATCACTTCTCAAAATGTTTTAACTACTGAAGTTTAAATAGTGTTTTCCTGTTATTAACACTAACAAATCATTTGTATTTGTTTTATAAAGCTTTTTACTTTTTTTTATTATATAGATAAGAGAGAAGATGCCTTCAACACAAAAGCCAATGCGCTATGGACACACAGAAGGCCACACAGATGTCTGCTTTGATGACATTGGAAGGTAAATTATTGAAATTAGGGCTTATTTCAGTAGTTCATATGTCTGCAAGCAATGCCATTGATACTGCAAAACTAGAGGGGGCGAGGGAAGAGTGATGAGAATGTTCATGGGCCTGGCAAAACTCATATGAAGAGATGTTGAAAAGATTGAGATTGTTCATCTTAGAAAGGAGTTGAGTAATAAAGGAATAATAAAAGTGTATTAAAATAATGAACAGTATAGAGAAGGTAGATCAAGAGCTTCTGCTCTCCATGTCTCATAGCATGAGAACAAGGGGACATTCAATGAAGTTGAAAGGTGGGAAATTAAAAAACGATAAATAGAAATACTTTTTCACAAATGTGCAATTAAACTATGGAACTCACTGCCACAGGAAGTCATTGAGGCCAAGATCTTAAAAAGGTTCAAAAAGTTATTGGATATTTTTATACTTTTATCATTATTAATTAGGATAGCTCCCGATATTCATATCAAGAATATCTGGAGTTGTCCTAATTAATGATGATACACATTTTGGAAGGGATATTAAACCTGATGCTTCAGGCTTTAAACCAATCTCTGAATCTTAGAGGTCAAGATGAGATATAATGTGAAGGACAGATTATCTCACATCTGCCATGGTTCTTACATCTTTCTATAAAACATCTAGTATTGACCATTGCCAGAGACAGGATGCTGGACTAGATGGACTTTGGGTCTGACCCAGTGTGGCAATTTCTATGTTCCCGTGACTTTCCTGAAAGTTGGTTGTAAGGCCTTTACATTCTGATGCCTCAATCATGCAATGACTTGCACATTAAATTAACTTTACACCCATGAGTAGTCCCATAGGTTGAAGTAGAAATGGGGCAGTGCGAGGAAAAGTGTTATGTGCATATAGACATGGGAAATCCAAAATGTATCTGCATAGATCCAGCTATTGGCTTGCTATCTTTCAGCGTACTCTTTGGTATAGATCTTGGACTATGTTATTGAAGTTGAAGTTAAAAGAATATAAATCAAACGGTCTCCATTAACTTGAATCTACAACTGAGGTCATTTGAAAGACTATTATTGTCTTCAGTGGGCTTTGGATCAGACCCTATGTGAAGATTTAGCCAGGTAACTTTAATCTTCCCAACAAAAAAAATTGTTCACTTAGAGTTGGGGTTTCTTAAGTGTGTTTATCACAAGTCAAATGCTAAAAAACAAGGAAATCATAAAGTAAGATGGCAGGCACCCCGTACACAATTGCAGCCTACAAGCATTGGCCCACTACCTTTATCACGCTCCACTCCACTAGCACTCTTTCTAACATGCTCAATAGCTGCTCTGCAATGTTGTCGCTCTCAGCAGGCACACATCAAAGAACTGAAAATTGCACAGAAACACACAACCTTAGCTCCTACATTCCAGTGCTACGTTATTTAATTATAATTGTAAGAGTACAAGTGTACCATCCAGTTGCAGGGAAAAGAATGCAAAGTTTGGTCACATACTCAATTTCTTACTGTATTAAAAAATGCAAACTTCTGTATATTAACATGACTTTAAAATAATCAGCTCAACTATACAGTACACACAACTAAACAAAAGCATACATACACATTTTATACATATACATATCGGTACTAATTATATAACAAAGTAACAAACAGGTCAGGCTAAAGGTGGTGAGAAATAGGCTATGTTTACACTTAAAACATTACAGCAGTTCAGCTACTGTGCTGCAACTGCACCACTGTAGTGTTGAGTGTAGGCACTCAATACAGCAACGGGTGGGGTTCTCCCATTGCTGTAGTTAATCCACCTCAGTGACAGGCAGTAGCTAGATCAAAGGAAGAATTCTTCTGTCAGTCTAGCACTGTCTACACCATGGGTTGGGTTGGCATAGCTACATCTCTGAGGTGTAGATTTTTCACAACCGTGAGAGACATAGCTATGCTGAGGTCTACTAAAGGTGTAGTGAAGTGGTTCTCAAACTTTTCTACTGGTGACCCCTTTCACTTAACAAGCCTCTGAGTGCGACCCCCCCT
Source organism: Terrapene triunguis (assembly GCF_002925995.2). Classification (NCBI taxonomy): domain Eukaryota; kingdom Metazoa; phylum Chordata; order Testudines; family Emydidae; genus Terrapene; species Terrapene triunguis. The sequence continues at coordinate 12,324,241 of NW_020664540.1, forward strand.
TATAAATTAAAAACACCTTTTTATATATTTAATACCATTATAAGTGTTGGAGGCAAAGCGGGGTTTAGGATGGAGGCTGACAGCTCGGGACCCCGCATGTAATAACCTCGCGACCCCTGAGGGGTCCCGACCCCCAGTTTGAGAACCCCTGGTGTAGTATGATAATGCTGCTGAATTGAAACTGAGCCCTGGTCTATACTACAGAGTTAAATCGATGCAAGGCAGCTTACATCAACCTACCTATGTAAGTGTCTACACTAAAATTTTGCTCCCACCGATGTAACTCACCTGCTACACCGACTTAATAATTCCATCTCCATGAGAGGTGTAGAATCAATGTTGATGTAGGTAGGTTGATGCAGTGTCAGTGTAGACAGTGCGTTGCTTACATTGACTGTCATTGGCTTTCAGAAGCCATCCTGCAATGCCCACAGTGAGGAGTTCAATTGGTGCAAGCACTCCTGGTGAGGGACGTGCACCACCAACACATGGAGCAAAGTGTAGACATGTACAAGCGATATAATTACTGCGGCGACTGTATGCCAATGTAAGTTAGGTCAACTTAATTTTGTAGCATAGACGTGGTCTGTGTGTGTTAAAAGAGGGTATTAGGGTCAGAATGGTATGGGGATTGATCTACCAACAAAGAACCAAAACCACAAAAGGACAAAATACAAAAAATGATTGACCGAAGTTATAAAACCTTTCCATTACTTACAAATGTCTTAGTCTGAGCCAAGTACACTAAGAGGAGGCTGAAGTGTTGCTGATAAAATGGAATCCTGAAATCATTCCTGTCTTTCTAGCATTTAAAATTGGAGATTCAGATTTCTGCTCCCAATCTCTGTTTGTGAAGAAGGTTGTGTAACAATTTGTTGCATCAAAGTTGTAGAAGTGAAATTATGAAAGACAGGAGAGTTGAATTCAGAATCTTGACAGTTTTTAAAAGGCCTGCCCTTCTTTACAGCCATCTCAGCTTCAATCAAGTGTGTTTAGCACATTTGGATTAGGTCAAAACTTTGTGACAGGATAGGGGGCAGATTTTCAGAGGCAGGAAGGGCAGTTGGGTGCCCAACTTATAGTGAAAGTCAGTGCAAGTTGGGCTCCTAACTTTCCTTTGTGCTGTTGAAAATTTCCTTCTAGATGCTGAAAAATGAATTGGCTGGTTAGTGTCTGAGTATCTAAGGACAGATACAAAAGAGGGATAGGCTTACCTAGTTAGTAGACTTATACTCAAATATTGTGTTATACTAGCAGAATTGCAAGTTTTTCATGTTGTGTAATATGAGTGTCTTTCTCATATTATTTGAAGAATAAATACACTTATAAAATGTTTCATTTAATAAAAATGTGAATTTTTAAACATTTCCCCCCATATTTTGGGCTGAGGAAAATCATAATAACCCTACTATAAACAAATGTTAATAATGATATTATTTTCTTAACAGCTGTATTGTAACTTGTGGCAGTGATGGAGATGTTAGGATTTGGGAAAACCTGGATGATGATGATCCTAAGTCCATTAATGTGGGAGAAAAAGCATATTCATTTGCTTTAAAGGTATTAGTATAATATTTCCTATGAAATGTGGAACACGGGTGCTGATATATACCTTGATCCTGCAAAATCTTCCTCATGTTCTTAACTGTATGCATGTGAACTCAACGGGACTGCTGATGTGCATAAAGTTAAGCATGTATTGGAAATATTTGCAGGACTGGAGCTAGAATGGTATTGGATTTAGCAAACTTGATTTAATGTTATGCATATAACTCATTGCATATCTTACATAACATAGCTTTCAACAAATACAGTAGTCTAACTTTTTTTCTTAATGTTGTCACGGACACATCTTACATGAGATTAAAAGGATCTGTTTTAATCATACAATCATAGAAATGTAGGGCTGGAAGGGACCTTGAGAGATCAACAGCTGCAGCCCCCTGCACCAAGTAAACCTAGACCATCCTGACAGGTGTTTGTTTAACCTGTTCTTAAAATCCTGCAGTGATGGGGATTCCACAACCTCCGTTGGAAGCCTATTCCTGAGCTTAACTACCCTTATAATTAGAAAGTTTCTCCTAATATCTAACCTAAATCTTTCTTGCTTCAGATTAAGCCCATTACTACTTGTCCTACCTTTAATGGGCATGAACAATTGATCCCCTTCCTCTTTGTAACAGCCCTTAACATATCAGGTTCCCCCCTCAATCTTCTTTTTTCAAGACTAAGCATGCCCAGCTTTTTTAATGTTTTCTCATAGGTCAGGTTTTATTAACCTCTAATCATTTTTGTTGCTATCCTCTGGACTCTCTCCAATTTGTCCACATCTTTCTTAAAGTGTGGTGCCCAGAACTGGACACACTACTCCAGCTGAGGCCTCACTTGTGCTGAATAGAACAATTACTTCCTGTATTTTACATACGACACTCATGTGAATGCACCCCAGAATATTAGCCTTTTTTGCAACTGCATCACATTGTTGACTCATGCAAATTGTGATCCACAATAACTCCCAGATCCTTTTCAGCAGTGCAGTACTACCACCTAGCCAGTTATTTCCCATTTTGTAGTTGTGCATTTTATTTTTCTCTCCTAAGTGAAGTGTTTTGTGCTTGTCTTTATTGAATTTCATCTTGTTGATTTCAGACCAATTCTCTAATTTGTCAAGGTCATTTTGGATTCTAATCCTGTCCTCTAGTGTGTTCCTTCCAGCTTGGTGTCATCTGCAAATTTTATAAGCATCCTCTCCATTCCATTATCCAAGTCATTAATGAAAATATTGAATAATACTAGACCCTGCACTGACCTCTGCAGGACCCCACTAGATACACCTTCCCAGTTTGATAGTGGACCATTGATAACTACTCTTTGATTTGGTCTTTCCACCAGTTGTGCACCCATCTTATAGTAATTTCATCTAGAGCACGTTTCCTTAGTTTGCTTATGAGAATATTATATGGAACTGTATCATAAGTCTTACTGAAATCAAGATATATCATGTCTACTGCTTCCCCCCATCCACTAGGCCACTAAGATTGTCAAAGAAGGAAATTAGGTTGGTTTGGAATGATTTGTTTTTGACAAATCCATGTGGCTATGCTTTATAACCCTATTATTCTCCAAGTGCTTACAAATCGATTGTTTAATAATTTGTTCCAGTATGTCTCCAGGTGTCAAAGTTAGGCTGACTAATCTATAATTCTCTGGGTCCACTTTGTTCCCATTTTTAAAGATAGGTATTATGTTTTCCCTTCTCCAGTCCTGTAGGACTTCACCCATCATTCATGAGTTGTCAAAGATAATTGCTAATGGTTCCAAGATTGCTTCAACTAATTCCCCAATTACCCTAGGATGAATTTAATCAGGCCCTGCCGACTTGAATACATTTAACTTACCTAAATATTCTTTAACCTGTTCTTTCCCTATTTTGGCTTGCATTCCTTCCCCCTTGTATATATATTAATTGTGAGTATCTGGTAACCATTAAACTTTTTAGTGAAGACTAAAGCAAATAGGCATTAAACAGCTCAGCCTTCTTGATGTTGTCACTTATTAGCTCTCCTTCCCTGCTAAGTAGAGGACCTACGTTTTCCTTTGTCTTTCTTTTGCTCCTTTTAAAGAACCTCTCTTTATTGCCTTTTATGTCCCTGGCTAGGTGTAACTCATTTTGTGCCTTAGACTTTCTGATTTTGTCCCCACATGCTTGTGCTATACTTTTGTACCCCTCCTTAGCAATTCATCCATGTTTCCACTTTTTGTAGCATTCCTTTTTGATTTTCAGGTAATTAAAGAACTCCTGATGGAGCCATATTGGTGTCTTACTATTCTTCCTATCTTTCCTTTGCCTTAGAATAGTTTGCAGTTGTGCCTTGCACAAACTGCAAAAGTGACTGCACTCCACCAATGTGTTTAGGTGAAGGTATTAAAGCCATTAAAAATTGATCAATTTACTTTAAATATCATTTTACCCCCATATCTACTGACATCTGTTCCCAAAAGAGAGATTAATGTTGAATCACTAGAAACATCTAATTGGTTGAACATGTCTGTCTGGTTTATAGTTTAGATAAATCATTCAAGAACTTTAAAATGCTTTAGAGCAGGGGTAGGCAACCTATGGCACAAGTTGATTTTCAGTGGCACTCATACTGCCCGGGTCCTGGCCACCAGTCTGGGGGGCTCTGCATTTTAATTTAATTTTTAAATGAAACTTCTTAAACATTTTAAAAACCTTATTTACTTTACATACAACAATAGTTTAGTTATATATTATAGACTTATAGAAAGAGACCTTCTAAAAACGTTAAAATTTATTACTGGCACGCGAAACCTTAAATTAGAGTGAATAAATGAAGACTCGGCACACCACTTCTGAAAGGTTGCTGACCCCTGCTTTAGAGTATATTGATTTGACAATTTATTCCTTACCCCATTCAGTGGGGTAAAGAACTACAGAAGTTTTCCTCATGCTGAGTTTCTCTAATGTACATATCTATCACTTCTTCACATCAGGATATTCTGACTTCATGATTTTAAACTCTCTTAGAGAAACTGAAACAGAAAATTATTTTTATTTTTAATATACAGTGTAATTTAATTATGATGCTCAGACTTTGTAGTGGTCATTTGGCTATATGGATCAAAAATTACATTCCAGAAGTCATTTCCTAGTGGTGCCCTTGCTAATCATTGGGTGTCTGGCTTTAAAGATTTTTGGGTATCCAAAAGATGGTTCTCTGACCTTTTCAAAGGTAAGAAAGAAATTGAATCTTGAATTCTTCTTCCACTGCAAATAATAGTAGTTTGTGGGAGTGCTGATTAGAACCTATTCTAGTAATCTAACTGATCTGCTCTAGCATAAAGTGCCTAATATAACTTGCTGTATCCATTATGAAGGAAGTTCATATTTTTATAAATATGAATGGAATGATTATTTGGATATGGTAATTAAAATAAGGATGACTTACATCACTTATAACAGGTGTCAACTGTACATCATTAATGCATCTTTTGAAAACTTCACATATTTGTCTTGAGAATTTTCATAGTAATTCCTTTGTCTGAAGCTATTCTTATGCTACATTAAAATGTATTACATAAATACTTTGGTTTTTGTTTGGTTTTTGTATAAAATCTGAAATGTCCTCTCATTTTACAGCATCTTTTGAAAATGAGAGAATTATCCCAGGAGTTTGTAATTAATCTTCAAATAGAAAACAGTTTTTGTGGCATACAAGTTTGCAGTGATAGCAGATTTATTTAAAAAAAAAAAGCATGTATCAAATTTTGGTAACTTTTTTGGGGGAATGAGTAAGCAATTATTGATATGTGTGTACTTAAAAAAATGACTACATTTGAATATATAAGCAAAAACTCAATGTTATCAAGACAAATTTACTAAAACAGGAAAATTTTGAGGAATACTGATTCTATTTTTTTGGATTAAATAGCCCACTGCTTTCAAAGATGTGTGTCTGAGTTTGTTAGCATGAGTTTCAAAAACATTTTTCAAGACTTAACTCCAGTAATTTTGTCTTAAAAATTAGATTTAATTCTTAATTCACTCATAAATAATTTATCTTTAAGGAAAAAAGGTTTTTAATTTGAAGTAGGTCTGAGTCAGTTAAGTACAGTCTGATTGATATCTCTTAACACACATTAGATTATCTAGTCTGAGTGTTGCTGCATATATAATTTTTGTAATATTTATATTTGTGAACATAAACTTTATGTAACTCTGCTTTTGGAGAGAAATATGCATGGCAGCTGTAATTATGTATTTTATATAGTCTATATCTTAAATTATTTGTTGAACCTGCTGCCCCACATACGTGAAGAGGGATGATACATTTTCACCTTAACAATAGATTTTTTCTATAAACATAAAAGATTGCCGTAAAATTTGCCATGTCACTTGACTATATATATTCATTTGGAATTCTGAATAGGGAATATTGGAAAGATTAATGTTGTGATCTTCTGGTTTGTATTTCTGCAAACTGGCCATTTGTTAAACTATGGCTGACAAACCATCAAGCTTTCCTTAATGGCATTTAGTCCGTGAAATTTGGGACAAGGGCGCCCTCTCATGATCATGTGGCACATAAAAACTAAATACAGGCAGTTCTCGACTTTACGACGTGCGAGTTACGACGAACGGCACTTACAACGTTTATAAATTGTCATCGTGTTTCGACTTTACGACGCTCGATCAGACGTTCCTATGGGAAATTCGAGTTAAGACATTTTCAAATTGACATGATTTTCAGGAGCCAATTGTGTCGTAAGTCCGAGGACTGCCTGTATATTTTGATTACATTTTTTTCCTTTGGGAAGTGAGCTTTTTTTTCTCTATCAAAACCCTGAGAATTCCTCCTTGTTTTCCTGCTTCATACTCTCCACAGTTAAGGCCTCATAATCCCCTTTTTCCAGGTGTAGAGGATTGAATGGATCTCTTTAGAGCTCATTAGTGCCATTCCTTGACTCTCACGCTCACTATTTTAGTAAAGACACAAGGCTCTAAGCAGGGCCATCTTTACCCATACGCAAAGCATGCAGCTGCGTAGGGCACCAAATTTCCTGGTGCCCTGCGCAGCTGCGTTCTGCTTCAGCCCCTGCTGCGGCTGTTCCCCATGGCCTCCACCCCTGCTCCTTCCCTGCCCTGCTCCAGACCCGCCTCTTCCCGCCCCTGCCCAGCCCCACCCCCACTCTCCTGAGCTCTGCAGCAGCCAGCATGGCCGGGCCTGCACTCCCGGCGGTGGGAAGTGCAGACCCGGCCCCAGCCGTGCCGCTGATGGGTGCTGGGGGGTGGTTCCCCACTGTCCCCCAAGTTCTCCCCCCCCCCCGCGGAGGTCTGGGGCCCGCTCCTTGCCTGCACCCCTCCCCCGGAGGCCTGGCCTCCCCCCCCACCCGCGGGGGGGCTGCAGGGGGCCCTAGAATAGCTAGGGACAACCCTGGGTCTAAGGCCCTGATCCTGCAAAGACCTATTCACATGCCTAACTATGCACTGTGAGAAGTCCCATTGAAGCCAGTGGGGCTGCTCACAGAGCAATATTTAAGCATGTGAATACATCTTTACAGGATTGGGGCCTAAAGGAGTAACTTGTTTAAATAGCTTAAGGCAGTGGTTCTCAACCTTTCCAGACTACTGTATGCCTTTCAGAACTCTGATTTGTTTTCACCTCACTTAAAAACTACGTGCTTACAATATCAGACATAAAAAATACAAAAGTGTCACAGCATACTGTTATTGAAAAATTGCTTCCTTTCTCATTTGTCTATATGAAATTTTAGTTTGTACTGACTTCGCTAGTGCTTTTTATGTAGCCTGTTGTAAAACTAGGTAAATGTCTAGAGTTGATGTACCCCCAGAAGACCTCTGCGTACCCCCAGGGGTATGTGTACCCCTGGTTGAGAACCACTGGTTTAAGGAAGATAGTTAAGTAATATTATCAAATTAAAAAAATTGAAGTGTGGAGGGTTGTACTTGTTAATTGAAAAATGTCTCCTTGGTTTCTGTTAATTTCTTGTCGGTGGGGGCGGGAGAGGGAAGAGGAAGAAATATAGCTGGAAGGAACATTTCCCAGCTGCTGCTCCTTTTTAAAACCAGAAGCTCTTGTGGAACTACTCAAGATTATATATGGAAAGATCACTGGCTTTCTGTTCCTTGGACTAAAATATTTTTCTTTAACCCACCAATTCCAGAGTTTATTTGTTTCATTTGTAGAATGGAAGACTGGTTACTGCAGTATCTAACAATACTGTCCAGATTCATACATTCCCCGAAGGAGCTCCTGATGGCATCCTGACTCGTTTCACCACAAATGCAAACCATGTTGTCTTTAACAGGGATGGTACTAAAATTGCTGCTGGATCCAGGTAATTTGATCTTGATGCAGGACAAGCCAATAGTCACACTAAATTTGGAACATTAGCAACTTCCTGGGATGTGACTTTTGTTCACAATGCCATCTAATTAATCTGCATTTTGTGAAGATTTTACAATGCCTCAAAAGGTCTTCATAGACGAAAACGGTCAAATGGAGGAGGCCATTAAGAAAAACTTCTATGGGCGAGGTTGGGGCCACATAAATAACTGCCCCATAAGAACATAAGAAAGGCCGTACCGGGTCAGACCAAAGGTCCATCTAGCCCAGTATCCTGTCTACCGACAGTGGCCAATGCCAGGTGCCCCAGAGGGAGTGAACCTAACAGGCAATGATCAAGTGATCTCTCTCCTGCCATCCATCTCCACCCTCTGACAGACAGGCTGCTCAGGCCCCCACCCAGGGCAGGTGGAGCGTCCGCTGCGGCTCCACACAGCTGCCAGTGCGGCTCTTCCCGACTGGGATCCGGAGGAGCGGGGTTTACCTCAGAGCCTCAGTCTGCCCCTGGTGTAGAGCCCTGCAAATCTGTGGATATCTGCGGATATCCGCAGATAATTTTTGTTGCTCGCGGATCAGATGTGGATACACATTTGGACTGTTTCAAAGGCTCACCTGATCTATTTGGAAATATTTATGTAGTTTGTTTAAAAGGTAAATTTCGTCAACTGTTCTGTTTTAAAGTTGCAGGTCATGTTATAAAGATACTAAAATGAGTAATAATATGGATATGAATGAATACAATTTATACACTTCTTACTATGGCTATTTTTTGTGTTAGACTAAAATATTCAGGGCTTGTCTACATAGCGTGGCAAAGCACTCCACTGGGGTGTGATCTGAAGAGCTCTGTAACGTTGTGCTCTAACTGCCCTGTGTATACCTTGCTAGAGTGCTCTAGGGGTACCTAGTTTGCGAAAACAGGGATTACTTTGTCCCCTTTAATGCAAACTAGGTACCTTTTAGAGTGTACCAGCAGGGTCTATGGTGGGCAGCTAGAGTCAACACCGGGGTGACCAACCTGAGCCTGAGAAGGAGCCAGAATTTACTAATGTACATTGCCAAAGAGCCACAGTAATATGTCAGCAGCCCCCCATCAGCTCCCCTACCCCGCTCCCAGCGCCTCCCTCCCGCCCACCGGCAGCCCCGACGATCAGTGGCTCCTCTCCATCCCCCCACCTCCCAATCAGCTGTTTCGTTGCATGCTGGAGGCTCTGGGAGGAAGAGGAAGGAGCGAGGGCACTGCAGGCTCAGGGGAGGGGGCAGGAAGGGGTGGAGTGGGGGCAGGGCCTGTGGCAGAGCCCGGGGTTGAGCAGTGAGCACCCCCCGGCACATTGGGAAGTTGGCACCTGTAGCTCCAGCCCCGGAGTCGGTGCCTATACAAGGAGCCACATAGTAACTTCTGGAGAGTCGCACGTGGCTCTGGAGCCACAGGTTGGTCACCCCTGCCTTAGAGCCAGGGCCGGCTCTAGGATTTTTGCCGCCCAAAGCAAAAACAATTTTGGC
>NW_020664540.1:12334032-12475941 GCF_002925995.2 Terrapene triunguis
AAATACAATTTAGATGGGGCTACTATAAGGTGGGTGCATAACTGGCTGGATAACCGTACTCAGAAAGTTGTTATTAATGGTTCCCAATCCTGCTGGAAAGGCATAACGAGTGGGGTTCCGCAGGGGTCTGTTTTGGGACCGGCTCTGTTCAACATCTTCATTAACGACTTAGATATTGGCATAGAAATTACGCTTATTAAGTTTGCGGATGATACCAAACTGGGAGGGATTGCAACTGCTTTGGAGGACAGGGTCATAATTCAAAATGATCTGGACAAATTGGAGAAATGGTCTGAGGTAAACAGGATGAAGTTTAACAAAGACAAATGCAAAGTGCTCCACTTAGGAAGGAAAAATCAGTTTCACACATACAGAATGGGAAGAGACTGACTAGGAAGGAGTACGGCAGAAAGGGATCTAGGGGTTATAGTGGACCACAAGCTAAATATGAGTCAACAGTGTGATGCTGTTGCAAAAAAAGCAAACATGATTCTGGGATGTATTAACAAGTGTGTTGTGAGCAAGACACGAGAAGTCATTCTTCCGCTCTACTCTGTGCTGGTTAGGCCTCAGCTGGAGTATTGTGTCCAGTTCTGGGCACCGCATTTCAAGAAAGATGTGGAGAAATTGGAGAGGGTCCAGAGAAGAGCAACAAGAATGATTAAAGGTCTTGAGAACATAACCTATGAAGGAAGGCTGAAAGAATTGGGTTTGTTTAGTTTGGAAAAGAGAAGACTGAGGGCTGGTCTATACTTAGCTGCTAGTTCGGCAGCTGGGGATCGAACTTCCGGGTTCGATTTATCGCGTCTGGTCTGGACGCGATAAATCGAACCAGGAAGTGCTCGCCGTCGACTGCGGTACTCCATCTCAATGAGAGGAGTACCGCGGAGTCGACGGGGGAGCCTGCCTGCCCCGTGTGGACCGCGTCTGAACCGCGGTAAGTTCGAAGTAAGGTATGTCGACTTCAGCTACGTTATTCACGTAGCTGAAGTTGCGTACCTTACTTCGACTTGGGGGGTTAGTGTAGACCAGGCCTGAGAGGGGACATGATAGCAGTTTTCAGGTATCTAAAAGGGTGTCATAAGGAGGAGGGAGAAAACTTGTTCTCCTTAGCCTCTAAGGATAGAACAAGAAGCAATGGGCTTAAACTGCAGCAAGGGAGGTCTAGATTGGACATTAGGAAAAAGTTCCTAACTGTCAGGGTGGTTAAACACTGGAATAAATTGCCTAGGGAGGTTGTGGAATCTCCATCTCTGGAGATATTTAAGAGTAGGTTAGATAAATGTCTATCAGGGATGGTCTAGACAGTATTTGGTCCTGCCATGCGGGCAGGGGACTGGACTCGATGATCTCTCGAGGTCCCTTCCAGTCCTAGAATCTATGAATCTATAATACTGAAAAAATCCAAATATTTGAAAATTAGCTAATGCATTCTTTCAATGAAATATTTTAAAGTTTCATAACAATTTTTAGCAAACAAGCTTAATATGCATATATATCAGCTATTTAACAAGATAAGTCAATCAGTTGTGGTAATGATAAAATATAAATATCTACTTTTCAATAGCCAAAATACAGATTTAGGTGATATTAGTCTAAAATTACATAATAATATAGTTATTAATATGGGGTGGGGTGGTGTGATTATGACACATACATGATTTCTTATTAAAGCATTACATTTCCTCTTTAATTTAGGGGAAAAGTTATTCTATTCTGATATTGATGGCCTGCTCCTGCTCCCGTTGAAGTAAATGGCCAGACTTATATTTTCACATAGATTCTACAGTGATAAGTGTGATTAAAAAAGCACCCTATCCCTCAATGATCAATAAGATAGAACTCACATTTACTTCAATCAAAGCAGAATAAAGGCCTGCCAGTCAGTATTAAAATAATCTGGTTAATTAAGTGCATTTCTCTCATCTGCAGTGATTTTATGGTCAAAGTTGTGGAGGTGACAGATAGCAGCCAACAGAAAACATTCAGAGGACATGATGCCCCTGTCCTAAGTCTGTCTTTTGATCCGCAAGATGCTTTTCTGGTAAAACATTTTCCTGTCACTTTCTACCTTGTACTACTTTTTCCTCCAGCAGTTCATATTTTATGTTTCTTATGGGATCTTAAATCATAAAATGGTCCAGAGGCACAGAGGACATTGTTTTTATTTAATTTGTCTACTGAGCATGGCCCATCAAAAGGATCGTGTGAATATCAAACTGTCTCCAATAACCTTAGCTTTACTTTCCTACACATACATTCTCAATGTGAAATTTTTGTATTGTCCTTACTGCTGAGAGGAGAAGTTGATCCACTAATATAATTTAAAACAAAATGTTGATTTTTTAAAAAAAATGACATCTAATTTTAAGTATTTCATTGTGAAGAATTTGTAAATACAGAAGCTTTGGAATGAACAAGAGTTTCATATATTTTCAAACGATGATTTATATTTTATTTAATATAAAAATATAAATCATATACAAGTTATTGTGAGTTTGTTTAAAGGCTGTTCATATAGTATTTGTCTATATTGCTGGCTGTACACCTCTTAAACTTTTAATTGTAGCATGACTTTTGCTACTTTTACTGCGAATTGTTGATGACATTTTAAAAACTACTCTTTCTTATATAGACATCAGCAAGCTGTGATGGGTCTGTCAGAGTATGGAAAATCTCAGATCAGGTAAAATGCTAATCTTTTGGAGTTAAACCTTAGATTTTACTGTGTGTATTTTACAAAAGAATGGTCTTAAGTAAAAGAATGCGTTTTGTCTTTGGATGTGTCAGAATTGGTGTATTGGCAATAAATGGAAAAGATAAATATTTTAAAAATCCTAATTCAGATGAAATCTAATTTGTAGGTTTAATGCTTACAAAAGCTCATAATAATGTAGTTCTCCAGAGTTAGGGCCCAATCCTGCAGAGTTGTGTCTAGAATTGCTTTTGCTTAAGTCCCGTTGACTCTACAATGGGACTCCAAATGGGAGTAATTATACATGGGCTGATTGCAGGATTGAGTAGTATCCTTGTGATTTGCTAGTTTTTAAGACAAATACACACCTAAATTGTCAGACCTAGCATTAGAATCTATGATTGTGGATGCCTTTCATATAGCTATGCTGGCACTGTAACTTTTCGTATGCAATGTTTTGAGATCATAGCTGTGATTTGCATTTTAATGTATAAGCAGTAATATGGGGCACAACAATACAACCCTTTTTTTATTGCTATGATCAAATCCTGCCTTGACACACACCCTGTCCAACCATATTAAAATCACTGTGGTTTTACAAAGTATTAATCGGGTAGAATAACCAATCTGATTTGTACCACATTTAACTAAAAATGAAAGGTTTGCGCTTGGTCTGAGACATTATGCTATATTTTATAAGTAGCTATACTTTTATAAAAATATTTTCACTAAGTTATAAAACCTGGGCATGGTTTTTTATAATAATAATAATAAGACAGACTTACTATCATATTTGAGTGAGAGATATTACTCACTTCCACAATTCTAGTATAATTACCTCTTTTCCCCACACTCCACTTTTAAGACTTTCTTTTTTATAATACCGAAGGATTTTTGCAATTGCAATGTAGAGAACCTAGTTCCTAAATATTCTGTTTTCAGACCTGCGTGACAAGCTGGCCACTGCTGCAGAAGTGTAACGATGTGATAAATGCTAAATCAATATGTAGGCTTGCCTGGCAGCCTAAAAGTGGGAAGGTAAGTGACATATTGTTTTGCTGTCTGTATTAGTCCTCTCTCTCTCTGCGAGTACTTGGCACATTGATTGTTAACAACGGAATTTAATCCAGGCCAATCCATATCCCAACACCAAAAAATAAGAAAAGTGTGTTTGATGAAATTATTGAAAAAAAACAACAAAACCTGGAAATGGATACTTGTTAAAGTACTGTATAGCCAGTGCCAAAGTGAGGCTGGCAATACTCCAGCTGTCAGCCTGATACAGTATTATATATTCAAGTTATGCTGAACAGGAAGGAACCCTGTTGGTGGGGAAATAACTTCTTTGTTCACTACTAGGTATCAAAGTGGTTCAGTCGTTCTTTCATGTAAGTAAACTTTATACTGTGAATAATTTCTATTGTATAAATAAACAAGCCTTTTAAATAATAAGTTACTGTATTTTCAACAGAAGAATAAAATTGATTTTAGTGTGAATGAAGAAATGCTGATTGTTACATTACAAATAAAATGTATATATAATGTGAAACTTACCCTACCATGCACATAGCCATAGTAAAGGGGCTTTGGACAGGGAGCTAAGTGAAAGTGGGAGATATGGAAAAATCTCTCTTCCAGCTTATGATCTGAAAAAATGGTTGCAACTTCTACACCCCCTGTGCGGTTCCCATCCACTGGATCTGCATAAGTGCATTTCCATTGTCCCCTCACAAACCTTGTCTGAATAATCCACTTCAGGCCATCTTGTTCTCAGGCTTTATGTAGAGTCTCTTAGCCCATGTCCACTAGCACTGGTACCAGGAGGCTTAAGTGGTGCAGAAGACCATGTATCACCTTTTTGAGCCTGCTTGAATATCACTTACAGTCCATTAGATTTGCATGTTGCTCTACAGGTATACAATTTGTATACAATTCTAAAACAGTAACAGTTTTGATTGGCAGAACAATCTATATTGCATTCATATTTTGAAATTTAAACAAATGTATTATTTTTCTTATTTAGACATAATGTAAGAAGTACTTTGACCTACAGTGGTCTATGGGGTGACTGGCAATAACTTTGTTTTTTTCCTTGTTTTTTTGTACTCTTTGAATTAGGTGAAATTATCTTGTTTAGGAATCAAAGATTTATATATAAAATATTATCAAACAATATAAGTATAAGATATTAATAAATCCGCTCAAAAGGTTTTATAGATATCAACTTTTGAAGGGGTCCATTGGGGGAAGTTTTATTTATAAGCAGTTGAAAACTATTTATAAATTTTGCTAGCTGTTCCAAAGGTCAGAATTTCTGTAATTTTCAGGGTCAGCAGTCAGCCTTTTCATCCTTCTGCCAGAAATAAATGCAGATTAAAATACAAACTGCTGTGCTCAAATATGCTTACTTACGGTTTCTTGAAATTTCCAATATAATTCACAATGTTTTGTCTGTCTTTATTGTATCAATCAACAATGTTGAGATGCTAATTAAAAGATACTGTGTCAGATTGGCTGTTGTGGCAGTTACAACTATAATATCCCTTCTGAATAAAGGAACTACACTGCTTGTTGGCTGCTGTAATTAGCCTTATTTGAATGGGAAGGGAAACGTGAAATAAAAATAAACTGTTTAAAAAAATTTGATTTGTCCTAAATTAACACTTTTTTCCCCCTGAATAGTTACTAGCAGTTCCAGTTGAGAAAGTTGTTAAACTGTACAGAAGAGAAACTTGGGATAATCAATTTGATCTTTCAGATAATTTCATTACTCAGGTAAGTGCGTGCCCTAAATCATAGGTTTGCAAACTTTGTCATAGGGTGAAACACATCCTCTTAGAAATTGTCTCATGGACATCTACCCTCCAGGTCAATTTCCCTCTCATTTGCAATCTTGTGGAATCTACAGCAGTAGTTTAGATACTTTCCTAATATTACTTTTCTGTATAAAGTGTTTTGAAGTATCCTTGGATGCAATGTGGTAGAAAATCAAGAGGAGAGACAGCAACACGTAACCAGCCAGGTCTCTGTGGGCCTGAGTTTGGGAACATCTGTTCCAGATGTTTGTTCCAAATAGATTTAATACAAAAAGAACTGTTAGGAATATTTCTTTGCTTGCTTGCATAGTAGAGGTTTCATTATTCTATTTATATTTTGATGAATTGAAATCTGCCTACATAGTAGGGAAATAGCAACTTTGCTATCCCCTGTCTTATAACATCACGTCTTTGGAGATCGCTGGGTAGAAGAATGCTAATTCACCTACATGGTAATTTAGATATATGTGTACCTAGGCCTACAAGAGTCTTGGTACAGTACATGTGTAAATCACTGGGCGAATCGTCAATGGAACAGATCTTAATAGTCTTTCAAATATTAAAATATAAAACAGTCTTTTATGTGTACCTAACTCCACCTAAAATGGTTGCTTTTTGCAGTTGCAAAATGCATTTTGCTTCTGTCCACGTGTTGCAGGACATTCGAAAAACTCAGACTTTGTTGCACTTCTCTACAGCATGAAGTGACTGAAAAGAAGTACTCTGAATGAAAAGGAATAAAAAATGTGCTGATTTTTAAAGAGTGGCTCTTACACGAGGGTAGCAAAAAATCCTCCCACGGACAGCTGGATACAGTTTGCTAAAAGTTCTTAATCTTTTTCATAGATGTCTATTTTACTATACAGGACCAAGAACATTGTCAGCGCTCAACTAATAGTAATGTCTACTTTCCCTAGACTCTGAGTATTGTGACCTGGTCTCCGTGCGGACAGTATGTGGCAGCTGGAAGTGTCGATGGTTCTATAGCAGTTTGGAACGTGGACGCTCAGGAGTGCGTGGAGAGGTATTCATTGCTTTCCATACAATATATAAATGTTTATCTATTGTTTTCACAAAGGGGAGTTTTTTCTTATCCCTTATTTTTAGACTTTGTCCATGTAAATAGATACATAATTTTCTTATAGAAAGCTATTAAAAAGATATATGTTTAGATTTACAAAAAATTCCACTTTCTCTTGCACTCAAGGGAGCTCAGGGGCTGCTTGAGATACTTTACCTCTTCCCCTCACCAGGAGCAACTTCCCAGAAAGAGGGAGGGGAGTAGGCAAAGCCAAGGCATCATCACACATGTACACATAGTGTGCAGTGTGCACCATGCTTTCCTCTCAGGGTAACCAGGATAACCTCTCTGGGAGGTATTCTCACTTTGAGTCAGAATGTCTCCTGGCAATTCTTCTGGGGCAGGGACCCGAGTGTGGGTTTATGACTAAATACCCCTATCTAGCCCTCAGTGGATAAGGTGATGCATTTATTACTCACCTTCATCCTTTGGTTAATTTATAAAGATTAGTGTTGTGATAGGCTGTGAGGGGACTATAGCTTTGAGCCTCCCGAAAGGGCAAGAACAATGGCTCTTGTGATGCATTTTTTCAAGAATGGGATACTTAAAACAGGAGGTGGGGAAATAGAGTGGTTGACTCCTTGATGAATCTTTTTCTCCTTTGCCCCAAAGGAGAAAAGGCAGAACCTGATTGTGCTACTGTCTTGTTAGTAAAGTATCTCTGTTCCATAAGTATGATGAAGTGAGGAGGAGGGAGGGGTTTTGCATGTGAATAAGTCAGATAAGAAACATGATTAATAGTTTTAAAATACATGTTAGGAGCCCAGGAAGATTATACACCGATGATTCGTAGGAGGACACTTACATGAGAACAAAGGGAGAGAGGAGACTTAATCCATTTGACATTTGAGGCAAAGGGCTAATTAGTCAAATATGATTCACGAGAGCAGCCGTGTGTGCTATTGTAACTGGACAATTCAGCAGGACATGTCTGCTGGGGAATTACTTCTCTTTTTCCACCTATAGTGGGAAATTATCATTTCATGAATATAATTCTGATTTATTAATTGTTTTAAAACTCTAATTGATTTTCTTCATACGAAAGGAAGAACTTTTAGGTGCTATATTACATATTTCTGCTAACTTCACTTCACTTCATAGACTTTGAGGCCAGAAGGGACCATCATGATCATCTAGACCAGTGATACTCAGTAGGCGGCCCGCAGGCCCGACAAAGCTTCCTGTATGACCCGCCAGCTCACCTTAAAAATATGTTCCGCTGCCTGTCATTTGCCTATGATTTCCTTAGTAAGTAACAAGGAGTCTGGTGGCACCATAAAGACTAACAGATTTATTTACCCACGAAAGCTTATTCCCCAATAAATCTGTTAGTCTTTAAGGTGCCACCGGACCCCTTGTTGTTTTTGTGGATACAGACTAACTCGGCTGCCCCCTGATACTTAGTAAGTAATTTACTTGCAATGCTTAATTTGTAATGAAAGAGGTGCCGGGGACTCAGCCCCAGCGAGTCCTGGCACAAATTAAGCGACTGGAGAGGGGCAGCTGCTGGCTGGGTGCCCAGCTCTGAAGGCAGCGCTGCCACCAGCAGCAGCACAGAGGTAAGGGTGGCATGGTAGTGCCACTCTTTTGCGCTGCTGCTGACAATGGCGCTGCCTTAAGAGGTGGGCAGCCGGAGCTGGGCAGCTGCTGGCTGGGAGTCCAGAGGTGCCAGGGCTGAGCCCCAGCATCCCCTGGCACAAATTAAGCACTGCTTACTGGATCCTAAGTTCTCGTGATAGCATTGGCTATGATTGAGCTAGGATGCTGCCCATTTTTTCATTAATGATGGAAATGAAGCCAAAAATGAATGCGAGTGGGAGTAAACATTGCAAAGTCGACAGCAAAAACCAAGCTTTTAACCCAAACTGGACAGCCAATTTTCCTCGTTTAAACGCAAAACCTTTGAGTTTAATATGCCAAACCACTGTATCCATCTGTAAGGTCATCAATGTGAGGTGACACTTTGAATCAAAGCACAGTAACTTCAACACGGCCTAGCCTCCTGGCAGTGTTGCAAGACGTGACAAAATTGAAAATCTGAAGTCTTCGTATTACATTTCAAATGTCATTCTCACAACATCAGCGACTACAGGAAAAAGCAACAGCTGCTTCTCTTCGGATAATGTTGGTACTAGCTAAAAAGAAAAAGCCTTTCTTGGGTGCCAAGCTTGTGAAGAAATGCCATTGGAAATGCTGGAGGAGCTTTTTGCCAGGGATAAAAACAAAGATGACAATGTGAACCATATGAAGCAAATTCCCCTGTCTGATTCCATGGCAGTGCAAAGATTGGAGGTAATTTACGAGGATTGTTTGTCAGCACTTCTTTCTGATTTAAAAAATGCCAAATACATGTCTCTTTCAGTGGACAAATCAAGCGATTTAAGTGACACTGCCCAGCTATCACTGCTTGTTAGATTTTATAATGGTGAAATTTTCAAGGAAGAATTTTTGTGCTTAAAACCATTAGAATCCTACTCCACAGGAGAGAGAATTTTTGAAAAGGTAAAAGACTTTTTTGAAAAAAATGGTTTAGATCTGCAGAAAGTAAATTTGATTGTTACAGATTGGCAGGGAAAGAAAAGGGCTTTGCTTCACGTTTGGCAGCGATACACCCTTCATTAAATACACGTCACTGCATCATTCACCAGACTGTCCTATGCAGTAAAAAATTTTTTTTCAAGTCCCCAGACAATGGGTATTGTGATGACATTAATGAACTACATACATTCAACTTCTAACTTGCAACATAGTCTTTTTAAAGCTTTTTTTACAAGACGTTTCAGCTGAATACAGTGACCTGTTGCAGCACAACGACATTCACTGGTTAAGTAGGAGGTGCATGTTAGAGAAGTTTTGTGCACTTCAAAAAGAAATAATCAAATTTCTTTCAAACCACAGTACCAAGGCTTGCGAGTTCCTGGAATTTATAAATGATGTCTCCTCTATGTCACAGGTAACTTTTCTGTACGATATTACTGGTCACTTGAATTCCCTCAGCTTGCAGCTCCAAGGCCATGCAAGCAGTGTCGGGGATCTGTTTGAAAAAGTGTGTGCCTTTCAGAAGAATCATGAAATCTTTCAGACAGACTTAACGGGAAAGATGCTGCATTTTCCCACATTGCATTTTGTTGTTACAGATGAAACTTCAATGAAAACGATCCAAGAATTCCTAAACAATCTGATTGAAAATTTTAAAATGTGATTTGAGAATTTTAAAATTCCAAAGGATTTGCTTTTATTTATTTGTCATCCGTTTGTTGTTTCTGCTGGTGGACCTTGCCCTTCTAAAGCAAAGAACATTCTTGATTTAATTGATGAAGGTTCCCTTCAAGTAGAAATTGTAAGGCTCCAGAGCTCAGATGTCTTGAAGGCAAAATTCAGAGAAGTGGGACTTGTGATTTCTGGACTCAATATGCTGAGCCGTTTCAGAATAGCCAGAATCTAGCCATCTATCTTTCAACATACCTCTGCGAATCTGGGTTTTCTACCATGAACATTATAAAAAAACAACGCTGCAATTGCCTGACAGATGAGCATCTTCAACAGTGCGTGTGCCTTGCCCTGACCTCCTACAAAACACTCTTCGCAAAGCTTGCCAGAGATCGTCAATGTCACTTCTCCCATTAGATATTACCTTTTGTTTCTGGCAATCATGTTGATTTATACATTTTGTTAAAAGAAACACTAATACTTATGTTGCAGTCAGGGTCTTTATTTATTGGCAGCTGAAGTTTTGTTTTGTGTTGTCAGCCTTCTGCACTAATGGCCCGCCTCTTGTCATAAAATTCTCAAATCAGCCCATGGGTAAATCTAATTGAGTATTCCTGATCTAGACTGACTTCCTGCACATCACAGGCCACAGATCTGACCCTCTCCCCGCCCCCCACTCCTGCAATAGGCCCATAACCTCTGGCTGAGTTATTGAAGTCCTCGGATCTTGATTTTTAAAGACTTCAAGTTACAGAGAATCCACCATTTACTCTAGTTCAAACCAGCAAGTGACCCATGCTGCAGAGGAAGGCGAAACCCCCGGTGGATCTCTACCAATCTGACCTGGGGGAATAATTCCTTCCCAATCCCAAATACAGCGATCAGTTAGACCCTGAGCATGTGAGCGAGTCTCACCAGCGAGACACATGGGAAAAAATTCTCTCCCCCAGAACTCTCCCCATCTAAAGTCCCATTTGTGGCCCTTGGAGATATTTGCTAATAGCAGTCATGGATGTGGTGTATGCCATTGGAGGCAACCTCATCATACCATCTTCTCCATAAATTTATCAAGCTCAGTCTTGAAACAAGTTAGTTTTTTTTGCCCACACTACTCCCTTTGAAAGGCTGTCCCAGAACGCTGCTACTCTGATGGTTAGAAATCTTTGTCTAATTTCAAGCCTAATCTTGTTGATGGCCAGTTTATATCCATATGTTCTTGTGCCAACATTAGCCCTTTACTTAAATAACTCTTTTCCCTTCCTGTTGTTTATTCCACTAATGTATTTATAGAGAGCAATCATATCTTCCCTCAGCCTTTGTTTTTTTTTTTTTAGCTAAACAAGCCAAGCTCCTTAAGTTTCCTGTCATAAGGCAGTTTCTCCATTTCTCTAATCATTGTAGTAGCCCTTCTCTGCACCTCTTAATTTTGTTGTTGCTACATTTATCTATATGTTGTTTTATAGCACCAAGGAGCACTAGAACTTTGCAGAATACACTTATGAAGGTTCCTACCTTAAGAAGCTTAAAAACATTTTTTGTTTTTAGGATGAAACATGAGAAAGGTTACACCATCTGTGGGCTGGCATGGCACCCCAAAGGTGGGCAAATAGCATATACAGACACTGAAGGAAATCTGGGGCTGCTTGAGAATGTTTGTAATAGAGATGGAAAGAAATCAAGTGGCAAGGTAATAAAAATATTACTTAACCCTCATCTGTATTGGTTAAGCAATCATTCTTATTTTGACTGAGCACATAAAAACTCAAAGCTCTAGCAGACTCAGCCCGTTTGGTTTGGTTATTAGCTAATCCAATTTGTGAATGCCAGGTTCAGAAAAATGCTCTTTGATTACTGTTATTTCACTTTAGGTCTCCAGTGCAGTGACAAAGGACTACAATGATCTTTTTGATGAAGATGATGACTTTTTAAACACAGACCTGATTGAGCCACGATCATCTCCAAGGGTCGTATCTAATGAGGAAGATGATGATGATGACGACCTCATGCTAGCTTCAGGCCATCCTAGACACCGAGGGGCAATAATAGAGGATGATGAGAACTCACTAGGTACAGAATGAACTGGCTCTTATAGTGTTTTTTCAGGATCTGATAGTGTTTTATTGAGTCTTACCTACATCCTCTGTTCAAATACGGCCTCTGTTTTATCACACTACACAGTTTTTAGTGTTTTCTTTAATTGTTTTCTATCTCATCTGCCATGGTAATTCTCTGATATTAAAGTTTTACCTTCTAGATACTGCACTGATGAAAGTTAATTCCAATCTTGAAAAAGATGATGACAATGACCAAGATGGTAGCATTCCAGTTCTGCCAGTATCAACCACCCAAAGACCTTTCTATGACGGACCAATGCCAACCCCCCAACAAAAGCCATTCCAGTCTGGTTCCACCCCTTCGCACCTCACGCACCGCTTCATGGTAAGTCTAATTTTATCTATGGCTGCGTTGATTGGTATGATAACTTCTGCAGTAATTACTGACACTACTTCTTGTTTGACTTGTCTAAGACTAAAATCAAATTTTTTACTGTTATCTTGGAAAGCTGTAAAATTTGACATAACTCTGAAGCTAAATAATAAAAGTAGCCTTCTGTTAATACCCAGAACTCTTAATGGTATACTTTGCACTTAGCATCTTTTACCTGTAAATCTCAAAGTACTTCTAAAAAGATGGGTAAGCATTATATATAGAATATATATATATCCCCATTTTACACATAGAGAAACTTGGCTGTAGAGAGGTTAAATAACTTGCCCAAATCATACATGAGTTAGAAGTTCCTATTTTTATTTATTTTGATGTAGACACAATATTTAGTTTTAAGGGAAAATTAAAATATGACATTTTGTACCTGTGCTATTGCATTCTAGATAAAATACTCTTTTAAATCGTTTATCTTCAACTGTGACTAAGATTAAGATTTTGTCACTGTTATTTTTAGTAAAAGTCAGGGACAGGTTGCGGGCAATAAACAAAAATTCACGGAAGCCTGCGACCTTTCCATGACTTTTACTAAAAATAACTGGGGTGGGGGGAAAGGCTGACTGCTGGGGGGACTGACAGCCCAGGTCCCACTGTGGGGGGGGGGGCACTGACAGTTCCTGCTGCTATGGGTGGGAGGGGGAGGACAGTGCCAACTCCAGCCCTGGCTGCTGACAGCTCCAGCTGTGGCTGCTGGGAGGCACGGGGAGCGGGGACAGCTCCAGCTCCGGCCATAGGGAGGAGCAGGGGGACAGTTCCGGCCCCAGCAGCTGACAGCCACGGCCACTCTGGGTGGGTGGGTTTCTACAGATGAAAGCCAGTTATATTTTTATTCAGGAGCCATGAATTTGATTTAAAAAAAAAAAAACTTTTTAAGCTGTTCATAGGTGTGAATAATTTAACTAGCTTCTTTGGAATTGCTCATATTCTTCATCTTTTGTCTTATAGGTGTGGAACTCTATTGGTATTATTCGTTGTTATAATGATGAGCAAGACAACGCTATAGATGTGGAGTTTCACGATACCTCTATACATCATGCAACACACTTGCCAAATTCTCTGAATCACACAATGGCTGATCTCTCCAGTGAAGCTATCCTGTTGGCATGTGAGAGTACAGAGGAACTTGCAAGGTAAACTGTAGTGCATCTGCATGGAACCTGTACTGTGGAATTAAAGTCAGCATGTTCGAAGAGCTCTTTGTAGTTATAACTCTTTGGTTCTTGATTTTAAAAAAAAAAAAAATGGTGGTAGATTTTCACATCCTTCCACTATGTAGATTTAAGGAGTATCCTAATACTTTATGTAGTGCAGTTAGCTTTTCTTTGTTTCTTGTTATTTGAAGTTCTTCTGTCTTTCCAAGTGTATATTGGAAGATTTTAATGCATTGATGTCTCAAGAGAAACTGTACATACTAATGACAGAATTTCAATCCCCTCAAGTCAATAATGCATGATAAGGTACTGTTGGCCAGGTTGTTACTTCTCTCTGCAGTAGTAGGAGTGATGATAGAAAGCTATTGTGTCTGAACATTGGTGTGGAGATGCATTTTAGCTGCAGGGCACACACTGACAGAATGACTTAAGTTGTGCACTGTATAGTGCTTCTTAGAACCTGCTGATGAAACGTGCAGTACATGCTTTCCAACAGCAGCTGGGCATGCTAGAATGTTCTCCCTTACACTTAAGGAGTAATAGCAATAACATTCTGCCTGATTCTTAAGTGAGTGTTTTGGGGAGAGAAGGATCTTCTACCCATTTCCTCACCCAGTTCGTCCATGTACAACTAGCCAAAATGTAGCTCTTAATTTATAAAATGTGATCAGCATCTACTAGTTATAGGAGCTCTGAAAAACCTGTAAGTTTTTCAAGGCTTTTTCAAAAGTGTGTCAAACACTTGGGGTACCGTGTCAAACACTTGGGAGTCTGCCTTTTTTGCCTTCTGGTGTTTGAATGTAACAGGACTCTAAAGTGGCTGTATTTTTAAATTTGCCATATGAAAGATGTTGCACTTGAAATTCCACTTTTAAATGACAACCAGGAATATAATGGGCAGTAATGAATCATGGACACAGGGATCAAACCCTAAACATGTAGCCCTATCCCTGGGTAGATCTTACTTACCCCTGACAGATATCTGTGGGAGTTGTCTGTCTTTTTTATTTTTTTTATATCCTTGCAGCACTGAATAGAACTATTCATGCAAATAAACTCTCATCAAATTGAATTTTTTAAAGCAATTTGCTTATGTCTATCTCTTAAAGCTTAAATTTTAAAAACTAAAAGTTTTAATAAAAAAACAACAGAATTTGTCAGGAAAATGTGACAAGATTTGTAGGGCCTGATTTTCAGGCGTGGTTAGCACCCTCCGCTCCCATTAATTTTAATTGGAGTTGGAGTTGCTCAGCGCATCTGAAGATCCCACCCATAGACTCCAATCAGATTCCACATCATGCTTTTGAAGAATCTGGATTGCTGAAGCTTGGATTTCTGAAGCTGCAAATTGAATTGGATGATCAGTCACTGAGCAATAGGATTATAAATGGTAATCTGCAAGTATCATGCCATTTCACTTGTCTGATAGTTGCAAATTGTAGGTAATCCCCAGACTCAGAAAACAATAAAACTTTACAGAGCACAGGTAAGTGGACGGTGTATTTTAAGTTACGCTGTCTATTTCAGATTTAAATGTTTAAATGTTTTCCTTTTATTCCTCTCATTTTTTAGCAAACTTCATTGCGTTCATTTTAGCTCTTGGGATTCCAACAAGGAATGGACAGTAGATATGCCAAAGGATGAAGATATTGAAGCTATTTGTCTGGGTCAGGGCTGGGCTGCTTGTGCCACTAGTGCCATGCTAACTCGTGTGTTTACAATTGGTGGAGTTCAGAAAGAGATCTTCAGTCTCCCTGGTCCAGTGGTGTCAATGGCGGGACATGGAGAGCAGCTTGTGGTTATTTATCACAGAGGTACTCTTCTTCCTCTCATACTTTTTTTCTGGTTTGTTTTAAAGCCCTACCATCTCTTGTTAGTGATTTCAAGTATTGGTTTATTGTGCATGGTCACCAATTCTTTTCTTTTCCTCACTCTGTGCTTCCTCTCTCCTCCTCCACCAGTTACTCCTTTTATTGCTGCAAACCCACAAATGTCATTAAACAAATAAAGCCTACATATTCAAACTCGAGTGCCTTAAATTAGGCACCTAAAAATAAGTAACCTAATTTTGAAAGGTGCTAAGGATGCACAGCTCCCATTGACTTCAGTAGGAGTTGTAGGTGCTCAACACTTGTGAAAATCAGCAAAAAAAATTGTTGCTTGAAATTTTAGGCACTCAAGTTTGCAAATGTTGGCCTCATTGCATATTTATACACCTCTATCACTTAAAATATCTTGAATTCTGAAGAAGAATATGCTATAGACATTTAATTGCTAGGCAGGAACAAATGAAATGTTTTGATAATTGGCTAAGTTTGGGGGGAGAGGATCATAACTGTAAGATAGCCATGATCCAACTTGGATTTCAGATACACGGGAGCAAATTGCCCCTGTAGTTTGTAAAAACAAATATTACGCATGTGCTTGTAAGAGCTGTAGCTGATCTTATAAGATGCACACAATATGTACCCACATATCTGAGATCAGAATTGGGCTCTCAGTTATTTGACCTAGGAGTTAAGGCATAGACCTGAAATAGAATTAGTCAGGTAAGTGTTCAATTAAAAACTTATATTTAAAATGAGCTCAGATAGAGGAAGATGCATTTTACCATCAGATTCTGTCTAATCAAGTCTAAAATTATATTGTTATGCAACACAGTCATTGGGTCGACCTTCTTTTCTTACTAGGTACTGGCTTTGATGGGGACCAGTGCCTTGGAGTACAGCTGATAGAGTTAGGAAAAAAGAAGAGACAGGTTTTACATGGAAACCCACTTCCTCTTACAAGGAAATCCTACCTGATGTGGGTAGGATTTTCAGCAGAAGGTAAGATGATGCAGCTATGTGATGAGAGTTCCAGTGAGCAACCTTGGCTCTCTTTTAGATGGAGAATTTTACAGACGCATTCACCTAATTTTTTAAAAAATAAGATGTTCCTGTAACTCCAATTTGTTTTGAAAGTCTCGTGACCATTGATCCATCCATCTTCCTCTGATATAAATGTGGTAATTGGAAATCTTAGTGCATTTACAATATTAAAAAAATACATTAAAATGTTACCAAAAAACCTTGAGCCAATCAGCTTCCCTCCTGCCTCCCTCCAAAAAAGTTACATCTCTGCCATTCTACTGAAATAGAAAAAAACTTGAGATCTGTCCCAAATATATCTGCTTAGGGAAAAGCCTGTGAGAAAAATAGATGAGCCCTATAGCATTCTATGAAGGTCAACAAAGTCTCCTCTGTCAGATCAATGTGTGGAGTGAGTTCTGGAACTGAGGGCCCGTAGCTGGGAACACTATGCCACCAACCACTCCCCTTTTAAATGTGGGGGCTTTTAAGTCAGTTCTTCAACTGACCTCAACTGCTGTGGTATAACATGAGGAGAGGTGTTCTCTGCAATAGTCAGGAACAAAATTATAAAGTTATTTTATAGGTTGCAGCCAACACCTTGACTTGCACCTGGACACAAATTAGAAACAAGAGTACCCTGTGGACTACAGGTGTCATTCTCCCAGCGAGAAGCACCACTAAATATTCAGGAATTGCATTCTGCACTAGCTGAAATGTGAGTGGTCTTCAATGATAGCTTTGTGTGCAATAATAATTGCAGCTTGAGGTGACAAAGACCGGATAACTGGACAGCTTTGTATCCAAAAAGAGAGGTTCCAATCTGCTAGTTCTACATAGACGAGAAGAACCCTTCTTGGCTACTAATGCTACTTGAGTGCTAAAAAATACTGGGGTTCTAGCAGGATCCCTGGCTTGTACACCTTACTGACTAAATGCAGATAAACACCCTCTAGTCCAAGGACAGGTATCAGCCCTAACATCTCTTCTGAATATTTTCTGTGCCAACCAGTATTACCTCTTTCTTCTGTGGATTGAGTCTCCACCATCTAACCTTCATCCAGGCCCCAATTTTGGCTGGATAGTGAGAAAGCAGAGAGACTGCA
Source organism: Terrapene triunguis (assembly GCF_002925995.2). Classification (NCBI taxonomy): domain Eukaryota; kingdom Metazoa; phylum Chordata; order Testudines; family Emydidae; genus Terrapene; species Terrapene triunguis. The sequence goes on from NW_020664540.1 coordinate 12,351,446, forward strand.
CCATCTGAATCAAATATAGATGATGTTTACAGCTGCTAAGTAGTTGAATTTGGGAACTACCTGCTTGGGAGTTTCAGGATAAATTGCAAATACTGCTGTGCCTCGGGCTGAGGAGAGAAACCTTCTTTCTGTTGAACTTCTAACTTCTGAGACTTATAGTAGAAAAAGTGCTTATTCCTAACGTTGGGGTTTTTCCTAAAGTAGCTTATTTTCTGTCAAATTCTTAAGATCTTTCAGGAATTTCAATGTCTTGCGTATCTCCATGTTTAAATGTCAGTTTGAATAATCTGGCCAGCAGGTGGTGCAGCTTTCTAAGCAAACAATAGTTTCTCCCAAACAGTTTGTACTTTTGGGCTGGATGACATTACTTAATATTTGGGCATCCTCACCACTGCTGTCTAGCAGCATCTGCCCATAAATCCTTAGTCCTATTGCGGCCGTAGATTGAGTTGGCTGCCAGAACAATGCTTGTGTTTGTTACAAATAGGTACCCCATGTTATGTGGATTCTGAGGGAATTGTGAAGATGTTGAACAGAGGACTTGGGAACACCTGGATTCCAGTATGTGACACAAGAGAATACTGCAAAGGAAAATCTGATCATTATTGGGTAATTGGCATCCATGAAAACCCCCAGCAGCTGAGGTGGGATATTGCAAAGAGAGTTACTTATGCGTTTGTCTTGGCCATGGTATACGTTACGTTTCCCCTTTATAATAATAGAAACTATAAAGAAACTTTAACTAACATGATTTTTAAAGGGTAAATAGCTAATAAATATGCTCAGAAAGTGATCCAATTATATATGTAATTTTTAAAATGGACATTTAATTACTAAATTGACCTTGAATAAAATTGTCAGTAACAATTTGAATAAGAAATTTCTAATGTGTGGCTAACAGGCATCTTACATTTTATCCTGAATTACAAACCTTATTAAAATTACAATTTTCTAAAGCAAATAAGTTTGTAAGCTTTCTTCTGACTATGGGGTTCCTAAAACAGCATCATAAGCTCCCAATTCCATTTGGTCCAGTCCTACATTGCTTTTTTAACACCTTGATTACTTTGTATACCTTTCCCCCGTGTATCCCCTCAATAATTGCCAGATCCTGCAGTGGCATCCACGTGGGTGGATCCCTGTGCGGATCCAGATGTAGCTGGTTATTTGTGTGATAATACTTAGCCTATGACTGTGAGGAGCTGAGAGTGAACTGTCATTTTATAGAACAATATATGACAATAACATTGTTTTAAGTAATTGATAGTTTTCTATCCCTTTTTTTAATGCACCCACGCATCCTATCTGTTTAATTGCTGATCCACACTAGGTTGGCCTTTTTATTCAGCTATCTGACTTCTACATCCTTTTCCGGAGAGGTTCCCGCCAGTTCTGAACCCATCAGCTTGTTTTTTCAATGGTGCACCACCCTACAGACTGCTGGCAGATAAATTTAGAAAAAATGTACAGTAGAAGCTCAAAGGTACGAACACCAGAGTTACGGACTTACCGGTCAACCAGACACCATGTGGAACTGGAAGTAATCAATCAGGCAGCAGCGGAGACAAAAAAAACCCCAAAAACAACCAGCTCATGCCTTCAGCCACAGCGGATTGGGGCTGCAGCCACAGGGTGGGAGAGGGTCAGGAAAGGGGGCTTGGGGCTTCTGAACCTCAGGAGCACCTGGGCTCAGGGCTTTAGATCGGGGGGGGGGGCGGAAGCGCTGGGGCTCAACACTTCAGCCCTGTGGCTCCGTTCCCAGCTTCAATTTAGCTACGAGGGGAGTGCTGGTTTCAGCTTCAGCGCTCCCCCCGTAGCTAAAGCCCCAACCCCTGGCATGTTTCCCCCCTGGCTGAAACTGGGAGCGGCTGAAACTGGGAGGAGAGCCGTGGGGAGCCCCAAGCCCCGGCGCCCCCTGTGAGGCTGAAACAGGGAGAGGAGCCATGGGGCTGAAGTCCCGAGCCCCAGCACTCCAGGTCTAAAGCCCTGAGCCGTGGTGCTCCCGCGGGGCATTCCTGAGGTGTCCATAACTCTGAGGTTCTCCTGTAATTCAAAATGGAGCTTTTTACACTCCTCTGTAGTGTTTTATTAAGTGAAAGTGTTTTGTGTCACTGGCAGACTTCAATTCACTGTCCACTTCCTCTTCCAGATCTTTAAATAACCCTGGTCTCCAGGAAACTCATTAAAATGTATATCAAACTGGTGGGATGACTAAGTCAGTCATCATGAGTTTTTTTTCCTCCTGCTCTAAAGAAAAAGTGTGCTCCTCTATGAATTACAAAGAACGTTTTATTCAAAGCCACCACAACTGCTAAAGATAAGAAAGCAGGGGAGGGTCATTGTTTGGTGTTTCATTTATCAAACCTTATGTAGTAATTGACACACGTAGCCAGACGAGTAATGCTTCCTCTTGTTTTATGCAGTGTTTGAAACAACATCACTTAAGGAGAAATTTTGTTAATGCTGCAGTGATGCAGCTGTATAGATCACCTTTCCCAACCTGACATTTTACTTAGCTGAACCCAGCAAGAGTGTACCGGCTTAAATGCCATTATAGTGCTACAATAACGTTAGAGTCACTTTATTCAGGACTGTATGTGTGATCCAGTATGTCAAAAAGCAGAACATGCTACAGGACTCTTTCTAGAGAGAGTGTGTGTGTGTATGTGTGAGTATATATATCCCTTTCCATCACACACTCCATTCCTCAGCCAAAAATAAAACAAACAATAAGAAAGGCAGCTCAAATTTTGCAATTATCTTCAGTTTTTCTGTGGACCATGTTTCGGATAAATTGGAATTTATAGTTTCTAGAATATACTAAATCGTGTGTTAGAAATTTGCTATAATGTTTTTATTGTTTGCCGTATTTAAAGTATCTAAAGTGAACAAGAGAATGGAATAGGGTACTCTGGTGTAGCTGACATTGTGGAGCATATGTTCTGGTCATTTCATGAGCTTTTATTTGGTTCACCAGTTGCACAGATGTAAAAATATATTTAATCCCATCGCTACAATATTGATTTAACGGTTAGGATATACAATTTTTGTAAATAACAAATCCTGTTAAAATATCTTGTTCCTTCTATATTCTTGGGAGACCTGACTTGCAATTAGGCTTTTGTGTAGATTTTGAGTGGTTTGTATGTGTTTTGTTTTCCTTGGGCAGGTGCATTCCTTGTAAAGGAGCTCGATTCCCTCCTACACTTCCACGTCCTGCTGTAGCAATTTTATCCTTTAAACTTCCTTACTGTCAAATTACAACAGAAAAAGGACAGATGGAGGTATGTAGACTTTACCAACATATTGGGATAAGATTATCTTAAGTGTTCCTAATGAACAGGGGTCCACATTATTAAAACCCTCACTGCAAAGAGGCAAACTATTGAATACGACAGCACTGAACTAGTGTTCTGCTCCTAGGTCAAGGTTGAGGAACATCGGTAGGATAGTATAGGGAAGCTTCCACTTCTGAAGTCCATCTGTACATAAATAGGGGTCTTCAGTCACCAGGGCTGTCAATCTGGCATCTTTCACTAAATTTATTGCAAAATATCTAACCCCAGTAAACAATTTGGGAACCATACTACAAAGAGGCAGCGTAGAGTCTACGGAAGAGATCTAGGCATGGAGTTTGTTCAGGTTTGGTAGTTCATACAAGTTTTTTGTTGCTGAAATAATTGTATGTACCAAGGAGAATAAATATAGAACAAAGTTGATAGAATCAATGTAAGATTACTCATTAAGAAATGCTATCTCCCTTTGATCATCAAAATCTAATCTGTCTGCTTTTCAAAAGTGATTAACGTTTTTTGGCTGCCTTAGTGTTTGGGGTTCAACTTGAAACCCATTATAGGTGTCTATTTTCAGGCAGTGCTGAGCACCCAACTTTTGCAAATCAGGGTCCTTTAAAGTATTTCACTAAGCACCCAAAATTATTAGTCATTCTGAAAATTTTGGTCTTCAGGTTTAATTTGTCTCTTAAACTAGTTGAAAAAAGATGCAAATGCAGAATATTCTTCGGTATCTCTGCAAAAGATCTGTACTTTGCTTCAAATTCTGCTTTGATTTAAACCTCATTTCAGTTGGGGTGCACTGAGTTTTTTAATCTCCATCTCAAAGGCAATTTCATATGTTTTGAAGTCTATGCTCACTGATCTATGTATACAGAAGAAGCTTCAGCAAAAAATACCATATTCTTTTGTGAAGTGTTCAATGGTTTTCCTCCATTTTTCAACAGTACTGACTGAATCTGTCTCTCATTGTCCTTGCCAAGCAGTGGAAGAAGGACGTCCTGAACTGTTAATTTGGCTGGAGGGAGCTTGTATTTTAGGTAGTGTCTACACACTATGGGACTGAATGGTTCCCAGTTGATCCAATGAGCATGGACTAGCTTAAACACAAATGGTTCCGTTTGTGCACGCTAGCCCTGTTTATTTGTGTTTGCAAACTACTGCAGTTTTGTCCAGTGTCCGTGCTAGTGCTGTTTTATACCGTTTCACTTACAATGCCTTCTGGTATTCTATCCTACAGTTTCTGTTACAGCTCCCAGAAGCAGTGGATTCTGGGGATTTTGAAAGGCTGCCAATGCACTGTAGAACAGTAGTAGTAGGACTGTTTGAACTGTTTTATTCTGAATGGTTTAGCATTGTCCACTCTAGCCCTAAACTGGTGAAGGCTCAGATAGTTCAGATTAGACCAGCTGCGAACAAGTATAATACAAATGGTGTGCGTTGGTGCATGTAAGCTGTTTGGAGCTAGGGTTGCCAAACCTCCAGGATTGTCCTGGAGTCTCCAGGAATTAAAGATTAATCTTTAATTAAAGATTATGTCATGTGATGAAACCTCCAGAAATACATACAACCAACATTGGCAACACTATTTGGAGCACTTTTGTGTGTGGACATGATGTGTTTTACAAGCATGCAATAAAGTTAGAATCATAGGACTGGAAAGGACCTTGAGAGGTCATCTAGTCCAGTCCCCTGCACTCATGGCAGGACTAAGTATTATCTAGACCATCCCTGACAGGTGTTTGTCTAACCTGCTCTTTAAAAATCTCCAATGATGGGGATTCCACAACCTCCCTAGGCAATTTATTCCAGTGCTTAGTCACCCTGACAGTTAGGAAGTTTTTCCTAATGTCCAACCTAAACCTCCCTTAGTGCAATTTAAGCCCATTGCTTCTTGTTCTATCTTCAGAGGTTAAGAAAAACAATTTTTCTCCCTCCTCCTTGTAACAACCTTTTATGTACTTAAAAACTGTTATCATGTCCCCTCTCAGTCTTCTCTTCTCCAGACTAAACAAACCCAGTTTTTTCAATCTTCTCTCACAGGTCATATTTTCTAGACCTTAAATCATTTTTGTTGCTCTTCTCTAGACTCTCTCCAATTTGTGCAAGTTCTTAGTGTGGTCTATTTTTCTTTTGCAGATAAAGGCTTAAGGACAAATATCTATCACTTCCCCAATAGGATGTGAAAAGGAACATTAGAGAATAGCTTGATACAAGTTGGTGTAAAGTACTAAGCACCTTTTTTTTTCTGGCCTTTTCCTCTCTCTCTTCTTCAGGAACAATTTTGGCGTTCAGTAGTGTTTCACAACCACTTGGATTATTTATCCAAAAATGGATATGAATATGATGAAAATGCTAAAAATGAGGCAGCAAAAGAACAGCAGGAGCTTTTAATGAAATTGTTTGCTGTAAGTAAAATTTAAATGCAAAAGAAATTAAAACTTATTGTTGAGTATTAATTTTCAGTAGATGGTATTGGATGCTGTTTAATTATGGAGAGCTACTTTGTCATTTTCTTCCATGTGTGCAGTTGTCCACCAAACACGCTGTATGATTTTAGCCTCACTATTGCTTTTCAATTGTGGAAAAGGTGTTGTACAGAGAGAACTCCTTTTTTTTGCTATACCATTAAGTATTGTTGGCACTCTCTGCGTAATAAGTCTAGCACCAGAATACTATAGGTGTTGCAGGGTCAGAATTGAATTGTGTTGGCAGTGCTATGTGAAATGTTTGCATAGTTCCTGCCCACATTGTGCAAATCCTGTTAACTTCTCTTATGCAAGTAGTCCCACTGAAATCAGTAACACTAATCAAGAGAGTCAGTAGAGCAGGATTAGGTCTATCCTTTGTTGTTCAAGGCAGTGTTGTTAAACTTTCACTGTCATGATTACTAAATTTCGGTCTGTGTTGCCTAAGAAAAGTTACTGTCCTTACAAATTACTAGGAGCTATAAGGTATATATACAGGTGTCTGGCTAAGCTATGCCCCTTATGAGATATTAAGTTGGTGGTGGCTAGTGCCATTACTACGATTAATTATTCTCTTTGGGTTATTCTAGGAAGCATGCCTGTGGAGTGTGTAACTAAAGGATTATTTTTCTTTATTAGCTTTCTTGTAAACTGGAACGTGAATTTCGTTGTGTGGAGCTTGCTGACTTGATGACCCAGAATGCTGTCAATTTAGCTATCAAGTATGCATCTCGCTCTAGAAAACTAATATTAGCCCAGCGGCTTAGTGAGATGGCTGTAGAGAAAGCGACAGAGATGGCAGCACCTGAAGAAGATGAGGAGGAGGAGGAGGATTTCCGAAATCATCTGAATGCTGGGTAAAAAGAATTTCAACATGATAAAGAAACCTGCAGGGTTTTTTTAATATGGATATATTCAAAATTATGGTGCAGTCAATTCAATTTTATTGTCCAATGCTATAACTTGCAATATATTTATTAGTGTTAGGACAATTGGCTCTAATCCTAGTGTGATTCTACTCTAAAAATTGTCTATATAAAAGTAGAGCTGTGTTGTTCAATAGCTCTACTCCCTCTGGGGATTCAATGTAATAAGTTAGCTCTGAAGAGCCAGCAAAGCTAGAGAGAGTGGGTTGGTTCATTTCCTGCTTATGTGTTGTTGGAAGAATTTTTATCTAAGTTGCTCAGTTACCACAGTATTGATGGTGGTATTTGAACCTATATAGAATAGAATAGAACTAAGTTCTGATTGCAAACTATTATTGGTGATGATTGAGGCTGAAGGAACTCAGATCAATTTCTTAAGATTCTAGGCTGAGTTGGCAGTGCAGGGACTTAAGGCTGGTCTACACACAAACTGATCCTGAAATAACTAGAACAGTTTAATACACACCTTTTGTTATTAGTGTCCACACGCAGACTTGCACCAAAATAACAAAAATTGTGACTTAAAACCAAGTTAATTATTTCAGTGCAAGAATGTGGTAGAACAGCCCTTAGTTGCGATTTACAGCCAAAGTGGATGTTCCTCACACCCCCTGTCCCCCTAGGAGTAGATAGAGGAATAGAGCTGGTATTAAACGGTGTCACTAATCCAGTGATAGAAAAGCTTTCACAGCCTTTCACCAGCAGTGAGATAATGGCATCACAGTAGAGTGCATAAAGTTAGGAAGCTTATTTTGATAGAAAGAAGTTTAATTTTGCAACAAGTGCAAGGCCCATACATAAAAATGTCTGCAGGTTTACTTCGGAATATGTGGCTGCAAACAGGATGATACCTCCCTTCCAAGTAGTCTGCTCCAATTTCCTGGTTCATGAATGGAAGTCACAGTCTAATGTTGGTGATTTCAGTCTCTTCTAGGGTTGGATTATATCACAAAAACTAGATTGTTCTTATTGCCAGATTCAGTCATTGCTGTAAGAGTCTTGTTGGAAAAAGAGAGCTTCTGTTTACATATACACACATCTTAGTAATCAGCAAAGATTGAGAGAGAAATACAGAAAATGTACTTGGTAATTTAATGGGATTTCAGTAAAATATAAGATCATATTTTCAACACTTGCTGCCTAAATTGCAGTTTGAAAATATATGCATCCAGTTATTTGGCTTTGTATTTAAACGAGTAGTTTGTGCATGTAATTGGCATGTGTGCACAATTAAATGATTAGTCTTGAAAACTTGGCCCATTTATATTGTTGCAAATTGTCAACACTGTATAGCAGGAGATCTCGGATACTTTATCCCTTTCCTCAATAGTTAGCACCTTTCTCCTTAACTCTTTCTCCAAAAATGATTGCAATGTTCTTCTTATTCAGAGCGCACCATCTTGCCCATCTTGGGTAGTAAGGTAAAGTTGTGTGGATCTGTCTTTGAGTTCTGGAGATCAGTGCAGGCTGTTTTAATTCAGTGTTGTGAACTTCAAGAGAACACACAGGCACATGTGATCCCACTTAGTGTCATAAGAGTACTGTGATGGTGGTGCTGAATGTATTTTGTGTGTTGGTGGCACTGACGTGGTTATTGATATTTAATTTATTAAACCCTTGAATTGTTTTGACTGTCTTATCACAGATTAATCCACAGCATAATCAAAAAAAAAAAAGCCCAGACTGTTTTCATTTTATAAAATTAATACAGAAATGTAACTTGGTCTCACTTTATTCCTTTCTGTTAATGAGCGTTCCTCTTTCCCTTTTGGATGAGGTGGAGTTTCATGCACAGCCTCATTAAAATTAATTATTTCCATTTAGTTATAGCAACTCTACAACAGAGTGGAGCCAGCCTCGAGTCAGAAACCTTCTGCATGAACAAGATATGGAAGACAGCAAGGAAGCTGATGCAGTTGAGGAAGTGGAAGAAATGCAAAAATTTAGTAAGAAACACTTTTGGGGCAGGTTGGGAAGTTTACACCGATCTTTGTTTTACAGACTTAATAGGAATTAATTTTTCATTGCGGAAATTCCCCTCATAACTTTATAAAATGGATTGGATGATAACACAACAATTTATATAGCATTTAACATTTTTAAAGAATTAATTTTCAAGACACCAGTGTGAGGTAGGTAAGTATCATCTCCATCTTACAAGGAAAGTGAGGCACAGATATTAAGTGACACAGCAGGTCAGACACATAGGTAGAGCCCTGCGCGGATACAAAATTTGTATCCGCAACCGAGCTGTGATCCACAAAAATGATCCGCGGATATAAAGCTGATATCCGCAGCTTTGCAAGGCTTTAGATATAAAATTTGGATCCTCATCCATCCACGATCTGCAAAAATGATCCGTGGATATCCGTATCTGCGGATGCAAAGCAGATAGCAGCAGATTTGCAGTGCTCTACACATAGGGCTGATCCAAAGCCCACTGAAGTCAATGGAAAGAAATAAGGATTCTTGACTCCAGTTAGGACACTAACCGTTAGACATGTTCTGTCTGGTTTGAACATCCCACTTAACTATGTTACTATCATTGCATTTTTTTTATGGTTTCATTTTTAACAATAGCACCTACTGACTTCTGGGTCACCTGATGGAACTGTTTCCTTGGTTTCAATTTAGCTCTTACATGGGCTGAATTAACAGAATGAAGGCACGTCCTGGCTCTGTCCTCTCCCTGGCTGCCAATGCCCATTTTCTGGGGCACCTGAAGGAAAAGGGTTATAGGGAGCTTGTGATGCTCTGCTATATCTTCACTATCACCTCCAGACAGACTTTCTAGCATGCATCTCCTTGTGCTCTTTCCATTTCCAGCCTTCTGTGTGTTAATACATATTTAGTAATATGAATGCTTTGGACTCTAAGATGGAGGGGTTGGAGGGGAAATAATCACTGAACTACAGTCTAGCACATGCTTACCATATTTTTTGGAGGAGTGAAGAGTGTGCAAACACTGAAACTTGCTTTGAAGACCTGCAATTATAAGTTTGTTTTTTCTTAGTATGCTCTTTTCTATATTATGGTAACACTTTAAGTACTAGAAATTCTTTTCAATAAATGCTGTTGCTTCTACTGCTCAAAAAGATGAAGTTTAAGTGGGGTTATCCATAAAAGTGGCAGAGTAAAGCTTAGCTTAGCAAAGTAAATATTCAGCTCTTTCCTTCTTCTTAGAAAAGGTGAGTCCAAATAGGGATACAATGATTTAAATGTGTCTGTTAAAGCACTTATACAAATACTAAAATGTAAAGTAATGATGAAAGTTACATACGAGTTCACTAGGATTTTTTTAAAATGAGTTGTGCTGTTTTAATATTTGCATTTTGTTATGAATTTAAAATGCATCTTTTTATTCTGAAGGACAAAATCCATTCTGCAAAACTGTAGGATTGCCAGAAATGTCTACTCCTAAATCTGGTGAGTAAATCTCATTTTATTCCAATACGAAAATGTTGTTGTCATGTCTATCATTTTGTTGTCAGTATCTACCCACGTGCCTCTCCTCCTGTTTCCTAACATCCTAGTAAAAGTGCAGAACTTCCAGTTTTGATTTAACTGGCCGGAATACTTTTATTTTTCTAATTAAGGAAATAAAATGATAAATGTTCCATTTAATCATATGAAGCGCACACAATACTTTGCAGATTTTCATGTGTTGTTTTTTTCCCTTTTCTGTAACGAAAGCTGTAATTACATCTAGCAGTCAAGGACGAGTCAATCCCTTCAAGGTAAGAATTTTGCAGTTCATCTGATAGTGGGTTGTTGTTTTTTTTAAGTTCAGATTTTCATATAAAAGAAATTCTTTGGAAAAGAAGACTCCCTTTTGTGACTGAAAATAAAATGCTCCCAACTGTTTGTTACTTTAGGTATCGGCTAATCAAAAAGACCCAACAGCTCACTCAGCTAATATTCTAGATAATATGAGCAAGTTCTCCAAGAATACCCCAACACCTAACAGCCGGGCTGTAAACAAACAAAAGTCTCCAGTTATAAAGCCTCTGATGCCCAAGCCCAAGTCCAAGCAGGTAATATTTCCAGTCTTTACACTAGTTCAGTGAGTAAAATTGAATTTTCCCTGCTCTTATTGTATATAGGAAACACTGCTGATTAAATGAAACAACCCAGATGGTAAACTCTGTCCAAGCCGAGTACAGAAATGTGTAGAACTACACCATGTGCAGACTAAAAAGCAATATGAGATTTTTTTTTTTGTCAAGCTGTAGAAAGCATGCCCTTGCAGTGACTTCAGTAGTTATTTAATAATAGAGTATTAATAATACACATGTACTGTCTTAAGGTTTTAAACCATCAGTTTAACAACAGAAACCCTCAGTAAAATCGCTTTTCCTTGGGATGATAAATTAAGTTAATGGAGATATCCTATCTCCTAGAACTGGAAGGGACCTTGAAAGGTCATCGAGTCCAGCCCCCTGCCTTCACTAGCAGGACCAAGTACTGATTTTTGCCCCAGATCCCTAAGTGGCCCCCTCAAGGATTGAACTCACAACCCTGGGTTTAGCAGGGTGTTTTGTATTGTTAGATGTAGACGTAGTCACAATGTGTAAATATCACCAGTGAATTTTTCTAAATCTATACATTTTTATAGGCTTTAGCAGCCACTTTTTTCCAGCCCCGTCCACCCCGTGCTGGTGACAAAGCAGTAGAAGAAAAAGAAGAAAAAGCTGAAAATATATTGCCTGAAATCCAAGCTGCTCCTACTGAAAACACTGAAAACAAAAGGTGAGTGAATACAAGGGATTTTGTTTCTCACATAACAATTTTAATTTTGATGTATACACTTGACACAATTTCAGAAATGTCTGCATTTCTACTATCAGGCTCATTAATTGTTGCTCTTTCATTTTTCTCATCTGCACATTAATGTTCTTTAATTCTTTAGATCTGGCTAGTCTCAGGGTATGTCTGCTTTGCAGCCGGGGGTGTGAATAGTAACTCTGAGATGTACCCATGCTAGCTGGGCTCTAGCTACCTTGCTAAAAATAGAAGTGAGGATGCTGCAGTGTGGGCTTCAGCAGTGGCTGCACAAGTGAGTACATACCCAGCAGGGTCAGGTGGACTTGTGCAGCCCGCACTGAAGCCTGTGCTGCAGCATCCTCACTTCTGTTTTTAGCGAGCTAGCTAGATTTTATCTACATGAGCTGCCATTCACACCCCAGGCTGCAATATTGACGTACCCTAGAAGTGTCGCATTTTTTAAAAAGTTTGGTTTGAACATTAATATATGGACATATACTTATCTCATAGAGCAGGAAGGGACCTTGAAAGGTCATCGAGTCCAGTCCCTTGCCTTCACTAGCAGGACCAAGTACCGTCCCTGACAGATTTTTGCCCCAGATCCCTAAATGGCCCCCTCAAGGATTGAACTCACAACCCTGGGTTTAGGAGGCCAATGCTCAAACCACTGAGCTATCAAAGTGGTGTGTCAGCACTTCTGTTATATTCATCTTCTGAGTCTCACTAGCTAATCGAGTGAAGACTTAGCTGCCTCGCCTCTAGAGGTAGTCGTTACACATCAAGATTGTGGGAACGATTTCTGATGGCATTGGAATGAGACAAAGCTGTATAAAACCATGATAAGAGCATTTTCACAGTTGTGAAGCCACTTTTAGGATCTTAGCTGGCTGCTATTTATAGTATATGTATTGTCAAACCTGTCTCTGCATAAAACAAGTTGTGTGATTGTAAGGAAAATACAGTGAAAGCATAGAATGTTGCGTGTCTCCCAATAGTTACAGAAAATCCATTCACAGCTGATTTTGTGTCACTTTGAGATAGGTGTATCCGTACGTGACTGATAGTCATGTACGATGTGTAATGTAAGTTTTAGGCCCTCAGCCATGATTTCTGCCTGGGTATTATTTATGCATCTGATATTGATTGTTGAACAATAGATTAAGCCATGCTGCTATGCTAGATTGAAGTACTGGAAGTATTTACATTTGAAACATTTCCTGACATCTAAAATCTAAATCTAAAAGCTTCACAAGACATTCCAGATTCATAGGAGACTTGCATGAAAGTCTCTAATTTGAAAAGAGAACTTTGTAGCAGAGATCTTCGGAGACATTTTAAAGCAGTGGTGGGCAACCTGCAGCATGCGGCCCATCAGGGTAATCTGCTGGTGGGCCACAGGACAGTTTGTTTACATTGACCGTGGGCTGCAGGTTGCCCACCACTGTTTTGAAGTCAAGTACTCTATTTTAAAAACACGCAGACTTGGCCTGTTGCTGCAGCCTACTGGTGAACTGTTCTGAAGAGAGAATAGAAACTGTTGAATATGCTGACTTGCTTTTCTAGACAGGATCTCTGTGGCAATAAAAAACACTCCAATCAGTTCTTGTTGCAAATGCTATTTTTGTAAAGTTGTTCTATAGGCTTCATACACTGGAAATTATTTTTTGTGACAATTTTAGACCAAAGACAGGATTCCAAATGTGGCTAGAAGAAAACAGAGAGAGTATTTTGGCAGATAATCCTGATTTGGAGGAAGCAGACATAATAAAAGAAGGCATGAGTCGATTTAGAGTGCTGTCATCTGATGAAAGGATGGTAAGAAAGCTGTGTTGCACTATATTTTTCAAGAATTGTTTCTCTCTTACCACTGAATCCTTTGGAAATTCCAGTTTTGAAATTTCCTTAAATGCTGCTGCTCTCCATCTGGACTCAAAATATTATACCAGGCCAAAACCCAAAATACATGCTTTAATTATCAGCCAGATCTTAATAAATTGTTTATTTTCATAATGATTTAGAGGAAGGAGTAATGTTTACAATAGTAAATTGCAGACATGAAATCAGATTTGGAGAGGATGCAGAGACTAGGAAAGGAAGGAATTTAAAAGTTTAGAAAAGTGGTCAAGAATTAGTAAGGTGAGAGAGGTAAAAACACCAAGCGGAAGTTCAAAATGGGAGAATACTTGTTACAAAGGAGAAATATTGAGAAAGGCCTAGATGTGATCACAAGCAGCAAATTAGACAAGCACTTACAGTCTGAAGATATAGCAAATGCCATAATGGTATGTATAAATAAGCTGCGGCATGTAAGAGCAAGGAGATAATAGTTCTTCACAAAGCCTTGGTTAGACCATGTTTATGTGAAATAGTTTGTGCAGCGTTGTCTTATTTGTTACAGAAAAGACATATAAAGGAAAACAAGAAAACTTTGCTGTTTTGGACCTGTAGTGATCTCATGGTGCAAATATTAGTGATTAGATGTCCAAATTTCACCTGCAAAAACAAACGGAGCAAGGCCTGAATAAAACCTGGCTTTTAAAATGTATAGACTAGAGAAATCAACAAAGGGACTATAACTGTGCTCTAAAGCCTGGGGCATTACATATCCATCATGCTAAATTGAGGGAAACATAATATTTTTTTTGATGGGGGGGGAATTGTTGTATCACTAACATTTCTTTTTGTTGTCAAAATTACTTAAACACAACCTTACCATGGTGTGTGTGCATTTAGAACAAAGGACCATTGAATAATTTGTCAAGAGCGATCATTAAAATACTACCATTAGTGTTCCCAACTAGACTACTTAGGATATTGATGTAAAGAAGAGTCCTGCAGTAGCACAAGCTGGACTCAGGAAGTAATTTCCAACCTTACCAATGTCTCTCAAACCTTAGCGGTGGTCAGTGTAGTCACTATTCCAATGCTGCCTTATTCTGCAGACGTTTTCTTTCCGTGATTATATGGTAGGATAGTAGAATTCACTATATTATGCTTTGGTTTTATTTTTTTAATGTACCTGCTTTTTTAAGATCTGGACAGAGAAAGCCAAAGGAGGAGCAGCTGGTAATTCAGCTGAAGCAAAAAAGCGGAAGCGCCCAGCAGATGCAAAGAATGAGGGGAAAGAGAAACTAGAAGAAAAGTCAAAGGAGGACTCCAGTTTGCCCAAAAAACGGAAGCCGTTAGATCCATCTACAAATGTCAGATTGTCAGCCTTTGCATTCAAGCAGAGCTAAATCAAAATTGGTACCTTTCCACTGTTTTCTTGTCTCAAGACATTAGTTTCTCGTGTATTGAGAAATTTGCCAACATACTCGAAGTGCACTTGCAAAAAGAGTGAGTGTTTTGTCCTAAACATTCCTTTACAAAGTGGAGTGCTGGAAATGATGCAGCATCCCTGAGATCCTTGATGCAAATAAGTTTTTATATAAAGTGTGTATAGTTGATACAAATAGTGATAATTCACTGATTATTTTCTAGATATAGGGCCAGATTCTATGATGCCGCATGGCCTTTGTCTGCCATACCGCTCATGATATTTGATCCTAAAGCCAGATAGTTAGCCCATGGAGAATCGGCAAAGTGTAAGGATGATCTCATGGTGTTGTAGAGCCAAAGTAGAGGCTCTTATGTCACTTACTCTTATCCTGTCAGTGTAGCAAGGAGAAGAAGCTATGGGGGGAGAGAAAGATGCCCCTGTACCATACTGATCTTTGGCTGCAGTTTCAACTCCTTGTGGTGATTTCCAGCCGGTGAGCTCCAGCAGCCTAATTTAGTACTGAGGGTCCAGCCATGTACTGAAGCTGTACTGGGAACAGTGGGTGTACAGAGGAGAGGTTTAAGCCGTCTTGTGTGTACATGTGTATGCTCCTCCCCTGACCTACACGCTGCAGAAGAGCTCTACCCCAGGATTTGGTCGCTCGTAACTTTTGAATTTGTGGGTTTTTTATGTAATATTTGTTTAAAATAAAATGTGAACATTTCTGTGTTTAGGCTGGTGGAAGTCTCCTTTTCAATTTTTGCATGTTGCACTCGGAAGTAGACTTGCACCCAGGCACCAACAAAGGAAGCAGGTGCTTGGGGCGGCCAAGGGAAAGGGGCGGCACGTCCGGGTCTTCGGCGGCGGGTCCCTCAGTCCCACTCTGAGCGAAGGACCCGCCGCCGAATTGCCGCCGAAGAAGCAATTGCCCCCTGGGGTGGCAAAAAAGCTGGAGCCGGCCCTGCTTGCACCTCATAGTCAGAAGCCAGTTATATACACCATTCTTGCAGATGGATAAAATGCAGTGTCGGATGACTGAAAGTCAAGCACACATTGATTTTGATTTAAGATCTAGGAGTAACAGCTTTAGCTTTTCACTGTAGCAAGTCAAATTTGAAGGACTACAGTCATTTAGTATTTTTTTTTCCTCCTTCAGTCTGGTAATTCTACTGAGATGTTAAGCTGCTGCCCATTCAGTAAGAATCATGAGTTTTTAGTGTTCAAATCAGTTAGAAGCAAGACAGAAAACTGAGATTCTGCAAAAAACCCTTAAATCCTAAAGAATTTAAATTTCAGAGGTTAGTGATAAAGTGAGAATTTTTGTTTGTTTTAACATTCTTCATTTTGAAAAGCTTGACCTTGAGGTTTCAGTGTATCGTGGCATTTTTCATTGTGGAAAAGTGGAGGTGATCGTGGCAGCTATTGGTGCTAAGAGTAAGCAAATGGAAGAAAATCTGAAGATGTATTAACCCAGTTAAAATATAAAGCTTAAATAATAATCTAATTGTATTTGATAAATACAGACTTTTTTCATACTGTTTTTACTCTTTCATGCTTTTAAACAAATGACATGTACATAAGGCACTGGACACATCAATAAGTAAAAAGAGAGAAAACAGATTAAGCCATTCTGGGATCAATATGCAAATGCTGCTATTTTAGAAAATACTGACTGAATTCCTAAGACTTACATTGTACATTTTATATGTATATACTACAAAACACTGAGGCATACACCTATCTCACATGTCTGGTCCTGGCAGCATGACAAGTGCAGGAGGCTGGAGCCTTCAGTGACATCACTCCACACTGCATCTCCAACCATGGTCTGTCCTCAGGGTCTGTCTATCTTGCAGTCACGGGCTGTGGTTGCAGCACACGTAGATATACGTGAGCGAGCTTTAATCTAGCTAGCTCGAGTACCGAAGCAGTGACACTGTGGCAGTGCAGGCTTCAACACAGGCTAGCCCTGCAAGTAATTACCCAGGGTTTGTGGTGGGCTTCTCCAGTCTGTACTGAAGCGCATGCTGCTGCTGCTTTACTACTACCACGACTCGAGCTAGCTCCATCTAAACTAGCTTGGGTACGTCTAGTTAAGCTGCAATCAGCCCCTATGATTGCAATATAGACACCCTCAGTCTGCTTCTCTAGCACGATCTATGTACAGTTATTCTAGAAGGCGTTTATGGCTGCAAATAAGCGTGTCTTTGACCTGTTGGCAGTCATAGACCTTGTGCTAGCCACCCTTCATTCGGGTTAAATGGAAGAAATAATTGAGCTCCTTGATGGAGTGAGATAGCTAAAACAGTAGAAACCACGGTCCAAGGTACTAGATCTCATGGGAAGGGAGAATAAGAGGGATTTCCCTGGGACTGATTGCAAATGCTGGGGCATTGATCTGGAGTCATATGCAGAAAGCTAGAGCGGCATTTGTGAACATGGCCCTGAAAGAGAGCTCCTTGGGGCACAGGACACAGTTGCCAACTTTCACGTGGTAAATAAGCACCCCGACTTTCACAATAAGCCAAAAATCAAGCTAATTCCATTTCAAAACAAGGGCAAAACAAGCCAATCCCTAAGAACCCCAACACTCTGTGACTAGATCCCCCCGGCGTGCAGTCGGACTGTGGTGGGCCCGCTGTGCACCCCTGACTCTCTCCCCCTCTTTCCCTGGTTTGCCCCTTGTCCCTGCTTGCCAGGAGCCAATCAAAAAAAAAAAAAAAAGCAACAAACTGCAACAAGCTACAAGCCAAAATCTAGCCAACAAGCAACTCACAAGCCAATTAAGCCAAAAACAAGCCCAATTTCTGCGTTTTTTTCACAAGTTTGGCATGTCTGGCACAGGACTGTCTGCAAAGGCAGCCTTGGAAATCATGAGCAAGGAAACTGCCTGCTGTTGTTTGTTCATTCAGTGTTCAGGGAAACAGGACTTTGTGTACATTCTTTTTAAGTAAACAGGATTGCACTGGGGAAATACCTGATTCACATAATCAGTTTCTGTTCCTAACGGGAACAGCCCAGCAAGACTATGAATATTGGCTAACCGCTCGGGTCAAGGAGCGACTGTCTTCTCCTTAGTATGGTGAGAGAGTCTTTGCTGTGGCTCCTATCATTTGGAGTGAACTACCTCTTAGCCTCACTGCTTTCACCCCTCTTCAAATCCCCATTGAAGAAAGTATCTTTTTGGTCAGTTTAACTTTATTTCTGTGGGGGAAGGGCTTGTTTTGTTTTGCTCAACCATATCATTGCATGTGACCCTAGAAAGCTGTTTTCTCATGCATTATGTCAGAAAGGTGACACACAAAATGAAGTTGTATGGACAAAATGGGTAACAGTTACTACAGTGTTCACAATAAAAGAACAGCTTTACCCATCTTTGCTGAACCCTCTTAGGTATTTTAGTTTACTTGGCATCTGCTTTTGCTATCATTTTGGTTGCTACAGTAACTCATAGCAAGATCACCATAAAATTTCACCGTTGATAGCATTGTAAAGTCTCAGCTATGACTCAGTACAGCAATTTTCTGCAATGGAGAATCATTGCAATTAGACCATATATATCTGTCTCACTGTCAATGCCTAGGTCAGAGATGCTTCTTGCTGAAAAGCTGTGACTGCTACAATTTACCCAGTAATCTAAAAAAAACTGTATAGTCTGTAAGGATGCACACATCACGCTGCAATGGTCACAAAATGAAAGTTGTAAAATATTAAACAGTTAACCAGTAAGCATTAGTCTTACCGGTTAACCCACCCTAACTTAACCCTCAAGCCCAGGCCAGCGAATCCCGGCCCCAGCTGTGCCGACCAGCCGACCCCAACCTTGATGGGCGGAGCAGCCCCAGGCCAGCTGGCAGACTCCAGCTACATCGACCGGAGCAGCCCCAGCCGCGCTGACCGGCTGACCCCTGCCGGCCAGCCCCAGTCCTGGGCCAGATGGAACAACACCAGCTGGAGCAGCCCCAGCCCCTCTCTCTTTAATTGGTTAACTGATTAAACGGTTAACTTTTTAAATGATATTTACATCCCTAAAAGAAACACTTTGAGGCCCCATCTTAAAGAAGGGTTTTATAAATGCAACACTTGAGGTCTAAGCCTAAGACATGCTGAGACCCATTGACTTCAAATGGGAGTTACAGTACTGAGCCACCCTAAAAATCAGATTAAATTAAACACAGGCAAAATATACCTGAATACCAGGCATATTATTGCATTTCATAACCTACACACCTCTTCGAGAGAAACATTTGTGCTATAAATAAGTAAAATACACCAATCATCCTACTAAGGAACATTTTCTTTGGCCTTCCAAGCACTTGCTCCATAATATTTGAGTCCAAAACAAGACAATTATGCAAGGCTTTCAATCTGTGCCAATCGGACTGAGGGATTTTAAATTTTTTTAAAAAGGTGAGATTTTAAATGCCTCATTCAAACACAGAGCAAAATCCTTCATCAGAGAAAAGAGTTAAACTTCCTTAAAATTAACACAAACTGAGGGAGCTTCCAACCCAGAGAAGTGAGGCTTCGAAGGTCTGTGTGTTGTCTTCTGAGTGAAGAAAAATGTGCTTTTTCCCCAATGGCACAAATTCATGTCTGCCAGACTCAGCCTCTGCACTTGGTTCATAGATCTGTTTAATGATCTGGTAGGTGGGCCGCCTGAGGGCACCAAGGATGATGCTTGGGCTCAGAAAGAATTGCTGAATGTACTTTGCATAGCTTGCTTTGTCTTATTTTCTCTGGCCTGTACTGCCAAGGTACTTGCAAAAATAAAGCCTGGTATTTCTTCTTTCTTCCTCACCCTCTCCCGCCCCAATTTCTTAGCCACTTGTTTTACATAAGTCTGTGATGATTAATTTTTTTGGAATCTGAAGACTCCTGAGCATAATATAGTATCTGTAGTCCTCAGCATATTTAATTTATCCACATTGTTTTCTTTCACTGCCCTTTAAATAACAGCAATAATCAACCCCATGTCCAGGATGTTAAATATCCATGATGTTTAAACAATACATAGTCAAATAAAATACTGTAGAGTTTATACCTGTGACAGTCTGTATCACTATGTTCACCCCTTTTACAAGACTATGATATGTTTTGTGCAAAGTATACCTTGTGAGGTATCATTTGAAAAGTCATAATTTGCTGATCATTTCTGTCCTGGTAAACTCTGTGTGGCAACATTGTATGTAAAATTATAAGTTTCTACTGGAGGGATAGCTCAGTGGTTTGAGCATTGGCCTGCTAAACCCAGGGTTGTAAATTCAATCTTTGAGGGGGCCATTTAGGGATCTGGGGCAAAAATCTGTCTGGGGATTGGTCCTGCTTTGGGCAGGGGGTTGGACTAGATGACTTCCTGAGGGCCCTTCCAACCCTGATATTCTATGATCTATGATATTACTCAGACATGTTCCAAACCAGTTCCTCAGAGACAAAAGGCAGACTGATGCCTCAGCCAGGTGTCAACAAAATCAAATGAACTATCACCTGGTTAAGTGGCCATTCTTTGACAGGAAAAAAGGGTCTGAGCAAGAAATTTACATCTTGTCAAACAAACAGCTGGAGGTTCCCATCCCCACTGACTTTGTCTCCTGAGCCCCAGCTGGAGATGATGAAAAGGAAAAGAGAACTATAAGAAAGGGGAACAGATGCCCCAAAATACCCCTTTTCTCTCTGCCCACAGCATCAACACCACCTGCAGGACAAGGAAAGTAACACTGAACTAGGGGAGGCATCTTAGCTGGATGGAATCCAGCCAGTAAGACTGCTGAAGCATGTGGTGAGAGAGACCTTTGCTTTGAATTCATTTAGCTTGTTAAGTTATATATTAGTTGTGTTTTACCTTTTTTATTTTCTTGTAACCAATTCTGACTTTTATGCCTCACTACTTGTAATCACTTAAAATCGATCTTTCTATAGTTAACACATTTGTTTTATTTAAACCAGTGTGTTTGGACTGAAGTGTTGATAACAGGATTTGTGCATATCGTTTTCTGTTAATAAAATGATAGACTTTATATGAGCTTGTGTTGTCCAGGAGAGGGCTGGGCAGTACAAGCTGCACATTTTGGGCGGGGGGGAGTCTGGGACTGGGAATTTGCGGTGTTGCTCTGCAGTGTAATTCAAGAGTGGTTTGCCATAGATCTTATACAGTATAGCTGGGAGTAATTTACATGCTGGAGGCGGTGTGAGAGCAGATCAGGAGCGGTTGTTCTCACAGCAAAGCAGTGTGAAAGGCACCCCAGGCTGGAAAACTGAAGGGACACAGTTGTTCAACAGTGCAGTGTGTACCCTGGGGTAATGTCACAATGCCTTTTAATACAAGGATTTTTAAGCCCTCTTAATTTTCTTTCCTAACTTGCATGGGAGTTCAAATGAGAAGGTTCTTTTATGGAATAACATTTGACTGAGAAGTTTCTCATCATTTTGTATCAGTGAATTAGCAATGCAATTTTTAATTAAGACACTCATCTCCATTAGGTGAAGAAAAATGACTCTCCACTGCCTGTGTCATTTGGGATGCTCAGGGCTCTTCCTAGTGTTCTCTAGTATTATACATGAAGGATAAACTTGGTTCTGTGCATTTAAATACTGTCTTAACATTGCATGTTGTGTCTAGCTAAAATAGACCCTCCCTAAATTGGGTTTCTGAAAATCTATCAGTTCTTCAAGGTTTCTGGAGGATAGGTCCATCAATGACTATTAGACAGAATGAGCAGGGATGGTGTCCCTAGCCTCTGTTTGCCAGAAGCTGGGAATGGGCGACATCACTTGATGTTTACCTGTTCTGTTCAATTCTTCTGGGGCACCTGGCATTGGTCACTGTCGGAAGACAGGATACTGGGCTAGATGGACCTTTGGTCTGACCCAGTATGGCTGTTTTTATGTTCTGCTGCAATGGTTACTCACTGAGGCACTCCAATAAGCCACATGCTCCTTCCCAGCACACTCATGATTTCTTTTGCATTTCTGTTTACTGATTACCCAATAGTTACTTATTTTTCTAATTCTTACCTTCCCCTTTTTGTTGCTGTAAGAATGAGTAGTGCAACATGACTGAGATGTATGTTCAACGTACAGGGCTAGGGCTGTAAGTTCTTTCAAAAAAGCGGCTGCTCTGGAGTTGGCCAATGTTGGCATTTCAATAGCCTGTAACAATGTGCTTGGGCTTGGACAGCTTGGTTAACTAATTTGGGATGTGTTATTACTAGATGGCAGCAGCAGAGTGGTTATTTAAGTGAAATGTCTGGATTTGCCAGTTAAGGTTGTCGTGGGGATGGATTCAGAGCATTGAGACAGCAAAGTCTGACACGATGTTTCTGGTTTCATCTTTTTTCCAGTGTGAAATGTGTCCCAAATCCAGTCTCCATGAGCATGCCCCCTCCTGTGCACGTGGATTATAGTACCATAGAAGCATGTCTTAAAAAGGGCAGGAAATGTGACCCCTCATGAGATGGCTCAACAGTGCACACCCTGTTTGCTAGTCAGAGCTATTTCACATTAGGCCATATCCTCTCCATGTTGTGAAATACACTTCATGAAGAATGTTTGAAACTTTTCTACTGAAATATAATGGATGGCAAAAAAAAAATCCTATCTTACCTCTCCTATCTATAGTATTTCCAAGGCATTGGGCTCAATTCTGGCCTTGAGCGATTAGACTGAGAGCAACGGAACCTTATTTTACCTACCTGTGGCCTCCTCTTGCCAGAGAAATAAACAAACAAATAAAGGTGTATGTGGGTAACAATAGCTGCCATTCTGTGGTTTTTGCGATGTATGTATGTGAGAGTGATAATCCATTTCAGAGGTAGCTGCACTTTGTTTCTCCCACTTCAGTTCAGTTGTATACTGCTGGCAAAGTGTTTTGAGGTCCCAAGATGAAATAAATGAAGACCAAGCACAGCAGCATTGCTGCTCTAGATTGGTGCAAACCCTGCTACAGAAGTACTGACTTGACACATGTTCATTCCTAGCGTGCCAGGTACCAACATTGTGCTTGGCAGTCTACCAAGGAGTAAAACGAACAAGTGAAATGATGGAAAACGTAGAACAATGAACTGGACTGGTAGAAATTTAGTGAGGCAGGCTAATCAGCTTCCTGCCTGCCTACTGCAAAACCACGCCAGGAACATTACTTTTAACTTAAGAGTGACTTTTCAAAAGTGCTTAGCATTTACTTTGGTAAATGCCAATGGTAAAACTCCTGATTTAAATTAAAATAGATGAATGAAAAGTGCTTTTGAAAATCCCATCTTAAAGGTTTTGCAAGCACCCATACAAGTGCTGTACATCCTGGCATCATATTTGCCCAGTACAAATGAATATCTCTCTCTCTCTGTAGGTATTTTAAATAATCAATAACATTATTAGTAAAGACCATGGCTTGTTAACAATACATTGGGACAGATCCTGAGCTGGTAGAAGACGACGACATGGCTCATGATTGTGAAAATGTTCCTTTAATGAAGTCCCTGGCCTGTTTTGTATCACTCCACATTTTCTCAGGTTGGCCTAATCCAGGCCAAGGGGCCAGGCAGGGACAAGACAGGCCTTGCATTTAACTGCAATTCATACAAGAAAGACTAAGGCTCTCAACGAAACACATACAGCAAAATCATCCCCTCAACCTGACAATTTAAGAGTTGGGAGAAAACTACAGGAATGAAAGAAGGAAGTGTGTATCCCACAAAGTTAAGGTCTCCAAATTTTTTGCTGCATTCTACATTATGCAAAGTACTAAGCTTTCATTTAAAAAAATATCTTTTTCCACTGGAAGAATAAACTGCCATAATGTAAAACGATAGGCTACTACATTGTTCATAGAATCATAGAATATCAGGGTTGGAAGGGACCTCAGGAGGTCATCTACTCCAACCCCCTGCTCAAAGCAGGACCAATCCCCAACTAAATCATCCCAGCCAGGGCTTTGTCAAGCCTTACCTTAAAAACCTCTAAGGAAGGAGATTCCACCACCTCCCTAGGTAACCCATTCCAGGGCTTCAACACCCTCCTAGTGAAAAAGTTTTTCCTAAGATCCAACCTAAACGTCCCCCACTGCAACTTGAGACCATTACTCCTTGTTCTGTCATCAGGTACCGCTGAGAACAGTCTAGATCCATCCTCTTTGGAAAGCGTTTACACAGTTTTGCAGAAAACTAACAGCAGTAGCAAAGAGGAGAATCTTATGCTCCCTCATTCACCAAAGCCACGCAAAACTAATATCCACCAAGGTTGTGAAATGAGCCACTTGATGCTAGATTCAATTGGACGTGAATGACAGAGGAAATTCACAAGAATAGTTCCAAGATGTGCGTTGCCAGGAAACTGTCCAGTGTACAAATCACATTATTGATCCCAGGATGATAATGCCACAAAGTAAATGAGCAGAGAGATGCAGGGACACAACTACTATTTTAGTTTCCTTTAGTCAAAGGCTTGATCTTGTTTTAGATGAAGGTTTATAGAAGACTGCTGCTTTTAAGGGAAGAGCAGTTATAATATTTGGTGTAAACAGAGTTGCCTTATTATATTTGTTTTCAGATTACAATTTTTATACCTTGTAATCAGCTGATAACGTTTATAACACCAGGCGGTTTAATTTTAATGTATTTTATATTTGTTGTTTGTTTAATACCAGAAGATCTGTGTGGGGAAATGGGTAAGAGAGAAGCTATGCCTCCATAGCTTCACCCCCGATCCTTCCACCATCCCCCCCAGTAGCTCCTTTTGGGGGGGGGGTTCTCCTGTGTTCATTATGATAATTATTTACCACGACCCCATTGTGCTAGGTGCTTTCCAAACACAGGACAAAGAGATGGTCCCTGCCCCAAAGCTCTGTGGTATGGTTTGGAGCATATGGGGCTGAGCAAAATTGGTCTTTGTAGCATCATTTTCTCCTTTAACACGAGGACTTTTGCAGGTAAGTTAATGAAGAGGGTGCATTATAGGAAAACTGTGAGTGGAAACTTGCAGTGTTTCCTGTCCCCTAGGGAGAAGTAGGCCACATGGGGCATATGGCGCCTAAAATACTCATCTATTTTGTTTTTTATTCTAGGTGCTGGAATTCTACATTTAACTCAATGTTTCTTTAAACTGACAAATACAGATCCAAATGACTGATGAATCATAGTGCTGAGTGAAACGTTCCGCGTGTATTTAATAGTCTATAGGACATAGGTAAGTACTTTGTGACATCGTCACTGATTATCGCTGTATTCGACATGTACACCTGTGTATATCATTATTCACCTTACACATTCCAGTTAAATTCTGCTTAAATGCTATTAGCAGCATTTATTTGAACCTCCTATTCTCATCTGAGCTTTTAATGGTATATTATGGCAATAGAAAATACAGCGGACAGTTAGAGAGTCTCTTTATTAGCAAACATTGCACAATTTGTTTCTTTTAAGAGCTTGAATCCTGAAAGGTGTTGAGCCCCCTCAACTCCCATGGACTTGAGTCAGAATTGGGGGTGCTCCTTACCTCACAAGATTGAACCCCAAGAGCCTCATCCAAAGCCCACCAAAGTCAACAGAAAGACTCCTATTAACGTCAGTGGCTTAGGATCAGGTCCTTAAATGAGCAATAATGCTTTTGGCAGATTTGCCTCACTTCCCCTCAAATGAACATCTCCTCCTCACATTTGCATTCTATACCCTCAGAGGACAGAGGTGCATCTTTTCAGCACCTTATCAGCCAAGAACTTGGAATGCTGCAGGTTTCATTTTGCTTTGTGCAGTTCAAAATGGTCTGCGCTCGCAAGTCACTGCGTTATCTTTGCCACGGTGATGCCTCTTTTCTCTGCTTTGTGTAATCCACCAAGTTTGGCACCTTTTTGGGGCAAATATCTTAGAGGTACCTTCTAGCCACTCTTTAAAAACTTGACAAATCAGCAAGGACTGTGACTAGCCAATGTGACGTTGAGCATGTCTTGTCCTTATCTGCTACAAAGTTGTAGTTGGCATTCTGTCCGCTGACTCTGCTCTTCATACTCGTGTTTTATTCTAAACTTATTGTTGTGCCAGATAAGGCTAATTGATCCAGCCATTCCTCTTGATTGTCCTTTCAAAACAGGCAGTGGCACAGCATGCAACATCAGGGTGACTACAAACTGATGTAGCTGTGAAAGCAACCACTTATTGCTACTGTAATTATTAATGTTGCGGCAAAAAGCCAATGCCTCTCCTTCTCTTCCAGGAGAGGAGGAGAGCCAAAAAAAACGATAGGGTGGGAATGTAAGGATGAGAGGAGGGAGTGTTGGCTCCACAGCACGCTATGCTGTTCTCTGTGACCCCATCAGACCCAAATGCTATCGAGACAGGGGGTTCAGGGTGCAGGAGGGGTGTCAAGGCTGCTTCCCCACTTTGAACTTTAGGGTACAAATGTGGGGGCCTGCATGAAAACTTCTAAGCTTAACTACCAGCTTAGATCTGGTCCGCTGCCACCACTCCCAAAGCTAATTCCCTTCCCTGGGTAGCCTTGAGAGACTCTTCACCAATTCCCTGGTGAATACAGATCCAAACCCCTTGGATCTTAAAACAAGGAGAAATTAACCATCCCCCCTCCTTCCTCCCACCAACTCCTGGTGGATCAAGATCCAACCCCCTTGGATCTAAAAACAAGGAAAAATCAATCAGGTTCTTAAAAAGAAGGCTTTTAATTAAAGAAAAAGGTAAAAATCATCTCTGTAAAATCAGGATGGAAAATAACTTTACAGGGTAATCAAACTTAAGGAGCTCAGAGGACCCCCCCTCTAGCCTTAAGTTCAAAGTACAGCAAACAGAGATAAACACTCTAGCAAAAGGTACATTTACAAGTTGAGAAAACAAAGGTAAACTAACACGCCTTGCCTGGCTGTTTACTTACAAGTTTGAAATATGAGAGACTTGTTCAGAAAGATGTGGAGAACCTGGATTGATGTCTGGTCCCTCTCAGTCCCAAGAGCGAACAACCCCCAAAACAGAGAGCACAAACAAAAGCCTTCCCCCCCCCCCCAAGATTTGAAAGTATCTTGTCTCCTTATTGGTCCTTTGGGTCAGGTGTCAGCCAGGTTACCTGAGCTTCTTAACCCTTTACAGGTAAAAGGATTTTGGAGTCTCTGGCCAGGAGGGATTTTATAGTACTGTACACAGGAGAGCTGTTACCCTTCTCTTTATAGTTATGACAAGGGGATTGGGGTGCGGGCTTACCCCGGCTTACCTTGAGCGGCCCCGGGGTGGCAGCAGCGCACAGCGGGGCCAAGGCAGGCTCCCTGCCTGCTCTGGCCCCGCGCCACTTCTGGAAGTGCCAGCATGTCCGGCAGTGGCTCCTGGGGGTGGGGTGGGGTAGGCGGCTCCACTGTGTGCTGCCCTCACCTGCAGGTACCACCCCCGAAGCTCCCATTGGCCGCAGTTCCCCGTTCCCTGATGGGCCAGATACAGCCTGCAGCTCGTAGTTTGTCCTCCCCGATGTATGGAGTCCCTCTTTTCCTGTCCACCCATCATGATGGGAAATCCTGACTGGAGGTGTGAGAATCCCCTGGAGCTGTGTTTATGTGGGGGCTGGGCCTAGGGAGGAGCCAGTGTGAAAACACAAGAACTCCTCATGGATGTTGCAAAGGTATTGGGTGATCTTCAGGTGTCTAGGTCTGAACTCCTTTCCCATTATATAGGGGCAAACAAAGAACTCTTGGACCTTGTCTACACTACAGGTTACTTCAGTATAACTTATGTCACTCAGGGGTGTGAATAATCCACCTCCCCTGAGCAATATAAGCTATGCTGATCAAAGTGCCGGTGTAGACAGCGCTATGTCAGCAGGAGAGCTTCTCCCGCCAACATAGCTACCGCCTCTCGCCGAAGGGAGAACTCTCTCCCATCGGCTTAGAGCGTCTCTACCACAAGCACTACAGTGGCGCAGCTGCAAGTGCTGTAGTGAAGATGTAGCCTTAGAAAGAAACACTGTGAGTTAGAGGCAGGGGACGTTCAGTCCCCAAGACAGGAATAACTCATGCAAGGAACAATTTGACTAAGGAGCTATTTTATACAGGGAGGAGGAAAGAAGTGATGAAGATTCTTTCCTATTATTGCATACAATCCAGGTTAGATTCTTTGCAGCTTTACATCCCTTTCCTGTGTCAATTTTTTCAAGAATCACTTTTAAAAATTAAACATTGCAGAAAGCAATCAGAAAAGGGCAAGATACCTACCCTGTGCTTTAATGCTGTCCAATGTAAATTTCAGTCTATCACTT
The DNA here is from genome assembly GCF_002925995.2 of Terrapene triunguis. NCBI lineage: Eukaryota > Metazoa > Chordata > Testudines > Emydidae > Terrapene > Terrapene triunguis. Next base: position 12,379,392 of record NW_020664540.1, read on the forward strand.
CCTTTCCATGGTTCCTGTGCTTCGCCTTTCAGATATGCATAACATCATGGAAGGCAGCTTTCTTTGGTGTGATTACACGCCATGTGAGAATGTAGGATGCAAACAATATATTAGAGAGACAAGATGGGTGAAGTAATATTTTTTTATTGGACCAACTTCTGTTGGTGGAAGAGACACTTTCTTTAGACCTGAAGAAGAGCTCTGTGAAGCTTGAAAGCTTGTCTCTTGCACCAACAGAAGTTGGTCCGATAAAAAAATATTACCTCACCCACCTTGTCTCTCTCATATCCTGGGACCTTGGCTACAACAACCCTGCAAACAATATACAGTAAAAGCTTTGTTATCCAGTTAACTAAGAGTTACACTTACCAATGGAATACCAATTTTCAAAGAATTAGAATACAATAAAATGAATAAAGTATAAAATAGTATACATGTACTCACCAATCCATTAGTAGTACTGCACTGCAGAGTGGTGGGTTTCTTGAGGCACTTAGGTGTAGACAGGTAAAGTTTTCTATACAGTAGGTTATCTTATGACACTACATATCACTATGGCCAGTGTATGGCGTACACCCAGATCACTAAAAATACACTTAACACTAAAACTTTGATGATTCAGAAGGCAGTGCAAGATCCTGCTCAGACTTCTGCAGACTCAACTCAAACACCAATAGAAATGGGTTCTTCTAGGAATTCACAAGGCACTTGCAGTAACCAGAAAAAGGAACAATCAACATGAGTAAAAATGGAAACCAGACCCCAGAATCCCTAAGCATATAAAAGTGTGACTCATGCACAACTTTGTTCTCATGTTTTCTAAGAAATAACTGAAAAAGATTAGGCATGTCACGGTACACAATGATGGTTTAATAACCTCTTCTTCATTCCTATCCCCATTTACTTGCATCTTTTGTTTGATTAAAATAGTCTTTCAAATGCTTATCATATAGTTATATATCTTAGAGGAAATAAAGCAGGGCCTTCAGAGCAAATCTTTAACCTGTGAAACACCCACTGTGATCAGTGGTAGTCTTGTCATTGACTTCAATGAGTTTTGGATTAGGCCCTTAATCTGTACATCTGCACTAAGGGCACTGGCACAGCTTACATAGCCAGATGTTCTAGAATTTGAATCAGTTCAATTCAATGAGATTTTATTGGTATGACAAGCTATGTAAATGTTGCCAAATGTAAAATCAAGATAGACCCCCGTCAAGTATCTGTCAGAGGTAGGTATCTTCCCCCAGGATTGGGTTATACACCCGAGTTTGGGATTTGATTCCATGTCCATTTGTCAGCCGTGTCTATTCCTGATCCGGTGTCATGAGCAATAAAAACAGAAGCTCTGATTTTGCTCCCATACTGCCTCTATGCCAGTGTAACTCCACTTACTTCAACTGAGCCACTCTGTGTTTACACTGGTGCAAACTGAGGTCAAAATCAGAGCCATGGTATTTGGGTGTTTCTGTTTCCTGCCTTGTTTTTAGTGAATGTAGCGCTGGTGCTAGCAGGGGGATGAAGGAAATTGAGTCATGTTCTAAAATCTGTATCTGTGACACATTTCCCTGCCTTGTTCTTGTCTTTGACCATTTACCATTTCCTAGGTGGCAAACTACAGTACTTGATACTGAGAATGCTGGCAGATAGACCCCATGTGAGACAGGACAAAAGAAGCTATTAGCATGAATATAAAGCTGGGAAAGGTTAAAACTTACCTGGACTGCTTCAAGAGACTTCATAGCGAGGCACGGGCTGGCCATTGCTTGCAGAAATAGAGAGAGACAGGAGAGGTCACAGATAAACAATAGCCACCTGGAATTCAGAAATGGGCCTGAAGCAAATCTCAGCAGCTCCAACTACCCCCAAACTTAGGGTGGAGAGTGTGTATGTATGTTATCTATCTAATCTATCTATCTAATACAGGGGTTCTCAAACTGTGGGTCAGGAACCCTAAGGCTGGTGTTAGACTTGCAGGGGCCCAGGGCCAAAGCCCAAGCCCAAGCCCCACTGCCCAGGGCTAAGGTTACATGCCCCCCGCCCAGGGCAGAAGACCTTGGGCTTCAGCTTTGCCCCCCTCCCCCACCACCTGTGTAGTAATGTTTGTTGTCAGAAGGGGGTCACTGTACAATTAAGTTTGAGAACCGCAGATCTAATATATTTCTAAGGTGCCTATCACTGTCTATGACTTGTATAAAAAAAACTTAATAGTTGTTCCTTTTCCCCTGATCTGCCTACCCATCTGTCTGTCCTTAGCCTTTGAGCTCCTTGGGGAAGAACCATCCTTTCTTGAATAGCTAGAAGGCTCCTACCACATCACGGGTGCTAGCACACTGATTTGTTTATTATGGTTATGGTATCTAAGCCTTGATATAGGTCTGAATATTGGAGAGCTCAAAATCTGGTTTGGCATTTTACAGTTTAGTCCCATCTCCACTAAGCTCCCAGGGAAGGGATCATGTGTTCCTAGATGGTGTATTTGTACAGCACAATTATTATTTATTTGTATTTCAGTAATGCCTAGGGCCCCAGATCAGGGCCCTGGTGTGCTAAATCCTGCACAAACATGTGATCCGAGAATGGCCCCTGCCCTGAAAAGCTTTGTCTAAATAAATAAGACAGATACAGTATTACCAGATGTTCAAAAATCGTAACTCAGGACCTCAAATGTCATGAAATTACTTTAAAAACCATGAGATTTTATAACACATTGGGGTGTTCTATTTTTTTTTTTTTATTTATTGACCTTTTAGGATACATGTGAGCAATGTTTTCAGGCTTTTTTCCATAAGCATGAAGGCTAGAAACTTACTTTAAAAAAAAAAAAGAAAGCTGAGAGTATCATGTAATCCCCTGACACCAAGAGCTGGGGCTTTAAGGAAAAGACCAAGTATCAGGGGAGCTGGAAACACTGCAGCAGGGATGGGAAACAGAAGTGAAGCGACTTGACCATAGTCAGTCAAAGGCAGAGCTGGGAATCTAATCCAGGTCTCCTGAGATATAGCCTAGCATCTAATCCACTAGACCAGTGGTTTTCAACCTCTTTTTCATTTGTGGACCCCTAAAAAATGTTGAATGGAAGTGCGGACCCCTTTGTAAATCTTAGACATAGTTTGCAGACCACAGGTTGAAAACCATTGTTCTATGGTAATGACAACCTTTTGTGCACCCCTTAGACATAGTCTGCGGTCCCCCAGGTTGAAAACCACAGCCCTAGACCAAGCTGAGGGCTTTGGGTGATGTCACAATACAAATAAATAATCATTTAATGGTTATGATAATATATGATGGAGTACACACTCTGTGTACTTTACCATCCCGTAAGAGCATATTTGCATTTCATTGCACACTGCAGATCCCCGTTCCACTCTGTACTTACAAAAACCAGGTTCAATAAATAGTCCCTTCTTTTCTTATTTGCACAATGCAGTCCCCCTCCCCCATAGGCCCAGGGCAGGAAAGGGTTAATGAGATGGCTAGCAGACTCCACCCCTGCAACATTAGCCATAAATGTCAAGCTGAGAGGATAGATCCTTCAGCTGGAGGAAATAAGCAGGAGAACAGGAAATTAAAGGGAGGAAGCAGAGTTTGGAGTTAACTTGCTGGTGCTAAGATTTGTCTTCCATGCTCATTGGTGGCCAGAGAGCCACAGTCTTTCTCAGTGAGGTAGTCTGGGCACAAGCTACATAAGGGCTTTTTCTTCAACCACAGACTTAATGACCATGCTGGGAGTGGGTGGGTTGTCCTGGTCTACCTGGGGAAAGTGGGACTCTAGAGATTAAGTGAGTTTGCCACCATCTCCCCTCCACAGACCTAATTCTAGCCTGTACCCAATTTGAGCAACGGTATCCTGCTGGCTGTCTCTTGTTTACCTCTTAAGTAAGGAGGGAGTTGTTTTTTCCAGCACCACCCACCTGTATACCGCTTGATACCTCTGCTGTGGCCAGCTGATGTTTTAACATGATAACTGCACATCCAAGAGAAATGGAAGATTAAATCAGTGCACTGTGGTGAGATTAACTAGCAGAGCTTCCCTTCCCAGAGACAACATAAATCATAGTTTAGATCAGGGGGTCTCAAACTTCATTGCACTGTGACCCCCTTTGGATAATAAAAATTACTATGCGACCCCAGTGTTACCCGAGGTTGTTTTAACCCAAAGCTCTCAGCAACCTTTACTTTGTGCGAGGTGGTATTAGGAAATAAATCAAGGGAGACATGGCCGTCCGACCGATAGATGGCTGGCACAAACAGGACAACATGAGTGCTTTTACTTAAAGCTAAACTTTACTTAGTCTCAAGCACTTCTACACATCCGCAACAGGTTAGTGAAACACCCCCAACCCTCGATAATTACCGAAGCTGAGCGTGGCTTTCGAGTGGCACCGTGACAGGCTTCAGCTGGCCAGGCTTCCGTCTGCCGGTGGGGACCCGAAGATGCGTCCAGAGGGAGCGTCCCTGAAGAGCCCCTCCTGAGAAGTCCAATTACCTCAAACTTTTCCCCCTTATTTATACATTAGTAATACAATGACATATCCCTTAAAGAAAACTTGCTAAGCAAGCAGCATTAAAAGATCAGACACTTTATGATTGCCAATTAACCAGAGATTTTTTTTTTCCAGAGTGTCCATGCCTTGGGGCCCTGACAAACATTCCCGGGGGCACATAGAAACAGACTTCTTGTTTCTTTACAATACATGCATCAGCAACACTCTTAGCAGGAAGGGTGCGGGGTCAAGCTGTTCTGTCTGTGGCACCTGAAACCCCCGCCCCTCCTGTCTGGTTACACTGAGGCCGCTGCATGACCAATTTATGACCTGCTGACTTAGCTATTTTTGTTAGCAATAAGCAAGAATGGTTCAGTATGGCCTGCTAACTTGACTACTGTTAGCAATACACAATAGTGGTTTAGGCACTTTACTGGTTTGCCAAAACTTCCCCAAACACCAGGAGGGGGGACTGAAGCCTGAGCCCCCGGTCGGAGGGTTGGGGAGAGGCAAAGCCGAAGCCCAAAGGCATCTGCCCCAGGCAGGGGGGCCTGTAACCTGGGTCCCTAGGCCCAGGAATGAAGCCCTCAGGCACCAGCAAGTATAAGCTAGCCCTGGCAACCCCATTAAAATGGGGTTGTGACTAAGGTGACCAGACAGCAAGTGTGAAAAATCGGGACAGGGGGTGGGGGGGGGTAATAGGAGCCTATATAAGAAAAAGACCCAAAAATCGGGACTGTCCCTGTAAAATCGGGACATCTGGTCACCCTAGTTGCGACCCACTTTGGGGTCCAAACCCACAGTTTGAGAACCACTGGTTTAGATTTAAAAAAAAAAAACACATTATGCTCTTGGAGATCCCTCCTAGCCCTAAAGGAGGTTTGGTGGAAATCTGCACAACTGGCAGGCCCCTCAGTAAACTCTGAGCTGCAGCAGTGGAATAACAAAGGATTGACTTTACTGGCTCAGCAGTGTGAGCAAATTTACATAGCAGCTGGCACTGTTAGTCCTTCATGTTAAAGGGCATAAAAACTAGCCATGATTATAGAGGGGGAAAATCTGTGCCCAGGACCTTTCTGGTTAATGTTATGTGTCACACTATCACTGCCTCAGTGTAGTTCAAAACTATAATTATGCGGTTGCAGTAACATTGTAAATAGACTCTAGTATTGCATATACGAATAAGGAGAACTTTAAATCATAGAATATCAGGGTTGGAAGGGACCTCAGGAGGTCATCTAGTCCAACCCCCTACTCAAAGCAGGACCAATCCCCAACTAAATCATCCCAGCCAGGGCTTTGTCAAGCCTTACCTTAAAAACCTCTAAGGAAGGAGATTCCACCACCTCCCTACGTAACCCATTCCAGTGCTTCACCACCCTCCCAGTGAAAAAGTTTTTCCTAATATCCAACCTGGACCTCCCCCACTGCAACTTGAGACCATTACTCCTTGTTCTGTCATCTGGTACCACTGAGAACAGCCGAGCTCCATCCTCTTTGGAACCCCCTTTCAGGTAGTTGAAAGCAGCTATCAAATCCCCCCTCACTCTTCTCTTCTGCAGACTAAAGAATCCCAGTTCCCTCAGCCTCTCCTCATAAGTCATGTGCTCCAGCCCCCTAATCATTTTTTTTGCCCTCCGCTGGACTCTTTCCCATTTTTCCACATCCTCCTTGTAGTGTGGGGCCCAAAACTGGACACAGTACTCCAGATGAGGCCTCACCAATGTTGAATAGAGGGGAATGATCACATCTCTCGATCTGCTGGCAATGCCCCTACTTATACAGCCCAAATGCCGTTAGCCTTCTTGGCAACAAGGGCACACTGTTGACTCATATTCAGCTTCTCGTCCACTGTAACTCCTAGGTCCTTTTCTGCAGAACTGCTGCCTAGCCACTCGGTCCCTAGTCTGTAGCAGTGCATGGGATTCTTCCGTCCTAAGTGCAGGACTCTGCACTTGTCCTTGTTGAACCTCATCAGATTTCTTTTGGCTCAATCCTCTAATTTGTCTAGGTTCCTTTGTATCCTATCCCTACCCTCCAGCATATCTACCACTCCTCCCAGTTTAGTGTCATCTGCAAACTTGCTGAGGGTGCAATCCACGCCATCCTCCAGATCATGAATGAAGATATTGAACAAAACCGGCCCCAGGACCTACCCTTGGGGCACTCTGCTTGATACCGGCTGCCAACTAGACATGAGCCATTGATCACTACCTGTTGAGCCCGATGATCTAGCCAGCTTTCTATCCATCTTATAGTCCATTCATCCAGCCATGCTTCTTTAACTTGCTGGCAAGAATACTGTGGGAGACCGTATCAGAAGCTTTGCTAAAGTCAAGGAATAACACATCCATTGCTTTCCCCTCATCCACAGAGCCAGTTATCTCATCATAGAAGGCAATTAGGTTAGTCAGGCATGACTATATTCTCCTCCTTCTCTCCTGCCAGTCTCCTCTCAATCACTCTCACTCACTCTCTCTCTCTCTCCAAAACCAAGTTAGGGTTAAATTTTAACATAGTTTTGTTAAGGTTGCATCTGCACAACAGCATCATCTCTTCCCTGTACCTCTTGAATATTAACCTTTTTAAATCTCCAAGTTTGCATGTAAACCAGGAAGTGCCAACTTAGCTTACACACGTGCTTCCCTTAAAAGAAAGTTAATTTAGCAAGTAGCCCCCTTGCCCCGAACTTGAGAACCAGGACATGCAGAGTGAAGGTGACACTTTCCACACAATATTTTTGGATAACCTTAACTCTGCCCCTGTAGGGATGACAGTAACAGATTTGGTAAGTTTGTATCTAATAATACATGGAAAATTGCCTGCTGAAGTGTATCCGTGGGTTTGTTCCTCCAGAATGTTGAGCCCCAGCAGTAAGTGACTGTTTCTACCACCTGACAGTTATGCTTTGTGGGATATTTTTCTTCAGTGTGATGTAACTAATTATATAGAAATGGTGACTAAGGATTGAAAGCACTGTCCCATTTCTCATTTAGTATTAGACAGCCATAGGACTCATTCCCAACTTCTTACAATCCCCTTTCTGTTCTTAATTGGATAATTTCCTTATGGAAGCTCCAGGAAAGGCAACATTAGTGCCTTGTCTAAACATAGAAGTTATACTGCTTAATGTGAACAGTTCGTCTAGTATATGTGTGCTTATACAGGTATAGCTTATTCCCATAGAGGAAGGAGATTGATATCCAATATAAGCATGCTTATTTTGGTATAACTGATAGTGTCTTTAAAAAATATCGCACTACTGGCATAGTTATACTGGTACAAAACTTGTGTGTAGGCCAAGCCCATGGACTCCCAAGCTCTGTTAGTCTTTCACTGTACAGAACGCAAATAATAAAGTCAGCTTAGTGCATCCATTTAGGTCCCTACGGGAACAGTAATAAGTATCTGGTGGGCTTTATGGAGGGACTTTTTGGATTATGTGAAATCAGAGTCCTGTCTGTTTGTGCTGGACACTGATATAATGGTAGTGTCTATTATAGAAGCACAAAGTAGTGACACTCAAGTTTCTCATGGCATCCCAAAGAGGACAGAGTTATGGTTGTCTGGAAGTAATGGAGATGTTACCTTAACATTGCATTTTCTGGCTGTGTCAAGTTTCTGGAGTTAAACTGTAACATTCTTCTAAGGGATATTGTACATCAGACTCAGGGGCCCCTGGTCTGATGAAGTAGACCAATGGTTTTCAACCTGTGATCCAAGGGGTCCTCAGACTATGTCTAAGGGGTCTGCGACAGGTTGTCATTACCATAGAACAGTGATTCTTCTTCAAGTGATGGTCCCCAGGGCCGGCTCCAGGCACCAGCTAAGCAAGCTGGTGCTTGGGGCGGCAGATTGTTGGAGGCGGCATTCTGCCCAATCCTAGGGCGGCATGGCCGCTTTTTTGTTGTTGTTGTTCTTGTTCCGCCCTGTAGGGGGTGGCGGCGCGGAGAACCAGAGCGCTCTGCAGGGCACTCCTCTTCCTTCCCTCCCCGCCGACCGGAGTGGAGCCCTCGCGGCAGGCGGCAGGAGGCGGCGCAGTGGGAGGGGCCGCGTGGCAGCGCCCCTGCTGTAGCCCTGGCCGCCCCCTTCTCTCTCTCTCCCGCCTGCTCCCTCCCCCGCCCCCCGGCGTTGCCCGTCCGGCCCCCCCGGTTTTTTTTTTTTTTGCTTGGGGCGGCCAGAGCCGGCCCTGGTGGTCCCTATGCGCACCATGCTCTGGAGTCGGGACAATTCATAGCAGTGTCGGTTGACGTGCACGTATGTTGTTCATCATCCTCATGTCTGCAGCCGAGGCTATAAGAGCCATGTGGGATGACGCTGCTCCAGTTCCCTCTTACTGTCGCATGGCCTGAGTCAGAACCAGGACCGGCACTGGCTTTTTTGCCGCCTGAGGCTTTTTTGCCGCCAGAGCCCTGGGAGGAGGGCGGCGAGCCCCGGCGGGGGCTCCTCTCTCCCCCCGGCGGCCGGGGGGAGGGCGCGGGGGGGAGGGCGGCCGGTGTTACACCGGAGCCCCGGGGGGAGGGCGGCGAGCCCCGGCGGGGGCTCCTCTCTCCCCCCCCGGTGGCCGGGGGGAGGGCGCTGGGGGGGAGGGCGGCCAGAGCGCCGGGGGGAGGGCGGCGAGCCCGGCCGTGGCCCCGCTCTTCCCGGGGGCCGGAGCGCCGCGCCGCCCCCCTCCAGGTGCCGCCCCAAGCACCAGCTTGGTGGGCTGGTGCCTGGAGCCGGCCCTGATCAGAACCCCTGATCCCCCACACTCTTAGCCTAGCTAAGAGAGTGCTTTGTCCGTTCTTCTTCCTTGTAAATAGTTCTCAATAGTGTTTTTCTTGTTTTTTGTAGTTGGTTGGGTTTGCTGTCTACCAGAGTTCATCCCCTGTAGGAGAGATCTCCCATCCCAGGGATTATGCCCTATCAAGTCGGCTTCAAAAACTGTGCATTGTGCCCACACTCGTTCTCTGTGAGCGGTGAGCACCTGTGGTTTCTGTACTGCCTTGGCGAAGCTCACGTGGTTGCTAACTGCACCATCTGCCGTTCATTCCTGTCCCGCACATGGGAACTTCGTCTCCACAAGTTCCTCATGGAAGAGGCTATGCGCCCACTTGTGCAATTGGATCCATGACTGGCGTAACTACCAGAGTGGAGTCCATCACTGCCAGGGAGCACTCCTCCATCTACCTCCTGGGCGCTGGGTCCGTCAGTACCGCCGAGGTCCGACAAGCCCCGCTGTAGCGAGGTGGTCTGGTTCCCCGCCGCACCGGAGAGGGACGAGCCCCTTCGGACACCAAAGTGGGTGGAGCCAGCGAGTCCTGCGCCCGTCCCCCAGAGGTCAAGGTGCAGGACAGAAAGTATAAAAGCCCAACCCAGGGCTCACTCGAGGGCAGCTGCTGGAGAGGCCAGACGCCTCCGGGCTAGCTCCCTGTTGGGAGACCCCGGCGACCTGTGGCGGACTGAGGACTGGCCTGACCTGCCGATGCCTAATGGCGACTAGTGCCCAGAGGAGCTGCCCAGCCTGCCCCTCGCCAGTTACCCAGAGGACCCCATGGTGCTTGACCCCCCCGGAGGACACCATCCAGACACAGGTACCTCCCGAGGGGGAGTTTTGGAAGTAGCCCAGGGACAGCTGACCCGAGTCTGGCAGCAGCACTGCCAGAACCCATGTCAGTGTGTTGCGGCCAAGATCCCCACTGACTCAGCAGCGGGCCTTTTGCTGCTGCGAGGGCCCCGGGCTGGAATGCAGTGGAGGGGGCGGGCCTGCATCCCCCCCTGCCACCCAACTTGAGGGTGGCAGTCTCCCCCTCTCCAGGCCCTTTGGAGCCCAGAGCCTGGGCTTGTTGTTTACCTGCCTTTGCTCAGCCCCTGCCTGAGGGCCTGAGCCATTGACTCTCTGCTGCCCAGCCCTGACCCAGGGCCTGGGCTTGCTAATTGCATGAACTGCTGCTCAGCTCCTGCCTGAGGACCCGAGCCCTTGCCTCACTATTGCCCGCCAACCACGGGCCGGGTGCAAATGACTCTCTGTGTTTTCATCTATTGCTGGTGCGGCGAGAGACTCCTGTGGTTAGGCTAATTCCCCGTCAGCAATTGGAAGGAAGTAGCAAGGAGGTGTGGTTCCCTGCCGCCTGGAGAGGGACGAGCCCCAGCCAAACATCTCTAGACCTGCCAAGAACATAAGAAACATGGCCATGGACACAAGGGTAGGTCCCATCCAGGACCTGTGCCCCTACCACCAAACAGGCAGAGAGGTAATACTTTGTCCCTTCAAAGGGAGCAGACTTCCTCTTCACCCACCCGACCCCTAATTTGCTGGTGGTCCACACACACCTAGATCTCCTCACACAAGTGCAGGGTTGCCTCCAGCACCCCAACCTCAGCCTGCTCCACTTCATGGCTTGGTATCTGGACATTGCACATAGACAGGGTGTGCTCCACCCCAATGTGCAATGTCCTCATGCACAGCAGGAGGTCATCCACCAGGACTTGCTGTCAGGCGAAATGGAAACAATTCACTGCCTGGCCTCGCTGCCACCATTACCCACTCCATCTCCATTCCTATCCTACTAGACTACCTTCTCCAACTCAAAATGTCGGGCCTTCCCCACAACTCCATCCAGGTCCACCTGACGGTGCCCATGCCTTCCTCCCCTCGATGGACAGTACCTCTGTTGTCACACACCCGACCACTATTTGCTTCCTCAAAGGTCTGCTCAACACCTTTCCTTCGGTGCTCATACCTACCCCTTAATATTGCTCTTTTTGCCCCCACCAGGACACTCTTTGAACCCCTCGCCATGTGCTCTCCCATCTCTCAGTGAACATGATCTTCTTGGTGGCCATCACATCGGCACGACGAATTAGCAAACTGGCGGCCATGATGGCTGACCCCTCCACACCATCTTCGACAAGGTCTCCTTACACCAGGCTCTTTCCTCGTAGCACATCTCCAAATGGATGTCCCATTGTATTCACGAATGCTACACTGTCTCTAATGTTCCTCCACCTCCTAGAATCACTGCTCACTCCACGCGGATGCAGATGGAGGACATTTGCCAGGCAGCCATGTGGAGTTCCGTCCACTCCTTCACTTCTCAGTACGCCATTGCCCCAGCAGCAGCAGCGGATGCGGCCATAGGCTGTGCCGTACTACAGACTGTGACTTCTTGCGAGTCTTCACACTCCACACCGATCACTGCTTCCTACTCACCCACAGTTGGGATCCATATAGGGACCATCACTTGAAGAAGAAGAAGAAGAGGTTACGTACCTGTAACTGGAGTTCTTCAAGATATGTGATCCCTATTTGGATTCCAAAACCTCCCTCCATCCCCTTTGCTGAGGACTACGCTGCTTAGCGGTAAAGAGGGATACTGGAGCGGTGTCGCCCTGCACGGCCTGTTATAGCCTCAGCTGCAGAGATGAGGACAACACCCATGCGTGTCAACGGACACTGCTATGAATTATTCCAGTGCATGGCATGCATGACCACGTTTGGAATCCAAATAGGAACCACACATCTCAAAGAACCTCCATTTACAGGTAAGTAACCTCTTTTCAGCCTGTGGTCCACGGATCCTGGGGCAGGGGGTGTCCGCAAACTGTGTCTAGGATTTCCAAAGGGGTCTGCATAGGGTGACCAGAAAGCAAATGTGAAAAATCAGGATGGGATGGGAGGTAATAGGAGCCTATATTAGAAAAAGACCCAAACATTGGGTCTGTCCCTATAAAATTGGGACATCTGATCACCCTAGGTCCGCACCTCCATTTTAATTTTTTTAGGGGTGGGCAACTGAAAAAAGGTTGAAAACCACCAAACTAGACCACTCCACCCACATTTTCACTTTGAGCAACCAACCCACAACCTTAATCCTGCCCCTAAATATGACCTTGCCTGCACATGCAGACTTCAGTACTAACTTCTTCCTAAAACTGCCAAACGACAAACAATCACTACTACAGAGCATTCATTCACACAACTCTCCTTCAGCATGGCAGAGAAACCTATTGTCGACTACTTGCAATCTGACCCCTCCCCCCAACTTCACTTACAGGCAACCAAACTAGGGTGACCAGATGTCCCGATTTTATAGGGACAGTCCTGATTTTGGGGTCTTTTTCTTATATAGGCTCCTATTACCCCCCCACCCCCGTTCTGATTTTTCACACTTGCTGACTGGTCACCCTAAACCAAACCCCACACTGAGCTATGTCTAATGTCACTCATGAAAGCCATGCCAGCTCCCTAATACCGTGCGACCCACAATGAGTTAAGGCTGAAGAGAGGCAGGAGAAGAATTGATGAGTGGAGCGTCCCTAGGGATGTTGAATGGTTTGACTTTGCTCTTTACTCTCTGTGTGGGTGGGATCTTAGTCAAGGCAACACCCCTAATCTAAAGCCAGTCCTCATCGTGTGAATGTTTGTTCTTACGAGCGATGGCACAATAAGCGGAAATGCTTTATTGTCTATTTGTATAATGTTCTGAGCAATTTGCAGCGAAGGGTGAGATCGCTCTTGGAGGGCAGCATTAACTGTACAGTTACCTTGCTCCCAAGCTGCTGCCCCCGGGCGTTAGCAGTTTCTCCGTATCAAGGCACTGCAACCGGCCCAGCCCATACAGCTGAAACCAGCAGCTGGATCTAGAGCCAGACTGTACAGCCCAAGGACTAAAGACCCTGGTTTGGGGCGTACTAGGGCATCGGCTGCCGAGGCATGAGGCGCCCCCAGGCAGAGCTCCCACCCCCGCGGCCAGTGACAGCTGGATCCGCCCCGCCCCCAGCGCCTGGGGCAGGGAACCTGTTGGGCAGCCTTTGCTTCCGTCTCCTTTATCCCGCGGGCCGTGATCCTCTTATAGGCGGCGGGGCCGCGTGACGCACGGGCCGGGGCGCCCAATGGCAGCGGCGCGGGCCCCGCGACCGGAGCCGGGCGCGCTATAAAGAGAGGGACCGTGCCGGGAAGTGCGAGCCGAGAGTCCTGGACGCGGAGCCCGCAGGTGACCCTGGTCCCGCTCGGAGTCCCAGGACGCGGGGACCCCCGCTGAGCGCACGGACTCCGAGCCCTCTCCCCGGGCTGGGGCGCACGGAGACGCGGCACGCCTGGGCGCAGACGCTCCCCTCCCCTGTCCCGGCTGCGGGGCACCCCTTCCCCTCCGGTGCGCACGGACTCCCCCAGCCCCAGCGCTGTCCGGGCCCCCTTCCCCCGGGGGTAGCCTGATTCTCTCCTTCCCAGCCCGGCCCCCCCCGAGTCCCGGGCGCACGGACCGAGTCCTTGGGCAGATGGAGAAGGGGAAGCTGGAGCAGCCGCCGCGGACGGTGAGCTGCAATGGGTACGCGCTGGAGGAGAAGCAGCCGCCGCCGCCCGCTCCGAGCCGGCCCCTGGAGAAGCCCCGCTACTCGCAGGGCACCAGCTCGCAGTGCCTGGACAACTGGAAGGAGGAAAGGACCCGCAGCGAGGAGGATAACGAGATGAACCTGCCCAGCCTGGCCGCCGCCTACACCACCATCCTGCGCTCGCTGGGCGAGGACCCCGAGCGGCAGGGGCTGCTCAGGACCCCTTGGAGGGCAGCCACCGCCATGCAGTTCTTCACCAAGGGCTACCAGGAGACCATCTCAGGTATGGGAGGTGTGTGGGGTGCAGGGGTGCCCCTGTCATCACTGTGGGTGATGGGTGCAGGTATCCCCCAAACCAGGACATCTATCATTTATGAGGACCCTATGGGTGCAGGATGTCTCCACGATCAGGTGACCTGCTGAGATATTTAAGTTGGAGGGTGCAGGGGTCTACTCCAGCAGCAGGAGGGCTAGAGAGGGATTGGAAGATACAGGGCTATTCCTGGAGGCTAGGGCAAAATAGTGCCCCTGGAAAAAGGCAGAAAGCGTAAAACTTGTCTTAAATCCAGAAAACTTTCCTTATCTTAAAAACTGCACACCGCCTAAAGCAATCCAGCTACTCGAGTAACACATTCAGGACTTCTGACCCTGTTCAGAGGTGAGGAAATACAGGAAAGTTGCCTTCAGTGTCTCATCCATGATGGAATCAAATAGGATGTTTTTTTTCCCCCCAGCCACCCAATTCCAAGGTTTACTTTTGATTAAGTTGAGTGAAATATCAGCTCCTTGCAGTAGTGGAGCAGACATGTGCTCAATAAATCACTGAGGGAAAATTCACTCTTGAAACACATCACTGCAGTAGCCTTCAAACAAAAACTCTACTTTCTGCTGACTCAAAGAGCTGCCAGCTTAACTAGAGAGAGTGGGGAAACTCCTAGGGGAAAAACATGTCATTGATCATGCAGGAAATCAGAGGTTCCTGGTCTGTAGGCTGCTTTTAAAAATGTCTACTTCCTCTTATCAGGTGTGCCTTAATTAGGGGGGGGGGGGGGATGTCGTAAGGATCTCATGATGCCTGGAGACTTCAGGGTAGGTAGTGAAGGCAGTGCCTACCCTGATTTGACTGAAGTAGAGTATATTTACCAGGGTTGCTGAACACATCTGACAGTTTTGTCTACCTGGTCCCAGGTACTGCCAGTTTTCACTGCATCATGCAGTGTGGGTTTTTTGCTTTTTGAAAGCTTGTGCGCTTTTTTTTAACCCCGTTGGCTCAGTTGTCTGAGACTTGTGTAGATTTTTAGGTTTGCCCATTGGCTTTGAGGTGATAAGCAAGCCAGAGTAAGCAAATTTAATAGAAGCCTCCATGATCTTGTTTTCCGTAAACAGTTGATAAACTGAAATCTCTGATGTAACTTAACTATTGTCTCATGACTGCTCCACCATAATATTGTCAGTTTAGTGCTACTTTACATTGACTTATCCAGGGTGTAGGTGAGAAACCGTGCTTTCTCAATATTTCTTCTTTTTTAGTCCCTAACCTTGCAAACTATTTGCAGCTAAATTTTCCAGGTGTCTGCTTTAAACTCAAATAGTGCTGACGGGGCTAAGCAAGAAGAATATTGAGGTGCACACGCACCCACCCACACACACCCATCTAAACTCTCTGCTTAGAGACAGACTTTTACAATGCCCGTACAGTGTCTAGACCAATAGGGCCCTAACCTGAATGGGGACTCTAAATGCCACTTTAACACAAATAATAGTACAAGGGTTTGAAAATCTCACTGCTGCTCACCAGTCTCAAGTGAGTACATGGTAGATTAGCAATTTCTGTAGGATTCAAATGTCAACTTTTGCAAAGGACCAAATATAAGCAAACATGAACCAAATATAATTGTCTTCTACAGTCCACAGCTCCACTGTCTACTTTTGTTCATAGCATTGTCAAGCAACAGCATCGTGAAACTAACCAGATCATGGTCAGTTTCATGGCTGCTATCCAGACCCTTATGTTGTCAGTGACACAGTCAGGAGCTGTGCCTGTGGCATACTGTTGCTGAATGGGAAAGCTGAACCACAGCAGAGGCAGCAGGTACTGGTATTCTTCGCAAGGGAGGAGAAACTAAAAAAAGAGACTGGAGGAGAAAGTGTGTCTCCTTCTCTCGTACCAAACCCATTGCTGCTTTGAAGGGACAAAAGCCATCTCCTCCCTTCCAGTAGCTAGAGGCACATGGACTCTTACAGTAATTGCACCCAGTTCATTATGTGAAAATGGAGGCACCCCAAAGGGTTCAGTAACAGCACCTTGCCCACAGCCATGTGTGGCATATGGGACTGCACATCTCATTAGGCTATCGCCCTTAAACTTCACTAGTGGAATATTTCACCCTTGCCTTTCACTAGTGCATTTAGTCCTTCAGCTTATAGGTATCTGCTACACTTTTCAAACCTGGCTTTATACTCACAGACTTATGCCTCGTTTCCCCGCCCCCCTTCTTGACGAGGGGTCAAAGAGTTAGCTGAGCAAATATATAGATTGTAACTATACGTGTGTAACTTTCCTGACAGTCTTGCTTTATTTCTTATTCTGTAAGAACACTGCCTAGGCAGAAAACCTTGATTTTATGAATGGAAAGTGTGGAAGTTCCACATCAATAATTTAAAAAAACAGAGTAAAACTCTGTCGCAAATGAAAACTTATCTGCATGCTGGTGCTGAATGCTGGGTCCCTGAGAGAGGTGTACAGATATGGGGACTTACATGGCTGTAACTCAAAGGCAGTTCAAAAAGAGCTAGTTATTACAAGCAGCAAGGTGCAGAAAGATAAACCTGGAGATGGGGGAGGGATAGCTCAGTGGTTTGAGCATTGGCCTGCTAAACCCAGGGTTATGAGTTCAATCCTTGAAGGGGCTAGTTGGGGATTGGTCCTGCTTTGAGCAGGGGGTTGGACTAGATGACCTCCTGAGGTCCCTTACAACCCTGATATTCTATGTCTACAGCCCACTTCAGAGCTCCCAGTCCTAATTTTCCTCTTATCACCCTGCCTGCTGCCTGGTAGATGGTTCTCATTTATCTGGCTACAGGGCATCAGCCCGGGACCAACATGTAAAGTCAACTGAGACGTTCCATGATAGCCATCTGTCTCTTCTCTGTGCCAGTGTCTAAACCCCACTCCTGTGGGCAACATCCATGGGAACTGACCTGATTTCTAGCTCATTCAGTAGCACTTCATCCCCACTATGCCACCTGCTGCCCGGTGGATTCTGTTAGAACTCTGAGTGGGCTGTCCCCATCCCCCATCTCACTAGGGAGCACCCCATTAGGTCACAGAACTCCACTCCCTAGTGTGGTGTCCTAGGGGGACTGGGGGAGGCTACATTGCAGCAAGGTGTGTAAACTATTAGTTGCTTGCTGCTGACTCTTTTTTTTAAAACCGAGGGGATCCCTTTGGGGATCAGTCATAGAGTGGGTGGCACGGCGCTTTGGAGGATGGCAGGGAAAAAAAACCTTCACGGAAGAGCCCGTTGGGGCAATTTTCTGGCAGCCCCTCACATAAGGCGTGTCCTCCATGCTCTGAAGATGTGTTCGTGGACAGAAGAGCAGAACTGGGTCAAACTATCTTGCAGAAGCTTCTGCACAATAACCAGCCTTTAGAAGTGATGTGGCTATTTGTGGCTTTATTTTTGGACTAACTATTTTTCAAAGGCAAAATGAGGCTGCAGTGTGAATATGGTGCTCATTTTCCCCCTCCCCCCATCATAAGGGGAAGCATCATCATTTTCCAGTCGCTCCTCTCCTCTTCCCCTCCCTCATCCCCACTCCCCCAAAGAACAACACCTCTCGTTCTCCAGTTGAAGGCAGACAGTCCTTCTCTCCCCCACCCCTCATTGGTTAGGTTGGAGAGGAAACAGTTGTGGCTGGGAGTGAAACCTGTGGTTACCTAGCAAAATGTGAAGGTGCTGAGAGGACTTAGACTTTGGAGCTGACACTGATTTAACCTCCATAACATCGATCCTTAAATGCAGTTATAGTAAGAAAGTTTTTTTTGTTTTGTTTTTTTAATATAGCACCTATTTATATCTAAACACTTCGGGGCAGGGACTGTCTCTTACTATTCTTGTACAGCTCCTAGCACGATGGGGCTTTGATCTTGTTGAGGCATCTAGTCCCAGCTGTAATACACAGAGTGCTGATACCATCTTGTCACACTTCTGTGGCTGTGGACAGCCAAATCCGAGGAAGGAATTCAAATAACTACAAATAGTCCAAGTGTATGCAATATGACAATAGTGTTTTAAAATCACAGATCTGAGTTTCTGTATTTCTAATTATACAACGGGATGTGTGATCGCTTTATTTCTAAAGAAATAGTGTTTAGTTGCTGTAAAGATCCTAGAGAAAATTCTGATGTTCAATAAACTTGGATATCAAACTTAGTGAAGACCATATAGAAACTGTAAGGTCAGGAGACATACACAGTATAAAACACGTTCAAATGTATAAAATATTCAGCTTAACTCAGTCTAGAAATGAAAATTGGGGGGTCACATTACTTTGTCTATTTGATTGCCCGAGTGCTATATATTGGTCTTGAATTCTGAGTTGGCTGAAAGAGGTGGGCAAAATCCAGAGTTTTCTGGCTAGCTATTGGTTGTGCCTCTGAGTCTCCTTACCTGCCCTGCAGCCGCCTCCATCTCACCTGGTGAAACCAGAAAGGAGAAAGCAGGAGAGCTGTGAATGCAAGATCACATTGTGTATGACTGGCATTTTCCAAAGCTCATGTTTTAATGAATTTCGATTATACACTGTCCTCTACCATTAGTATTTTCAAAGGTTGGCCCACAAAGGAGAAAAAAGTACTGTGGTTTTGTCCTATTTTGTTTCTTTAGGTTGTGTAAGAAAGACCTGGAAGGCCTTAAGTATTTTTCTGCTTGGAAACTTATTCTCCTTCTTGAAAGAGCAGAAACATTTAATCTTCTTGTCTTTGTTGTAAGACTTCAGTGATTCAAGAGTGGATTGGGAGATTTTTAACCTTAACTGAAAAGCTTTTTAGCAAAGAGCTTTCTTTTGATTTTTTTTTTTTTTTTGTTTTAGCAATTAATTAAAAAAAAAAAAATTGGAACCATGTAGATAAAACTGCCATGCTGTCTGGAGTGGTTCATGACCTTGAGTGTGAACCTCAAGGAAAACTCAAAAAGCAGGGCAGAGACCCCAAACTGGTTGTGTGTTCTAGAATTAGATTTCACCAACCCAGTAACAAATGTGAACAACTGTCACGTCTCACCATGGACTCATAGACAGTCCCCTTGGGCACTCCAGTCTATCTTGCCACTCAGTGATAATTATATCACTTAGTGATAATTGGTTGCCATATGCCAATGGTAATCTTTTTTTTTTTTTTTTTTGGCAAAGTGTAGACTCCAGAGGAAAATAATAACAATGATGATAATAAGTAAATAGATTTCACGGTCCATTCAAAAGCATCTGGTGGTCCAGATTTGGCCTGCGGTCTGCGTATTGACTACCCCTGTCATACACCAAAGATCACAAAAGATTCAAGGTGCTTCCAGTCCCAAGAGACCCAGTCACATACTTCAGTTCAACTTGTACTTCATATCTCACACCAAAGACAAAACTTGTAGCCAATCCTATAGTAAACTGACTAAGGATCTATTAACTAGGAAAAAGAAATGAGTTACTGACAGGTTAAAGTAGGCAAACGTATATCCACAAATGAGTTACTGTCTATGGTTTTAAAAGGTGACAGAGCTGTAGTAACCTGTCAGCACTAGATGTCTTTTAGGACTAACTCAGGCTGAGCCCGGGGATCTCTGCTTCTGCTTCCTAGCTCCAGCCCTGTGAGAGTCCAAACAGCAAAGAGAGAGAATTTTCTTGTGTCCCTGTTTTATCCCCTTCTTCCAGCATTCAAGCCAACGGGATGGGCTTTCTTGCAGGTACCACCTTCATGGATGTGAGAGGGCCATTAACAAAGCCTTTGTACTGTGGTGTTACACAATGGCCCATTTAGTTTTGATAGCCCTCAATGGGCGGTGGACCATTCCTCCTGAGTGGGGCCAGGTCTATGCTACAGTATGTTACTTGGGTTGTGAAAAATCCACATCCCTGAGCAACATACTTACACCAACCTAACCCCCCTCCCCGCCCCCGTGTAGACAGCTATGTCAACAGGAGAACTTCTCCTGTCAACATAGCTACTGCCTCTCGGGGAGGTGAATTAACTATGCTGACGGGAGACACTCTCCTGTCAGCACAAGAGCATCTTCTCTAAAGCGCTACAGCGGTGCAGCATTTTAAGTGTAGACCTGCCCTACGTTCACAGATTCAGAGCAAGAATTTTTACAGTTATGGAGCAAAACTTCCATATCATCTTATAGATGGGATAGTAAAAATTATGCATGCAACAATTTACAAGCATCCCATACAGTCTAAACGCTAAACACATTCTTCTAAATCTAATACCTACCATGAACAATGCTAACATACAGGTGAGCTGGTCTGGTTTCAGCTGATGCCTACAGCTTTGGCAAGAACTGGCACCTGGTTTGTCAGCGTCACAATTACCTCCCCTTGAGTAATCAAGTTTCACTTCCTTGATACCAGTGATACATTAAACCTACTATTTTTTTCATAGTCTGCCTGTGCTAGGGAGACAAGACATGGCTTTCTGGCAATGTAGGGAGGAGAAGAAAACACAGTTTGCCAAATTCAAGCCTCTGTAAATCATAAAAGAGAAAAATAGGGTAAAGGTCAACTTTTTTGCCTCGTTTATAGGCTACCTTTGAGACTACCACTGTATACTTCATGGCCACTTTGGTAATGATGACTGTAGTGGTGTGTCCCGGCCTACTTCACCTATGCTTGTATTTGGTATTTATGTTCTGCAGTTATATATTATTGTGCTTTAGTTAGCACAACAACAAGAACAATTCTAACAAGCATCTAATTTTGATTCTAGTTTATGCATTGGGCCTTGCTTTGGAATAAATGATTCTATACAGCTGATCTGTATTAGCTTGTTCTAGACTTATAGAAATGAGCTCTTATCTTATCTCTGACTTTTCCCCCAATGATATGACATCAATGAAAAGCAAATATGAAAATATCAGCACTCCAACCTGAAGTGAAATGGCCATCTGTAAAAAAACATTCTTTTTAAACAAACTTCCTGAGGCAGTCAAGGTTAGATTAAAAACTGGATTAAAATCCTGTTTTAAATTTAATTCATTTAATAACATTTCTCACAAGACATAATCAGAAGGAGGGTCTGTTTCTCTGCTAAATGGTTCTTGGAATAAACTTAATTTAGAAAATTGTACATTTAGTTAGATTTTCCATAAATAAAAGTAAAGCTGGGTAGTCTGTCAGTAGCTGGTGGTCTTTAATTCAGTGTTTGTATATCTGCTTCAGACTACCTGTCAAAAGTTCCCTTTTGTGTTGTGTTAAGTCCTTTTATTACTTAAACTTTCTTGGAGGCTCGTGTCTGTAAGGCTGTTATACTTGGTAATGTTTGATAGTTTAACAGTGCAAACTTAAGAAAAAGCACATAATAAATGAACAAGAATAAGTGGAAATATCATGTGGCAGGCTAACACTAAATTCTAACTAGAATTCTAAGTCTTCAGATTTTCTGAAATAACTTTTGGTAATTTAAATAGAAGTGTGAGCATTCTGAAATAGTGAAATTCAACAAAGCTGATTTTAAAAGATGAGCTGTAACTACTGGTAGTTGGTTCTTGCCCAGCAATCCCACAGCAAAAACCAAGCATTGGCATGAATAAATACTAGGCATTTGCAGAAGGAAAATAACTTGTTTACATTTGAATATTGAAGCATTTTAAATAAAACAACATGTTCATTAAGGGCTGCAACTACTGTAAAAACAGTGCTAGTCACGCATATCAAAAGCCTTGCACACCTTTTGTTGAACAGAACAGTCCTAATATATGGTGGTACATTCAGTTTGTCTTTCTGCTAAAGACAATGTGTTAACTTTGGGCTGCCTCAAAGGTATTAAATGAAGAATCTTTATTTGGATTTAAAAAAACAACAACCCTCATGACATACAGTTGCACAGATTTTTAGATTCAATTGTTCAGTAGTCCTACTTTCCTGGACATTTGTTTTGGTTCAAACTGTTACACTCGTGACTTTTGTTTTCATTTAACCGTAATTACTCAGTGACCCTGTACTATAGATCTCTCATTTTAAGGCAAAACCAATAACATCTGGCATTATGCCCAGTACCAATAGACTAATGTCTATCAAATTGTGTACGGCTTGGATTTCTTGGGCTTTCGGATGGAGAGTACTGAATAAATACCACCTTACTGCTATTTTCCTCATCTTTTGTCTGTGGATTTGGTATTTTAACTGGTGACAGTGGTGAGGGGAAACTCATAAGTTCCCAAAGCTTGGTTGGTTTGCTGAGGAGTGTCCTTGCTAAACATCACAATGTAAAAATAAAGAGTCTGAAGCTTAAACAAACAGACTGTTTGATCAGCCAAACCACCCTTTTCTAAAAGATGGTCGGTTACTCCATTCTGTTTCTGTTATTGGAGACAAAAGGTGTATTGCTAGATCTTAGTCCACAAACAATCTGTTTGGAATTAAACATCATTTGTAATGTACTGGGCTAGATGGATCAAATAACATAAGTTTTCAAAGGCTGGTTTTCACACAGACCTACATTGTTGTTTTCAAAACCAGTAAATTTCCAGGGGTGCATATGGTTTGCTATGAAAATCAGTAATATCAATTAACTTTTCCTGTGGGGATGCTTTCTTTGTTGAGCATGGTTACATAATAGGATCAACTTTCCGCCCCCCTGGACTATTGCACTAAGTCTCCAGGCTTTTTAACCACTTTTTCTCACTATTAATGCCCTCAAATTACACTTGTTTGGCAAAAATTCTTTCGCTTTTAGATATTAACTTAATTGTTTTAACCTCTTTATCTGTTTGAGAATCCTCCTTATTAAAGACTTGTTTGCTCTTATGCTGCCTTTCTAGTCCATTGTTTCAAACTTCTCTACCTTCCATCTCTAGTTCAATTTTTAATGGTTCCCATGATATTATGGTAACGTTATGAAAAGCTTTATTGAAATCTTGATACATTTTAATGAGACTCTACATAATCCTGCTTTCCCTCATATTAATAAATGTATCAGTAAAAGACCAATTTAAGAATTTTGAAATCTTAGTTACATCTGAGAATCTGTAATAACTGTGATCTTTCATATGAATAGACTCCAATCTCATGCTGTATGCAGAATACATTGATAGGAAACCAAATGAATCTGTTCCAATGACACGCAATAATGTTATTTAACTGATTTTGACTTTCCTTCTCTTTTTAATATATCAAATAGGCATTAAATTATTCTTCAAGCTTTGCTTTTGCTAACTGAGGGATTAGCTCTCGTTTCTGAAACAATTAATTCCATCTGGGGTTGAGCACACAGTTCTAGTCCTTATGAGAGATGGTGATGACAGACAAACTTTTATAAGAACCCTGTAGGTAAGATTTCTTCCTTTAGTTTCAACTCGCATATATTCCTGCCGAGTTGAAACTAATGTGGATTTGATACCTATTCAATCCTTGTATTGCTTCCTTTTTAGTTCTGTTGTCTACTTAAGCAGCAGTGTTTTCAGCCCATGCTTCCTTTACTTTGGAACCTCTTTCTTTAATAAAGGTTTCTTGAAAACTCTGCATCCTCCGGAATCCCTTCCTTCTGAAAGCTTAAGCCATTAAAATGCCACAAAACAATAAACTCTCCGTATATGGCTGAGAATTGTTACTGTTCACTCTGTTTCAGTAAAAAAAAAAAAGTCGGAATCCTGACATCTTGTATCTTACTCTTTTTTTATATTAAAGGCCACCATAATTTTCATGCCTTACCCATCAAGAATATTTTCCTTAACTGCAGTCACTTCCTAAGACTAATACCTGAATAGAATGAAGATTTCAACCTTGGATTTATTTTTTGCTTTCCAATAGCAATTTAGGGTTTGAGACGCATCCTGAAGTTAGATTAGTTTCAAATCAATACGGCTGGTGTTTCCACCCCTGCCCAGTACAGCTGTAGTGTGTGGCTGTATCTTGTGTGCATTCTTTTAGTCTATCATTCCACATCACTGAACACAATCAAATCTTACCCCCCACCGTTCTGCCAAGGTGCCTTAATCTTGACCTGTACAGACCACACCTCTTTGGGTGAATGTAGTTCACATGTGCTCCTTGGCCTCCGAGATTGCTTGAACAATGTCAATTGGATGTGGACCCCATTCTCAGTCCAGTTCCTATGACTGAAGGTGAAGCCTCAGCTGGCTTTGAACCAATCACCCAAAGGAGAAATTGATCGTCCTGTCCTATCCTATCCTCCTTGCCCTGGAACATATTAAACTGACTTGATTAAAGATGCTTGTCTGAATCTGAGGAAACCTGTTACAGATTACTGGACTTTTCTGTGTGGGGTTCTTGCCTTCTTAGTCTGTTTTAGAACAAACCTACTTCTCTTTTAGCTTAACTTTTGAATTAATGTGTTACTCACTTTCAGAAGCATAGAATATCAGGGTAGGAAGGGACCTCAAGAGGTCATCTAGTCCAACCCCCTGCTCAAAGCAGGACTAATCCCCAGACAGATTTTTGCCCCAGATCCCTAAAAGGCCCCCTCAAGGATTGAACTCACAACCCTGGGTTTAGTAGGCCAATGCTCAAACCACTGAACTATCTGTCCCCCCGATCCCTTATGAAAGGAAACAACTGCACAGTTTTGCACAGAGTAAAAATTATACCTCTGTTGCAGAGAAGCAAGTTGAATGTGCTGCAGCGAGAGGCTAACTGTTGCTTAACATTTATTGGTAATCTGCCCATTCAAAATGCAATTCTTCAAATATCCTGAAAGCTCCATGGCTTAGCAAATAATTCTCTTCCCCCCCCCCCCCCCCCCGCATACTAAAAACACTTGTTAAAATGAAAGGACCTCTTTGAAACTTGAATATCAGCGGCTTTTAAAATGGCTTAAATCAGAGTGAAAGCAGCCTATGAACTTTTCATGTTTCCACTATTGCGATACATTTGCTTCCTTTGACAATGCAAGTGTCAAAAGTGTTCATAAAACTGACAGGATGCATCAAGATGCTACTCTGTTTAGTGCTGTCATCTTTCATTCTCTTGACCTATCCAGCCAGCTGTCAGGAGATGCGGAGTCTGCCCCTTGGTTGCCAGAGGTGATTTTTGCTTTCCTGTGTCACATGAAAGCCATGCAAATAGTTTCTATAGCAACAGGTCCTCTCTTTCCTCTGACGCAAAATCCCGAAAAGGTCTCTTGTTCCTTGTTTTCATCTGATTCTCATTTTGCTTTCATCCGCTGTTATATTGTAGATAAAGGTTTTATTTCAATTCTGCTCAGAGCTGCTTCTTAATGGACGCCAGCTGTTAGTTTTACTACACATCAAAGTCGCCACAGCAGTACCTTAATTCTGGGTCAGAGGAGAAATTGTTGCTGGGATACTTAAGCGATGACACCTAACTTTACTTCTCACGTTTACTTAGCTACCTCCCCCACCCTGGAAGGCATCTGTGTTTGATCTGAACTGTAGCCATCGTGTTAATACAATATGTTTGCAAAGGGCTTGTGTGTTCAACTCAATTAGCTTTTCTCTGAGTTATCCTTAGGAGCATGCCGTTTCCCTTTCATTTGTGGATCTCTCTGCCTTGTGGGACATGCTGTTTTGAAGTAGCATGCAAACATATCCCCTTTGCAGCTGAGTCCTTGCAAAAACGTAGGGGACAAGTAGCGCTCTTTAGATCCTCACAGACCATGAGGAATACCTCTCTTCTCCCATCTGCTGCTAGAAAAGATGCATAATTCAGGGGGCTTGTACTAATGATGGGGGGTGAGTAGCTAAAGTGATGTTGCAGGAGTGGCGAACTCCAGTTGAGGCGGAGAAGAGCTTTCCTTTCAATTACAAAAAAATGTATGCTGCAGAGGACAAGGAGCCTTAATCTGTGTGCCTGTTTGGACACCGTGCACTAGAGAAACTGTTGTACAACGATCGTAGCACTTGTGTGAAATTAACCCCATGTTCTGGGCCATTGAGAGCTCTAGTAGGTGGAGTGCTTCAAATTCAACTCATGTACTTATGTTAAATGTGTGTGGCTTTTTGTTCATTAATAAACACGGAAAATAAATGTAATTTAGTAATTGGGGCTAATTCATCTCTCCCCACCTTTTTTATTTTTTTGATTAAAGAGCTAATCTATCTTCCCCTCCCCTTTCCTTTTCCCCCACCCCCATTAGAACAGTCAGGATAAAACTACACTAGCTCTTCTAGTAGTACAGAAAGATGCACCTGACTAAAATGACTAGGATTGTCTTCCAAGAACAGGTTCGAACAATGGGTGAATCTCTTAAGGACTGGAAAAGACAAAAGTCCTGAAATTTATCTATGCTTCCGCTTGGTCTGGAAATATCAGGATCTGGTGCTGACATTTCCAGTGCAGACATTATTTATGATTTGGGGCTTCCAGTTTTAGGTGAAACACGGATGTCTAGTGGTTCATGAAAGCTATAGGCTTAACTGGGCAGCCTGGTCCAGTGAATAGTGCACTGAGAACAGAACCCCGGTCTTCCACCTCCCAGTCCAGGTCTGCCACTGATCTGTGTGACTCTAGCAATTGCACAACAGTCACTAATTTTGGTGTGAAATCATGTTAAGCACTCTCCTACATGGCTGCGAAACACGAACACTTCATATCAGGCACCGTGAAGCAATTAGAACATTTTCACATGCGCTGTCTGCGTTTCATCTGTAACATCAAGTGGTTGGTCAGGATACCAAATATTGAAGTCCTGGACCGGTGCTGTATGACTTGTGTTGAATGAATCCCTACTCATACAGGCACAACTTTGGTGGGCTGGTCACCTCAGATGTATGGGTGATACAGGACTCCTCAAAGCCATATTTTAAGGACAGTTGAAAATGGGAGCATGTATGCTGGGAGGCCAATGAAAACTATAAGGAACTCCCTGAAAGCTGGCCAAGTCGACCCTCATTAGTATAGTGGTGAGTATCCCCACCTGTCACGCGGGAGACCGGGGTTCGATTCCCCAACGGGGAGGCTGACCCCTTTGGGGGAGGGATAGCTCAGTGGTTTGAGCATTGGCCTGCTAAACCCAGGGTTGAGTTCAATCCTTGAGGGGGACATTTAGGGAACTGGGGTAAAAATCTGTCTGGGGATTGGTCCTGCTTTGAGCAGGGGGTTGGACTAGATGACCTCCTGAGGTCCCTTCCAAGCCTGATATTCTATGACCCAAACACATGGGAAGCTGCTGTTGCCGACAAATCAGGATGGCTGTAGGCCTGTTTGTCTGCAGTTAAAGCCATCGAAAATCGTAGAACAGAAGAAGCCAAAGAGAAGTGGGAGCGAAGAAAGCAAGCTGTGGCAAAAACATGCTGCCACGTCTGCCCGACGTGCGGACAAATGTGTCGATCCCTCATCGGCTTACAAACACACTGACTCTCATACATCAACTGGCACAGGAGACTCCAACGAGCAAGCTGTTTCTCTTTTCTGTGTGTAACCAACCCATCCCCTGGGATCGAATCTCTGGCACTAAATGCATGAGCTAAAAGCCACACGGCCCTTGGCTAAGGCTGTAGAGCAAACTCATAAATCTCTAAGTGGTCTCGGTGCCACTAGAGGGGACAGAGCACCACACCCAGGAGATGTGTGGGTTACATGTGCTTCTGTCCTGTCTCTTTAGATTGTAAGTATATTGAGACAGGGACTGTCTGTACAGTGCCTGCTGCACTAGGGCCCTGATACCAGTTGGTACTACTGTAAATCAAGTAACTACTCAAAAGGCTTGGCTGGTTTTGGCAGTGGAGTCAAGTCACTTTATGTAACCAGGTTCAGTCATCCTTGAGCAACAGCAATTCACCTGAGTAGAGTCACTGCAGCTTGGTACTGGAGTGAGGCGTGTGACACTGCTTCTTTCCAGAAGTCAGTTCTACAAATCTGGATTGTTCTCAGTAGAAGTCAGCCTTCAGAGGAAAACCAGACTTTACGCTGCTCATTGAAGAAGAGGTTATTTTCAAAGTATGAGTAGGAAGGACTCATCTCAGCAGGGTAGGGCTGCTTTGGAGAGAGTCTCCTTTCAGTTAGCTAAACCTGCCTTTTGGATATGCACTCCCCCACATCTCGTTCGCTCCATCGGTTCTGCTTGTGTCACTTGCTCTGGCAATGCTGATGGGGTTGCGGGAAAGGCTAAATTGATAACTCCCTTTTGGCGTTCACATTGGCTGAAGAGGGGTGACCTGCAGTGATCAATGTAGTAGAAATTTCCCTGGATGATGAGTTCTGGGCTTCTGTCTTGCTACTAATAGTCAACCATTTTTTATGTGCAGAATCAGCAATAAGGCGAGATCCACATGAGCAAAAAGCAAAGGGGCAAAGTCTTGTGGAGCACCCCCAACTCTGCTTTTGTCTGGATATCGTCCACTTTGGAGTGTAAACTCTTAAGAGTATGTCTACACTGCAGTTAAAAACTCACAGCTGGCCTGTGCCAACTGACTCTGGCTCACAGGTCTCAGGCTAAGGGGGCTGTGTAAGTGCCGTGTAGACCTTCAGGCTTGCGCTAACTCTGCGACCCTCCAGCCTAGAGCCTAGGCTGCAGCCAGAGCTGAACTTCTACACCGCAATTAACCAGCCCCTTAGCCTGAGCCCCAGGAGCCTGAGTCAGCTAGCACGGGCCAGCCCCAATATCTACTAGTAATGTAGATGTACCCTTTGAGGCCTGGAGCTGTTGGCTTCCAATTGCACACTTCAGGGCACTGCATACATACAGGCTGAATGGCACTAGCCTTTAGTCCCTGAAAGCTTGGGAGGGAGGAAGGATGGTCTCATGCCCAAGACACTGGACTGGGTTCAAGAGACCTGTGTTTCATTCCTGTCTCTGCAACAACTTCTCTGTGTGACCATGGGCGGGTCGCTTAACCTTCTCTCTTTTTTCCATCTGTAAAATCAGGATAACACTAGTCTCCTTTACAGTGTAACTTAGCCTTACAGTCTCCCTGGTAAATGCATTGAGCTGCTTCGATGGAAACCTGTAAATGTCAATTTCTTCCAACAGTGCGGACTTTTTATCTAGCCTATCGTATTAGGGCTGTGCGTGGGGCCTGACGCCAGATGCATTCAGCCTAAGAACTTACCCAGTTCTCAACCATTCCAAGCCCTTGGCTTGACCGTGCAACAGCTTTGTTTGAAACCTGTCTCTAACATCACTGCCTACCTATTGTGAACAGCAGCTGCCAGGTTCTTCGCTAATAGCCATCGGGCGGGGTGTCTGTAATGCTTGGTGCAATCACAGACCTGCTCTGGGATCCTTTTGCTGAGCCCTCTCTGTTACTCTTAGCAACACTCTTAGGAGGGAAGCGTGAGTTCTACTGAAGGCAGCGTTCGCTCTAGTGACACACGTCCCCTATCGTGTTTAGGTTTTATATACCACACCCCGTCCAGTGATGGGCTCTGTACATTTTGCTGTTTGCTGAAAGTTGTGTCCTTCATAGAACCTCCGGGCACATGATGCTCTAGAGACCTTGTTGCCATTACATCGTATCCTCCCCCTTCCCTCCTTGCTACCTGTTAACCCGCTTTGACGCTGGATATCGTCCACTTGGAGCGTGCAGTACTCCAGCACCTTTCACGCTAGCCCTCCGATGCTTGGTACACCCCGAGCCAGGGCAGGAGTAAGAGTGCATGGCGCTTTACCTGTAAGCAAAAACACACCGGCTCTCCCATGAGGTGCGTAGTGTAAATTAGACAAGAGCAACAAACAGACAGGTGGGGGGTGGATTCATTCTGTTCTGCTTTGGTTCAGCAGGAGGCCGTATTGGGTGGAGGCACTGTGCAAGGCTACTGGGAAGAAGCAAAGCGAGGAAGGCATGAAGGCTTTGGTAGGCGAAGACAAAGTTGGGGATGGAGACATTTGAGGGCCATTGAAATGAATAGGAGCCATGCTGCTCAATCCCCTAGTTGGCTCGAGCACAGGACTCATTGAAGCATTTAGAGGGAGAAGGTCTTGACAAGGGCTGGAGTGGAGCTGTGTAGCACCTTGAAGGGGTAGACAAGGAATATGAACTTGATGCAGAAAGAAATGGGGAAAGGAAATGGGTGGATGGCCCCTCCTCTTCCACACTCCTCCTCCTTCCCGCTCCCCATCTCCATAGGTGTGGACAGCTTCCCTCACTCCTGGTGGACACTGTAGCCTATCTTCTGTCCTATCATTCTGCTCCCCTAGACTAGCCAGGTATTCATGTTGTGGTATCTGCAGTTGGACCACACCAGTTCTGTTTCCCTCTAGAGAGAGCACTGCTGGGATTAGGATCACTGGGTGTTTGTTGAGAAGGCCGGTCTCGGGAATGTGCCAGATAGCAAACTTCTCCAGCCGGCAGATAGAGTGGGCCTGCTGGTACTTCAGAGCAGTGTCCTAAATTACGTTTCCTGGCAAATGCTGCTCAGACACTTACTCTCAGCACAGGATTGCACACCTGAGCAGTGTCACCCCAACCACTCCTGCTGCTGGGATCTGAGCACTTCCCCTCCAGCTTTGCTGGCTCTCCATCACCTGCTCCTGCTGCTGTCACCTCTAATGGGGAAACCCATATCCTTAGGAAGTGTGCCCCCCAAACTCCCTACCATCCCTCCTCCCTCTCCGCTGCTGGAGTGACTATGGGACGGGGACATGGCTTAGAAAGATTGTAGAGAAGCAGAAGTGCCACTGTAAAAATGCTGCTCGCCTTGTTCTGTGCCCCCCCTCCCCCCCGTTTATACCTATCCATGGGCAGGGTGACTCTCTAAAGTTCCGGCTCGCTGCTTTCCAGGTCACTAGCCATTCTTGGTAATGAACACAGAGAAACAGCAGAATGTCGCAAATGCTGGTTTCCAGGGTTACCTGTGTACCTCTGATAGCATGCAGGAAATTAAAACAATCTGTGATGGCGATATGTTATTGGCAACAGATGGCAGCTGTTGGGGATATGCGTGTCCGAGGAAGGCTTAAAAGCAAATGCAGCAGGCACAATTGTTGAATTTGTACGTTAACCACTGAGTCACTTGAAGACGAATGCAAAGCTTTTAATGAAGTACAACAGTCACTGGACACCTTTTGTTCTTCTATTAGACTTGCTTTTTTTATGGTATGGTCTAGAAGTTACATGGGGCCCTACTAAATGCTTAGTGTTAACCTGCATGGAGGCCCGCACATGGTATGCGTGTTTAGCAATTGGATGAGTTATTGCCATTAAACTGGTCATATGTCCCATTTAATTGTTAGCTTAGCCCTCTTCTTATTTAGAAACTGGAGGTTGCCGCTGGAGTCTATGGCAAAGTTCTCCCTGGCACAAGCAGAATAAATTACTGCCTCTGGAGTTCACTTCACTGACTTCTGCTTCTCTCCTGTTTGAAAGGCACTGTCTGTCTCGTACCTCGGGGCCTTTTCTTAGCATCCTTTTAACGTCTCCAAACAATCCTGGCTTTTCAGAATACTCACAGAAACAGCAGTGCCCTGCATGACCCTATGTAGCAGGGCACGTTCCTGGGAACAACTTAGCAGAAATAGACTGAGGCTCCGGGCACCGCTCTCCACTGCAAACAGCAAACATTCCAGGCATAGCATTCAAATGGTGCCCATTTGGTACTAGAAGAGCCAAGTATTTGTCCTCCCGTCACCTGCTTGGATTTCCCCATTTAAAAAGAAAAGTAACACCCCTTATCTTTGGGGATGGGCTGTGCAGCTAAGTTGGGGTGTCCATCCGCAAGCCTGTTGGCTCTGCCCCATGCTATAAACCTTCGGGGAGAGCATAAGAAGTCAGAGAGGCAAAACTGTCCCTTTCTTATAGAACTATAAACCCAGTACTGATCTCGCTGAGGCACTGAGACTGAGCTCTGGACATTCTAACCGGCTGCTGCCTTTACAGAGGCCTAACTGCTGCAGGGCACGTGATGAAACTTGGGAAGGGGGAAGTGTCTTGTCAGACTGTGAAAACTGACCTAGACGATGCCTTGGTGTGTTTAACTGCCTCTCTCTTCACCTTGCCCTTTTTGGTGCTACTTTTCAAGCATATGGAGACCCTTTGCCTCTCCTCTGAACCCTGGACCAGTTTGACCTCGCAAAGTGCTGCACGCAGGAGCCTATACACCGAGAGGATCCTTATAACTATGCCTTCTTCAGCATTGATTATAGTAGGCATACAATATGTCTACACGCCCGTCGGAGGTATAACTGCAACATGTGTAGACATACCCAAGCTAGCTTTGATCTAGCTCAGATAACAATAGCAGTGAAGCCATGGCAGTGCAGGCTTGGATACCAACCTAGGGTCCGGGGTGGGCTTGTACAGTCTGCATTGCCATAGTTTCCATGCTGTCATTGGAGTTAACTAGGTCACCGCTAGCTTGTGACGTCTACACATGCTGCAGTCACACCTCTGATTCCCAGGTACACATACCCTCTTCTTTACGTTCTAGGTTTCTTTTTTCATTCCCACCAACCAGTGGACATGTTTTGTCCTCTGAACAAATTTGTTTATCGTTAATGACTCTTCTTAAAGACAAATTGTCTCTGGTGTGTCTGTGAAGTCTGACATTGCACTGTTGCAGTCATAGGACAAGTGACCCTGTACCAATCAAACTGGATCCTTAGTCTATGCTTAATGGATGCACTTTAGGGCCTACTTTCCATAGTCTTAAGAATTGCCAAGAGCTAAGGTGTGCCTGGGGAAAGGGATCAGAAAAACCAGAATTCCCCATATTTTGCATGTTGTGTATAATTTATATATAATCTTCTGCAAACATTTTAATTTCAGATGTCCTGAATGATGCCATATTTGATGAAGATCATGATGAGATGGTAATTGTGAAGGACATAGACATGTTCTCATTGTGTGAACATCACCTGGTTCCATTCGTTGGAAAGGTAACTACTTCACAAAACAGATACTGTAGTGTAAACTCTGATTTAAATCTCTCATTCATGTGTGTTTCTGGTTACTCTTTTTTTTTTTAAGATGTAACTATATGCAGCCACTTACTATCTAGAATCCTAGCAATCTTCAAAATACAAATTCTGAAGACCACTTTCATGCAAGTTTTATATGATTTAAGACCCTAGCATATAGCGCTCAACCTTTATCAGTCTAATAGTTTCTGACATTTTTGTATCGAAGCTCTTCATGAAGCAGCAGCAAGCCTGCAGGGCAGACATCTTGATATTAAACCAACGCACCTCAGACGTCGGCTTTGATCCGTAACAGATTACACTAACAATTTGAAAAGCCAGCTGGTGGATTGTCGTCACAGTAACCACTGCAGACTGTGCAAATCTTGGATTAGTGTGCTCTTTTCAATGAAGAGTCGGGCCTAGATTTCCAAGAGTGACTAGTGATTTTAGATGCCCAAACTGTGACAGCCTAACGGGGCCTCAATTCCAGACAGTGCTGAGCACTCACTCTTTGAAAATCAGGCCTCTTTTAAAATGTCTCAAGTTGGACACTGCAAAACTGAGGCCCTCTGTCTAAAGAGCTTGGTCTCTGTACTGCTACATTTGACGTCCATGCCAGGTCCAGAAGTACCAGAAAATGGAGCATCCGCACTACGGTGTCTCCCCATGAAGCACACACGAGCTGTAGAGATGCAGGTGTTCCCATGGTCTGTAAAATTCTATTCCTGCCATTTGTGTTCCCAAATATATTTTCTTGTAAAATAAAATACCTGCAGAGAAGCCCAGTTATGAGTCTCCTAGAGGGTGTCACTTCATTCTTGTCTCCTCCCCCCACTCTGCTGTATTGCTAGTGTTTAATTCTGGAAAGTAAGAGTCTCCTTTCTGTTCTGGCTTTCTATTTGCCTATACTTTTGTTACTGTGTAGGATGTACGTGCTTCTTTCTCATTATTCTGGGGCAATCTGTAAATTCTTTTTACATCTAGAAGTTTAGCCAGTTGGGTTGGAGAAATCCCAAACCCCGAACTGGTCCTTTTGCTATGTTCTCTCCCCTTGGGGTGTCTGGACCTTAATTGTCACAGATGGCCAGCTAAATGACTTGGTGTGCTTCTAAGGAGTGTTAGACTAGCCATTCTCCTGTTGGGTATATCAAACATGCTGCAAATGCTCTTCAACAAATGATGATGTATTTGTAGCTCTGTCTAAAAATTCAGTTAAGCAGTTCGAGCCACGCAACAAAAGTCATTGCTTGTTTCCAAGTAACTACTGCAAAACCATGTCTCTTACTTTGATCTGAAATGTTTCGTGTCTTTCAGGTGTCAGTTGGTTGATTACCCAACAGAAATGTGATAGGAGTGAGCAAATTAGCCAGGTAATTAGGTGGTATTATAATACCTATAGCCACAGGTACAGCAAAATAGGATTCTGAAAGACCAGATTTCCAGGCAAAATTATACGAAATAACCCTACACCGACCCTTTCCGACTGCTCTATCTTGGCAAACGCATCCTTTGGTACATTGACACACCAATGGGTCACCTGTAATCTGCTCTAACTATAAATCCACTTTAATACAATAGCTTCTTTCACAACTCTGAACATGGTTTTTCTCAGCACAAATCTGAAAAATTTGTCACTGCTTTTAGGACAGACTTTTTTAATAATGAGAACTCTACTGTTTCAATATTATCTATTTACCTATTAAACATGAATGCTCAGACAATAAATGCATATTTGAACAGGATGGAGGAAGGCTTTGATTTCATTGGCCTTCTGCAGTATCCGTGTCCTAAGAGTTACCCCTTAATTCTTTTATTTTCAAGTGCATTGCAGTTTGCACACTAAGTGCTTCTTCCCGCATGAGCTTTCCAGCTCAAGTAAAAAGAATAGTCTTTCTTCAAAAGATTTTTTTTAAGCCATTGAAAGAAGGCCGCATTTATTTTAGCTTAACTTTTTTCTGTGCTGAGTAATGCTAAAACAATCTCTCTGTTGCACCTGACTTAAATTCTGCATGTTACAGCGTAGCCATCCTGAGACTGGGTGTATAAGTTGTGATCTCTTCCAAAACATTTACCCACTTTAAAAAAAGGTACTGAACTCACCAGGCACTCTCACTCTCTGCTTGCTCTTTAATCTTTCAGACTTGCATGGTGGCATGTCCTCCCCCCATGCTAAAGCTTCTGGATTTGAAATGGAAGTGGGTAAAAGTTTGACATGAGGCAAATGCATATTTCAGAAAGTATGCGTGAGTGTTAACGCGGTCTTGAAGAGTATTTTGATCCAGTGAATGGTTTGTTCCCCTTTCTCTAGGTACATATAGGTTATCTTCCTAACAAACAAGTTCTTGGTCTCAGCAAGCTTGCCAGGTAAGTGCTAATTTAATGAAAGCGATGCTAATTGTAAAAAGGATTCCAGGCTGTGTTAAGTGTGCTGATCTGTAATCTGGTCCCCTTCTAAAGTACAGCAGACGGTAGCAGTATCTCATGTTCTGGATTTGGGTTTACAGCAATCCTTCTCGCTAAGACTACTGGAAAACAAAAGCTAAATTTCAGCTCCTTATTACTTTAAACCACAACACCTTGGGAGTGTGCAGATTAGGGATAAATTCATAATTTTGCTGAAGACTACTCAAAAACACTGGTGTATAGGATATACAAAGAACCTCGGAGTTACGAACGGACCAGTGAACCACACACCTCATTTAGAACAGTTAATACACAATCAGGCAGCAGCAGAGACCAAAAAAAAAAACCAACCCAAAAAGGGCAAGTATAGTAGTGAATAAAAAAAAAAAAAAAAAAAAAAAGGGGGGGGGGGAGGGGAAAGCAGCATTTTTCCAAGCTGTATTAAGTCTATGTTCATTGGATGTTTGTAAACTTTTGAAAGAACAACCATAATGTTTTGTTCAGAGTTACAAACAACCTCCACTCCGAACGTGTTTGTAACTCTTGAGGTTCTACTGTGCAAAAGTGATGGCAAGTGGTTATTTTAGGGAGCTCCAGTCTTTGGAAGGCAGGCAAATAAGTCCACTAAAGTTGATCATTTGTTTGCTCGGACACTGCATTATAAGGTCAAACTCCAGAACTTGTGAATGGTAAACAAACGTGATTTTAAACTAACTTTCTGGATTATGTTCATGATTTCAATCTAAGACTGTCATATCTACATCAGTTGACTCTTCAATTAAATCTGACATTTTTGTTTCACTATAACCTGCAGTGAACAAGCCTAGAGATGGATTTTATGGATGAATTTCAGATTAGGGCTCAAAGTAATTATGATGCATTTCAGAAACCCATTTGTTGTCGCATAAGAAGCTTTCCCCCCGCATGTGTCCTTATGTCAAGTGCTGTGCTGAATCAGTTGTAGCAAAAGTGGCATTTATGGAGTGATAATGCAGCAAATATGCCATTTAGTGGAGACAAGAATGGAAGGTTCTCTTCTGAAAAAAAAAACTCTGAAGAAGTTGGCTGTTGTTTGGAAAGACTATGTAGGAGTTCATTTATTCTCCCTCTGATACATGTGTAAATCCTCCGAAGCTCCCAATAACACTAATGAGTTAAACTTGTAAATCCGCAGGCATGCTGGGTTTTCTTAGCAGGGAGGGAGTGGGTCAGATATGCCACTAAAGCACTTTAAATGCAGCTGGTCCCATTCTGCACTCGGTTTGCGTAAGAATGAATCTGACTCAGAGCTGGAGAGACCCTTATACCACAAACAAGCGATCTTTGTTAAAATAACCTCAGATTCCAGGGAGCTCAGAAGTTCACACGTTCTATCTCACATGGTCTGGCAGCTAGAAAAGCTGAACTTTGCCCTGAGTAATAGGCTCAGGCAGACTAGGGTGACCAGACAGCAAGTGTGAAAAATCGGGATGGGGGGGTAATAGGATCCTATATAAGAAAAAGACCCAAAAATCGGGACTGTCCCTATAAAATCGGGACATCTGGTCACCCTAAGGCAGACTGTTCAAAAGACTCTGGAAGTTGTGTTGTAATTCACTGGCACAAAACTGTGCGTGTCTGGATGTAGCATGCATTGTAGAAACGCAGGAGGAGAATTTGTTGAGCTATTTTCAGCATCTCCACTCTGTATCTTTCTATTTACCTGGACAAAAGCTTGTGGCATACAATTTCCCCCCGCCCCCCCCTTCATTGCCACTTAGTACTAGAAACTTTTCTGATGAGTGGCATTTCATGATTCCTCTCTTCTGACTGTCAGCACTCTCGTAGCTGGAACTTCAAGAATAACTTGTTCGCTGGTATTTTTGAGTAGGATTTCTGAAGGTGACTGTCCTTACTAAAAGGACTCGCTAACATTTTACTGACCTTATTTATCGAGGGGGGTTTTCATTCTTGACATTTTCAAACTCTGCTCAGGATCACAAATCAATTGGATTGAGTTTACATTTGTGTGCAATTGTCTCTGAATTGCAGTGGTACAAAGGAACTCTCAATTTAAGAATCACTTGTCTTGAATGATTCTTAATAGAGATGGCAATACAGTGCTAAAAGTGTATAATTTTCTTCCCATCTCTCTTAGCAATTGGTCTAGAAGCACACTGTGGGGTTTGGAATATTGATCCATTGTATGATTGCAGGCTCCGATCCGGTCCTTGGGGATTTCACACTGACTTCCTATCATTTTCAATGGCAAAAGATCAGGCTCTTAGATTGCAAAATATTATTCACAGTCCTAATTTGTTTTCAAAAACTGTAGTAAAAAACAGACTGGATGACCAAAAAATATACCCCTTCCTTGCCCTATTTAATGCAACCTAGGGCTCAAATGAAGATTTGTGAGGCTGCTGGTGCCGTGGGTATAATCTATCCTAATAGGATTAGTCTAATGAGTTTGTATAGTCAAGGATGACCTGTGTTCAGTAAACAAACACCTTTCTCTGGATTTTAAAAACATGGCTTGCAAATTTATTGCAAATAATCCTATTACAAATATAAATGTACTTTCAGATCCTCTTCTAGTCTAAGGCTAAGAATATTTGTCAATATCAATTTATTTTACCTTTGTTTATCAGTGTTGGTGCTACTTTCTGTAAACTGACTGGTAACACACCCCTTGCTCTTCAGTAAAGGGACTTATTTTATGAAAACCCTTCCTCTGAAAATGATGCTCTCTTGCTTTTTCGCAAGTGTCTAATTAATGGTCCAGGCAGGGCAATGTGTGTCTGGTTTCCGTCTAGACTGACAAGACTAATATAAAAGCCTTGTACAGAAGCTTCTTGACATAGCCAATGGGCTATCTTATTAAGCATTCAGGATTTGCATACATAACTACTCCTTCACTGAGCTGAAGTTTTGTCTCTCTAAATATATAGATTACAGTACTAGACTGATGCATCACCCCACTGCCTGCATGATGACACTGCACGAGAAGTGGGTTAAACCTGCAGTCCAATTAAAAAGCAGTATTAAGATCCCTGTATTTATTTTCTTAATTAAAAAGTGGTGGTTATCAACATGGCCCTTGGAGCATATCCCTTGGGTTAAAAGTATCGAAACGAATCCCAATATCAAACACCTGTTTCCTTGAAGTTCAGATGGGCCTAGTCTATAGTCTTGAAGGTACAGTGTGTTGTAGTTTCCAGGAACAGCCTTGGGGAGCCGTTTGATGCCTGACTCCACTGCAAAATCCCCAAATAAAGCTATTCTAAAGGATGCTACAGAACTAATGGGTCACAGAACAGGCCCTTCACGAGCAACAGCCAAACGAAAGGCCGCAGGGAGCTGGGCGAGACGACAGTTTGTTACACCAGGAAGGATGATGTATCTGCTGTTGTACCCTGTTGCAGGTTGGGAAAGTGACCAGCTGCTGTACACAACCGGGTCATTTAAGAAATGCACGCCAGATGCTAAGCTGCCATGAGGATTCTCTCTCCCAGCAGACACTGGGGCAAATCATTAGCATGGCTTTTTACATGCTTAAACGTTCACCGGGTGACCATTGTTAAATCCTCACCGAGGAGGTGCAACTGTAACCTTTGGGTGGGCTAGAGTTCACTTCATTTCCCGTCTCCAGTGCCTTAAAAAAAACCCATCTCCCACAGAAAGTAGCTGGAGACCCAGCGTTCAGTCTCTAAGGATTTTCAGCAAGGATTGCACCGGGTGAACCTCCCCACATTCAAGTCCCAAAAGGAACTAAAGAAATGAATTTAATTAAAAAGCTTTATAAAATCTTATGATAAAGAAACAAATCTAATTTTTACAACATGACGTGGCTATTTTATAATCCACAGACATTATCTTCACAGTGATACATAAATAAAGAAAACAAACTAAAATCTGAACAGTTCAGGCCCCACAGAAATACAGTGAGAAGAAACTGAGTTCCCAAAAGCTTAGGTTTTGTTCACCTAAGTCTGTGAGAGTCTTTGATCACCAAATCTATACAGTCTGCTGAGTCTAAAGCAACATCTTCCCTCCACTTGCTTGTAGGATCTTCAGCTGGAATCCATTGCAGCCTCTTCCTCTGCTGAAATCACTGCTAGCCAGTCAGATAACTCATTAACCATCCACTCAGTTAAGTGTATAGATTAGGGTTACCATATTTAACAAATAAAAAAAGAGGACCCTCCGCGGGGCACTGACCCCGCCCATTTCCCACCCCCAGCCCCGCCCCAACTCCGCCCCTTCCACGCCCCAACCCCACCCTAACTCCGCCCCCTCCTCCCTCCCACTCCCAGCCACGCGAAAAGGGCGGCCCGAGTGCTACCGGCTTCACGGTTTGCCGGGCAGCCCCCAGACCCTGCGCCCCCGGCCGGTGCTTCCCCAGCGTAGCTGGAGCCCAGGAGGGGAAGCGCCCAGCCGGGGGCGCAGGGTCTGGAGGCTGCCCGGCAAACCGTGAAGCCGGTAGCGCTCTGGCTTCGGGCAGCCCCCATGCCTCCGGATCCTGCGCCCCCGGCCGGGCACTTCCCCTCCCGGGCTCCGGCGGCGCAGGGTCCGGAGGCATGTGGGCTGCCTGAAGCCCATAGTGCTCGGGCAGCTCGGCTCTTAAACAGAGCCGAAGAGTCAGGGGAGGAGCAGAGCAGCCGCGGGAGGGGAAGTGCCCGGCCGGCATTTTTCCCGGACGTGTTTGGCTTTTTAGCAATCCCCCCTGGACGGGGGTTTGATTACCAAAAAGCCGGACATGTCCGGGAAAAAACGGACGTATGGTAACCCTAGTATAGATTTAAAGAAAACTTTGTTACAAGAAAATACAAAACTGAGAATAGCAAAATAGAAATGACTCTTTCCCCATGACTACCTTTAGAGAGAAGTTGGTGACTCGGGCTAGTTGAAACAATTTAACTAGAACAGTTTGGCTAAAATCAAAACAACATTCAAAGCATCCAATTAAATGATTACATGCATCTGACGAAGTGGGCATTCACCCACGAAAGTTTATGCTCCAATACATCTGTTAGTCTTAAAGGTGCCACAGGACTCTCTGTTGCTTTTTACAGATCCAGACTAATACGGCTACCCCTCCAATTAAAATAGAAGTTATTTTTCCCTCTCAATTTCCCCTGGCTATAATTAGCATTGCCCAGGCTTCCCTGTTTGAGGGTTAACAATATCACTAACCTGCTGCAAAATATTTCAGAGTTCAGGACAACAGTAGGGTTACCATACGTCCGGATTTTCCCGGACATGTCCGGCTTTTTGGGCCTCAAATCCCCGTCTGGGAGGAAATCCCAAAAAGCCAGACATGTCCGGGAAAATAGGGAAGGAGGGCCCGGTGGTGCTCGGCCGGGGGCCAGGGCCGCTGGGGCCGGGGGCCGGCGGTGCTGGGCCGGGGGCCGGCGCCCCAGGGCCCGAGCCGAGCCGGGCGGGAGACGCCGGGGCCAGAGCCTCTGGGGCCAGAGCCTCTTGGCCTAGGCCGGCCGGCCGCTGGAGGCAGCCGCTCGGCCGGACTGGGCCGCGCCGCGCCCCGCCCCAGCCCCAGTTTACCTGCTGCCTGCCTCCCTGTTTCAGGCTTCCCACGAACATTTGATTTGCGGGAAGCAGGGGAGGGGGAGGAGCAGGGGGCGGAGCGTTCAGGGCAGGGGGCAGAGTTGGGGTGGGGACTTTGGGGAAGGGGCGG
The DNA here is from genome assembly GCF_002925995.2 of Terrapene triunguis. Lineage (NCBI taxonomy): Eukaryota > Metazoa > Chordata > Testudines > Emydidae > Terrapene > Terrapene triunguis. Next base: position 12,420,292 of record NW_020664540.1, read on the forward strand.
AGTTGGGGCGGGGCTAGGGGCGGAGTTGGGGCAGGGCCGGGGGCCCCTGGAGTGCCCTCCTTTTTTAAAATTAAAATATGGTAACCCTAGACAACAGCCTGCTCCCTGCTCCTGTTCTCAGCTTCTCCCAACTCACACAGGGCACATGGCCTTTTGCAAAGCAGCTACGCTGACTGCTTGTCTTCAGGGAGTCTGACCCCAGCAACAGAGAACCTATTGGAGCAGACCCAAAACTGCCACACCCAGTTCCAGAAGCTTCTGGATGTGAATTGCTTAATCTGCCCAGCAACAATGACCCAGACACAACTCACTTCTACCTCCCCCCAATGGGTCTCTTAAAGAGATATCTCCCTATTAGGCACATGGCTTACACAATAACCAAGATTTTGTTTCTTTCTAGGATTGTGGAGATATACAGTAGAAGACTACAGGGTAAATAGACTCTTTTATTCTTATAGAGAACGCTACCACATACGCCATCACCTTGGGGAAGCAGGCCATGGCATGTCCCATTGGCAGATCGCTACAGCGGGGCTGTATCTGGGCAGATTTTCAATGGGAGTCATGATCCAGGCATTTCTCATCCTGTCCCGTGTTTTCTAATTTGCCTATTGCCATTATCCTCAAAAGCAGAGTCTCCCCATGAAAACTGACTCTGGCTACGAGACCGACTCAAGGGAAAGGTGCTAGTTAAGGTAGAGCTGCCAGGACCAAGTGAGGTCACTGGCAGTTTGGGGGTGAGGAAGCTGTCCTGCTGTCCAGAGGCATGGGTCCAGGAGGTGGAATTCTAGAGTTGTTGTGTACTGAAGATTCATAGATTCATAGATTCTAGGACTGGAAGGACCTCAAGAGGTCATAGAGTCCAGTCCCCTGCCCGCATGGCAGGACCAAAGATGCTGTATGTTGAATCCTAAAAGAAATACCCAAGCCAGGATGAAACATGAGCAGAGGGCAATAGCCATCCTCAGAGAGGAGCCACATTCCCAGGCACTTCTAAGAACCACACAGCTACTAAAGAAACTGAGGCTGCCCACAAGGGCTGTATTTTCAGCCTTCGTAATTCCCATTAGATGTTTCTTTCCTGTTCCCCTTCTTGTCTCATGATGATCTTTTTATTCCAATTGCCCCACTGTGTTTTGGTCCTAAAACCACTACAGGAGGAGAAGGAGAGCTGCTCTGGCTGCAGGTCGGGTTGGGTTCAGCCTGAGCTCTCCTGACTCACTGTTCTGTAACTAGACTCGACCTATTCTTGGTGGCAAAGTTCTCAAGATGGTTTTGTAGGCAGCAGGGACCAGCATGGCAGCACCAGACCTGGGGTGAACATAGGACACAAGAACTCTAGACTGCAGGAGATTGTGGCACTTCACTATTCTGCAAAGCTTTAACTTGCACGCTTAAAAAATTCCTTCACACACACAAGGAAAACCAAAAATATCTTGCCCTATGTCAAAGAAATGAACATGTGAAAACCACTGTGCAAGAAAACCAAACGTAATGGAGTGTGCGGATTTTGCATAAGTCATGGCGCTACATACAGACTCCTGCATGCACATACGAAAATAAAAAATAAGGCTTCCAGTTACCCAACTATGTGAGAGAAGCCAGCACTAATATCCCCCAAGCTACATATCCAGGAAGTACAGAGTTTGAGGGCAGTTCCTCTTGGAAACAGTAATATGCTATTGAATAGTGTCACTTTTCCTCTCCATGAGATACAGCTCCACACGGCTATTGTTTTTGTATCTGCCTCTGAACTCCCTGTTGTCTCTACAGTTCAGGAGCGCCTTACAAAACAAATTGCAGTAGCCATCACAGAAGCCTTGCAGCCTACTGGAGTTGGAGTGGTTATTGAAGCGACGTAAGTGACCATACACTGCTGTTCCCTGTAGTAACATACTGGTGCTATCGCCTGGCAAGGAGGACACACGGCAACCTGCCAAAATGTATTCCTCATGCGTTGCCTCTCTCACTCCTGCAGCTAGCATATCATGCCCCGCACATAAAAATGGCACATACAACGGAGCCACGTAACAATTTGGCCAATGTGCTATAACGAGGGAGTACCTCCACCAGCATTGTATCTTGGCCAGTCAGCATGCCGTGTTAGTGGATTGGAGCTTTTGCACTGGGGGGGTCTTGTTACCTTACCTCACGGTGGCAGCTGATTGCTTAGCCAGCAATTCAAAATAAATCCTTAAACATGGATCCATTGTGATGACCAATTTTCTGTCGTCATTACATGCTTAAGATTTCCAGTAGCAGATGGTGGCTCCAATCTAGAAACAAATATTTTGGTGTGATCAGCTTAGCATGAATACACAGCATTTTAGGTGAGATTTTCGAAGGCTCCTAAGAATTAGGAACTCAAGTGCCACTGACAGGGAGCAGGAGCTGGAAAGCTGGCGCCTTTGAAAATTCCAGCCTTGGGCCTTTTCCCAGACTCAAGTGGATTATCTGAAATGCTTGCAGTTTAAACCTAGCACTGGAAAATGATTGTCCCCTGCTTCTCATAGCAATACTCGCCGCTTTATAAAGCCTCCCTGATTTATTTACACTCCTTCCCTTTTCTTTGTTCTAGACACATGTGCATGGTAATGCGCGGGGTGCAGAAGATGAACAGTAAAACGGTCACTAGCACAATGTTGGGTGTATTCCGGGAGGATGCAAAGACTCGGGAAGAGTTCTTAACCCTCATCCGAAGCTGAAGCGGTGCCACTCGCCGAATGCTCTCTGCAGATCGCACTGTCCGTGCCGCTGTCTGTTCTTAACTCTTTGTGCAGCTCGTTTTTAACTAAGTCGTGCGTTCTAATATGTGCAGTGAAATAATTTTAACGGTAAGTCAAAAATGTAACCGTGAGGTAGGCCCTATGGATATCTATGCTGTCTCTTGTGTCACAGGATAACCCAGCTATCGATAGTTTTTAAATATACTTGCTCCATCTACACTACAATTTTATTGCCACTAGAACTTTATTTGGCAGGTTATGTACAACACAGCATAGGAAATATTGAAAGGCTACAGATCTTTGCAAGGTAATCTACGTGCCACATATTCTGCCTCATATCCCTCACAGGAAGCTCTTGAATGATCTCCAGGATTTGTACTGTACCATTAATTGCAAATCTTCTGATATGTCGGTTTCAGTCTTTGAATATGCATGTCCTACCTTTTCATGTGACAATCTGGTGACACTTTATATTTTGTTAGTATTCACCTTCTCTCCTTTGTGGCTTTAGTCTGTTACAAAGGCATATTGTTATCTTGCTAGTCTTAACGTGCAGGGAATTAATTTCAACAATTCAGGGGGGGCAATCTTATCTCAGTCTGCAGGGGTTTATGCACCTTCCCCTCTGTGCCTCAAAATGAGAATATTATACCACTGTAACCGTAGCAGTCACTTTATATAAATTACAGTTTGAGTTTTCAAAGAGCTAACGAATCCATACAGAGTTTTAACCATTTTATATCATTTTGAGTTTGCTTTCCTGGATTTTCCAGGTGTTAACTGGGCTAGATGACTAAATTACACACACACAATATTTGAGTAAAGATTTCCCTTAGGAAAATTACACATGGGAAAATTAATCCAGAATAAAATAGGTTGTGAATTTAAAAGGGAATTAACTATTCCTGATTAACTCCATGTGTGGACGCTCTTATTAGAGTGTCCATACTTGGAGTTAATCAGGACTAGACAAGCTCTTCCAATATTTTAAACTTGTAATCTTTTCCAACTCAGTGGATCAAAGCCTGTGAACTGAAGTGACTCCTGAACTCTGCACACCAGACACATCTTTTCTGATGGAACATAATTCCATGTCAGTGTAGCCCTGTAAATACATTGGTATGAACTGTTCAGTTGTTGTTCCTCTTTCATGAGGGCAACTGAGCAAAGTACTTCTCAGGAGACCAAAGTGAGTTAAACATATTTTCTGAAACCTCAGCATGTGAAGCAGGCAGTTAAGAGGACTTGATTTAATGTATTAAATTATGAGGGAAATGTAATGAGTGTTTTGTAACTCTTAATTGGGACAATATGGTGCACAAATCAAAATCACCCACTTGCTTCTAAAACCAAAGGCGCGCGCGCACACACACACACACACAATCCTGTGCAGACTTTCAAAGAGTCAGAGTCCAAATTCATATAGCATGCTCTGTCTCTGGGTGTGAATGTAAAATCCACTACAGGCGAAACTAAAAGGTGAGCTTTGAGCTTGAGTCCGCAAATTATTGCTAGTTTATGCACAGGTCGTTAATGCCTTTTTTCATCCTGTGACGAAAGGAAACTAAAAGTATTTTATCATCAGGCCTGTAGCTCTGCAACAGGGTGAATGTGATAATCATACGCCGCCCTTCCCTAACTGTCACACTTCGAGTGTCAGCTGCCAGCAATCCCCAGAAATGCCTGGATAAAGTTAGTGTCTTTACTCACTCATGCTACGGTAAGACATTTAAAGCATTAATAAGAAAACTGTACAATATTCTGAAAACACTAACCTCACTACTCCAGTGTTGAGCACTCTAGAAATGCCTTTCTATTACAGCAGGCAGACTATTCTTAATCAATCAATATTGCACAGAATAAATCCAGTTACTCATTGGATTCCTCCCCACCCCCCCCCCGCCATCCCCCAGATCTACAGCAGTGGTTCTGGGAGTCCTTGACTTCAATATATTTTTGAGTCCAGCATTGAGTCCTTGACTTCAATATATTTTTTAAATATGCTAATTAAGAAGCCTTAAATCACTCTAGTCTGGAATGCCGAGTAAGATTTGTTCTCTCTCCTAGTGCAGCAGCTCTAGAAAGAACTTGAGGACCAAAGAGTTTTAGACAGAGATACATTTTCCCATGATCACATGATTGCTTTGAAACTGTCAAGTCTCTAAAGCACAGTCTTAGGCCAGGTCTACGCTACAACGTTGTCGATACGGCCATGTTGGTCAGAGGAGTGAAAAAAACCACACACCCTCACCGATGTAGCTATGCTGGCAAAACCCCCAGTGTAGACACAGCTATACTGACAAATGTAGGGTGGTCTTCAAATTATTGGGATGCCACAACAGAGTGGTTCTGTCGGTGGCGCTGATGACCTTCAGGGAGGGGTATTTCTAAACGGCCAGGAAAACTCTCTGTCAGTATATACCGTGTGTACACTAAGGGGCTAGACCAGTATAGCTGTAGTGGGAGAGCCTGTGTAGGGCAGACCAGCCCTTCCTCTTCTAGAGGTAACAGAAGGGGTTGTGTTTTTAACCACTTATCTCTATTCAGGATAAAGTCCACATTACACCACCACACTTCATTATCTACGTCATCATGACCTGTAGTCCTTGAAACATACCTCTATGTACACATGGCCTTGGATTTTGTTCAGATTTTTGTAGGATTTGGTGCATTTTGGAACACTTTGTGACTCCAATGAGCTTCAACTACATCCGGTGTATATATGTACACTACACCGTCTGCTGTTGTACCCCATAAAAGTCTATTGAGTTTAAAACATTACAGTATTCTCCTTTGGAATGTATTAGCGTGACTTGCAACTGTGTGAGATTACACCATCCCGCCTGTACCCAAAGCAACCGCATAAATATAAACAAGGGACAGAGGGGTAGAGTGTGCTCCAGCTTGAGCTAAACTTTTTAGGAGGGGGAGAGAAGCTACAGCTGTAGCTGCTGTTTCCCCCGGGCTTAGGCCTTGCTTTCTTTTCCCATCACCTCCTCCATCGGGACTACCCCTGCACTCTGTTCAGTACCTGCCTCACTGTGCTGCTAGAGACCACATCTCTGGCCTCCTACCCCCTCACGACACAGGCCACGCTTCCTTTATAGTCAGACTTTCACCCATGTCTCTGAGGCAATGCCTGAAAGCCACACCATGGTCTCTCCCCTGCTGCGTGTTCTGCCTTTTCCCTTCCTCGCAATCCAGAAGTCTGAGCCTCGGTTCGTCTTAACTTTCATCACTTTAATTCAAACAGCCTGACAAAAACCAAAATAGCGTCTGCCACACCAGCTCGCCGTGGGAACTACTTTTGCTGAGAGGGCAGCAGGGCCGTCCTTAGGCATATGCAGCTGTGTAGGGCACCATGAAATTTGGGGCACCCATTGCCCCAAATTTCATGATGCTCTAGACAGCTGCGTGGTGCATATGCGGCAGCACCAGCCCCGGCGACCAGCCCTATCCCTCGGCCGGCCCCCCCTGCAAGGGGCAGGGCGGTCCCTAGGCGGGTATGGGGCCCCGGACACCTCCCTCCACTCTGCCTCTTACCCTTTCCCCCTGCTCCGCCTCTGGGCTGCCCCCATTCCACCTCTTCCCCCAGCGACCCCGCACTCACTGGCAGTGGCGGGAAGCGGAGCAACCTGGCCCCAGCCCGCTCTACTCCGCCAGCAGCGGCACTCCGCTTCCCGCCGCCGGTGCATGCGGGGAAAGGATCGCCCCCTGCACTCATCAGCGGTGGGAAGCGGAGAGATGTGGCCCCAGCCCGCTCCGCTTTCCTTGCCCCGCCCCCAGCCATGTCGCTCGGGTTGGGGAAAGGACCGCCCCAGGCTCTCACCGGTGGTGGGAAGTGGAGCGCCGCGGCTGGGAGCTGGCGGAGTAGAGTGGGCTGGGGGTGGGCTGCTCTGCTTCCCGCTGCTGCCGGTGAGTGGGGGATCCCTTCCCCCAAACCCCCTCCCCCGAGCGACACGGCTGGGGCCGGGGCGAGGGAAGCGGAGTGGGCTGCTCCCACCCTCCCCCCGCTAATCCCCCGGGCCAATCTGGGCCTGTGGGACCCCCAAAAGTGGCCCCCCACAGCTCCTGCCTCCCAGACCCTGGGGGGGGGAGGCCTGTTGCCCCCCGCAGGGGGGCTGCATAGGGCACCTAAAGGGCTAGGGACAGCCCTGGGAGGCAGAGGATGCAGAGCTAAAAAGCAGCACTATCCCTCTTTTAGTGTGTCGATAAGTGAACCAAGGCTCTATGTGCATAAATGTAGCAGAAGTACCAAATGACCTTGGATTTGCAGCTTCCCCTTTTCAGCTGGGCTGGGACAAGTCCCACAGCCAGACTGAAATGTTGCCCTTTAGGCCACCCGTTAAGTCCCAGAACAGTCTGCTGTAATGTAATGTGCTCACACCGAGCGAGTGCAGGTGGCGGGCGGACACACTGCCCTGAACTGCCCCTGCTGCCTCTGCTCTCCTGGCATCGGTTCTAGCACAAAAGCAGGGGTGGCCTCAAGAGAACTGCAGCAAAGTAGGCCAGAGGCTGGTACTGCCTCCACATCAGGTTTCCTTCTCCCAGCAGAGAACCGGTTCCACTGGCAGGCCAGTGCTGGGGCAGCCAGAGCTTAAGGGCCTGAGTGTGCATAGCAGCAGGGAGGCTACCATGGTGTATTAGACCCAGACCTCCCCCGGATCAAAGGTGGACACTGGTACATCCCCAGAATACAGGACATCCCTGCTCCCACCTGCATGGGCCTGCCCCCGTCGGCCAGCCCCAGCCTGCGTCACTCCACACCGCGTCGCCTCCCCCGTTGCATCCTCCTGCATCAAAGCCATGTTGGTGCTAAGTCCCTACTGGACAGGGCCAGTGCTCCACAAAACCAGTCCAGTCCCGCTTAAGCCGGACAAAGGGCCTCCCTACCATGATCAGTGAGCATCAGAGCCAAGCCCAGCCCATAGACTCGGATGGCAGTAAGAGGAGAGGAGGAGCTAATGGCTCAGGGCTGACTGGGAGCATACACCCAGAGGAACGTGCTTCCTTTGTTTGTTGCCCGACTAGACTGGGTATGACGGGAAGGAAACCAGACAGGGGGGCGGTTACAAGAGAGCAGTCCAGCTCTCTGGGCCTGGTTCTCCTTTACTTACACTGAGCTCCCTTTGCAGTGGTTCACATTTACAATTGCTTTCAGGCTGCTGGCTACTGCCAGAGTGGTGCAAAGGGGCCTTCTATTAATTAAGAATCTGTCGGTCTCTGTAGTGTCCGAATGAGCTCCAGAAGAGGAGATGTGCTGGGGGGAGGGAAAGAGATTGGGGGTGGGACCCGTGGGGAGGGATAAAGGGTGAGAAAATGAAAGGCAAATACTAAAAGCATGAAGGGAAGAAAGAAATGAAACATAGGAAGAAAAAATACCCGCCCAGTAGTTAATAAACCTTTACTTCACCTCTGTGCCTACATTGTTATTGCACTACCTGGTCATATAGCAACTAGGTGCAGGGGAAGAGAGCTAGTCTTGCACTGGGGGGCAGGGGGCGGGGAGATACAACTTCAGTCTGAGTGTACCTATGGGGAACATCCCAGTGCGTCTCATTTTCTGATTTGATCCCTGCTGTGGAGCCTGGAGGGAAGCAGGCGGGGGGGGGGGGGGGGGGAAATGTATCGACCAATCCAGCCTGCTGTTCTTTTTAAATGGTCTGGTCCATCTGGAAATGATTGTAATGCCAACCTTCAAAAGCGTTTTCCGAACATTGCTCTTGTTCACAATGAAGCTCTATTTAATACACAACTATATTAAATACACTTGTGGATTCAGAAGAGCTTTGTTGTCAAACCATTTTTTAAAAGGCAAATGGTTTTTAATGTCAAAACAGAAAATTCCATGGGAAATGTCCATTTTCAGCAACTTGACTAGGTGTCATGTAAGAACCTGCTGTGCCTTCATTGAAAAACAAGGTTTCCGCTCTCATGGGTGGAGTACAGCTTGAAACGCTGCATCTTGCAGGCTCAAAAGCCAGAAGGCAAATAAAAAGCACCTAGAACTTTTTTTAAATCTCAGGATTTTTAAGCCAATTTTGTGATTTGGGGGGATGGGGGTGACTCATGTTTTGAATGGTTAGGTTGGCCATACTGTGATATTTCCTCCCTCCATATCATGAGGACACTGAGGGAAGAACCAGCCCAGTTTAATAAACTCATAATCTGGTGCTGCACTTGCTGCATCAGTGGATGTCTCCCCGTTACTCTCTTTTCAATTTCTTAAGCTTTTTCCACATGGTTTTTTTGGCTGACTGTTCCTGCCGACTCTCATCCGCAATACGCTTATTTCTAAGCTGTTCAGCGCCACCTGTCCCAAGAGCCCAACACTGACTTTAGTATCCTGCTTATTGGTTCTCGTATCACTTTTGCTGATGTATTCTTTCTAGCCACTGTTTTCGTTAATGACGCCCATGCCAACTGCTGCCCGTTCATGTTCTCCCCACTTTTTGGGGGGGGGGGGGGGGAGTTTTCAGTTGCAATTTCTGCAGTTGTTTACTGCTTTAGTGAGTGTTTGAAAGCACCAGGATTGATCGTACCACAAACAATCTGCTCTCTAGCACAGGATTTTAGTTCTTATACTCACATTGTACTTTCAGGCAAGGTAGAGGTCTTAACCAAGAGCAGAGCCCCCCTGTGCTAGGTCTTACACAAACACATAGTACGAGACAGTCCTTTGCCCTGAAGTGCTTACAGGCTAAAAAGACACGACTGAAGTGGTCTCGAAACTTCCATGTGCTAGTGCAGTTTGTGCACAGGAACATACCTGTGAAAAGACGTGAGTGCACAGACCTGACAGTGTAAAAAAGAGTGAACATGAGTGTGCAGGCCCCTTCTTTCAGTGTAGCTCATCGCATGGTGTGGGAGATTGTTGGAGGTGAGGAATGCACTGAGCTGTGTACCCACAGACAAATCCTGCACAGCTGAAATTAACCATGGCTGGCCCAGAATTAAATGTACCATTTTTCTCTATGCTTGCAAAGCAACCGTAGTTCTTTGTGTTCCCTGCTCCCAAGCAAACGCTTCACTTGGTCTTTCTGAGCTTTCCACAGCATACACAGCCCTGGGAGAACAAGCAGCAGATTAAATAATGCATTCCAATGTACATGACACTTGCACCCTTAACCCCATCCTGCGCCAATAGAAATCAATGGGACTGTTATCATCAACTTCCAGTTTGGGGCCTTGCATACCAAGATGATAGGGGCTTTAGAAATACCTAAATTAGATGGAAACCCTGATAAATAAGCAGATGTCAACTTAATATCTTATTAAAACTTGAGTGAAAAATATCGTGACCGTATCTTTCGAAGGATATTTATGCTAGGAAATGCTTGCATAAACTCAGTTTGCTGAGTTCTCTAAACTTGGTCACTTCCTGCAGAATCTTGTCTAGGAGTCTGGCATTTCTTAAATGGGGCAGGTGGCTCTTTCACAATGGCCCATTGGGATCTGAGCCCATCCTTCCTCTCCAGAGGTCATCCCAGGGGTGTACTGAACAGGGCCTTAAAAGGAAGGGAGCTCTGGCATTCTATGGGTTGAGAACAATTCTTTCCTTCCATGTGCTTTTTACACCGCGAATGATGGGTAGGGATTCTCTCTGTCAAAGTTTTACCATCTGTGTTCTGAGTAATTGTATACACAGTTCAGGACAAAGGCCCATGGTTCTGAGGACTCTCAAACTCCTGTAGGGGTTGTGAAGTCATCAGTTTTAGCTGGTCCTGGTTTCGTAATTAGCTGGCACTGTTCATTAGCCAGCTCAGATTCTCCTGAATCCAATGGCTTTTATCAAGTGATCAGCATTGGGAAAGACTCTAATCAGCTGCACCCTTTGAGCCTTGACCAAACCATTCCGCTAACATCCTGGAGGTCACCTTTACAAAAGGGTTGGCTTCCAGTCCTTTCTAAAGGTACAGTCATGGTGTTGTAGTCAAATCATTCACAACTGTAAATCGCTCTATAATATGTTTTAGGTTGGACTATTTAAAGGGGCATCAAGATTACGCTCCTGGTCAGTATTACAAAGGTTGTAGCCGGACTACTAAAAACTTTAGCATATTAAAATAAAGATTTTTTTTTTTTAAATGTGTATTGATTTTTAGGCAAAGTATCATGTAACATTGTATTTGTTTTCCTCTTCTTTATCTTGATCACAAAAGTTAAGTCAAGGTTAAGAGCCTAGGACCTATACAGAGCTAATGTAGTTACGTATAACCTAACAAACATGCTGGGCCAGACTTTAAAAGTGCTTAGACAGCCCCCTGCATGCTTCATTTTCACAGTATGTACAAATGACACAAGCTAGCTCTTGCTGCCAGTGGTAGATTACCACACGGGCCAACGGGGTGTATGCCCAGTGGCCCCGGCCAATTTGGGGGCCCTGGAAAAAATCCTACCCCCCACCGGGGTTTCAGGGGGCACAGAGCTTCTCTGGTCTCGGGGCTGCAGTGGGGAGAGGGGGAGGAGCAAGCAGGGGCAGGCCATGGGGGAAGGGGCAGAATGGGGCAGGGCTGTGGGCGGAACAGGGGTGGGGCTGCGGGGATGGGGTGGAATGGGATGGGGCCATGGGTGGAATGGGGCAGGGCTGTGGGGGAAGGGGTGGAATGGGGCGGGGCCATGGGTGGAACAGGGCGGGGTTACGGGAAAGGGATGGAATGGGATGGGATTCAGGATTTTAATAACATGCGGATGCTGTCCTGAGCTATAGCCCTTTTATATAGTTCATTTATCCCACAGACCTCAAAGCGCTTTACAAGAGGTATCATTAGCCCCAGTTGATAGGTGAGGAAATGGATGTACAGAAAGGGGAAGTGATTCACCTGAGATCTTTCAGGAATAGAACGCAGGTCTCCTGGGCCCTAGTCCCAGGGACCTAGCCACTAAAGCACACTGCCTGCTACGTTGGGATGCTCTCTTGCTAGGTGGTAGATGGCTCTGTTGCAATTTCAGACTTGAAACCTGACCTACATTTTTATCAGAGCGAGTAATTAACCCTTGGAACAATTGACCAAGGGTTGTGGTGGATTCTCCATCTCTGACAAGTGTTTCAATCAGGATTGGAGGTTTTTTCTAAAAGATTTGCTATCTAGGGATTATTCCCTGTCTTGGGCTATGCAGGAGGTCAGCGTGGATGATCACACTGGTCCCTTCTGCCCATGGAATCTATAAGGCACTTGCTCTAGTTTGGCCACGTCCCATCAGAGCCACACAGCTGTGCTCCGGGGCATAGGTGAGACCTGGCTCCGGCTACACTGCAGCACTTACAGCAGTGCAGCGGCACCGATGCAGCTGTAGCGCTTGTGGTGGAGACGCTCTAAGGGTACATCTACACTACAGGGGGGAGTCGATTTAAGATACGCAAATTCAGCTACGTGAATAGCGTAGCTGAATTCGACGTATCACAGCCGACTTACCCCGTTGTGAGGACAGCGGCAAAATCGACTTCTGCGGCTTTTTGTCGGCGGCGCTTACTACCACCTCCGCTGGTGGAGTTAGAGCGCCGATTCGGGGATCGATTGTCGCGTCCCGACGGGACGCGATAAATCGATCCCCGAGAGGTCGATTTCTACCCGCCGATTCAGGCGGGTAGTATAGACCAGACCTAAGAGAGTCTCCCTTCGGCTTAATAACTCCTCCCTCCGCGAGAGGCGATAGGTGTGTCAGCAGGGGAAGCCACCACAGCGCTGTCTACACCGGTGCTTAGGTCGGTATAACATACATCGCTCGGCGGTGTGGATTAGTCACATCCCTGAGCGACGTACATTATACCGAAGTAAACCGCAGGGTAGGCAAGGGCTTAGTCCCACTGCAGCCCCCTCCAGCCCACACATTTCGCTCCATGCCAAAATAAATGTGAAATCTCAGGGCCACTTGAATTTGCAAGTTACCTGCTTTCCATCCGATCCCCAAACTCCTGTCCATCGGAAGGCTAACAAACTGCCCCAGTGCTGCTACAGTCAACACCCACAACAGGAGACGCCAATATGCATGCCACATTTCGCCCCATTGTGGATTCAGGTACGCAATGAAGCCTCAATCCACGTGTGCGTGTGCATGTGTGTGTGTTTTAACTTAGCGAGTGCGTGGAAGATGTTCTCACAGGGGGCCAAGCCAAAAACATTGTGGTGCATCAATATATGAAAAAGAGCTGTAGGTTTGTTCTCACGCTCTGAACAATCTTAGCAGCCTCCGGTATTAGCAGTGTTGTTACAGGGCTGATTAGCTGGGTAAATGCCGGAAGGATTTTTAGCTTTAAGGTGGAAGACTTGATTGTGTCATAGAATCCTCAAAGTGAGCCATAGAAAAGACCTCTTTTTATCTAGCGCAACTTCCTCCCAGGGCAGGGAAAGGGGGGAGGGGGCCTTTCCTCATGGACATATTCTAGCCTAGCTGTAAATACCCCAAGTGGTATGTTCCATAGCTACGCTAGTTATTTTTGAGACAAATCCTGCTTGCCTCACTCATGTGAGTAGTCACCACTGATAAAGGGTCAGCCCTGGGACCCATTGACCTAATCTGGCTTGCATGATATACTCATGTGGCTTGCATGACATGTTCAGTGCCTACAGAATCTCCACTTGTGTTTAAAATACACAGGTAAGTTTCCAGTTCCATGGGTGTGAAAAAAATCTTCCAAATGTGAACCCAGGTTAAATTGATGGAACTGCCTGAGTCTGCAGAGAGCCTGAAACAATAGCTCTGAGAGGTGTAAATGTAACCCCCACACCTCCTGGGTGTGGTGCTCTATCCCCTCTAGTGCCACTGGGACCACTTAGAGATTAATGAGTCTGCTACAGCCTTAGCTAAGGGCCATGTGGCTTTTAGCTCATGCAGTAGAGAGGCTCATGCATTTAGCTCCCGAGGTCCCAGGTTCGATCCCACCTGACAACGACCGGGGTCTGTCGGTGTTACATAAACACGCCCCCCCCCTCACGCTCATTGGGTATTAACTCTAAAACCTAATGACAACACGCGTTCATTGCTTATCATTTTAGCCAGGCAATAGAACTAGCAGTAGGAGTGAAATTCCAGCGCTTCGGAACTGGGAATTACTGTGTAACAAGTTAGAGGCAAGCACTATGCTAATGTGAGGTATATTTGCTTCCCCTACCCTGTACCTTATGTTACCTCTCTGCTGGGGTACAGACCAAAGCTTAGTGATTCAGGACTTTTGTTATATTTATTGATGTATTATACAGAGACAAATCTCTGAGCTCTGCCATGTGCCCTCCCCTCGGGGCGGGGGGGCAATACATCCTGCTGCTCCCCACCCTTCTCAGGAGAGGGGAGGGAAGCGGCCCAGTTGAACGGGTCCCCTCCCCTGGCCTTCTAGGGAGGGGAAGATAAGGGCCCTGTCCGAGTGGGTCCTTTAGCACAGCCAGGAGCAGGCTGAGGGCCAAACCCTGGCTCCCTGGAGGTTGGGCCCCCCCCACTTCAATGAGCTGTGGTGGAGTCTGACTGGTGCCTTTTCCTTCCAAGGCAGCCAGGCTGCAACTCCGCCCCTGCGGGGAAGGGGAGCAGCGCAGGGCGAGGTGGGGCTTCCAGGAAAGGCTGACAGGGCCGCCCAGCCAGCTCCTTCGCACTGTGACTTCCAGGCTGACTGTCTGGGCTGAGCAGGCCCGGAGATACACCAGTCTGTGGGGCCCTCTGCTGTGCCCAGCAGGAATCTGTGGCTAGACAGGGACCAAGCGAAGAGTTTCTTTCACTTGCATTTCATTTTGTTTCACTGGAAGTGTAACCGCCCGTCTGAACTGTGTTAGGAGCTGTATCTATGCGGCACACCCCGCCAGGCCAGGGGCAGCACTCCGGGGCCTGCAAAGGAGCTTTCGGACAGGCTGGCAGCTTTTGGGGTGAATGAAAGTGAACAGATTTAGCATGGCGGCGGTATTCACTGCTCAGCCGCAGAGCGAGGCGGAAGATGGGTCCCCCACCCACAACATTTTGATTTTTTTTTGTTGAAAGAAACTGAAAAACCACCAAAACTGCCCCCAAATGAAATATATTCAGCCAGAACTGCCAAAACAGAGACAATTTTTCAGTTTTTGAGGGTTTTCAATTTGCCAGCGAACCATCACATGGCTGGGAGAAAAGCAGACCCTGCAAAGAAGTTTGTTTAAGTCAGAAATCCAAAAAAAAAAAAAAACCCAGATGGAAAATTTTGGGTCACCCCCATCCAGCAGGTCATCACTTGGCAGCTTCCAGGGACGGACCGAGTCAGGGGTCAAATTGGGGGAGGGGGGAAGGAGTTGTATTCTTCCACCTTCTCCCTCTCCTCCCCCGCAACATGAGCTCTGCCCCAGTGACTCGCCAGCGTGAGATGCTGCTCACGGTACATAGTGCAGCTGGTCCAAATATGATTGTGCAGCTCTCAGCTCCGCCAGGCTCCTGGAGCTTAGCTTCCCCTCAGCGGGTTTGAATGTGCTCACGGGTTCCTCCGGGCGCCCTGCCTTTGGCTCCTTCCTGAAAGGGGGGAAAACAAAGTGGGAGCGTCTCCGAAATGCTACCCGCTTACGGCCCGCAAACGAGCCTGGCGGACAGTAGATTGTGCCGATCTGTGCTACTCACTCGCCTTTCTCGCATCACGGAGCAAATCGTTACGTTGAGATTTAAATGTTCATCACTGGGCATCTTGGGTGTCGTCGCTGAGCCGTACGGGGCAGTTCCGGCCACTCAGCGCTCTTGACCCAGGCTCTCGCCAGGACTCAGCTCTACAGCTCTGCAGCGGTTACTCCTGGCTGAGATTTGCTTCACAACCATAAAGTCTAGCGCAGGGGGTGGCCAAACGTACTGACCCTCAGAGCCGTAGATGACCCTCTTCAGCAGTTCGACAGCCCGGGCGTGGCTGCTGGGGCTCAGGGCTTCAGCCCCACTCCCCGCTGGACAGAAGCCCCTCACCCCAACACTCTGCTATGGGGGGGCTGAAGCCCCACGATCCCCTCCCTCCCTGCAAGGCGACACATGGGGGGGGGGGGGGAGGGGGCCACCAAATGCCGGCTGCAGATCACGATTGCGGCTTTTGGTGGTTGTTTTTTTTTTGGCTGCTTGGGGCAGCCAAAACCCTGGAGCCGGCCCTGGCTGGGAGAGCTGCTGCATTTGCTGTTGCCTCTCCCCATGGAGTTCAAGCAGCGGCCCCTCCCTGCAGCTCCCAGCTGTTTGCTGCTGCCTCTCCACGTGGAGCTAAGATCTGGGAGCTGCAGGGAGGGGCCCCTGCGGGTAAGGGTGGGGGCATGTGCCTGGGAGGACATGACTCAAGCTGTTGGCGGGGGGCTAACCTTTAAATTGTGCAACCCCCCCCCCCCCCCCCCAGCAGGCATCAGTTGTCTCTGGCAGAAGCCCCTAGCCCCACCACCCTGCCGAAGGGCAGAAGCCCCAGGCACCCCATCCCCAGGCTGGTAGGCAGAGAGCCACACGTTAACGTGCAATGAGCCGCATGCAGCTCGCAAGCCCTGGTTTCGCCACCCCTGCGCTAAAGTTTCTGGGGTTCAAAGGGGGGCTTTTTTCCAGGTAGGTTGTGCGGGCGGGTGGGTGCATGGCTTGCACCGAAGAGAGGCAATGGCTGACAAAGCAGCCAGCCTTGTCGCACGCCAGCCGCACGGCTATAAATGTGCATCTGCAGAAGTGGGGCTGAGGCTGCAATGGTTTGATGGACGTGTAATGAGCCTGCCACTTGCAGGGGCAAATCGAGCGCACGCTGCTCATGACGTAAAGCTGTTACCATCTGGTTGAAATGCCCAGTGGCCTCACTGGAGGCCTCCTGGCTCACCGGCTGGCAGGCTCAACAGCGAGGCCGAGGGCCGACTGGCTGCACTGGTTGAATGACAGTCCCGTACCCTAGAGTTGGGCTCTGTAGCTAAGGATTGAAGGACGTTGGTGGAATAGCCTAGAGGAAGCCTGCACTGCCCAGTTGGTGTAGAAACTGTTCTGTATAGGACCAGGAGACCTCACTGTCCAGGGATGGGAAACTGGCACCTTTCCAGAGTGCTAAATTCACCCTGAAATGAGTAGCTATGGAATGGATGGTGTAGCAAGGTGCCGAGAAACGGGGCAGTTACTCTTAATCACTTCCTTAAAACAACCCAAGTAGCACCAGCTGACTGTGTTTTTACTTCCCAGCCAGCCAGTTAACGTGCCTGAGAAATTTTCTCCCTGGTTTCTATCTGACTTCATTCCTAAAGGATCATTGAGAGCAATTTCCATTTGCCGGTCCCTTCACAAGAGACTTCTAATGAATTAACAAGGGAGAACAAAACAGCCTGTTTGCTACAGCTGAGCTCTGCAATCTGTCTAAGTAAGCAATTGGCTTTCTTGGCAAGGTGTTGAAAGGAACACGGTGTAATTATTACCAGTGTATAGTCAATGTGTTGATTGAAAGAGCTGGAGTTTCCAGCAGCGCTAGTCGAACAGCATCAAAAGCATTTGGCCCTCCACGTATTATTGACCGACTGACGTGGTGGGAAAGAGGAGAGTGGAAAACGTGGAACCAGGACCCAAGATGCAGCAGGTAGCGAAGACATTCAAGCTCCAGGAGGCTATCGTCAGGGCCGGTGCTACCATTAAGGCGAACTAGGCGGCGCCAAAAAGCGGGGCCCCCCATTTTTTTTTACAGCGTTCCTCCCCGAGCGCGCGGTCGCTGCTCCACTTCTCCTGCCTCCCAGGCTTGCGGCGCCAATCAGCTGTTTGGCACTGCAAGCCTGGGAGGAGAATTAGAGCGGGGGCAGCGTGCTCGGGGTGGAGGCAGAGCAGAGGTAAGCTGGGGTGGGGAGCTGCCGCACGGCTCCCCGGGGGGGGGAGGAGCTGCCACGAGGGGGGCGCCCCAGGGCGGAGGGAGGGTTGGGGAGCTGCCGCAGGACTGGGGGGGGGCACAAGGTGGAAGTTTCGCCTAGGGCGCGAAACTTCCTTGCACCGGCCCTGGCTATCGGAGCAATATTTGTTATCAGGAGCCCGGCGAAGATGGTTCCCAGGGATATGGCTACGTCTTTTCTAATGCTTTCAATGTGCCAGCCGTATCTGTCTGATCTGTAACGTCTGTATTGTAGATAGTGTAGCTAGAGATACCAGGGACAAAGCTCGAGCAAGCTGGGAACACTGTGTGTGAGAGAGATTTTAATAAAGATGCGACCTGCTCCAGGACGGTGGCTGGTGCTGCTCTGTGCCTGGTGCTTTGAGAGTGATTCAGTAAGGGGCAGGCCCAGAGGGAACGCACAGACAGAATCAGGGGGTGCTGATTGCTAGTGTGCCAGGCAGAGAGCGAGATCTTAGCGGAAAATTAGAGAGAAGCAAAATGTGGGTGTCTCTCTCTCTGGCACGATCTGTTCGGTCTCTCTCAGAAGGGAGATGGACGTTGTAGTCCCCGCCGGCAGGCAGGTCTGAGGCAGATTCACTGAACACGGGAGCCCAAGACTCAGTGGGTAGCAAGATGCACTCGGCTGCAGGAAGACCAGGAACAACCTCGCATTGTGGGGCGACAGGCTCTGCAGAGACGATGCAGTTTTCCTGCTCAGGGGTGTATGCCTGCCACATTCCCGCCAAGCACAGCGGTGATTCAGGAGGGATGGACACATAGCAGTGGCTTGTTTCGAAGGGGAAGGTGAGTATCCCCTCCCCCTAGCTGGGCGTGACCCTGTGTCTCAATCCCAGTTTTACAGAGCCAGAAGTGGTCCTGACTCCCTAGGCCAAGGTCCTGGTTGGGTGCGGCTGGAGTGAGGGAGCTCCCTTGCTCAAAGGCTAAGCAGGGTTCTTTAGCCCTGTACTGGCAGAAGGCTGGGGGCATGTAGCACCTGGTTTGCATCACTGGTTGCACCAATCTGTGGGTAGTAAACGCTTTACAAACCAGTCACTATTTACCATGGCCCAGGAGCGCCCAGCCGAGCCCAGCCAGAGACACTCTTTGCACTTCAGTACAGGCTCATTCATCCCACAAAAAGGTCTTTTCACCTCTGTCTCCACAACTGCTTAGCTGCCTCCGGGCATCTCTGTGACCAGACAGTAGCAAGTCACAAGAACCGTCCACTAGAGGGACCAGGTTGCAAAACAGCAACAGGATTTGCAAACACGGGCGGCTCCTAACAAAAGGCTGTTTGTAGCGCTCTAGACAAGGCCCTGGGGATCGCTCAGTGAACCAGAACCCCGAGGGACTCAGCCTATGAACCTGCAGAACAGAGACCGGCGATTGCTAGGCACATGGGCCATGCCTCCCGGAGCGGCCAGAATCAGCGTAAAACCTGTACTGGTGCATTGCTGGCTAGAGAAGAGCATTCCCTCTCCTCCCACCCCCATCTGCTAATCCTCGCGCATTGGTGAGGGGCTATTCGCTCTGTCCTTTCCAGGGCACTTTGTAAGGGAGCGGGCTCTTTTGCAGGAATGCATTTGCTTAGAATAAATGCAGAGAGCCAGCAACTGACTGCAGCGCACCTGAGCTGTGTGTGCAACAGGGCCAGGGCGTCAGGCCTGCAGCGTGTGTGTTTGTGTGTGAGACAGATACCTGCGAAATCCCATCTGGATGCATCCCCATGCCCACGTGCTCAAGGCTGCCCCCAGGCTGGCCTAACCAGGGGTTGCAGAATTGCCCTTTGGAATTAAGCAGCTAGAAAAACAATGGGGCAAGTTCACCCCTGTTGTAAACTCCTTCGCCCTTGGGGGCATTACCCCAGGATGAATTTGACCCCAGGGTTTAGTGGAACTATGGACTCCTCATCAAAGGGGACTGAGCCACTGCACAGTTTAAATGACTGGCTCAGGGTTACGTAGGGAGTAATCGGGGCGAGAAGATGAATACCTGACCTATGCAGCGTGCGTGATTCAGCCAGCCACCTTTCGAAGGCGCCCAGTTACATTTACAGCCTGGCCCTTTAGTTAAAAGAATAAATGGAAAAATACCTCATTGCTGGGAGCCCCGCGGAGCGACTGACAGTCCCGTCCGCCCGCCAGGAGCAACGCTCGCCTTGGAGCTTTTCAACCTGCTCCGCGCCAGCTTTCCATGGGGACGGCTTTTTCCCCCGCTCCTTTCATGTTAAATTAGTGCAACAAACACTTGCTTTGCAAGCCAAATGGCAGCGGCGCGTCCATGGGCAGGCAAATTGTTTATGGAAGGAAAAGGCCTTGCTCCTGGGTTGCGGTAATAGTTTCGGAGAGGGTGAAAAATAACATGGCCATCACTGCTGGCTAAGATGGGGCCTGACACTGCTGCTTACTCAGGCAGACGGCCTATGGCGTTTAATGAGGGTGTGATCCCTCCCCCCCCCCCCCCCCCCCAATACACTTACCGCAGCAAAGTTTACCTCTCCGCTGCTGCCTCTGTGGCGGGGTCTAGGCACCGCAGAACTGCACTGGTGCCATGCTGAATGGGAGGAAACTGGCGTTCTGCAGCCCCAGCACCTTGCAGAGCTGGGCGCTGGTGGGGGGAGACACATCCTCCATCCCTGGGCCATCAGGGCGGGGAGGGTGGCCAGGGCTTATTATGGGTACACTGGCCATTTCCACCACCCTGTAGCTGTGGCCACGAGCCCACTAAAATGTTGCCCAACCCTCCTCGTCTCCTCTCAGGCAGCCTCCCCCCCGCCCCCTACACCCTCTTCCTCCATTGTGACCTGGCACATGGGGTTGCAGCACCACTCAGGTTTGGCTGGGCCAAAAAGTTGTCCTGCCCTGGCCTGGGTACCTCCCTCCACCCAGCCAAGGCGGCTCTGCGGCCGTTGCCCTGGGACTAGGATGTTCGACACCTAGGGGAGGCTGGCAGCACGTCCCAGTCCAGCGCCATGTCACACCAGCTCTGGGTTGGGGGTGTAGCCCAACGGGCATTACTAGCCCTTGCTAGGACTAACTCGTTTGTGTTTCCATGCGGCAAAGCCTGTGGCCAGCGATGGGCGGTTGGCAGCCCTGCCACAGAAAGAACAGAGCTGCTCTTAGTGCGTTATGCAGCACGGCTCCCCTGGGGCACCCTCCTGTCAGGCAGCTGTGTCCCTCCCCCTTCCCTCCGGTGTGGGTGTGTTCGCTCCCCCCACCACCCCGAGGATCAGGCTTTGCTGCTGCGGCTTGGCCTTGCCCCAGTGACAACTGGAGAAGAGCCCAGGTCATTGCCAAGCTGGGCCTGAGGAGAGCTGGGGGCCTAGTTCTGCCACCCACGCCCTGGGTGATACGGGGCACGTCCCACCTCCTCGCTGAGCCTCTGCTCCTTCCCCTGTAAACGGAGGATACTGCTGCCCACAGGTGTGGTGAGGGTTAATTCATTGGGGGGGATCACGTCCCCTTCCCCCCCCAGCTATGTGTGGAGCAAATCCTTGGTGCACAATCTCCCCACCTATACATGGATGGGGAACGCAGTTACTTCTGTGGAGTTACCAGCCCCTGGACCCTGTAGCAATCCCTCCACTGGTCCCAGGAGCTGTGAGGGGCAGGACTGAGGGGGGCTGCATGTTGTTCATCCCCCCTCTGCCCCCACCGCCAGTGGAGTTTACAGCCTCCGGGCTGCAGGATCTTTTCTGTGGAGGGGATCCCTGTTTAAGGGGGGGAGCTGTGGCTAGCGGAAGTCGACAGCAGCTGTCCCCAGTAGGGTGGTACTGCTGAGGCATGGAGCGGTGGGTGGTGCTAGGGGCACACGGCCTCATCTCTGGCTTCCCCCTGGGAGCTGCAAGGGTTGGGCTGTGTCCTGCAGCCTTTTCGGCAGGAGGCAGAGCCCCCCGCCCCAGGGAACGGACAGGGAGGAATTAGATGAGCAGCTCTTCATGGCGGTTTCTCCTCCTGAGCCCCTTCTCATGGGTTTGACAGCAGAATGGGGAATCTCCTGCTTGTAATAATAAACCACCTGGAGCTCGCTGCGTGGAAGGCACAGAGTATCACTCCAATAAATGACTTTCACACTTTGCCTGAGTCACTTCTCTGGACTCTCTCCCAAGCCCACAGACCTTAGTGGGTAGGTGACTATCAGCGTCATCCTTCTCCTGATGGTCAAACGGAGGCAATGAGATTAACCCATGAGCTCCCAAACTCTACTGCCGTTTTTCTATAGTTGTTCGGTGGCTAGAGGTGTTGCCAACTCTCTCAGTTGAAATATCATCAGGCTCACGCGATGATGGTCTATTGAAAGTCCCAGCTCCTGGAGTAAAAGGTTTATGGAATAATCTCTATAGTGTGTCTATGCATGTGCTAAAGCACGTTTCACACCCTCGGGGTTGCCGAGAAAAGCTTGGAAATGTGAATGCAGCCTGATGGCGCTAGTCACACAACCAAGAAGCATCCCCTTTGTTTAAAAAAACCCTCATGATTTTTAAGGCAAGCTGACGGTTTTTGGAAGCCTGACTCCTGATTTTTGAACACTTGGGGTTGGCCATACTGAGATTGGGCCTCCAGGGGAGTAAATCCAGTGCTTTTGGGGAGTGCTACATTCACACGAAAAAGAGGTTTGTCTGTGTGAAGTTAATCTGCCTCTTCTTGCAATTTGTGCAGTTTACCTGTTTGATGGCTCACAGCCCATAGGGCTCTGCAAACACACTGCCCTCTAACACCATGACAAAGGCATCGCCTTACGCCTTGTATCTGGGCCTCTGCTCCTGCAGCCCTTACTTATGGGAAGAGTCCCACTGACTTTAGCGGGAGTAAACCAAATTTACACTGGAGCAATTCATAGATTCCAAAGCCAGAACGGACCACTGTGATCATCTAGTCTGACCTTCTCTATAGCCCAGGCTAGAGAACGTCCGAAAATAACCCCTAGAGCAGAGCTTTAAGGAAAACCTCCAATCCTGATTTAACAATTGTCAGAGATGGAGAATCCAGCACGGCCCTTGGGTAAGTCGTCCCAATGGTTAATTACTCTCACCATTAAAAATTTACCCTTGATTTCCAGACTAGATTTAGCATTTTCAAAATATACATAGAAGAGAAGCTCTGAGGGTCAGGCCAAGCTTTGCAATTATTTTAACTGCTTTGCTAAGAAGTTGGAAAAAATACAGAAAAAACAACCGCTCGAGATCTTTCTTGTGGAGGGTGGTAGAACCGGTGATGGTGATACAGAAGACAGGGTTTATAGAAGGGCAGGATGGCTAGTGGACTCAGATTAACAGAACCAGAGGTTCCTGAGTTCTAATCCTGGCTCTGCTTTTCACTTCTTGTGTCTCCTTGGAAAAGTGGATACTGATTTGTGCCTCAGTTTCCCCATTTGCATATGGGATTACTACTAACGTTCTGCACCTACCTCAGAAGGGATAATTAGTTAAACATTTGTGCAACGCTTTGGAATTCATAAACCCTAAAGACCAGATTCTCAAAGGTATTTAGGCACCTAAATAATGAAATCAATGGGAGCTAGGCACCTCAATACCTTAATCTGGGCCTAAACTGCAACCACAGGATTTTTACATAAATATAATAAAACTTTTCTACAAAACTAAACAGCTGTTTTTCTTCATTCCTTTGAGCCACGATGCTGGCCTTAAAAATAAATAAATAAAAAGACTACACACCCCAGTGTTACAAAACCTTGTATTAATCATCTCCCTTCACTTTCAATATAATGTTGATATGAAATATAGCCATGATTCCTAGTTACATGGGAGGAAATGAGTAATAAATACATTGTAGCAAGTTTAAATCACAAGGGTGTTTCACTGGTAACAACATTTGAAAACTGTACACTTGCAAAGAACAGCATCTTCAAAACATTAGTATTTCTTTATATCAGGAAGCTTTTACATGTAACAAACATGCTATTTCCATATATGACCAATTTAAAAAATATGCATTGCTTGGCAACGTTAACTAGGCAAAAATATTTCTTTGTGCACTAACTTTATACAGAGAAAACAGGACTAAATGCATGCATGTACAATAAGGAACTGCCAGAAGATGGCATGCAACGAAAGTCCAAAGCTTTTTAAAGTAAGCGTACGTTATGCATAAATACATAAGGGTTATATATTAATAAGGGAGGAAGTATTCTGTTTAACATTATTAACATTCCTGTTTTCTTCCTATTCCTCCCAGAGGAATACACATTCACCTTTAAGGAAAGATAAAGGAATACAAAAAATAAAACTCACTTTGCAACTCTGATGACTTGTATAAAATCAACTTTAGTGTTATCATCACTGTGTGCAAATTATACTTCTGCAGGAGCTACTGTTCATCAGGCACATTCAGAAAGCCTAAAATGGGGCCTGTTTCTGCACCCCAAGAGAGAGAAAGTTGACAACAGAAATATTTTTAAGTGCTGACTAAAATCTGAGCTCTGGTTCTCAGTCCTATGTTCTTACATGTGTGGAACAGGGCCTGCATGATACTCGTTCTGCACCGTGTGCATGTCACTGATCTACTTGAACAAAGCAACAGTTCTGTGAAGGCCTGTTGGTGACCGGGGAAAAATCCCCAGACTTTCACCATCTGAGAAAAACAGGTTGATCCCCAGCTCAGGTACCTGCATTACTACTTAGACAAAGGGCTTGTCCTTGAAAGGGTTAGCTCATGGCACCTCAAAGGAAAAGCAGGGTTTCCTCAGTGTCATGAATACTTACTTGTCCCTTACCAGGAAGGTGGGAGGAAAGGGGCAATTTAGCCCTAATCTGGGACGATTAGAAGGCTGTGTCCACTGCAAAAATGAGCCGTGTTGACAACAGGGTGACATCGTCAACATCCCACTCTCGACAGGCAAACGCTTGTCTGGCTGCAGTGGTCAAAGTGAGCCCCGTTGAGCACTCATTGCGCAACGCATCTTATTCCAGCTCCTATTCAGCAACGCACGTGCTTAACTTTAAACCCATGCGTAAGTCCCCTTGAAGTCAGCGGAACTTAAGCACTTGTTTAACAGATGTGCTTTCCGAGGAGGGGTGCCCTGTGGTGCCAGGGGCCTGGCACACTTCTCTACCGGTGTTGGACCCTGCTGATCCTGTCCAGCTCAGCAGGGCAATCCGATGGGTGGGGCAGCCAAGCTTGACCTGGGGGCAAAAGAGGTTCATTTCTGCAGTGTGAACACAGCCAAGGACACTTGGATATACAGAATTTGTTAGCTTCTCAGTGCAGACAGCATCACCAAGCAGACAAAAGCTATTTTGTTTTCCTTGTCGGCCGTCATTCAGAAGTGAAACCCGAAGCAGCGAAAAACCATCAGCAGTGTTTCATTCCTTGTATGTCTCAGCCTCTTGTGTGTGTCTGCCCCCTACTGTTAATAACTGTAAGAAACCGCCAAGGATAAAAGCACCAATAAAACCTCATACATGATAATAGTGTAGCAAACTACTATCCCTGGAAGAGATGCTTGCAGAGATACCAACTACACACTGCTTTAGTTAGAAAACGGAAAAAAAAAACCCACATTTATATGTAGTGAAATATTTGTTACTCTGAGATTTGAAATAATTTGATACTTGCTTATTATAAAACAGTTGCATTTGGGGTAAATGGGTAAATACAAAAAAGAAAGGCACTGCCGCTTTATTACTAAATATTTGACTTCACAGCCTTATGCATGCAACTGGTTTTTATAAATAAATTTATTTTACTTTAGAATTTGATTTTTAAATTGAGCTCTACACCTGCACTCAACACAGGCCTCAAAACGGAGCTGGGAAGGACTTCCAAAATTTAACCGAAGCTACTTTTTAATTAAAACAAAAAACAGCAAAACACAACAAAGTCTATCATTAACCTATACACTCCCAATGGAAAATAAGCTTTTTTTAAAAAAAAAAAAGAAAAGAAAAATTGAATTATGTGGTTGTTAATAACAGACATTATCATGGTTACCAGCCATAGCAAGTAATATATCCAAAATAATATATCTAATAATCAGATAACCTCTGTTTCTATATTCAGCAAAGGAATAAATAGAATTTCAGATTTGTAAATACTTTGTCTTCCTTTCAAAAGATTCATGCTAAGGTGATTGTGTTCACAATTCATTTTCTGAAGCTGCACATTGTATATAGCTATGAATGCTCAAGATGCAACTCAGATTTGAATACCTTCTCATTTCCTATCCAAGCTGTGTAATACTGCAGTTCATTAAACTCTTCATTAACTTTGTTTTAAGCTCCTTCTAACACATTCCAAAGTCCCCTCCTATCGTCTTCCCTCATTACTCCACCAAATCATGCTCAGTTACATTGTATCATGCATTCTGGTAAACAGGAAACCAAGAAATATCAACTTTATGTCAATCAGCATGAAAAATTGCATTTTGGCACTTTTTGTTTTTATAAAGTTAAGTAAAAATGCTGCATCTAAATTGGATTTACAAACCTTATTGTACATGTAAGAACACCTCTTTGAAGCTGCGGTTTAGCCCTTAGTCCCCTCTTTTAAAATAGTCACGTTGAATGTTTGGCACTGAAAATATTTGCTTTTTCGAGCAATTCCATAACTACTTTCAGAGAATATCAACCACCCAAACAACGTTAACCAACAGAACTGATTTCTGAAGTATTGTACAGATTCACATAGCCATGGTATGCACCAATATTACTTTTCTTTATATAATAAAGAAAAATTGCACGCACCAAATCATTTCTTTCTTACACCAGGGTGAATCCAGAGTAACTTCACTAAAGCCAATGGAAATACATTGGGGTAAAACTGGTGTAAGTAAAAAAAAAGAAAAAAACCCAGGCCCTCTGGGTGTCAAGCAAGCCATGGGGATTCAATAACCACGTGTTACTGAAATGTTAGGTGAAGATTCTGTTTTCATTTGGGTGTAAATCTGGAGCTAACCCACTGAATTCAATGGAACAACTATGGATGTAGGCTGGTGTACATGAGACTTGATTCTGGACTCAGATCTCAGTTTAAACACTTGCTGGTTCAAAGTTATATCAAATTCACGTATGAAATGAACCAGGGCCACCCTTAACTCAATTATAAAAAGCAACGTGTAATTGCTACAGTTCTGGGATGACAGCAGCACACAGATAGATGTGCATCCAAACGACTGGCTCTTAAATCTTTAATCCACCCACATGTTGACCTTCCTTCCCTTACACGTAATGTCCAGTTTAGCCTGCTTATTACTCTATGGCCACATGCACGCTCATTATCTGTCAGGACCAAGAAAAAGGCATCAGTGTTTGTGAGCCAGTATAAACACTGAACAGAGCGCACTCACTATTCATACTGAGAGTTGCAGTCCAGCACTGCTTACATTTTGCTGCTCTCCCGCATGGTCCCTTAGCACAGGAAGCTCATGCTTTCCCCTTTAATCCTTCTCTACCTACTCACATCCTCTTGTTACCTCCCAGGGCAAGAAAAGGCCCAGCCTTCCACCCCCTGTAGTTTAGCTGGCAAACTGTAGCTAGTTCTGAAAATGATCAAGTCAGTCTGGGATGTAGTGGCAGGTCTGTAAAAGCCACGATGCAGCATCTTTTAGGTATTCACATACACAAGACAAGAAACAAGAAACTGATCCCACTTGCTCTCCGCGCCCAATCACATATAGTCCCGCCCACTCCACAACATCCCTCCTCTCTTCTCTGATGTCCTCTCCATCCCAGCTGATAAGATGAAAACCCAAGGCCTGCCCCTAGAAGCATAGCTTGGTTGCTATGTAAAATGCAAACCTGCTGCTATTAACAGAAGTAAAACAAAAAAATCCTTTACAACAGGAATATGAGACAAAGGCCTACCAGACATTTTTACACACTTATGTACCCTTTATAACTGCTCTTATGTAAACAATACACAAATTGAAATTTAGTTGTTTTAAATTTGGTTGAAAGGATGTTTGGTGGTGGTTGGTTTTTATTTTCCTTTTTGACTGCACTGCAGCTCCAGTAGATGTTTGAGCTCTAGTGAAATACAAGAGTTGTAAACTCTGAACAATAAGTTACCCCCTTGTTTTTTGGTCACACTTGTGATATTTGTTAATTTCCTCCTTCAGAAACAGGGTTTGCCTGGTGCCTGTTTGCCTGGTGCTCTCCATCCTCCCCAGCTGGAGATTAACACCTTATTTACCAGCACTTTGCCTTTCCCCCACACTTTTCCTCTAGAGAGGATGTAATAAATGACAAAACAAAGTCCAATTCTAATGATATGTTCACAAGGACAATCTACACATTCACAAAATTAAAACGAGAGAGAGAGAGAGAGAGAGAAAGAGAGAGAATGCAAAATCTCTTTGAGAATCCTGTGCACGTCTGGAGACTGTTGCCACTGGACCCGCAGCAGTCATTCTCACGGCCAGCGCTGTCACCGTTACACGTTCATCTTCTATATCGTAGAGGTTCTGTCCACGCCATCTGAAAGATTTAAGTCATAATCAGAAGTAGCCACAGGTCGCTTTAAATTGCATTTCCTCAATACTACCATGATGGGCATGTTACAAATACCCAATTTAAATAAACACGGCAGATTGGCCTGAATCCAATCAGTAGATCCAAATGTGGGGGAAATTCAGATCTGGATCCAAACTTGGTGGCTCAGGTCCACCTACCTACCTTTCATATCTGTGTGCCAGTCAGCAGGGCACTGCCCTGCCCTCTCTAGTTGTGAATATAATTTCTATGCTGGTATGCAGTAGGGGCTCAAATGTATCTTTACAATCTGCTCTGAGTAAGGGATGCGTGTAGTTCTGCTGCTCCAGGAGCAGCCAAGGGAATGCAGCGTGACTCAGAGTCACCATGCATGCCCTGGTCCCTCCTGTACTCCAGGAAGGAAGCAATCTGCTTCCGGTCTATTGCCCATTTCTTGTTCCTGTTTGCCCACTTCCCCACCCCCATCCGGTGTGGGTCAGGGAACAGTGGCCACGCAGAGCTGTGCAGTGAGCTACAGTGTAGAGGGCCCATGCAAGTACTTTATAGCCCCTGGCTCCACGTACCAGAATATAGCAAAAGAGACAGTCTTGCCCTAAATTAATAGGCAAGGTTCAGAGTAGGAGGTGCACAGCTCTGTTATCCTGTCAGGTCTTGCCCTGTGCGCTCTGAGCAGGCAAAACTCCCCTTTACGGCAGCGTGAGAGGGCCTGCAGGCTCGGACCCTGTTCCAGGAGCGTTTGGAAATGCAGTCCTGCCCAGAGGAATGGCAGCTGCTGGGTGGATTTCTTCCCATGGCCTGGGGTTTAGTTTGCTTTTAAAATGCAACAGAACTAGGACAAGGAAGTGAAAGGAACAATTAGAAATAGAGGCCAGTAATGTCACAGAGGAAGCTTTAATGCCATGCCCGGGGCACGGACTCCATCTCATTTCAATGGAAGCCGATGGGTCACAGGGGCCAGGACTGAGAAGTCTGGGGCTAAATTCCCCTCGGTTCATTTCTGGCCTCCTCTTTCTAAGGCTTCCTAACAGCCTCCCGGTAATGTACTGTCCCCGACTCTTTTCATCCAGGGCCCTGTCCCATCACAGCCCAGGAGTCAGGCTATCTGGGGACTCGGTGGTTGGGGAGGAGGGGTTGGAGCAGAAAACTCCTCAGATAGGGGTGATGTCTCAGCAAGGCCTTAACGAGCCAACTGACCAGTCAGAAAGCGCTGAGAGGTGTGCGTGGGCTTATCATGCCTGCTCCGGCCAATGAAATCCACAGTGCCTATGACGCTCCATGCACAGCTCTCTACAAGGGGATGAAGCACGGAGAGAAAGAACAACAATGAAAAGCCTGGGTGAGGATAAACGCTGCAGAAGGGTTTTTAACCAGACACGCGTTATGACACATGCATTCGGGGTGCAAGCTTTTGACACAGATTCACTGTCTTCGAACACGTATTTGTTGACGCGGCTCCTCTGTGCTCAGTCGTGCACAGGCTTGTGAACGCATTAGGGTGGCTTTTAGAAACACAGCAGCAGGCTTTGGGCTATGGAGAGTCTTGTATTTCCAACCCTACCTGGAATTATGGATGTAGGCCAAAGATGGGCATGATCTGAAACACCAGCTCAACCTGCCGCCGCACCCCCACCCTTCAAACTTGGGGGCAGAGTGGATCCAAATTCAGTGGCTGGCTCATCTCTAGGACGGGCTGAGCCAAAACCTGGATCCAAACACCTGCCAGGCTCTGGGAAGTTCAGAGGCAGGTTCCTGGCCCCTCCTCAGCGGAGGCACAGTAAGAGCTGGATAGCCCAGCTCGGATGTGCCCTGTTCTGGGAGAACGACGTGAGCGGTAGGCTGTGGGGTGGCTCCTGCTGCAATGCTGTGCCCAGAGCTGCCCTGAGCGTCAGTGCTGCAAGGCGACCTAGAATGATGGCACTGGGAGAGCCCACCCCGTTGAACACGGCGAAGGGAATCAGGCTGGGGCTGCGAATGGCAGAGGCACTCATCCCAGAAAAGCAGCAGCTCCCCCCTTCCCACCTCGCCCCAACGTCATCCCACATAATGCAGCCCATTTAGCGCATGAGCGAGACTGAGGAAATACCTAGGAGGGCTGCCGTAATGATCCGAC
Organism: Terrapene triunguis; assembly: GCF_002925995.2. NCBI lineage: Eukaryota > Metazoa > Chordata > Testudines > Emydidae > Terrapene > Terrapene triunguis. The sequence continues at coordinate 12,450,360 of NW_020664540.1, forward strand.
TTCTAAGAGACACAGCAGCAGCTGGTGTCAAGACACTGGTTGTTTTGTTACAAAGCTGGAACTACGCATAAGGGCAGCAGCCCTGCATACCACAGCCCACCACATTACTGACTTTGGCAATCTCCAAGTGAGCTATTCCTAACGCCGGGCCCGGCACACAGCGCTCCCTGATCCCCTGCTCAGCTCATCATGGAAATCGCTTGACACACGCTTCAGTTCCTCCCGCTGGAATGTTAAGACTAAAAACAAACAGGTTTGTTAAGCTCTGATTGGTTTGTTTATTAAAGCTATTTATAGCACTTTTCGTGTAGGGAGGCCTGGGCCAAGGCAATGCGGGTCAAAGCCCTAACTGGCCTGGCTCCTCCCAGCCTGAGCATCTGCCTCTCTCCCCACAATATACTGCCAGGCAGGGACTGGCGACAGGGTGTTCTCCACCCTCGAGACTGGAATTGGATCCCCGCTCCTCCCGGCCACAGGCCATGGATTTCTAGGCATGCTGCACAAACTCTTTGTTTGATGGGGTTGGGGGAGTGGTTTGAAGGGTTGCTTTGCTGCGGTGATCGATTGGCTGACTTGGTTCATTCTTTGTACGCGGATAGTTTTTTCGTAGCTGGGTGGCCGTGGTTTGGGAGAGTCATGGCCAGTTCATGGCTAAGGGCACCTGGAGCGTTGCGCGGGGATGTTTCAGTTTGTTATCTAAATCGAAATAAAACAACTCACAAAACCTATATGTGCTGTGATGCAGTCAGATCTTCCTCGGGCTTTCACCAGACCCCGGCCCAGTTGAGACGTCCATCTTTCTGCTAAGCCGTTGGTTCTGGTACCTGCTCCGTCCACCCGCCTCCCCCCAATTTGTCTGTTTTGTCCATCGACTGTGTCCTGTCTGATATCTACACTGTGATTACTCTGTGGTATTTATGGTATCTAGCACAACGGGGCCCTGATCCTTGACTGGGGTTCGTAGGCGTTACCGTGACACACAGTAACAGTAGTAATGGTCAGGGTTTTCTCAGTGGAGATCATGGGCCTCGCTTTCCCCAGAGCTCAGCCTGAGACAGAATCCTTAAGGGCCGGTGGAAGATGCATCTGTTTAGAGTTAAGTTGCCACAGTCGACTATGTCAGACAGCTAATGCGGCTCTCCCGGCAATCAGCTCCTGGCATCCGATCCCTGAGGAGAATTCTCCCTTCTACTGGAAAACTGACGGCTATCAGTCTGTAGGGCACCCAGGCACGAGGGTGATGGGCGTTTTTAGAAAGGCACAGGCTAAAAGAATCATACCTGTATTCAGATTTACGCTGAATTTAGTGGCACTAGAATGGAAAGGTCTTTTGGGAAGCCCAAGTTTCACTAACCTGCCCCTCCCTCCCACGTTGGCAGGCTCTTGCAGTGATATAGAAACAGCGTGCTCAGGCCAGATGTCCAAGTCCATACACAGGGCCCCCTCCTCAGCTGGGTAAATCGGCCTACATCTATTGACTACACCAGCTGAGGGGCTGGCCCTTAGAGCTTAATCCGGCTCCCATTTTAGTCCATATGCCAAAGCTCCCACCCCATGCCCTTAACAACAGTCTCCTGATTTTCAGGGGCGCTCAGCACTGTCAGTTCCCATTAGCTTCAAGTGGGAGCTGCCGGTGCTCAGAAAGGTTGACAGGTTCTCTCATCTTGGTGCCGAAATAGGTCCCCATTTTGGCTGTAACCCTCCTTTGCTCCTCACCTGCTTGGTAGCGGTGAGCACGTTCCAGAGCCTGGCTTGGCTGCTGGCTATTTCCCTTTCATTCTATTCGCTCCTTTTCCAGCCTGGGGTGTTGCCCAGGTGCCCTGAAGGCAGAAGTGCCCCTACCTGCTGCTCAGTAACTTAATGGGCAGCACTGATTAGTTCCCACCGCAGTCTTGTCCTGTCTCCTTCAGTCAAGGAGATGGTGGCTGTGACAGACGGCCTCAAGGAGATGAGGAAAGAATTAAAATGGGGAATCCTCCTGGCTGTGCCAGAGACACTGTGGCCGACAACAGAATGGAGGGAAGGGAAAAGGGTGCACTCACCCCCCAGGGCATGTTCAGTCATACTCAGGCACAAGGACTCCAGCCTGTTGTTGATGTCAGGTTCTGTCACTGGTACCTGGAACTCTGCAAAGGAAATGGAACAGACTGTTACTCCGGAGACCCACAATGGCAGAAGCAAAGTCACAACCAATCTAAAGGGTAAATACAATAGCTGGGCAGGTAGGAATCTGTTCTGCACTGACATATACCCTGTGTAAACCCGATGACAGGAGCCTTACTTCGCTTCTGTCCCTCTGACAACTCCCTCTAAAGACTGCAACTGAGCTTTCATTCCCAATGTTGGATGTTTTTATGCTCATTTATATGTGCAAACACACTGACTTTCTTACACACACCTGTTTAATATCAGTTTTGATTTGCAAACACCATCCCAGCCACTAACTAATACCACTGACGGAGGTTCACACATTTGCAGTGATGTAGTACAGAATCATGAAACCCAAACCTTAGATTTGTCTACAGTCTTATACCTAGACTGTAAGCTCTTCAGGGCAGGAACTGTCTCTTTGTTACGTGTTCATACAGGCACCAAGCCCAATGGCCGCTATGTGCTACCATAATAATTAATGATGATTACAGGCTTGGTTTCAGACTGGCCATTGCAGGGCAAGGCGATGAAAGCTGTAGGTTAGGAGGCAGGAGTTTAGAAGGAAATAACCCCAGCACAATTAGGGCAAAACACTCAAATCCATTCATAATCCAGTAACTTTGTTTTACTTATATGAACTGAAACAACAAGGCCAACTTCATCCTTTGCTTGAAGATTCAGGCCTAGGCAGAGAGATAGAAGCCTAAATACCTTTGAGGCTCTGAGTCTTGCTTCCACTAATTCCTCAAATACCTTTGAGGATCTGGGCCTTGCCTATATACCATGGGCCTATAAACTGTTTTATTGGACTGCTAAACCAGGACTGAGATTTCAACCCTACTAACTTTCTAGCAAGGACTGTTTTTTAAAATGGGGCACACTTTTATTTGACAGCACTTTCAACATGAGAAACTAAGGCTCTGAACCTCCATTAGTGTAAACCAGGAGGAATTCAATGAAGTTCCAGCAGAGATGAACTGATGTAAGTGAAAGGTTCAAGGTTTGTATTAGAAAGATGCTCATATGGTTTGAAAATACTACAAAGAAAGGGCTTGGCAAGGCCAATGAAGAAAGACAGTAAAATGTCCCTGTTGTGAAGGTGCCGCTCCACAGTGACTGTAAAGGTAATCAGAGTCACTAAAGGAATTGTGAAATCCCATCGCTGGGCATTACTGAAGGAGCATCGGCGTCCTCTAAGCCGTAGGTCTGCCAACAGCTGAACAGAATGGTACATGTGCATTGTAAGGCCTCAGAGCTGCATAAATCAAAACTCCCTCATCAGATCATCTGTAAACACAGCGCACAGGAGTAAAAAGGCAGCGCTGAGGCATAGCTGACTGAGGATGTTTTCTATCTGATCCTCTTATCCCAAGGTCCCTAGAGTTTTGTGGATTGGGTCAGCAGTGACAGTGCAGTTCTTAAAGGAAACTCTCTCCAGGCAATTGCTGAGGTAATTTTCCCTGGGGAAATGCATGGCATGGGGTTTGCATTAACTTAACTGTTGCTATCAGAGGAGGACGGATGGTCTTGTAAGGCCCTGCAGCAGGATTCAGGAGAGCTGGGTTCATTCCCTGCGTGACGTTGAGCAAGTCACACAGCTCCAGATCCACGAAGGTAGTTAGGCTCCTAACTTCTGCTGACATCAATGGGAATTGGAACCCTACATACCTCTGAGGATCTGCGTCCCAGCTGCACAATGAATACAAGAGTACTTCCTTTGCCTACCTTGTGTAGTTGGACTGTGTGGGGCAAAGCAGCCAGGACTCTGCTCTGCCCCGCCAACACTGCAGCCATCCTGTGTCTTGCGCCTGCAGGGATCCGGTGTCACTAGCCCTAGGCAATACCGTTGTCATGGCCCCGCTCCCTCACTCCTGGGACAGCGGGACTGCAGAGGGCTCCCTGCACTGTCGTAGGAGCCATACAGCAGCGGGCTGGCCTCCCTGCAGCTGGGGGCTTGTGCCCATCCTTGCAGTCCTGGCCGGGGGACTCTGCTTTATTATCTGAACCTCCACATTCTCCAAATCCCTTCCTTGTCCCCCAGCATGAGACACGAGGGGGGCAAGGAAGGGGTTGGGATAGTGTGGCGGTTCGGATAATGGGATGTGATGGAGGCTGCGCAGGAGGCAGCCAGTTACAGAGAGGCTGCGGGGAGCAGCCAACCAGGGCCGGGCTGGCCCATATAAGAAAGGCTGCAGAGCAGAGCAGCGTCAGTCACTCCCTGGAGCTTGAGGAGGAGTGACTGCCTTGCAGGCGGAGGGCAGCAAGCACCCCGGACAGAGCAGTGCTGCAGGCTGAGGCCCTGAGGCAAGGGCAAAGAGGGTGCTGGGGCTGTGGGAACGAGGCCCAGGGAGATCTACAGAGGAGTCAGCAGGGACGTAGTAAATGGCGGCCATCTTCAGGGTCCCTGGGCCGGGACCCAGAGTAATGGGCGGGCCCGGGTCAGGAGGAAGTGGCTGGACTGAGGGACTGTGATACTATCCCCCGGAACCAGGGAGCACAGAGTGTGGCATAGCTGGAGAGTGATGGTGGCAGAACGTCACCAGAAGAGGGCGCACTGGCATACAGAGCTAATCCCCAGGACAGCCAGCAGGCGGCGCCGCAGCGGTGGACCGAACCCCATCACACGGGGTTTCGGATAAAGAGGAGTATACTGTAATTGATAATATTGTTATGATTATGCTCTAAAACAAAAGTATTTTATGCCTAATACAAAAGTGAGGCATAATATTGGCTATTCCCTGTTTAGACGTAGTTTGTGTCAGGTTGATTTCATTTGCCATAGTGTGTGTAGAGACCAGGACTTGATTTTTTTATTAACTTGAAAGTTGCACGTAGGGCAAAACCAGAAACTCCTCTGTGCCAGGGACACGAGGGCTGTAAAACTTGTCTGTACAAATGACAGAAGTGAAACTAAAAATAAGCTTCATTGCTGGGGTCATTTGAAACCATGCTGGACAAAGCCCTGGAGAACAGACGGTGTAGGTGCCTTATGAGGGATCTTTTTCCCTTCCTCTGACGCATCCTGTGTTACCATGGAGATCTGGGCTGGTCCCCAAGGGATGACCGAGGCGTGACCTAAGAGGTCTTCTCCAACTTTAACTTCTCTGATTCATATGGAGGATAAATATAACCGGCAGGAGAGACGCCCACAGTACAGCTTAAAAGGAATGTGATCTTACCCCAGACATCTAAAGAAACATCTCTTGAGTTCAATGGGTCGAAGATATCTAGCATTTTATGGGAGCAATATCAAGATTATTTTCTTTTCACCCCCTCCACTCACAGCAGGTGGAAGGAAAGATCTTGTTTATCTGAAACCATCATTTGCGGCTTAAAAACGTGGCATGCTGCAGTCGCGTACTAAGTAAGGTTGTGAGCTACCTGGGAAGGCTCGTATTTTAGGGCTCCAAATCAGCCGTCAGATGACTGGAAATTAAGGGCAGGTGGTGTCCCCAACAGGTCTGACGATGAATTAGTGGAATAGCCCACTAATTTACATGACCTGCTTCCCCTCTTTCTTCCAGATCACCTTTTAATCCGGGCTTAATGCACATGAGATGAAGACGCTGGCAGTATTTCCTTAAATCCCTCCTGGACAGTCATCAATGTGCATTCCTAGTTCAGGTGATATTTTAATCCCTGGTAGAAAGAAGTTTTGGTGCTAGTTTTAAATAGCACATAAATTTAGAGCCAACATTCTGCCCTCAGATGTTTGTGCCCGGCTTGCAGGAGCTGGGGGAGTGTTCTAGGCAAGAAATTGGCACCAAATTCTAAGAGCTAAGTATTATTATTATTATTAAATTTAGCATTTGTAGGATGGTTTTGGCTCGTTCTTATGGCTTTATTCTTAATTTAAACAATCCCTTTAGATTCCTCTCCTCTGTCCCGTCACCTGGGTTAGGTCGCCCCTGCTGGATTCTCTGCAGGAGGGGGCTAGGGGATCAGAAAAACTCCCTGAAGCTCCCCTCTTTGAGTTCTTTGCAAATAGTCCTCCTCAAGGGACAGAGGTATGACGCCCTGTGGAGTTTGCAGGATCCCACAGATCCATGGGTAAGGGAATTGAGGCTGAATGCTACAAAGCCAGCAGAGATGGATCAGCTATGTTTTCACCCCATGCTGTATTCTGCTTGAACAAACAGACCAGCTTTGTTCTGACTGAACAGACATTCACATTAAATGCATCTCAAGTTTACATGAATGAGATGTAAGAAATAAGGCTGACTAGATGTGACTGTGCAGTCTAATATTCAGAGCAGGGACAGAGTCAGGACTCCTGGGTTGCAATTCTAACTTCACAATCAACTTGCTGTAAGACTTTGGGCAACTCAGGCCTGGTCTACACTAACCCCCCAATTCGAACTAAGGTACGCAACTTCAGCTACGTGAATAACGTAGCTGAAGTCGACATACCTTAGTTCGAACTTACCGCGGTTCAGACGCGGTCCACACGCGGCAGGCAGGCTCCCCCGTCGACTCCGCGGTACTCCTCTCGCCGAGCTGGAGTACCGCAGTCGACGGCGAGCACTTCCGGGATCGATTTATCGCGTCCAGACCAGACGCGATAAATCGAACCCGGAAGTTCGATTGCCAGCCGTCGAACTACCGCGGTAGTGTAGACCTGGCCTCAGTTACTCTCTCTGTTCAGTTTACCCCATAAGTATAATACCTTCCTACTTCACAGGATTGTTGTGGGGATTAATTCATTAGTGTTTACAATGTGTTTTGAGATCCTCCAACGAAAAGTGTTGTATACATGCAAACTATTAATACTATTACTAAATAAACGCATCATTTTCTTGGCTACTCTACGCATATTTTTTCGGCAATGCCACTTTCCAGTCCTCTAGAGTCCTCATCACCTGCAGGCTAACATGCAAGAAGAACCTATTTCTTATTCTGTAATATTTATCGAACTTTGCCATTACACTGGGCTCTGGATGATACACAGAGGCAGACGCAGTCCCTGCAACAAGAGGCTTGCAATCGAGAACAGACAGTCAAAACAACGCGGACACATAATACACGAGAAGGCTAGATGGAGGCCCAGGCTGAAACAAGGGTGTAAGTTTCTGTGTGGTAACCTTCTTTTGAATGAGATTTGTTTCTATGGTGAATTATTGCTGGAACAATGCAGATTATTAACACTACTGTACATTAGCAGAAAGGCTGCATTAAAAGGATAGTGGAGCAACATACGTAGTTAAGATATACTAGAAAAAATGCACTAAAGTCTCAGAACTTTTCCCTCTGGATTCAGATGGACACTCAGCAAAGCAAAAAGAATGACAGGATGTTCTTACACACGGAAGGGTATTAAAAGCGTGCAAGGAAACAATTAAAATCCCCAGTGTGTTGAAATTCTGCCTCAGAATGTCTCTCTCAAAAGAATTTCCCTAAAATGCATGAAGTCATTTCTCTTCTGCCCTGGATTTTCCAGTCCATGTAAAAGCAAAAAAGGTGACCCAAGAGTTACAACATTCCCCATGTAACACAAAGCCTTGCAGAAGGAAGCTATGTTGGGCACTAGCACAGTCAGTCTGTTATATATAGGGTCAAAATCCCTCCAGTGATGGCTCTAGTTTAATCAATCCAGTAATCTGACTAGTGTCAAAAAATATCTTGGTCGGATTGCAACAGACTCTGAGCTTGCAGAGTCTGGCTTGCTGCCAGCCCACCACTGTTCATGCTTGCAATGCACAGTTTAAAAAAAGAAAGCTTTCTATAAGCACCCAGGAATGTATTGTGACAGTTGAGGCTAAGCATTTGTAGGCAGGGTTCACTAGTGCAGCTATTTTAATATACTGTACTCTCAGATGACAAGGGGATGAATAAGCAAAAGACAAATGACTTCTTCCTACCTGGCTGCTGAAACATCAGCATGGTCTGTGGGGATGTGTGGACAGGCAGGGAACGCGTCCTCTGCACTGAGCTATGGGTCCGGCTTGGCATGCTGTTGCTACCCCCGGGGTTTGCGAACCAAAGATTCTATGGAAAACAAACACACCAACGATACTGTAAAACAAATGCCAGTGCCATGCTAATGTAGGACACAGTCTGGGTGTGTTAAAAACCTCAGCACGCTCTGTATGCTAATGCTTTCCTGATCTCCCCAGCCTTACCCCTTCTAGTCACTGGGTCACTCTCTCCCTGCGAAGGGCTTTTTCAGCGAGTGACACTCACTCTCCGAGTGTTGTACTTATAAAAAAACCCTTGGCTCATTTCTCTTCCTCCATCCCTCTCTGAAGCCTGATTTGTCCCTCTCTCCCAGCTCTCCTTGTCCCTTTTCAGTACCCCGCTACACCGAAAAGAGCAAAAACAGGAAATGCCTGCAGACTGTTCTCATTGGGCTCGCGTGTAAAAAAGAGTATCCAGACACATTAGTCAGATGAGGAAAATCAGAAAAATCATTCCACGTTAACCTTAGCGAAGAGCTGATTAACTTGTTTTCTTTAGTAGCAGTTTTCTCTTCAGCCATTGGGGAGTAAATAGCTACATTTGGACCAATCCCTTGTCATGTATATGGGCCTGACCCTGCTAAGTTCTGGAAGCCACCCACACCGGACGAAACTGGCAATCAGGGGTGCTCAGCATCTTGTCGGATCAGACCCAAAGTATTACTCAGCAGGCACCAAAAATATAGACCCTCCTCTGCAGCTAACAACCGCCCTGCAGCATGGGTGGTCTGACATGCACCAGCACGGACAGACTGACACACACCTGTCTTCCTTGTTTCAGGATGGTTGGGTTGGTAGCTGCGCTGCGTTGTGCAGCTCCTAGGAGTCCACTGGGGCCCAGCAGACCCAGCCGGGTGGGGGGGAGATTCCGGGAGGGAATCTGGAACTGGCGTGGGTTCCGTCTGCCCATTCCTGCACCGACAGAGCCAGCTGTTGGTAAGGAGTTCGACTGGCCAAAGCCTCGACTGGAAAGAGGAAAAAATAACAGGTTCTGGACATTCAGAATCTTAACCTTTTAAAATGCAAGCATGAGCGGACTTCTAAATACTTTCAGAATATATTCAAATGGCACGTGGTTAGTAGTGATTAAAGATGGGTTTGGAAATCAGCACAGCCTAACGCGCTTTCGCCTTGACCCATCTCCCACTAAAATCAATGGAAAAACTCATACTGACTTCAGTGGACAGGGCGCTCTCATGCCAAATTCGCCAAAGTGTCTTCCCGAGGATCGCCACAAGAGGGAACAGAATTGCTTTCACTGGATTCAGAGGACACCTGCACATGTAAGCCCCGTGGCTAGCATTAAACTTCGGGTTAGCCCCTTGAGGCCCTAGCCTGCTTACCATACTCCTGGGAGTGAGTCAAAGCAGAGTGCGTGGGAGACAGGCAGGAGGGATTTGTTTGATGATGGCTGGTGAGATGTAAATGACCTTGTAAGTGCTAAACAGGGAGAAATCCAGACACTTAGCCTGGAGAAGTATATGGATTCTGGCGGTGCCCTGGGGGTTTTGGTATATTCTCCAGAATCTCAGCTTGCACTGGAAATAAAAAGCTGATATACCGGCACTCCGCGGCTTGCAAGCCCCATGCAGCCTTCTCAAGATGCCCGTGCTGCTCTGCATTTCCCACAGTGACAAGGAAGGGTCCTAAGCTGATTCTTAGTTCCTCTGTGAGCTATATTTGCTTCCTAGTTTTCTCTTCCCTTGTGGCTCTTTACCTACTGAGGACCTGACGCCGTGAGTTGCTGAGCGCCTTTGCCTCCGATGAAATGAGAGTTGACAGTGCTGAGTGTGGTGTATGGAAAACAAAGTTAAAATTATAAGCCATCACTTTAATTTTGAAGGGGTTTCCTGGTCTGGTTTGCTGCTTAGAGGGCTCTGTAGGGAAGCACCAAGCATGCAGAGCTGTCAAAGTCAATTTGCAAGAAGGCAGCCTAGCGCAAATGAGGTGAATTGTGCCTCTGTGTTAGGGAGCAGCCTGCTTTCTCGCTCTCTGTTTTTGGTTCTTGGGTGTTACCACTCCAAATTCTAAGAAATAAAGTAGTGTTATGTTGCAAGCATCTAGCACAAGTCTTTTATGTTTTTAATCTAACTTCTCTGTGTGCATGGTGTGAACATAACACTCAGCATCTCAAGATTTGGATCCACAGGGCCAGATCCATGCCTCTTTGAAGCCACTTGCGTTCCTGCTTGTTTCTGGTGTGTACGTGTTTTTCCTTTCTTTGGCTTACTTAAGGCTTTAATTTCTCTAATTTCTATATTTGGTTATGTGTTAGGAGTTTGCGGTTTACATTTTTGGTTTATTTGGCTGGTTTAAAATTTGCTCATTTTAAATGAAAAAAAGAAAAAAGAAAAAGAGAAAGAGAGAGAAAAGAAATGATGAATGTAGACAACTTCTGCACAGAATGAGACACAGGCATTGCACCCAGTATCAAATCTTCCTTTGGATTGTTTGTGCTTGTGTGAGTGACAATCGTTAGAAAAGGGCTGGTCAGTCTCAAAGGCTCCATCCACACTAAGATGTCAAACTGCATTAACACCTCTCTAGCAAGAGCCAGGTTTAAACACAGTTCTTTAGAACAGCGCTAACACAGTTTGAAAACCCAGAGTAAATGGGGCCAGAAAGTTTACAGATCTCTTAGCCCATTTGGTTGTGAAAAGCACTTTCTCTGTAAACCAGTACGATGCAGTCTCGGTTGGGTTGGCAGCCTGACACTAATGGAGATGGGCAGCAAGTGGATAACAAATGTTACCTGCTTAGAACCAGATTCTGATCTCAGTTACAGCAATTTGAACCCAGAGTAACTTCCCTGAAGTCAGAAGAACATAGTCTGGTCCTTAGACTATGTGTAACCACATACAGTCAAGATGGGATGTTTTTCTAAAAGATCTGCTCTAGTTCAAACAGGAGTTATTCTGGGGAAGTTCTCTGGCCTCTGTTATGCAGGAGGTCAGACTAGATGATCACAGTGGTCCCTTCTGCCCTTAGAATCCATGAATAAAAGCTCCCACGACAAGCCGGGTTCATGATTCTGACTCTCAGGGCCTCCTCCTCATCTCCCTGATTCTGATGATACACCAGCGTTAGTTACTTCACTGATTTTAGTAGAGTTATTCTTGATTTGCACAGGGGAAGGGAGTGAACAATCAGGCCCTTAAATCTCATTAACTCACCTCCCCCACATGTATGGCGGGAGCAACAGCCCAATAAACTAAATTCTTTTATTTAGGGGTAACGGGGCATGATGATGAAAGTGAGGGGCAGTCTGCACAACAGATGAACAAGGAGTGGAATTTGTTTTCATTTGCCATGTGAAAAACAAGTGTTTGCAGATTAAGTTTCTCCCACAGTTTGATGGCTCTAGTATGGAGGCATTTTGAAGTAGTGAAGTTGAGGGAATTTTGGTTAATGTGTCTTTTAAACACATATCTCTAGTGGCAGGCCATTCTTGGTTTGTAATTAGGACATTTTACCCATTTCTATGTAACACCGTTAGTTACTGGTATGCCACACTGAAACAAAGCAACAGCACCAAGAAAATAAAAGAACCGGTTGATCCCACAGAACAAATAGATCATGCAGATTTCACTGCAGTGTAAAGTCTTCCTAGTGTTCTTGCCCAATTGTTTTAAATGATTACACAAAGAGATGGGTAGTTTTGCTGTGATACTTATTATTTACCCGCTGACGTTTGAAACATGACAAATTTAGTTGGGGATTGGTCCTGCTTTGAGCAGGGGGTTGGACTAGATGTCCTCCTGAGGTCCCTTCCAACCCTGATCTTCTATGATTCTATGAAATGAGAGTAGCTATTGGGAGATTAACAACTCTTATCACTTGTGCAGTTCCTGTATTGCCCTGCCCCTTCTCCAACCCTTGACGTTTCAACTCCTGAAGGTCTTGACGACCTTCCTCTTACTCATAGACTCATAGACTTAAAAGTCAGAAGGGACCATTATGGTCATCTAGTCTGACCTCCCGCATGATGCAGGCCACAAAAGCTGACCCACCCACTTTCCCTTAACTCAGCTGTTGAAGTCTCCAGCCCTAATCTCTCCTGCCTGTGCATGCTATAGTGAACAAGACTTCTAAAATAATACGATTATGCGATCCAGACCAGTATAAATCTACCCATCATGACACACAACCAAGTTTCTTTAAACCTCATGCAGGAAGTGATTATACCTATGGAACTATGTGAAAGGCAGAGCTGCACCATTGCATTCTTAGCCTGCAGCTTCACCCAGACTGGAAGAGCAAAGAAAGTACAAGAAAATGACACACTTGATCTAGATCAGGAAGGGGGAATTTCACGCCTTGCAGGGTGCAGAGAATCCAGTCTCGGTCGATACCCCACATATGCCTTATTTTGAGCATTTAGGCATGACGGTAGGTGGCACACCTGCTGTATGCTGGTGCTCTGCACAGGGGTGAATTTCACCCTAATGAAGTGTCTCCTGCTAAGTGGTTCTCTAGCCAAGGCGCAGGTCTGTGGTGTTGTGCTTCTCCAGTCACAGTGGAGAAGCAAGTCTCAGTGTTCAAGCAGTGAAGATTCCAGTCATTTGTAGCCCACTACAGGGCCCTCCTGAGGTTTTCTGATCAACTAACCTAAACAAGCCCAAGAGCCTCGCTGCACCCTTGTTGATTGCTTTTCCTGGTGTCTATCCAACAGTGATTTAATTTGCAGATGACACCAAAACTGGAGGGGCAGCAAACACAGGAGAGAAAACCAAACTGCAGAGAGGGACAGTGCTGTTATTACTTTTTAATAGGGCTGTCGATTAATTGCAGTTAACTCAAGCAGTTAACCAAAAAAAATTAGCCACGAGTAAAAAAATTAATCGTGATTAATCGCACTTTTAATCGCACTAAACAATAGAATACCAATTGAAATATATTAAATATTTTGAATGTTTTTCTACATTTTCAAATATTTGATTTCAATTTGCAACACAGAATACAAACTGTATAGTGCTCACTTTAGATTTTTTTTTTTTTACAAATACTTGCACTATAAAATTATAAACAGAAGAAATAGTATTTTTCAATTCACCTCATACAAGTACTGTAGTGCAATCTCTTTATCACAAAAGCGCAACTTACAAATGTATTTTTTTTGTTACATAACTGTACTCAAAAAACAAAACTATGTAAAACTTTAGCGCCTACAAGTCCACTCGGTCCTACTTCTTGTTCAGCCAATCACTAAGACAAACACATTTGTTTACATTTGCAGGAGATAATGCTGGCCTCTTCTTATTCACAATGTCACCTGAAAGTGAGAACAGGCATTCGCCTGGCACTTTTGTAGCTGGCATTGCAAGGTATTTACGTGCCAGATATGCTAAACATTCATATGTCCCTTCATGCTTCAGCCACCATTCCAGAGGACATGCTTCCATGCCATTGATGCGCGTTAAAAAATAATGCATTAATTAAATTTGTGACTGAACTCCTTGGGGGAGAATTGTATGTCTCCTGCTCTGTTTTACCTGCATTCTGCCATATATTTTGTGTTATGGCTGTCTCGGATGACAACCCAGTACATGGTGATCGAGTTAAGAACACTTTCACTGCAGATTTGACAAAATGCAAAGAAGGTACCAATGTGAGATTTCTAAAGATAGCTACAGCACTCGACCCAAGGTTTAAGAATCAGAAGTGCCTTCCAAAATCTGAGAGGGACAAGGTATGAAGCATGCTTTCAGAAGTCTTAACAGAGCACCAGTCAGATGTGGAAACTGAACCACCAAAAAAGAAAATCAACCTTCTGCTGGTGGCATCTGACTCAGATGATGAAAATGAATATGCGTCGGTCTGCTCTGTTTTGGATTGTTATCGAGCAGAATCCGTCATCAGCATGGACGTATGTCCTCTGGAATGGTGGGCGAAGCATGAAGGGACATATGAATCTTTACCGCATCTGGCACATAAATATCTTGTGACGCCAGCTACAACAGTGCCATGCGAACGCCTGTTCTCACTTTCTCCTTAAACAAGAAGTGGACAGTATTATCTCCTGCAAAGGTAAACAAGCTTGTTTGTCTGAGCGATTGGCAGAACAAGTAGGACTGAGTGGACTTGTAGGCTCTAAAGTTTTACATTGTTTTATTTTTGAGTGCAGTTACTTTTTTTTCACGTAATTCTACATTTGTAAGTTCAACTTTCATGAAAAAGAGATTGCACTACAGTACTTGTATTAGGTGAATTGAAAATACTATTTCTTTTTTCTTTTTTACAGTGCAAATATTTGTAATAAAAATAAATATAAAGTGAGCACTGTACACTTTGTAGTTTGTGTTGTAATTGAAATCAATATATTTGAAAATGTAGAAAACATCCAAAAATATTTAAATAAATAGTATTCTAATATTGTTTAACAGAGCAATTAATCGTGCGATTAATTTTTTTTAATCACTTGACAGCCCTACTTTTTAATCTTTTCAAGCGCTCCAATTACCGTGGGGAAAGTGTAGGCTTGGGAGATGGGCAGGTCAATCAGAATCCCTGATTTAAGGAGGGCGCCACATAGAGGAAGGACGGTCTTGTTGGTAAGCCACCAAAGAGAGGCTCAGGAAATCTCGGTTCAAATCCCAGCACCACCACAGGCAGCTTTTGTCACCTGGGGCAAGTCACTGAATCTCTCTAGACTTAGGTCACCATCTGTAAAATGGGACAATGGTACTTTTTACCCACCCTTTGCTTTTGTCTATTTATACTTTGGGGCAGGGACTGTCTCTCAGTTTAACAGCTAGTCCAATGGAGCCCTGATCTGAGCTGGAACCTCAAGGTGCTAGTATAATGCAAATCAGAGCTTATAACTAAGAACAGGACGCACTGCTCTAAAGTGACATTTGAGAGCTGGCTGTGACATACAGAATTAAAACAGAACAAGGTGAAATATTCCAGCCCTGCCTGCACTCGAGGTAACTGGCCTCATGACTCAGACCCATCGAGTTCCAGTTAGCACAGTGTGAATGTTAGTGTAATTATCCCCTTTGGCGTAATCTTGTCCAAGACACCAACCCACAAAGTACAATCATTGCATCAGAGAGATGAAATCCCAACGTACTTTCTTTGCTGCCGATATCCTGATATGTCTAGAAGGGATTTCCGAGGGAAAGACCTGAAGAGTTTTTGCACCTGCTGTTTCCATGACAACAATCTTTTCTTCTGTGTCTCTGTAAATGCCTGCCCCCCAAAAAAAGGAATTAAAAAAAAGGTAAACATCTTATGGATGATGCAGTTGGGTATAAAAATAAAGGAAACAACAGGCAGTTAACATGCACCCAAAGTAGAGAGCTGAGCGATCCAAGCTTCAGGCTGCAAACACACAGAAGCCCTGAATTGCAGGTTTAACTCCTAGCAGAGTTGGCTCAGCCCATTACACTTTTGAAAAAGACAAACTGAGCACCAGGCAGTTTCCTATGTGTAGCTCTTTCCGATGAAACCTTAAGAGCAAAGATCCTGCTGTGCCTGGGTGTTAAAGATCCCATGACACTTCCTGAAAGAGAACGGGTTTCCCTGGAGTCCTGGACCCTCATTTCTGCTCTCCCCATCACTGTGAGGCATGCTATACCATTGCCTGACTGCCCACAGCCCCTACAATTCAGTGGTACTGTGTATGTGTGAAGTGATGTGGGTCCACCAGGATGACAGATACATAAAGATCCGATACAATTATTATTATTGCTACATCATTACGGATGCCAAAATGTACAACACTTAGGTGATGCTACAAAAAAGTCCTACTGATACAACAAACAAAGTCAATTCTTTTTACTTCTTTTACTAACTTTTAACCAAAATTCATGTTTATTTAAAAAACAGAATAATTAGCAAAGTACTGAATGTTGCCTATGAAAAGAAATTCAGTTATATTGGGGCTTAGGGACAGATAATGGTCATAATTATTTCATGAGGGTTCCTTCTGACCTTAAAGTCTATGACTCAGATCATAGTATGTACATAAAATTCCCTGAGTGCTCAGTTTATTAATGATAAATGAATGCTCCTGATTGTTTAATAGCTACCCTCTAGTGAGCAACTTGCATTTTCATCCCCCAGTGCAGACCCTAAAATTTTCAAGAAATCTCCAAAAATAAAACACAAACGTCTGAGTTCTTTAAAAAAAAAAAAAAAACCTTTTAAAGTAAGTGTTCATGAAAGGTGCTGGCTTGACAGCCCTGGGAACTGATGGCTTCTGGCTCAGGTACTCAACAGGTCCAGTGCTAGCGTTTTGCAGCGCAACATTCCATACGCTGTCCTGCCAGCGTGTCTTGGTTGGACCTGGAGGGAGCTTCTCCCATGATAACAACAGAGCAAAATCCTCAATCTCCTTACTGACCGGAGCTTCCAGCCAGAACCAATTGCAGTGGTTTCTGAGGGGTGGACATTTGTTTCCCAGGAAATGGATTGAGACCTTTCATTTATTTTCCATTCCATTCGAGGTTTTTGTACCACAGTCTATTTCACTGAGACCAAAGTGCCTTGAGATTGTAATGGCATTTGGTTGCTACTGCCCCAGGTTGGAGTTAACCTGAGCTTGGCAGTGGAAATCCCCTTACTCCACTACCAATCTCCTGAGCCATCTGGGCCCCCTGTGCTCCTAACACATTATTATGTGAATGTTTTCATGTGCATGCCCCACGATAGCAGAGACCTACAGACAGTTATTAACTACAATACACATATTTATGGGCAGCTTAACCAATATTACATGAGCCATCTTAATATCATCCTTTTGACTGTCACATTTAACGATCAATCTACTTACCTTGCATCCCACTGATATTAACATATTAATATATAACGCAAATGAAAAACACTGTAGACATGTTGCTGTGGAGCAACTCACTTTAGCTCTGGTTGGAAACCAATGAAAAACTGTTGGCTTTAGGAATACAGGACTCAATCAATGTTTTCTCTCCAGTGTCTCAGATTCTGACCTCTTTTCAATTCTATCTAGAGAGAACTGGGCTGGGTTCCATTCCTGGCTCTGCCACTGACCTTGCTGGGGACCTCTGGCAAGTCAGTTTGCCTCTATGCCTCAGTTTGCCCAACTGTAAAATGGGGATAAAGATACCTTCTTTGTAAAGTGTTTTGAAATCTATGGCAGAAAAGTGGTAGCTACACAAGAGCTAAGTAGTGTTGTTATTACCTGTCACACACCCATCACCATGGGATCTGAGCAAGAAGCCTATCCAAGATTCAGCTGCAAAAATCACCTCCCCCTCCTGCAGCTCAGACTATGCCCCTCCCTTCCTAATCCCTTCACTGGCTTCCTCTCACACTGCACATCAAGCTCAAGCATCCGGTCCTCGCCTTCCAGGCTCCCCTTTTATATCTCTGCTCTCATGACTTCCTGCTCCCTCAGCAGTACTCCGCACTGCCTTGCAGGAGTACCGGGCACCATTTTCAACCCTGGTCCCACCCCATACCTCAGAGACCAGGATACATTATGGAATCAATGTTCTCATCCCTCCAACCTGTTGAGGAGCCGAATGTCACAAGCCATTCCACAGCTCCCACTCTAGCTGTTACAGGGATGGCTCTGGAGTGTCCGGTCACTTGCCCAGGCTACCAAGATGGTGACTTGCCACATGAAACCTCAGAAAAAATTGTTACCAACCTTTCTGTAACTGTTGTTCTTCGAGATGTGTCACACACGTCCATTCCGACGTAGGTGTGTGCGTGCCCCAAGTGCAGCCGCCGGAATTTTTCCCCTTAGTGCAGTGTTTCCCAAACTGGGGTCGCCGCCGGTTTGTTTAGCTGCCCTGTCCGCAGGTCCAGCTGATCGCGGCTCCCAGTGGCCGCTGTTCGCTGCTCCAGGCCAATGGGAGCTGCTGGAAGTGGCGCGGGCCGAGGGACGTACTGGCCGCCGCTTCCAGCAGCTCCCATTGGCGTGGAGCAGCGAACCACGGCCAGTGGGAGCCGCGATCGGCCAGACCTGCGGACGGGGCAGGTAAACAAACCAGCCCGGCCTGCCAGGGGCTTTCCCTGCACAAGCGGCATCCCAAGTTTGGGAAACACTGCCTTAGTGGTATCTGTTGCCTTGGCTCCAGCGCCCTCTGATGTCGCACACTCATAGCGCCGGTATAATGAGCCCTGCCGACCCTCTTCAGTTTCTTCTTGCCGACCACCTCCGACAGAGGGTGGGTTTTGGAATGGACATCTGCAATGCATCTCGAACAACAACAGCTACAGAAAGGTTAGTAACCGTTTCTTCTTCTTCTAGTGCTTGTACATGTCCATTCCAACGTAAGTGACTCACAAGCAATTGCCCTGGAGGTGGGTTCGGAGATCAAGGGCAGGCTGACTGTAACGCCGCCCGGCCGAAGCCGGCATCGTCTCTAGCCTGCTGTGTAATGGCATAGTGCGTTGTGAACTGATGACCAGGTTGCCCCCCTGCAGATGTCCTGAATTGGAACTTGTGCTAAAAAAGCAGCAGCGGAGTCCTGAGACCTTGTAGAATGAGCTGTTAAATGAGCAAGTGGTGAGATGTTCGTGAGGTCGTAACACGCCCTGATGCACCAAGTGATCCACAATGAGATTCTCCGCGCAGAAACGGGGAGAACCTTTCATTCTTTCCACTATCAACACCTGAGTGGCTCCGCGGAATGTTTTGGTCCTTTGTATGTGGAAGGCCAGGATCCCGGCGTACATCCAATGAGTGGAAGTGCTGTTCCTCCCTGTTCGCATGTGGTTGAGGGTAGAACACAGGCAGAAAGATTGCTTGACTGCAATGGAATTGAGAGACAACTTTTGAAAGGTATGATGGGGGTGGTTGCAACTGGACTTTGTCTTTAAAAAAGACCATATATGGAGGTTCCGAAGTGTTTCTTCTTGGGCACCGGGGAAGATGACCAGCGCCAAGAGTTCCGGGGTGTTGGAGGTGCACTCTGCACCGAGGCTGAGGTACTCGGTGCCAAGTCTGAGTGCAGCTCCGAGGCCGGTCTTAAGGCTGCCTCCAAGAGGAGGACCTTCAAACGTGCAGTACGGTTCGGTCCTGCTTATTCTGGGGCTTAAAATCCCTGCAAATTTGGAAGTGGTCTTTCCTATAAGCTTCCCCTTGAGGCAGCTGGAGTGAGGGTCGCTCAAAGGCATAGACTTACTGCATGAAGTGCAGAGCTTGAAACCCGTTGACCGATGTAAGCCCCGGCAGTGGGACGGTGGACAACTCCGCTATCTAAGAGCGGAGGTGTCCAAACTGACGACACTATCTACTAAAAACGACACGAACTATTTACACTACATTTGTCAGAAAACCACTAAGAGAATGACCGCCTAAGCGATGAGGAGTTCCAGCAGCCGTAACAGGCGGTAAGAAGGAACTGAAGGAGAGCAGGGTCGACAGGCCCCTTTATACCAGAGCTATGAGCGTGCGGCACCAGAGGGCGCTGGAGCTGACCCAAGAGATACCACTAGGGTTAAAAATTCCAGTGGCTGTGCTTGGGGCGGGCACCTACATTGGAATGGACATGTGCAAGCACTCGAAGGAGGAGGTAGGTGTCTGAAGTATGAGGGGAAGGGAACTGCCCCTTTCCTCTCAAGGTCTCCAGCTGGAATCAAGCTTTGTGTCTGAAAACTGTCCCCCATCTGATGGCGGTGAAGTAGCAAACGTGACATGAGTTTGGTGCTCTCTCCCTACCTCCCTGGGGAACAGTGTCCACCAAAAAACCCACCACTGTGACAGCTAGCAGCCATTGGCACCTCGGTGGGCAGTCTCAACCCCCCAAGAGCTGAACGGAGATGGAAAGTGAACTATCCTCTTCCCCCATAAAAGGTGCTCTTTCCAGGGGAAGGTTTAGCCACACTGGCTGGGTGATGTGGGGAATTGTGCACAGCCACTGCCTGTGCTGGGAGTGGTCAGAGGGTAAAGAGAGGTCCACGGTCTCTCTGCCTCTCAATCCTGCACCTTTCACAAGCTCTCCATTTTATGTGTAATATGCAAGGAAAAATCTGGGGCTTCATAGGGCATGGAGCATCTATTCCCTCCCGCCCCTACTTTGCCTGGGAGGAAATGTTGTTCCACTTAAGATATTTCTTGAAAATACCAACAAGCACTTCCCTTATACCATTGCAGCCAGAGCAGTGTAACGCTGTTTACATCACCCAGAGAATGAGTTTGGAGTTGCACCCTCCTGTGCAGCTGGGATGTGCCCAGCCAGAATCACATTTCAAAGGCCTAGTCCAGGGGTAGGCAACCTATGGCACGGGTGCGGAAGGCGGCACGCGAGCTGATTTTCAGTGGCACTCACACTGCCCGGGTCCTGGCCACCGGTCCGGGGGGCTCTGCATTTTAATTTAATTTTAAATGAAGCTTCTTAAACATTTTAAAAACCTTATTTACTTTCCATACAACAATAGTTTAGTTATATATTATAGACTTATAGAGAGAGACCTTCTAAAAACATTAAAATGTATGACTGGCACGCGAAACCTTAAATTAGAGTGAATAAATGAAGACTCGGCACCCCACTTCTGAAAGGTTGCCAACCCCTGGTCTAGTCACATTCTACTAAAAGCCTGATCTTTCTTTCTTGGTGATTTGGTTAATGTCAGAAATATAAAGAAAACAGGGGGGGGGAAAGACTAGGCTAGGATGGATGAAGTTCATAATGCTGCATTGACTTCAAGACTCATCATGAAGCAATCAAGGGGAAAAAAATCTTGCTATGTCTGGAAATACATGAAGAACTAGAGTGAAAGGAGCTTTTCATGTGATCTCCGTGAACTTGGACTCAGGTGGAAGAGGTCTTTGTACACTCACATACTAGAAGCTTTGGTTATATTTACACTATGTGACTGGCTCAGACAGAATCATTGCTGAGGTGGGAAAGCAAACTAACCACTCACTTCCATAGTAAAATTAAATTTCCTAGTGCAGCTGCTGTATATTTCAAGTGGCAAACTGTACGTTGACAATGTATGCTGACAGTTCACTACCATTCACTGAAAACTCTTGGCAAACTTGTTACTATTGTGGACAGAAGCATTCTGGGAGAATAATGTTTGTTTTTTTTAAACCCTGAATGTCAGTGACTTCCCTTCTGAGCTGGAAATCTCCGTCTTTGTCC
The DNA here is from genome assembly GCF_002925995.2 of Terrapene triunguis. Classification (NCBI taxonomy): domain Eukaryota; kingdom Metazoa; phylum Chordata; order Testudines; family Emydidae; genus Terrapene; species Terrapene triunguis. The sequence continues at coordinate 12,471,544 of NW_020664540.1, forward strand.
CAGATTCAGGAAAACCCTTCAGAGATTCCAGGCCACAACAGACCATTGTGATCATCTTGTCTGACCTCCAGTATATCAGGTCACAGAACTTCTTCAGAATAGTTCCCTTTGAATTAGAGAATATCTTTTAAAAAAAATCCAATCTTAATTTAAAAATTACCAGTGATGGAGATTCCTCCATGGCCCTTGATAAATTGGTCCAATGGTTAATTACCCTAAGCACATACTTAGTGCTTTCCTGAATCGGAGCCTTTATAAGGATGGGAAATGCCCAAGAACCAGCGGAGAGCTCTATTATTTAGGTAATAGCTTCTTACGTGGTCAGGGCCGGCTCCAGGCACCAGCCGAGCAAGCTGGTGCTTGGGGCGGCAGCTTGTAGGAGGCGGCATTCTGCCCAATCCTAGGGCGGCACGGCCGCTTTTTTTGTGTGTGTGTGTGGTGTTCTGCTCTGGCCGCCCTGTAGGGGGCGGCGGCGCGGAGGACGGGAGCGCCCTGCAGCAAGCCCAGCAGGGCAGCCCGCGTCCTTCCCTCCCAGCCGACCGGAGCAGCGCAGAGCCCTCCCAGGAGGCGGCAGGTGGCGGGGCTGCCCCCCCCCTCTCTCTCTCCCGCCCGCTCCCTCCCCCTCCCCCTGCTACCCGGGCCCGCCCGGCGGGCGGGGGGGCCCCCCGCCCCCCCCCCCCGGGTTGTTTTTTTTTTTGCTTGGGGCGGCCAAAAAGCCAGAGCCGGTCCTGCACGTGGTCACAGTAAACTGGAGGATTCAGAACTCTGTAATGTAATCCTTTTTTCACCTAGCATACTGTATATACCTATGTTTACAGCAGTCAACGTACTTTTGCCAAAATGCTGCCACTCCTTTTCCTGTAGGATAGTACAGATTTCTTAGTGATTCTAGACTCCACTTTTATACACAAGTGACCATGTAAAGACACAGTGTAAACTGCAGATCTTTTGACACTGGAAAACATTTAGAGATCCATCCAGATCTCAGATGCATGGCCATGTAATGCCATGCATCTTGTAAGTTCAGGTGCAGCACATATGTATACAAGGTACTCCTGGGGGAATTCTGCACTACTGCACACATGAAGAATTAATGTCCCCCGCAGATTTTTTTTCTCCATAGAATATAGATTCTGCTGGAGAGGAACTGCAGTACACCTTTCGCCCACCAGAGGCTGCTATGGTGCCAGAAGAGAGGGCAGTTAGCCAGAGAGGTTGCTTTCCTCACAGTGGGGTCAGGTGAGGAGGCATCAGACGGACAGAGTGGGGCACGCAGGGCTGCTGGGGGGGATCACAGATTGGGGTTCAGAAGAGCTAGTGGGGGACAGACTTGGATGCAGGCTCAGGAACTAGTGGGGTGACAGCATTGAGCTAGGGGCTGAATGGGAGGTGGGCTGAAGGGCCACATGGGGACAGAGGGTAGGGGGGTGCATGTGGATAGGGTGACCAGACAGCAAATGTGAAAAATCGGGACAGAAGGGGGGGGGGGGGTAATAGGAGCCTATATAAGAAAAAGACCCAAAAATCGGGACTGTCCCTATAAAATCGGGACATCTGGTCACCCTACATGTGGATGGCGGAGGGAGGCTGCAGGGACACACGGGGATAAGAGCAGATGTGCCTGACTGAATGGGAAAGGTTAGGGGTCAGCCAGGGTCTGCATGGGGGAGGCTCCCCAACTCCCTCACAATCACTCTCCCCACAAAAAACTGTCCCATACTTCTCCCACCCGCACCCAATAACCCTCCAGGTTCACTCCAGGCTCCTTCCCTCTCCCTCAGCTCCTCTGTTACCCCTGAATCCCCCCAAGCCTTTGCACTGCTTCTGAGGGGTGCGGGCAATACAGTTCTGTATTGTAGTTTAGATGAATTACTCAAGAGTTCTGTATTCATAGGTCTAGCAAGGAATCTATTTGTCAAAAAAACATTTCCGGAATCTTTTTTCCCCAGTCTGTACTGTTACAGACATACTCGATGACAGGTATTTGAAATAAATTACCAAAATAACAAACTGGTGTGATTATATTGTGTTATTTTGACATACAAAATATGCAGAATTTTAAAATACTTTGCACAGAATTTTTAATTTTTTGGCACAGAATTCCCCCAGGAGTAACAAGTGCAGCAGGAACTTGGTACACATAAGGGGATAAATATACACAGCAGGGTTTGTGCCCTAGATCTATGGCATATGGAGCTCAAAACATGTTTCAGTCACCCTAAAGGACACATGGTAATGTTCCTTTCAGAAAAAGTTACAGTTAAAAAAAAAAATCCATAAACAAGCAGCTTTCAGGAAGAGGCACACAGAATGGTAGGTGCCGAATCACAGAATGTTTGCTACAAAATAGAAGCTGGAAATGCTGAATGATAGTTTAGTCTCTCTGCTAGAAACCCCATGCACATTCATCCTGGGTTTTTCTGTCATCCAGCTGTTGATCATAACGTCACAAGCACGATGAATTTCTCAATTCCAGTTCTTTGATGTTGTACAGGGACACGGTGACCTACACTTCTGTGCATCACATTGCATTTACAGTCTGCCTCAGTCAGAATTACTATTAATACCCCCAAAAATATTTGTGTTAGAAACCAAAATGTTTACATAAACAGAAACTTTGGAAACAGTTTCTAAGCAATGAGAACAACAGTTTTATAAGATCTGACACAACTCACCTCATGAATTAGACATTTGTCTATGAGCTGTAAATAGGAACTTATATTCTCCTCGTCAGGTCTGGAAACTAAAAGTTGTGTACATACTGCAAACAAACAAACAAAAAAAAAAGGATAGCTAGCAAAACACATGGTGACCAGGAAACGGGACTGAAATCAATGTGTTGTTTTTAAGAATGGTCTTAAACTTCCATTGCAATTGTCTGAAATGAGTCATCAATGGAGCACTTGTGTATAAAGACACGCTTTTACAATTCCAGCCATGCCAATCTATATTTAGGGCCAGATTTTGCTCTCAGTTACATTGCTGTAAATCCAGAGTAACTCCATTAGAGTTATACTTGTGCAAATCAGCAGTAACAGAGTAGAATCTGGTTCCCCCTATCTTATCCTATTCTCACACGTGAAAGACACTGTCACACAAAGAGTGTGGTGTGGTTTAAAATCTATTGCTTCCAGGGTCAAATTCTGGTCTCACTGAAGTCAATGGCAAAATTCCCACTGATTTGACTGACAGCAAGATTTTCAAATAATGCCACAAAAGTGTGTGCAAATTAACTTATAGAATAAGACGGTGTCTGCATTGGGGGAATTTACCAAAACACTCCCACCCATTCTGACCCTGGCTCAACTGAACTGGTGTTAAAGTCCGTAGGAGCTGCAGAATTCTACAGCCAGAACTGCCATATTAGTTAAACCTGCTGGAAAGCAAGCATAATTAAAACAACTGGTCACAGGAGCCTTCTCTACATTATGGCTTCCATCAATTTTAACCCTCATGGTGACCACTAAATTTCCCCAGTTTTCAGAGAAGGCCTCCTAACAATGCCATTTCCCCAACTTCTACTGATAATTCTCCATACCACTCAACTTCATGCATTATGGAGGCGCTGGTCATGGCACCAGAGTTAGCAGTGAGGTCTGATATGGGCTTAAAATGGGGCACAAAGAACCATTTTTCTCAAAGTAGGTGGCCAATCGGTGTGAAATTACACACCGGGCTCAATTTTCTGCCCTTTGAAGTTACTACGTAATTTGTATTTTATTTCTATTCATACATTTTAAACAGAAAGTGCTGGAAATGGACCAGGGCTGACATTTCTCCATGGAAGTCTGACTCCTTTTTTTTTTTTTGTTTGAACTCCCCCCGTCCCCCCTGTTACCCAACTACTCCATTCTCCACCCAGCAAGCTGCTACACAGAACAGTCACACTCAGTGTTGGGAGTGGGCAGTCTGAATTACCCAAGAGCGGTGAAGCTCTGAGTAAGTTAGGCAGGTCCTCCCAAATGAGTGTGAAGAGAACCTTTCTAGCACACCATCACGTGCTCTGTATACACCACTTTTATTACAGAAAAGCTATTTTAGGAACGATTTAGAGATGTTTGCATGGTTCAAAAATGAGGCTGAATGGACTCCCCCATCCCTCGTAGATATTCTTTTAAATCATTCCTCAGTTCTAGAAACTAGTTTTGTTTTGTACTGACCATAGCAGGACAAATTCTCTGCTGGTATAAATGGGCAAAATGCTATTGAAGTCAGTGAAGCCATTTACACCAGCAACAAAGGATTTTGCCCAGTATAATTGTTCCTCCTGTATTTCAAAGTGCAGTGACAGTGGTGGGGCAGTGTAGTGAGTCGGTGTGGCTCACCGCCGCCCCGGAGGGGGAGGAGCCCATCCGGAGGCTGGAGTGGGCGGAGCTAGGGAGATCTGAGCCCGCCCCT
>NW_020664540.1:12475951-12557975 GCF_002925995.2 Terrapene triunguis
GCCGGACTTGCCGAACGATCCCTGGCCTGACGAACCCATGGTCCAGGATCTCCCCGAGGCCGACACCAGCCCCCAGGTAGGCCCAGAGGGGGAGTCGGGAAGTAGCCCGGGGGCAGCCGACCCCAGTCTGGCTGCAGCACTGCCAGAGCCTATGTCAGTGTGTTGCGGCCAGGATCCCCACTGACTAAGCAGCGGGCCTTCTCCCGCTGCTAGGGCCCCGGGCTGGGACACAGTGGAGTGGGAGAGCCTGCATCCCCCCTGCCACCCAACCTGTGGGTGGCCGTCTCCCCCCTCCCAGGCCTTTTGAGGCTTAGGCCTACTACTGGTGCTCAGCCCTGACTGAGGGCCTGAGATCCTGACTCAGCGTTTGTTGCCTCGCCCTGACCTAGGGCCTGGGCTAAATACTCCTGCTTGCTGCTCAGCCCTGACTGAGGGCTTGAGCCCTGACATTGCATTGGTGCCCGCCCTGAGCCAGGGTCGGGCTTACTGTGTCTTCCAGGACCGCAAGGGCTGCCGAGGGAGACCCTGCAGCCGGATGAAGTACCCAAGCACCAGTGGGTAGTGAGCCGGTGTGGCTCCCCGCCGCCCGGAGAGGGTCGAGCCCCGGCAAACTCTTGTACAGGCAGGGACACACAGAGGCCAGGGGGCGGGGACAGGGAGAGACCATGGGTAGCACTACTACAGGAGCTCTGACTGCTTGGGCAATCTGCTTTAAGGCCCCAGTTCAGCAAAGCACTTAAGCATGTACAGTCAGGGCCCAAGACACCAAGGAAAGTGTTTTAAAAAAGTCAACCCTCCCACAACTTTCACATTAAACAAATGCGAGTCCCAGGCGCTCTCTCTCTATCCATGTCACATGATCACGGAGCTAAAGGAAGCAACTGCTCTGTACGTGCACTCCCTCGTACTGCAAGTCGGGGCTATAAAAAACTCCACAGGCGTACATGGACCGGTGAGCAGCAGGGGACAAGGGCTGTCAATGAAAGCAAGCAGCCAGACCGAAGGTAACCCCACAGCAGCCACTCGATTCTAGGATCGTGCACCAAAGAGGAAGATCCTTCCACGGGCTTTAAAAAATAATGGTGCACAAACACTAAAGGCTCATTCTGATTCAAACTTCCAACATACCTATTTGTATAGGGCTCAGCTGTACCTGCTCGGGCCGGCCTAGCTATGTCTGCACTGCATACTAAGCCTGGGTCTGTGGGATCCATGCTTGTGGACTCAGGGGTTCGAAGCTCATGCTTGAACATCCACACTGTCCTGTAAACCAAGATTTACACTTGCTGGACCTGGTCTCGGAGCCGTGCTAACACGTCCATACTGCACCATTCTGACTCATGTCTGCAGCTTGACCTGCATCCACATTGCAAAATGACAGGGCTTGGCCCTGAGTTGCAGTGGGACTTGGACTCTGACCCACCCCCCTCACAGGGTCCTGAGGGCTTGCTGACCTGAGTCAGACTGATCTGTGTGGACAGAAAGGGGGCTTGTTCTTGGGCTCAAACCGGAGTCAGAGCCCAGGTTTAGTGTGCAGTGTAGACGTACCCCCTAGTGTTGGAGGTGGTGCAGTAGGCTCAAGAGGCTTTGTGACTCAGACAGGCATAATGCCTTCTGGAGCTCCTCAGCACACAGGAGAAGGAAGGACCCCCCTGTACAATAGGGGACAGTGAGCCCAGCCAGCTCTACTGGCTGGGGAGGAGAGTAAGGCTACGTCCCCATCTCCTCCTGACCTCCCCTTTTTGCCAGCGCTAGAGCACGCGTGAATGATGGCAGCAGGGTACAACGGGACTCCGGAGAGCCGAGTGCAGTCCTGTCTCTGCTGTGTCCCCTTGCGTACATCATTTCACCTCTGTCCATCTTCCCTAATGAGACTGCATGCCCTTTGGGGCAGGGACTGTCTCTTACCCACACTTAGCACCTAGCACCATGGGGCCCTGAGAGTATTATGATGAGCGGGACAGGAGGAGGGTGGATGGGGACCAGAGCTGCTATGAAATAAACGCTCTTCTTAACCATTCACTCCTAACCGAAGGAATAAGGACAATGGGAGCGGCTGACCTTTCCCCATGACTCTTGTGAACTGCCCAGGGAGATCCCCTTCGGGCAAAGGTGCCCCTCCAGACTCGCCCTCGCAGCCAGGCAAGTGGTGCTGCTGTATGCACCCAGAGGCAGAGTCCTTGCAGTCAGAGCCTTGGCTGTCCGAGCCGATCAGAGAAGGCAGGTGGTGGGAATCCAGGTCCCGGCTCTGGTCGTCTGTATTTGAGTTCTGGGAGCAGTAGGCTTTGATCGGGGTGAGGATCATTTGGTGTAGCTCCTGCAGTGGGATGCGCAGGTTGCCACCTTCCAGGATGTCCTGCAGATTCCAGACAACAAAAAAGATTAGCAGCTGGTATGTCTGCAATCTCAATATGCCGCTAGCTGCCTTGAGCTCAGCCATGCCGCCTCAGCTCAGCTGGAACACTAGAACATTGTTTTTCTGGAAGCAATCTCCACAGAAGCCTCTTCTAGTGTTCCTACTCCAGGACTTACTTGTCCTGTGTGCTCCATGTTCAGTAAGTTGGTCCGTTTAATTAACTGAGGCTTTCACAGAACCGTTTTAACAGAAACAGGTAAGAACTAGAACTTCAAGTCTGAAGCCACCTGCAACCCTCCTGCCCCATTTTCAGGTGTGCGCGTTCAGATTTGAACTCCTGAATCTGAACCCACTCCATGAATCAGGTGGGATCCAAAACCGGTGTGAGTCTGGCGTCCAGGTCCAGTGCAGATGCCACCCAATATCTGGTGAGATTCCCACCCTTCAAGAAAGCAGAGACCTTGCAATTTCCATAGGAATCACATGCGAACATCCCACGAGATTTCAGCGCTGTCTACCCTGCACAAAATTCAGTCTCTAACCTAACCCTATCCTGGCTCTGGCTCTCAGTACTGCCTTCTTGGCCCATGTCTGGCCCATCTATCCAGCCACATACCTAAAGCCCTTCTCCAGGCTCTTATCAACTTGTGTCTCAAATGCTGCAATACGCTTCTTCCTGGACTTGACAAATGCAATCTTGCCCTGCTCATCGCCACTCAAAATGCTGCTAAGATCATTTTCCCACCCAGTTGCTTTGACCATGTCACCCCTCCACTGGCTCCGCCTTCTCTATCATATCAAACATAAACGACTTGTCCTCACTTGCAAGGCCACGCACGGGCTAACCCCAGCTGATCGCTTGTCTCTCATTCGCTGTTGAAAGGCTGGTTCCTGCCTCCCATGATGCCAACCTCCATCACCCACTTGTTACATTTTCAAGCAAGCGCCTTCCTGTTTTCTCCCATGCTGCCCCTCCCCCGGCAGGAGCTCCCTATAAACATCCACGAAGTCACTTCTTCATTCTCCTTCAAACCCCGGCTTGCTTCACAGTGGTTAGGCTGCTGGTGCCCTGCGACCACTACCTGTCATGCTGACCATACTGTCTCCTTGTCCTCCCCGTCTGTTTCTATCACTAGGTGTCTCTCATCTTACACTTAGACTGTAAGCTCCTTGGGGCAGGGACTGCCTTTTTGTTCTGTGTTTGTACAGCACCTAGCACAACGGGGTCCTGGTCCATGACTAGGGCTCCTGGGAGTTATGGTAATAATAGTACCACCACCAGATACGGTTTCTCAGCTTTGAAGCGGCTGGGGCAGTATTACTGTAGCCGGGAACCTGCCTACAGAATCACAGCGGTGTGAAGGCACAGCTGGTCTTTGGGTCATTTCTGGTGAAGGAGGAGTGATTGGAGAGGGAGATATTTCACTGGAATACTCCATGGGTGAAATCCGGGCCCCACTAAAGTCAATGGGAATTTTGCCAGTGGAGCCAGAATTTCACCCCATATTTCAAACGCAATCTTAAAACCCCCCAAACATTTATATTCCTTCCAGTGGTTCAGAATGAAAAATGTTGGCTTCTTAATCCTGGCAGATTGCATGTGTGTGTGCGTCACAGCTGTTCTCCTTCTGCCGTTTGGGTTCAATCCTCCCTCCCTCCCCTGGGGAAACGCCAGCGAGGAAGGCGGGAAGGACTGCATCTTGTTCTTAATATGGGCCAGACTCGTCTCCAGTTTCTCAGGCTACTGGGTCCCACTCAAACTGCTCTTGAGGCATCGCTTCCGACACAAAACCAGAGCAGACGAGCTCCTGGGGAAAGCGCTATGGATGCACATATGAAAGATACATTAAGAGAAAGCACATGTGGTGTCACAAGCCAGCCTGAGCTGCGGGGTGATTGTTTATTTTTCCCGTCACTCTTCACCATCTGCACTCCCGGCTCCACCGCTCTGAATTACATGGAGTCGGTGTGCAGCTAGTCGGGAACCCATTGTGTTATCCGGGTGCAGCTCCTTTACGGGAAGAAGGAAACATACGCAGGAGACGCTTGCCCAGAAGATCAAGTCACACACATGCTCCTGGTTAGTTAAAATAAAGGAAGGAAAACTTGAAAACCGGAGACACATGCTCCTAAGTAATACAGCCCATGGCCAGCTTTTACTCATGGGCCCCACTCAAACCATCCTCAGAACCAGAACCACAGCTCCAGAGTCCAGGCAAATCCCACTATATCGCTAGCAGTCAACAGCAAACCCTACTATTTATCCCATCTTATTGGATAGCCTGTGTAGCTCATTGTGTCAGCCAAACTCGGGTTACATTCCTGTAGTAATGACAGTCAATCAATACCATATTTCAAACTTCATGAAGAGGAGGGGGAAGAAAGGTTGTGAAATTGCCTAGAAAACACATCTACAAAGCAAAGCAAACTCAATCCCGTCGCCTGTCTCTTGGATGTAATGATTGTTATTAATGTACAGAGGGAAATACGGCTTTACTAACTCCTACAGTTCCATAAATAAAATCCCGTAGTTTAAACATGCAAAATAAAGTGGTGAGCTAACCAAAACACCAATAAATAGCAATGCGTAGCATAATTATTGAACAGCTCCTAGTCAGAGGCTGTGCATAGAATGATTGATGCAATATAATATAACAGCGAAACAACAAACAGCGTGGTGTTGGACTGAGTTGATACTGGCGGGTATGCTATGCTGGTGCTTTTCTGATGGCTCCATCAGCTTCGGCAGAATTTAACTTTTCATTACAAAGAACAAAAAAAAGTTTGACCTCTTCTGGCTGCCAAGATAACCTGCTGAATGTGAACGGATGCAGTGCTGCTTTCCTGAGTCTTCAGCCAGCCAGCCTAGAAAACTCACTGTGATAGGCAAGTCGTGCTCCTCCTCTGCAGTGGGGGCCTGCAGACATCACGGAACCACACCAGTTCTGCTGAGAAAGAGGGGGAGGGCAGGGCTGTGGGATCCCACCCAGGGGTCTTGTATCCCATGCATGCCGAAGCTCTGCTCACGGTGGCTCTCTCCTCTGCAGTGTATACGAGGGAACAGAGCAGCAGAGGGACCTGCAGGTGATCATGTGTCTTCATCTCCCATGTGTCACACATGAGGGGTGCAAGTACCAGTGACACTAGTGACGTGGAGTGGCACTCCCTGGCTCGCACAAGGTACATCTACACAGCTGGAAGGGTGAGTCCCAGCTCAGGTAGACATACACGTGCGAGCTCTGCTCGAGGCAGTACACTAAAAATAACAGTGTGGCTGTGGCGGGACGGGCAGTGGCTCAGGCTAGCTGCCCCAGTGTATAACTAGGGGGTTGGGCACTACGGTACTTGGGTCGCTTGCCTGTGCCACCGCCTTGGTTGCCGTGGCCGCACTAGTATTTTTAGAGTGCGAGCTCAAGCAGCGCTAGCACGTGTACGTCCACCCAAGTTAGGAGTCATCTTCCCCGCTGTTGTGTAGACGTGCCCACCGAGAGTGGGCAGGCAGGGTCCAGGAAAGGGCGGAGCAGTGGCTTCAACTCCAATTGGCCAGGCAGTGCCAGGGCATGTACGCTGTGCTGCAGTTTACAACCTCCCGGAGCTGGGGGGAGAACCAGGAGGCAGCTTACGCCGCTGTACCAAAGCCAGTGGGCAGCCTGCTGGTAAAATGCAGTGGTTGGTACAGCGCTGGGTTTGTGATACAATTAACCAGATGTGGCCAAACCAACAAAGAAAATGCTCAATGAAAAAGATAAACTATATGGGAAATACCCAGCAATAACCAAAAAGGACTTAATCTGAGAATTAATTCCTGGCTATTATTTTAATTGAAAAAGAAGCAGAAATAACTTACCCTTTCTAAAGACTTGAGAAGGTTCTGCCTCTCTTTCAGCTTTTGGATACTGATGACTATTTTGTGCCTTGCACCTTTGGTAACATTCTGCGAAGATACAGTACAATGTGACATTAACATCTCCACCAGCCAGCAGGATGCACAAAAATCCTCTTTCGTAAGTGAAAAGGGCTGCTGTTAATTCAAGAAACCTCTGAATTCAGGGATTATCAGAGAGGCACAGGGTCTATGGCAACAGCTTAGAAACCCATTGAAGCTATCGATTTCTCACTAGCTTGTGCACCCTCCTTTGGAGTGGCAATATTTATAAGTGCTCACAAGGGACGAAAGGTCTTCGCAGCGACTTAAGAAAAATGTTTTTAAATCCAGTGGCAGGTCTGGGAGCAGAACTGCAGCGCTCGGTGACAGCACACAGTTTTCTGTGATTCGAATCAAACAAACACTTGGCCGAAAGTGAAAAAATTGCCCTCTGCCACCTGCTGCCTTTGTTCACAGTTTGTTTGCAGTTGTTCACAGTTCTCTAGGGAGCTGACTCGGCAAGCCTTACTCTGGCTGAGTAGAATGTACTGTACACTGGCACTAAGAGAAGGCCCACTGACGCCAATGGGACCACTTGTGTCATTAAATGTACAAATCTCACTGCAGTTTTAAACTATTTTGCACAAGGTGTGGCAATGCTGAGAAAAGCAATCCTCAAAAAAACCCCTCTCAGAGTTAGGAACCAAAATAGCGGCACCCAGCCTGATTCACTGTCGTGGTACTCCAGTTTTATGATGGGGTAACTCGACAGTGTTATCCCAGCTCCACATTGGTGTATCTTCACTCGTACTCTGACATAAAACTGGAGTAAGGGTGCGGTGAATCAGGCCCACTGGCTCTAAGAGAGGTGTGAGAAGCTTAGGCCTGGTCTACACTTAAAAATGAGTCTACACTTAAAAAATGTCATGCCCCAAGCACTATAGTTAGGCAGCCCTAAGACCAGTGTAGACACAGCTAGGTCAGCGGAAGAATTCCTCCATTGACCTAGTTACCGCCTCTCGGAGGGGTGGATTAACTCCATCGACATGCCCTTAGAAAGCTGCCCGGCCCCTTTCATTTTAAGGAACGCTTGGCTCGGACATTGCTGGCTTCCTTACTCCAGTGCAAGTCAGTGTTCAGGACACGTCTACACTAGCACTTATGTCGGCAAAACTTTTTTCACTCAGGGGAAAACCCCCACGGCCCTGAGCAACATAAGTTTTGCCAGCATAAGCGCTCGTGTGCACAGCGCTGTGTTGGCGGGAGACGCTCTCCCACCGACATAGCTACTGCTGCTCATTGAGCTGGTTTTATTCTGTCGATGGGAGAACTCTCCCCTGTCAGCGTAACGCGGCGACACAAGCGCTCTTACAGCGGCACAGCTTGTAAGTGTAGACATGGCCTTAGTGAAGGCTCTAGAAAGTTTAGAAGGGGCTGAAGAAATTGGAAGTTAAAAAAAAAGACCCTGTCAAAAATCAGCTGAGCAGCTGTATAGGCCTTGAACCCCAAAAGACCAGAGTATCCTTCTCCTGCAATGAAAGTGTTACCAGACCATTCATTCCATCAGACTTTTGGAATCATAGCTCAGAGGAAAACAGAATCCATTTGCAACACGGGAGTAGCATTTTATATCTAAAGATGCTAATCAGATCTATTTATCCCAGGGATAGCATGGAAAGCAATCTATTAAGGAGATTTTTAAAGGAACAAATAAGTCAGTCACCAATAAGTCAGTCACCAAATTCCTGTTGATTTTCAATGGGTGTTGGATGTCTGAATGCCATTTGTGCCTCTGAAAGTGTCCTCCTTAGAGCTGAGTGGTGAAAGCCAGTGCATATCTCCCATTGACTTTGATGGGACTAGGAATTCAGTCTCTGACCCCACTGAGAAGCTATTGGCCAGGTCATTTTAGGGTACCATGTGTCGTTTGCCCCTCACCCCTCTCCCCCAGCGTGTTTTTGGCGTTTTTTTTGCCATGTTAACAAATGATGCAAGGTTTTCAGGGAAACCTATCAACAAACTGAACAAACAGAGCGTTTTTAATTGTGACAACACTAGAAAAAAATGCAACGTGACTAACTGTTTTATAGCAAATTTGAGACATACTTGTGCCTCGAGCTGGCATTCGGTCAGTGCCATCATTTCTTCATATGTCATCTGGGAGAAAAGAGCTGCATACTTGTGCAGGCGGAGACTCTTCAGCCAGGCAGGAACATCTGCAGCACAAAGGCAAGTCGACAAAACGCCCTGTTATTTGATGACACTATTTAACGACGTCACATAAAATCCACAACAACATGAGGAGTTTATTAGGCAATGGATTCCTTGTGTTTTCCACAGTACTGATAGCTCCAAGAGTTTTATTGCACTTTGATGTTAGCAACGAAGGCTGGAACGTGCCTAAGGATATACGTCCCAAGTTCCCACTGATTTCAATGGGGTTGCAGATGTATATTCATTGGCAGGATCAGTCCCTTGATGTGGGGCACTTCCTATTAGATTTGATTGCCGTTTATGAGCCACAATGAAGTCGTTTACTGTCTTTTGAAGATTCTTCTTAATTCTCTGTTCACATGATTGTTTTTAGATACTAGTGTTACATCTTAGAAATATATTCACAGCACCGAGACAAGACAGAGGAGAGGACGTGGCCCTTTGATCAAGAGTCAGGTCTTACAGGGTTGCAAATCTGGCAAATAAATAATTAGACTCAGGGCCGGCCTTAGGGAAAATGGCGCCCTGGACGAACTTGTATTTTGGCTCCTGCCCTTAATGCTTCCCTCAACGCTCCAGTGCCTGCCAGGCCTGGGCAGCCAGGTTAATCCCCTCCACACCCCCGTGACAGCTTGACCTTGGCTGAAGAGTTGAGTGGTGATGGAGAGCACTGACAGCACCATGCCCCAACCCCATAATGGCCCCACAGACACACTGAATGGGGAAGGGGATCCTGCAGTGCGGCACACCCCATTGCAGGCTTTATGGGGCCACTGGGGCACTGGGGGAGCCCAGATTCTGATGGTGCTGGCGGGAGCAGAGAGGCAGCCCCACGGGAAAGCAAAGGGCATACCCGGGGGGAACTGAGTTCTATGACCACATGTGCCCATCCGCTGGGTGCTGCTCTGCGTTGCTGCTGCCCGCAACTCTCACGCCCCCTTTGTCTTGCTGCTGCTGCCTCAGGCCTCTTCTGGGCTCACTGTGTAAAGAGGCGGCGTGTCTTCTTGCTCCCCTTCTCTTCCTCATCCTCTGTGCCTTCCCTCGTTTGCATGGCACAGGGTGGCCCGTCTCCGCTCATCGCTCTTCTTCCTCACCCCCCAACCCCACTTTCTTTGCTTCTCTCTCCTGCTCGAGGAATTGCTAGCTCCTGAACAAAATCCTTTTCCTCGACATTCCTGTTCAAAAGGTCTGTAGCCCGGGTCCCATTGGGGCCCCCTACCCCCAGACTCTCCAGGCCCCAGCCCTGTCCCCCAGACTCACCAGTCCCCAGTCCTGCTTTGCCACAGCACCCCCTTGGGTGGTCACCCACCCCTCAGGCCGGCCCGTAGAGTCATGGGGTCGATTGGCGCTTGATCCAATACTCCCTGGAGTCAATGGAAAGGTTTCCATTAACTTCAGAGTGCTTAGGACCAGACCCCTTTGGTCACTGGGGATGGGCATTATCTACATATTGAAATAGCTGACCAAGCCCTAAATGAGGGCTAAGAACTCATAAAACTCCACTGTTGCACAATGAGAGATCAATGCCCGGCTGGAACCCCTATTTTACGTGAGCGCAGGGTGCATCTACACGGGGCTTGTGTTGGTGTAGTTACATCAGAGTAGCTGCAATGCTGTAAATACCCCCAGGAAAGGGAGGCTCTTCATTCCCATATTTTCTGGACTCTGAGAAATTAGTAAGTGGGTTTTAATGAAAATGAGCAAAACTATTTCCACCACCACTTACGCTCACACACACACTGATTGATGAACATGGGAAAAACATTTGAAATAACCATTTAAAATGGTATAAGGAAATCTTAATTTTTTTCTACGTGGAAGAACGACACGCTGTCACAGCTGGGTGTGTAACAAAATTCAGAAGTGTGGCTTAGTATAAAATCCAAACTCCATCGTATTACCTGAAACATGCTTTCTTCCCAGTTCTAGTCTGCTGCACAACATCCTACCGCCCTGGCTCAGCAAAGCACTTAAGCACGTGCTTAAGTTCCACTGTTGTCAGGTATAAACCTAAGTACTTTGCTAAGCAGGGATGAATTTAAGCATGTGCTTCTGGCTACGCATACGCTTAAATGCGTTGCTGAATTGGGGCCTAATATCAGAGCCTGAATCTACCTATTGTTGTTTTAGCATCACGTGTCCTTTTAGACTATTGACATTTCCAACAAACACCCTCTTTGCAGAGTTTTTGACAAAATAAAAGGTTGTGGTGATTTCTTATTTTACTGTATTTTTTTTTCAAGTCACTTAGAAATGCTATGGTTATAACTCCCAGATCAAGCAATAAATGCATAGAGAAATGGTAGGTAAAAAGCCACTGTGAGAGGAGGATACATAGATCTTTGGGGATTGTTTGCAGTCTATTCCTGTCAAGGGTCAGGGTGAGCTCATCTTCCAAGATTCCCCACCCCCGACACAGATCCAAATGGCTCCATGTCACTATGACCTTCCTTTCGGAAAGGAGGGCTGGACAAATCTCCCTCTGCAGAGGTGTTCGGTATATTCCTGGATTGAGACACTAAGTGCTCCCCCTACAAAGAACCCGGCACACGCTCAGCTCACAGCAGCCTGGAAGCTGGACGGACTTTTGCTTTGATCCTTTGCTTACTGAAATCAATGGCAAAACTCCCACTGGTCTGAATTGGAGCGGAGTAGGCATTCTGATTGCTGCAGTGTTACTAGACCGTCAAGTCTTGTATGCTGGTAGGGTCAAGCCCTCTCCTTGCTGGAACTGCTCGGGAAGGGTTCTGCTGCTGGGACAGGATGGTGGTAGCCTGCTCTGGATGGGAGAACACTCCGTAGTGCAGACACCCATTCTGTAGGCACGCCTTCTGTGCTGCCACATAGGGAGAGTTTGGTGATGGGCTGGGAGAAGATTAGGGTTAGGAGTGGGGGGGGTCTGCAACTGAGTGGGGACATCAGCCTATTTCCCCCTTGGCAAAGGAAAAGGGGCGAGACTCCCACAGCCCTGATGCTGCAGTAAATATTTTTAAGTATATGGAGATATACCTATCTCATAGAACTGGAAGGGACCCTGAAAGGTCATTGAGTCCAGCCCCCTGCCTTCACTAGCAGGTCCAAGTACTGATTTTGCCCCAGATCCCTAAGTGGCCCCCTCAAGGATTGAGCTCACAACCCAGAGCAATGCTCAAACCACTGAGCTATCCCTCCCCCCAGTAACAGCTGTGCAGTGGCTTTGCAGCATGTTAGGAAGGACTCCTCCTTACCCTGGTTGCTTAGGCTATTCGCTAGAGTGCGCTAGGCCCTTCATGAAATATTTCTCAGGAGGTTGTAAATTACAAAGGCATGTTACAGCTGCAGACAGTTCAACTTGATCCAGTTTCAGCCGCGTCAGAAGGGCATGTTCCCACAATCTCAGACTCTGAGTCGTGATTCTCTGGGCTGAAAGTTATCTAGTGCCGGCTGTCACTGGGTTGGAAAGCCTTGAAGTATGTTTCTTACAAAAATGGTTATGAGACGCTCAGTTAACCTAACATTGCAGAAAGATTCAGTGGGGTGAACCTTCAAATGCAGCCACCTAATTAGGCCCACACCCTGGGTAACTTTGTGCACAAACACATGATGAGGCACATACAAATACGGCGTTTAGGTGCACAATGGACAGAAGAGCAACCTAAGCTCCTTCACGTGACAATTTAGCCCGATATGTCTAACTTGCCCCTTGCCTCCATTGGAACAACCATCTCACAGCACCTTCCTCAGCATGTAATACCAGTGTAGCTACTTCTCCAGGTTTGGGTACATGGAGAAGTTTACCATGTGTTCTGCGCGTTAGCCCCTTTTGAATGTCTTCGTGAGAGTGTCCCAACATCTTCCTGCTTGACCTTGGCTCTTGCACATAAAGGAGCTGTTTGCTGAAGGTCTCACCCCAAACTCAATTCGAAAGTAAACAGAGGAAATGCCAAGTAGCCCAGTCAGCAGTATTTAGCTCAAGTTCCTTGGCCTCAGTCACCATCCCAGGTCATTTCAATTAAATGACTTAAATGCTAGATTTTGAGAGGTAACGAAGAAAATGATAATTGCAAAGCAAACATGGGAGCCAGGTACACACCAATCTTGGAAGGTCTAAAGTAAGCACTATTCCAAAAGCCCTGACATGCAACCGTTTTACAAACAGTCCTGTTAGGCCCCTTACCCCAACTGCAAGCTGAAGAGTACAGCAACAGAAAGCCTCTGGTTTCTAGTGTAAATGGATGTAACCCAACCCAGCATGAGCACCTGTTTTAGATCGTGGAGCCACATCTGTCCCCATGTCCCCAGTGGGCATCTGTCCTCAGCAGACGCTGCCAGTAAAGCATGTTGGGACGAGTCAGGACGAAGGTTCCAGCTTGATGCACACGATTATTCTCCATGAAAGATGGCACTGAACCTCAGGTCCGAACCACCCTCACACTCTGCAGAACTTCACCCCACAGCTGGGGCCCACCTCTGCCTGTGATGGGGCCCTTCTCACTGGTGATGCTTCCACAGGAAGTCCGACATGTAGCCTTGAGGAAAATGGAGTGGGAAGGGCCAGACGGTGCTCACAGCACTGAGCCCATCATAAGGGGCTGCAGTGCAGAGCCACACGACCCCAAGGGGAGCACCAGAGCTCTTCAGCTCCCCTGTGAGCATAGAGTGTGTGCAAACCGCTACATCCCTGTCGCAGACTAGCAGCCTCCCCCCACCCTGCACCTGGCCAGCCAGCTCCAATGGGGGGCACATAGTGGTGGTGTTATAATTATACCTTAGGGCATCACCCTGCTTTCTTGAACTAGGCAGGGGGAATCCTTGAGCTCCCCTCAGTGCAGAGTCTGCAATTCTATGAGCTGGGGGGAGGGGGAGAGGAAAGCTCCTTACTCCCCCTCCCCACTGTGCACTGGCAAAAGGGCCAGATAGACTCTAGCCCCATGAAAGGAAAATAGGATGCAAAGGGCAGAAATTACAAGGTGCTGAGCTCTTTAAGACAATGTAATGGCAGTACCTGGAAAGTCACCATGCAGGATACAGTTCTTACTCCCTAATGACCTGCAGCGCTAGGGAGTGCCGAGCTATTCTGCACACCCGCAGGGTTACACTTGACTCACCAGTTACTAATAGTTCATTACTCAGTCACCGGGTGATAGTTCTGAAACACTGTACCCAGCGTTAACAGAGGGGGGTTTTCATGCCAGGTGTTTCTAATCAGTTATTCAGAAAACTCGTCATCTACATTTCAAACAGAAGTCTGGCGCTAACGGGCCAAATTCTGCTCGCGGGCCTTGTCTACACTCCATGAGTGTGCTGGTATAGCTATACCTGGATAATCGTACCAGAAAACCCTTCTAATGTAGGTGCACTTATACTGGCAAAAAAGTGCTTCTGACAGCACAGTTTATTCTGGCTTGGTGAACAAAACCAGCTCTAGTCATAAATTCTCTTATGCCAGTAGAACTGCATCTACACTAGGAGTTTGGCCATCATAGTTATGCCACCAAAATAATCACACCCCTAACAGACCTAGCTAACCACACTATGAACACTCATGACTATTCTCAAACCCTTACCAACCTCTCCCCTCAACTCCTCCCCCATCCAACCCCAAGCAGAATTTAGAGCCTGTAAAGGGAGAGGTGCCAGAGACTCCATAAAATCCACTAGAGACTTCACTTTTGCTATTGATTTTATATAGAAAGTACTCAAATGGGCATCAGTATAAAACCCTAAGATAGACAGATAGGGTATGTCTACATTGCCATTAAACACCCATGGACATTAATCACTGGCTATGAGGCTGTTTAATTGTAGTGTAGATGCTCAGGGGGTCCCAGAGCCTGGGCTCCAGCCTGAGCCCAAATGTCTACACCACTATTGATCAGCGCCGCAGCCTGAGCCACGTGAGCCCAAGTCAGCCACGGGTGTTTAATTGCAGTGTAGACAAACTCATAGATATGCTGGCAGAGATTTGAAGTGTAGACCTACCCTCAGATACATCAGTATAAATCCAGAGTAACTCCGCTGACTGCTACAGCAAAGGTAAGATAATGCTATGGTATAAACTAAAGTAATTCAGGAGAGACCCTGGATTTGCACCAATATATCTAAAAGCAAAGTTTGGCCCACAGCATGTAGTTTCAGAACCGGCCACACCTTCCTTTAGCTGGAAGACAATGTCTACTGCAAGGGAAGGGAACTGGGTGGAAGATATTACATTATGGGGCTAAATTAGTGACTCTCACCTGCACTTCTGCTGCAGCTGAATCAATTCATATATGGAGATATACCTATCTCATAGAACTGGAAGGGACCTTGAAAGGTCATTAAGTTGAGTTGAGTCCAGTCCCCTCCCTTCACAGCAGGACCAAGTACTGTCCCTGACAGATTTTGCCCCAGATCTCTAAATAGCCCCCTCAAGGATTGAACTCACAACCCTGAGTTTAGCAGGCCAATGCTCAAACCACTGAGCTATCTCCGCCCCCAATTATTTGCAGCTGCATCTTAAAACTCTGTCTTTTCACAGTTTCAAAGCCACTCACAACACATCATTTTTATTATACTCGACTACGAACTGGACATCTCTGCAATGTGCTGGGATCCAGTCCTGAAACCCTGACACACACAAGCAACCCTTACTCACACGGACAGTTCGACCAGCTTCACTGCTACTTATGTGAACAAAGCTCACTCATGTGAGTTTGGGTTGCAGGATTGGGCTGGTAATGGAACGCTAGACATAGAAAATTCACAAGTTGTATTTCTGAATGAATAATACATCTCGTTGTATGTTGCTGATGCTAATCCACTTAATTTTTCTAATTAGGGGGGTAGACTTCATGCTGCCAGCCCAGTTACACATTGTAGCAGTCCATAATCTGATAGCTTAGATGAGAGGATGATGGAGAACACTGGTTTGCATCAGCTGAGGATCCAGCCCAATATTTAGTTCCACCAAAAATATGATCAAAATGTTAGCATTGTAACTCAGAATCTTGACTTCTCTTTTTGAAGTCAAGTCTCATTTCAGAACATGTCTAGAGTGCACAGGAGAACTGGCAATCATACCCTCCTGCACTGAGACTACCTACACACAAAACTCAGAGACTACGGAACTTGGGAGATAATGCAAAATATCCAGTTCCTAGTGACAACCACTAGAGCCACTGCCTGGAACTAACATGATGAAAGATGGAACCCCAACATCAGGATAGGTAGATCTGAAAGTGCAGAAAGTTACAAAACTTTTGAATAGCAGTTCTCAAACCACTACAGTATTTTTGGCAGCTCCCAATGTATGGTTGGTGAGATTGTGGATAAAATATCCATACACGGAGCTTCCTGTCCTGCTTGCCTGTCCTCCATATTGTTCTTTTGATTGGTATATGTTTTGCTGCAGCCTGATGATGAGCTCTAGTGTCATATAACAGTTCAAGAGAATAGCAGAACCAGAAGCCTATGTTTAAAACACCATCTCCCTGCTACTGTAGATGAGGAAGCTGGGAGGCAACAGGCTGAAGAAAGGAAAGAGCGACCAGGTACATTTACTCTGTTGAGCAATCGCCATGAAACAAAGGAATCTGAACATCCTGGCTGAAAGCAAGAACAACTTTGTTCCTAGACCGTTCTAGGAGAGGACCTTGGAAGAACTAGGCAAGGAAGCAAGGAGTTGAAAGTGTACATATTTATTCTTGGTCAGTGCGGAATCCAGTGGCTGTACTTGCTGACAAACAGTCTCGTAAATAATGTTTGCTTTGAAAAAAGGAGAGGGGAAATGAGTTTCCTTTCCCTAAGCCTGCTTCTCTTTGGAGAAGGGAATTTCTTTATTTTTGTGCACCTGACAATGCTGGGCACGTTGTTGGTGCAAAACAACGACGAAGATGATGAGTGGAGAAAGATGAAGCAATTTCTGCCCCTTTGTCTTTATACTACATACATATATAAATAACTAAAATAGGGAAAGAACAAGTTAAGAATTATTTAGACAAGTTAGATGTCTTCAAGTTGGAAGGGGCTAATGCAATATGTCCTAGAATACTTAAGGAACTGGCTGAAGAGATCTCTGAGCTATGAGTGATAATCTTTGAGAGGAGGATGGGAGAGATCCCGGAGGCCAGGAAAAGGGCAAATATAGTACCTATCTATAAAAGGGTGAAAAAGAACAACCCAGGGAATTGTAGACCAGTCAGCTTAACTTTGGTACCTGGAAAATAATGGAACAAATAATCAAACAATTGATTTGTAAGCACCTAGAATATAATAAGGTGAGAAGTAAAAGACAACATGGATTTGTCAAGAACAAATCATGTCAAACTAACTTAATATCCCTTTTTGACTGGGTAACAAGCCTTGTGGATAGGAGGGAAGCAGTAAATGTGAGATATCTCGACTTAAGTAAGGCTCTTGATATTGTCTCACATGATTTTCTCATAAACAAACCAGGGAAATATAGCCTACACGAACCTACTATAAGGTGGGTGCACAACTGGTTGGAAAACCATACTCAGAGAGTCGTTATCAATGGTTCACAGTCAAGTTGGAAGGGCATATCGAGTGGGGTCCCACCACTCTCTGTCATGGATCTGTTCTATTCAATATCTTCATACATTATTTGGATAATGGCATAGAGAGAATTATAAAATTTGCAAACAATACCAAGCTGGGAGGGGTTGCAAGCACTTTGGAGGAAGGTTTAGAAATGATCTCGACAAACTGAAGAAATGGTCTGAAATAAACAGGATGAAATTCAATACGGACAAATGAAAAGTACTACACCACTGTATTTTCCTCAAGTGTCCTGGGCTTGGCTAATGGCAGCACAGCTCCTAGAGGAATCAATAAAGGGACACTCCTTTGTTGATTCTGATTAGCTGCTCCGCACTGATCTCTCTAGGCTCCTTAGTACATGCTGTAGTTGATTATTACTTAGTGTTTATATTACAAGAACAACTGGAAGTCCTAACTGAGATTAGCATCCCGTTTTGCTGGGCACTGTGTGCATCGCACTGGGCTTGTCTACATGGGGAAATTTACTGACATAGCCATATGGGTAACGCTTATTCCAGAATAAGAATGTCCACATGGGGAGTTGCACTGGTGTAACTATCCCAGTAAATCTCCCTGTGCAAATACGCCCTAACACACAGTCCCTGGCTCAAAAAGCTTATAATGTAAATAGACAAGACAGATAAAGGGTGGAAGAGAAACAGAGGCAGGAAGTGACTTGCCCCAGTTCATACAGCAGGGAGTAGAACTTGCTAATCCAAAGCAACACTAGTGTACGGAGGCCAGTGACAGAAAAAGGTGCATGTCAGAACTAATGTGAAACTGAAATGGGGCCAGTAGGCGATATCTTGGCTGAGTCCATGAGACATTTCCAAGCATTTGGTTTTGCAGCATTCGGTCAAGCTCAGTCAAGTATTGCCATTCTCAAACACAGTATCATTTAAAAATACATTCTATATAATAAAAAAAACAAAACCTTACATTTGAGGCCCTGATCCTGCAGTCAGGCCCACCCTGCAGATCTGATTGCCGGGTAGGGGCCTTACAGCTTTTTTGCTGCCCCAAGCACGGCAGGCAGGCTGCCTTCGGCGGCTTGCCTGCGGGAGGTCCCCGGTCCCGCGGATTTGGCGTACCCGCCGCCGAATTGCCGCCGAATCCGCGGGACCAGAGGACCTCCCACAGGCATGCCGCCGAAGGCTGCCTGACTGCCGCCCTCGCAGGGACCGGCAGGGCACCCCCCGCGGCTTGCTGCCCCAGGCACGCGCTTGGAGCGCTGGTGCCTGGAGCTACCGCTGGGGCCTTAATGGGTTACTTAGAATGCTGCATCCTTTCTCAAAGGATAGTTATTTTTATTGCTAAAAAGCAGTTAAAAATGCAGGCGTAGTGGAAAATTCAACCAAACTGCACAGAAGAAATTCAATTCAAATAAATATCCTTTCTCAACTACAACTTCTCCAAATACCTGGTGGTATTCTTGTTCCATCAAACGCCACAATGGTAAATCACACATGGCATGCTAAGCTTATACTATGCTACTTTAGACAATAATAAAAAACAAAACAATACAACCCCCCACCCCGCCCAAGAGGATCAATTCTGAATTTAAGGCTGCACACTATAGAGATACAACCTAGCTTTTCAAATAGCTGATGGTGTGAAGTGAATTGCGGTAAGATGGCATATTGGCACATCAGAGCATCTTGTAATACACCATGAAGGCGGCACAGAGCGAAGAACACACCTTGAGTTGAGAAATGCCCACTTGCTACACTAACCCTATGGTATTGGGTGGCACTCATTTGCTTAGCCTGAAACTAATGCTAAAATGAAAATAATCTTTTGCAAGGCAGTGTTTATTTCTCCACTCAAATTAAGCTTTGTGCAAAGATACTGGTATTAAAACATTAATAGCACTAGTACAAAGACCACATAAATGTATCTTAAGTATACACTGGCTGGATTCTCAATGAAAATGAAGAAAAGCTGTCATCTTACGGAAAGTTAGGGGAATATATTTTCCTTCTATCTCTGTCTTGCCATCTTTTCTTTTCAAACTGTGCAACCATATATAACTGGAGCAGAGCCTGTTTCTGGGGGGCGGGGGCAGCAGGGTGTCTCATTTTCACTCACCTTTCATACCACTCCCTTCTTCCTGGAATGTGTTACGAGCAGAAGGCTGATCTTCTAAATGTTCACTCCCACCACTTCCCGAAGAGGCTACACTGCTCTGTGGAGACAGGGGGGCGTGATCGGAGGGGATGCACTGGGGTCCTCTAGCTCGTAAATCCTCATGAGACATCCATCCATGTCCTAGAGGCTGGTTTGGCACATTCATGGGTGGGGTAAGGGACACAGATCGTTTCAAAGGGCTGTGGTGTGTCTGGCCTGAGAGAACTGAAAAAAAATAAAATTAAACAGGTTATTCCCCCCCTCATGTTCTGGGATGCAGCAGAATCCACAGTGAAGCTAATTAGTTAATCATGGTGTGTACTGCTTACTTCCAGAACTACAATTTCATGACTGGCTGCCAGTAACTGACTCATAGCCCGATCTTTCTTTTGCCTTCTCAGAAACAGAAAGATACAACACCTCAAGCAGGATGGGATCACACGATCCAGATCTAATCGCTTAGGAAAAAATGTTGCATGGATTTGATTTCTAATTTTTAAAAAACTGGTAAGTTTTTCACTCTAAAATTATTTTTCCTGGGATCGAGGGCATAGTTACATGCAGGACAGAAAACACAGGTAGAATGAGGCTACATATATTCTGTTGCTACCATTTGTCTTCATTTCTGCACAGACTATTTTATCTGTCTTGCACAAAAGATGCAGTGGTGAAGTTTTAGATGGAGAAGGAATTTTCAGACAGCTATACGTAGGAGTACAGAACTTGCCACACTGGACCAGACCTATCCTCCCCCTAGTTCTGCATCCTCTCTAGTGGCCTGCACCAGATGTTTCTGAAGAAGGTGAAATAAAATCCCCATAATGCAATTATGCAACAACTTGCCCACAGGGGAAGTTTCTTCTTACTTCCTTTAGGCAAGTGGTCAGCTTATGCCCCAAAGCATGACCATTTACATCCCTTATAGTTGTTATCCTATCTAATGTAATTGGATGGCTCATTATCCATATAAATGTCTATCCCTTTTTGAATCCTACTAATCTCTTGGACTCAAAGGGCATGACTACACTGCAAAGAATGGTACCGAGTCTTAGAGCCCAGGTCAATTCCCTTGGATTTGTGGGGTTTGGGCCGCAGGGCTAAAAACAGCAGTGTAGACGTTCCAACTTGGGTTGGAGCCCAGGCTGTGAGATCCTCCCCTCTGGCTGGGTTTCAGAGCCTGGGCTCCAGCCCGAGCCTGAATATCTACAAAGCTATTCTTAGCCTGTCAGCCCGAGACAAATAACCCAGGTTCTGGCAGTCCGTGCTGTGGGTCTTTCTTTGCAGTGTAGTCATACCCAATCAATCTATGATTAATAATGAGAGCATCACAACAGAGAGGAGCCCAGCAGGTGGGCTATAAAGTGCACGTCTTTCAACCTTCCAGAAAAAACAGACATCAAAAGTTATGCTATAAATATGTCTAGGTGACAAGCAGATTAATCAGATTCCCAAGAATCCTTTGAGGTTTTTCTCTCTGGTTATATATGTATTTACATTTTCCCTGACTGATATATTAACATGAACCAGTTCAATTTGTTTTTGGCAAATAACATTTACAATACTAGGGAAAAGAGGAACAATGCAAACTCCTGTGATTTGGGATTATTTCTTGGAGAGTTTTAGCAACATATGAGAGATTTCAAAGCTGGGTGTGTATTCACCTGGCTTTGAGTTTAAATAGTAATGCAGATGCTCTTGCTTGGGAAGTTAATAAAAAAAGAAGTTTTAGGATTTCTGAGACTTTTCTGGAAGAGTGTTTAATTCTGAATATAATTTAAATGCAATTATTTTTATTGCAGGATCTGAGTTTCAGGCTACTACTCAAATACATTTCAACATTTTTTCAGTGCCCTTTCAAGGTACCATCTAATTAATTTTTAGGCACCTGTCAATGAGCCTCTCTCATCAGTTCATTTTGGTTGTAAATAGGGGCAATTTGAAGTGTGTAGGGGAGAGGAGAGAAACTAAGGACTTATCTCTGTTTTCTATGGGTGAAATATATCTGAAAAGATTGCTCTGTTTGCTGCAGAAAATTCAAATTCAATTATTTGTATAGTCATTAATTTGACACAGACTGACTGAACTACAGATGCATTTAATGTATTTGTTTTAATCTAGATAAGTAAGGTTTAAATGTCCATTTAAACATGTTTTATTATAGTGCATTGAATGGAATTGGCCAGTCTTTTGGGGGGTTGTTTGCTCCAAGTCAAAAATACTTCTGGATCCGCTTGTTTGCAGGTTCTAGTAAACTGCTCTAACTGGTGATATTGAGTTCTAATAGTGGTCTCTCAGTGGCACATCTGTTAAAACAAACAGAACATCAGAAAATTTTAGCTGTGCTGGGGAAGTCTGTTTGATGGGCCTACTGACAGACTGGTCAGCAGAGATGTAGTTAACTTTCTTAATATTTAAGTGTTGGCAATTAGTCTTCTGTGTTCAGAACCTCAGGCACAAATTCCTAAATCAGTCTAGATGCAAACTCAAGACAGGATGGATTATGTTGTGATGGCTACGAGAAATGGCTTTTATTTATATATTTCCTTAGGAAGGCTTAATTTCTGCAGAAAAGAGCAAATTCTGCAGGAAGAAGCTAATTACACAACACGGGCAGATTCCTTCACATCCCTGATTTCTGACTGCTTTAGATGCAAGTTTCACCATCAGGATGAGAAGAAGAGATATGCAGTAAAAATACCCCAGGTTTCAATTTCAGCTATTGCTCTGGTGAAAGCATGTTACCAAAACATTCCTGACTGACCAGAAGCACAGAGACAAGATGAACAAATAGTGGAAAAAGGGGGGAAAGTGAGTGAGAAACTCAGTAACTTTATTTATTTCACGGCTGGTCTTATTTATTAGACACTCATTTAAAAGTAGCCTGCTACTGTGCACAATCTAATAGACAACAACACGAGCATGTAGACTCCTCCAACTTCTAAAGAGTTCCTTGGTCTTCAGGTTCTTACTGTAAGAGAATCTGGTGCCTCTTGAGAACATAGCAGAACATTGTGCAGGTGGAATCATTGGTTCTCTCTGGATTAAACAATTTCAAGAAACTGACTCCCCTCAAACGTTTCATGACACAGTAAAAGATGCGTCAATGGGTACTTGGTATTACTTTAAGAGCAATGCTAAATATTAAACTGTTACTTACTGTTACCGTGGTTCTTTGAGACGTGATGCAGATGTGTATTCCATTTAAGTGTGTACGCGCCCAGCACGCTGGAGCTGGAGATTTTGTCTAGCGGTACACGTGGAGGGGTGATGCTTGCGCCTTGTGGCTGCAGCCCCCCTCCCCTGGCTATATGTGGCAGCGCTGCTCTGACCCCCTCCTTAGTTCCTTTGCACTGAACACCCATGAGACGGGACTCCGATGCAGAGGAGACAGAGGGTGGGTCGTGGAATACATGGTCTGCATTACAGCTCAAAGAATCACAGTTAGAGTACGTAACCGTTCCTTCTTCTTCAAGTACATGCAGATGTGTATTCCACTTAGGTGACCTCCAAGCAGTACCCCTCCCAAGAGGCGGAGCTCGGAGTCTACGGAAATAAGGATCTCCTTCTGAAGTTTGCATCCACTCGGGAAGATGCAGTAATGGCATAATGGCCTGTCACTGTACGGATGGAGGACCATGTGGCAGCCTTTCAAATATCCAATATGGAAATGTCACTGAGGACCACTATTGACGTTGCTTGCGCTCTTGTCGAAGGAGCTCGCGTTCGCTGAGGAGGCACAGCCGAAGCTATTTCATATGCAGTCTTGATATAGGATGTTATTTGTCTAGAGATGGCCTGTGAAGAGACTGCTTCATGTGGTTTGCATATGACACGAACAGGCAAGGCGAAGCATGAAATGGTTCAGTCCTATCCAGATAGGAAGCTACACATCACCTGACATCCAAGGTATGTAGAGGCTGCTCCTCTGGAGATGAATGCAGCCTAGGAAACAAGACAGGTAAATACACTGCATGGTGCAAATGAAACTGAGAAACCACTTCAATCAAAAATGTAGGGTGTGGTCGTAAAGTCACCTTGTCTTTAGAGAACTGTGTGTAAGGAGACCCTGCCATCAGAGCCTGCAACTCTCACACCCTCGATGCGGACATAGTCGCTATCAGGAACTCGGTTTTCTGACACCAAAGGGGCAGTGGACAAGATGCCAGTGTTTAGGTCCCACAAGGGGACTGGCTCTCATAGCGGAGGATGTAGATGTAGATGTAGAAACCCTTTCAAAAAATCTCATCACCATGGCATTGGGGAAGACTGAGTTTTCCCTGTACATGGGGATGAAATGCAGATACTGCTGCCAGATGCACTCTCAATGAACTAAGTGCAAGACCCGACTTCTGAAGGTGTAGCAGGTACCCCAAGATGTCCTGGATAGAAGTCTGCATTGGTTGGATCACGTGGGCCAAAGACCACACCGAAAACCTCTTCCGCTTCGCTAAGTAGGCCATCCTGGTAGAGGACTTCCTACAGGTGAGGACTAGTGGGACAGCCACTGAGCACTGCTTTTCTTATTCCTTCAACCATGCAGGAGCCACGCCATGAGACGCTGGGAGCAGAGATGCAATTGTGATTTTGAGTGAGCAGGTTGGGATGGAGAGGAAGCAAAATGGGAGGCTGAACTGACAGCGTGACAAGGTCGGAGAACCAGCACTGGCTCAGTCATGCCCAGGCAAGGAGACTGAGCTTGGCCTGATCTGCCTTGAGCTTGAGGATTACCTAAGAAATTATCGGGATGGGGGAAAGGCGTATAGGATAGTCGACTGTCAACTGCAGTGAAAAACGTCGGAGGGGAAGCTTGGACTGAAGCCCCTGCCCCGAGAGTAGAACAGGCGACATTTCCTGTTCTCCCTTATAGCAAACAGGTTGATTGTGGGAATGCCCCACGATGCAAAGTTGATCCGTAGGACATCTATCTTCAGGGACCACTCATGGTGGTCCACAAGATGAATCTGTACCCCGAGCAAGTGGACGGCTGTTGGAGTAATGTTCTCCTCAATGCAAAACTGCCACAGATTCATCGCCTCTAGGCAGAGCGCCCTGGAGTGTGCTCCCTTTTTTTATTCACATAGTACATCACGGTGGTATTGTCAGTAAGTATGTGAACCACTGCGTGTCTGATATGGTCATGGAAGGCACGACATGCCTTGTGGATGGCCTGAAGTTCCAGCACATTGATATGGAGTGAGGCTCCTGCTCAGACCACAGTCTCTGTACCTTCAGCGACGCCAGGTATGCCCCCAACCCAGCAGGGAGGCGTTGGTAACAAGTGACTTGATTGGTGATGGCCGGACAAAGGAAATGCCCTGGCAAACATTCTGTGGATAGGTCCACCACGGCAAGGAGTCTAGAACCGGTGGAGGGAGGGAGACAAGTCTGTCCAGAGAATGAAGAGTAGGACAGTAGATTGTCCTGAACCGCATTTGAAGGGGGCGAGGGCACAACCTTGCAAACTGGACCATCTACATGCAAGCGGACATGTGGTCCAACGGTCTCAGACACATTTGAATGGTCATGGAAGGCTGAAATTGCAGACTGAGGCAAAGATGTTGAATTGTCTGAAAACAGTCAGTCGGCAAAAACACTCTCAATGTCATGGAATCTAACAGGGCCCCAATTAAGGCAATTTTTTGAGTGGGAGCCAAAGATGATTTTCTGGTATTTAGAATGAGATCCAAACACAGTCAAGCAAGTGCGAAGTGGGACTGATGTGAGCAAGAACTTCCTCTCTGGATCTGCCCCTCGGTGACCAGTCGTTAAGGAACAGGAAGATGTGGATTCCCTTTTTTCTGAGATATGCCGTAACCATGACGACACATTTGGTGAAAACTCAGGGGTGGAAGAGAGGCTGAATGGGAGGACGTTGTATTGAAAGTGGTCTCTCGTATACAGTTGGTACCAGCATCTCCCTCGTCCTTACCAGACTCGAAGGATGCCCGGAGGCCAGAACTGGAGTCAATAGTACAAGGAAGGGTCAAAAGTACCCACATTGTCCTGCACGCTGGCGCCAGCTCTGTGCCAGTCCGTGTTTTTCCTGGGGGAGGCAGAATAGTCGGCCCAAGACCTGGCGAGATCTTGATCGGACTTATATGACCTCCTCCTCGGCGCAGTCAATGGGGAAAACGGCTCCTCCATTTCTTCAGAGAGGCACCTGCTTCAGAACGTGAAGTGGCAGCGCTCTCAGAGCCCGAGGGTCATCTTCCACCTGATGAGGGACTCAGTACCGGATCAGGCCACGTGGCCTGTCCGAGCAGGTGGTGCATGAGGCGAAGGTCCCCAGCTACCCGAGTTCTTTTCTTGAACAATCTACAGATCGTGAAATGATCCTTGAGGTGAGCTGTGCCGAGACAGAGGAAGCACCGCGTGTGGGGATTGCTCCTCCACAGTAAGGACAATGTTTAATCCCCAGTGAGTGCATCACCGCGGAAACAGACTACTAACTAACACTAACTACTAGCTATATACAATAAGAAGTGAGCCAAGTCTATTTGGAGGTTGTGAGGCTAAAACCACACAGAACTTTGACTCCAACCACAGGCAGTAAGAAGGAACTGAGGGGGGTCGGGGCAGTAGAGGAGTCACAACCCCGAGGTGTGAGCGCCGCCCCCCTCCCCATGCGTACTGCTAGACAAAATCTCCAGCTGTGGCACGCTGGGCGCGTACACATCTAAGTGGAATACACGTCTGCGTCTATCTCAAAGAAGAATGAAATATTCCTAGGGGTGGTGGGTTTCTTGACAGGAAGCTAGATACATTTAAGAAGCTCTGGCTAGACAAGATGGGTCAGTGAGCCCTGATAAAAGTGCAGGGAAGATGAATGAGACATCCTTGCCTTTGCAATCATATTCTGAAAGTTAGTGACACTTCAACTCTGCACTTGTCCTTGTTGAACCTCATCAGATTTCTTTTGGCCCAATTCTCCAATCTGTCTAGGTCACTCTGGACCCTATCCGTACCCGCCAGGGTATCTACCTCTCCCCCCTGCTTAGTGTCATCCGTGAACTTGCTGAGGGTGCAATACATCACTTCATCCACATCATTAATGAAGGTGTTGAACAAAACTGGCCCCAAGACTCACCCCTGCGGCACTCTGCTTGATACCGGCTGCCAACTAGACATCGAGCCGTTGATCACTACCTGTTGAGCCCAACGATCTAGCCAGCTTTCTATCCATCTTATAGTCCATTCATCCAATCCATACTTCTTTAACTTGCTGGCAAGAATCCTGTGGGAGACCATATCAAAAGCTTTGCTAAAGTCAAGTTATATCACGTCCGCCGCTTTCCCCATATCCACAGGCCAGTTATCTCATCATAGAAGTCAATCAGGTTGGTCAGGCATGACTTGCCCTTGGTGAATCCATGTTGACTGTTCCTGATCCCCTTCCTCTCCTCCAAGTGCTTCAAAATGGATTCCTTGAGGACCTGCTCCATGATTTTTCCAGGGACTGAGGTGAGGCTGACCGGTCTGTAGCTCCCCAGATTTTCCTTCTTCCCTTTTTTAAAGATGGGCACTACATTTGCCTTTTTCCAATTGTCTGGGACCTTCTCTGATTGCCATGAGTTTTCAAACATAATGGCCAATGGCTCTGCAATCACATCAGCCAACTCCCTCAGCACCCTCGGATGCATTAGATCCAGACCCACAGACCTGTGCATGTCCAGCTTTCCTAAATAGTCCTTAACCTGTTCTTTCACCACTGAGGACTGCTCACCTCCTCCCCATACTGTGTTGCCCATGCAGCAGTCTGGGAGCTGACCTTGTCTGGGAAGACTGAGGCAAAAAAAAAAAAAAAAAAAGCATTGAGTCCTCCACCTTTTTCCACCTCATCTGTCACTAGGCTGCCTCCCCGATTCAGTAAGGGTCCCACACCTTCCCTGACCTTCTTCAGGAGATACTCATGCATCCTGCAGCAGTACATCCTATCACTCTGAATGCTAGCCAAGATGGTGGACCAGGTATTGCTCCTCCTGAATCATTCTGGGGAGACCTTCCTCAGACACTCTTTATCTGGAGCACTGGTGTTTAATGGGGCAGGGCCCAGAGCATGCAGATCGTTGTCTGTGGAGAGGTAAACCATTCGTTTGTCAGTCCTGATTTACATCATTAATTCATTTCTCTGTTGCTGCTCTGATCCTACAGCCCACACTCATGCCAAGATCTCATTGCCTTCAGGGGGAGCTTAGCTGTGTGTTGTTGACACACCTGGCCCTTATGAGGGTGTAGTGTAGCTTCCCTCCACAGCATGGTGAAGGGATTGGGCAGGGGTGAAAGTAACTTAAAGGACTTACCGGTATGCCGGAGTCCTGAGCAGGGGGCGTGGCCTCAACCGGAAGAGGCGGGGCCTCAACCAGAAGAGACGGGGCCTTTAAATACCCGGGCCCTTTTAATCAAGATTTAAAGGCCCAGGGGCTCCAGCTGGGAACCCCGGGGCCTTTAAATCACCCCCGGAGCCCTGCCACCACTACCCCAGGGCTTTGGCAGCGGGGCTTGGGAGGCGATTTAAAGGGCCTGGGGCTCCAGCCACTGCAGGGAGCCCTGGGCCCTTTAAATCGCCAGCCTGGGGAAGCTGGCCCGGTCCGGCACGGCGTACTGGCTCTTGCTGGTCGCCGTACTGGACTGGACCGGCTTACTTTCATCTCTGGGATTGGGGGCCATAAGCCAGTCTTCCCTCTGCTGTGCTTTGTTCCTCAAGTGGTGCTGGCAGGCAGCCATGAGGAAAGCACATGCACTGCAAATGGGCCTGTCCCCAGCACTTGGAAGAAGCTGAGAAGGGTCAGTTCACGCCCCCAAACACACCCTGAGGCACCTGAGCAAAGGCCAACCACAATCTGGGAGTTAATTATTAATTGTGAGAGCCTAGGTGGGCTCATTAAATGGTTTGTGTCCCAGGGAAACTTGCACTAAATGATCTGGAGCCATTTTTCCCCAATGGTGTTTGGAATTGCCAGATACTGCAGTCTCTCTCAGGTTTCAAACCAATTTAGACTTAAAATTAATAGAAAAAAAAAAAAACCCCATGACAATGCCCTGACCTACTCCAGACACTGCTGGGATGCAGAACTCTTCCTAGCAGGGCCAGGATTCTGAACGTACTGTAGCGAAGAGAGGCTAATAACTTCTTTTCCAGAGGGCTGAGGCTATGGTTTACAACAGAAGACATTTTCATCTGGTCTGCAGAAACAGCTGCTGGAGAAAGACTTGAAATTTGCAATCCTTTATTCAGGAAAACTGGTGTGTGGTCTGTGGTAGCCAGTCAAGGCCAGCTCCTCAGCTGGTGTCAATCTGCATTGCTTCTTTGGCACATTAGATAACACTAACTGCATTACAGTTAAAAGACTGAGGTGCAGGAAGATCCTGAAACGTATTTAGGGCAATTCTGAGGTGGGATGGTTTCTCTCTTTGATCGCTTTCTCTGTGAACCAGACTCTGTTCACTCCCAAACTGACTGTAGCGCTTTATCCCATGCTGTTGATCCATGTAGGATGTGGGCCATGCAGACTGGGGTTTGTTTATTCTCTCTCCCTTTTTGAAGTGGGGTTGCCTTTTTTATACACCAGGGCTAATTTCAGGAGCATTTTTCACTAATGACCATGAGGAACGGCAAACGATGTTTATGCTGCGGCTTCTTGGGAGGGCAGACCAAATGTTCAGAAGGCAAAAAGCAGCCCCTCCCGTAATTAGAGCACAGGGCTTGGGTTCTATAATCGGCTCTGCCATCGATGCAATGTGCAGCCTGGGACAAGTGGCTTAACTTTTCTCTGCCTCTGTTCGCCCATCTCAAAATGTGGAGAAGAGTATTTTAAAGTGCTGTGAGACTCTCGGCACAGTGCAACGGTGGAGATATTAGTGACTCCATCACTAAGATTTACCTCTAAAACCGAACTAAAAATTCCTCGATGTCACGCTGCAGTGGCTGAATTTGACACAAATGGCCTGATTTATGGTCCTCCCAGGCCCCACTGTGTCTCTCCAGCTCTGGCCCCTGGGGGAAATCCCACAGTGCAAGGAGGTTCGCTGGGTGGTGCGGAACTGTTGGAATGGCTCTTTGCTTCTCCCATCCTCAGAACTTCCAGGGTAAGGGGCCTGCCAGGGAGATTGCTGGGGTCGGGAAACCTGGCCAGAACACCCTGGGGTGTGACTATTTTCAATTGCTGGATGGCTCCTGAGGGCCATTGCAGCCATGCATGATTTAGAGTGGTCCTGCAATTGCTCTAAACGATGTGGATACAATGTGGAACACAGTTCTCTAGTTGATGGAGTAAGAAAACATGGTCCAAAGCACATCTCTAACCCTACTGGCACTTGGGTTGGGTTTTTTGTTTTTAATTTAAGAAGCAGTGTGCCCTCTGAGGGAATGGGTGTAAATCATGTTTCCTTCGGATGTGTCACCAAATGATGTTGTCCTGTTAACTACTATATTTTTTACTATGCAACTCTGTGGTTATAAGCTAAATCCCAATAAAATAGACACATAATGCAGCAGTTTGATCCCAACTAGTTTCCCATTTGAACTCACTGTGTTCTCAGCCCGTCCTGGCTCCCTTGCACCTCTATGCACTGCTCAGTTTGTGGACCAGAATGGGACAATACTGAACAGCTCCTTTTGTTCCTTTGCAAGGAAACAGCAAGTTCAGAACAGAACAGGCCCTTTTCCCCCGGCGGCTATTCAAATCATTAGGAAGAGTCTGTTCCAGGAAAAGCACCCTGTTAAGGCAAACAAATTGCTTGCCTCTTTCACAGTTTCTCCTACTTTCTCTAGTGAAGAACCCAGAAACAAAAGCCATGAATCAGACAGGCTGTCCTGCTATTGGTCCCTTTTCCTGCAGTAGTTCACTCACATAACTAGTGACATACAGACGAATGGAAAAGCTCAGGCTTGTATGAAGCAGATCTTGATGAAACTACTGTGTTGAAAAATATACCCCCTAACCCTTGAGGCCTTCTCTTTACATTCCATGCTTCGGCTTTTGTTGTTGTGATTGTAACTTCAGTTTTGAAACATCAAAGAAGCAAACTCTGGTCTCTGAACTGTATGCCAACAGCTGAGGGGAATAAAATCACCACCCAAAACCCAAGTTAGTGTTCCGCAGCTCAGCTTTTTCAAGCAAACCAAAACCTGACTCTCTTAAATGATGGCACAGTTGCCCATTCAAGATAAAGATTAGTTAGATACAGCAGCAATAACGCATTTGTTACTAGTACTGCTAATCTTTTCAAGTAGAGCCTGTAGGGCCTAATCCAGCGTCCACTGAAGTCAATGGGAATCTTTCAAAATACGATAAGCAGTGATTTCTTACCTGGTAGTTTGGTTTCAGTTGCAACTCACTGCACAACTAGTATTATTGTTTGCTCATTCATATGATGGCAGCATGCCCACACCCCAGTAAGGACCAGGACCCTATTGAGCTAAGCACTGGACAAACACATACGCTGACACTACACTGTCATTGCCCTGACACATGGAGCAAATCCATAACCACGGCTAAGTCTTCGTGTCCTGGTTGCTCCCAAAGGCAAGGATACATGTATTCCATGGCTGTAGTAAACAAAAAGTAGCGATCTCTGGAGAGGGATCCTGTAAATTCTACTGAACAGTAGAGGTCTTGTAATATTCTATTCTACACAGATTCTTATACCCACATGTATCACTATATAATGCACGACTGGAAGACTTTCAGATAATGTGACTAATATCTGTCAGTTTTAAATTCAGATGATTATTTAACACGGGGGATAAAAGACAAAACCAACAGTCTCAGGATGAACTCCTGGCCCTACTGAAATCAATAACAAAACTCCCATTGACTTCAGTGGGGCCAGGAGTTCACCCTCCGCTTTCTGGGTCAGTATTCGGTGACTAAGCATTCTAGGAGTTTTGCAAGAAGGCTCTACCCCTGTCCATGCTGTATCTGTTCTGTGGATGAAAAGAGAACCCTAGTCCTCAGGGCTGTACATCTGGCATCTTATACACACACTCAAATCCCTTTAAAATACACACTATAGTTGAACACTGTGCATAAGTGGGGAGTCCCAGTTCATTAACAGCAACATTTCATTGTTAACCCAAGTCTCAATAATTGCTCCACAATTTGCTGATTTTTCTGTTGGTTCCTAGGGAGGGTTCCTACCAGCTTGCTGACCAAGCTCTCCTAAATAAACTGACTGGTGACTCAGCAAGTCTCCTCTCATCTTCTCTTTCCACTTAACAGGTGGAGACCTCAAAGGACAGCAAAATCTGTTTCACTCCCCAGAATAGAATCAGAAACACGAAGAGTTGCAAACTCCTGCAAGGTTCCATACGGAAGTGCTACCAAACTACCTGTTCTCACTTGAACTTCTTCATATTATCTTCCCTTCACACATGATATTCCCTCACAGCTGTCACTGGTAAGCAACTTGGGGTTTCTCTCTCAGGAAGTTGCACCAATATAACTTAAAGTGTGAATTTAAACTGATACCTAAACTGGTGCAAAAGTCTTTGTGGATGCTCTTATTTCAGTATAAAAGTGGCTTATTTTGGTTTAGCTAAAGCTGATTAGGAATAGGTTTAAACTAAATAGGAATAAGCCACTCATATCCCAATATAAGAGTGTCCACACAGCCTTTTACATCAGTTTAACCATACCAGTTTATAATTATAATAATACACCTCTACTCCGATATAACGCAACCCGATATTACACGAATTCGGATATAACGCGGTAAAGCAGTGCTCAGGGGGGCGAGGCTGCGCACTCCGGCGGATCAAAGCAAGTTCGATATAACGCGGTTTCACCTATAATGCAGTAAGATTTTTTGGCTCCCGAGGACAGCGTTATATCAGGGTACAGGTGTATTAGAAATACTAATAATAATGATACCTGGCTCTTACATAGCACTTTTCATCAGTAGATCGCAAAGCACTTCACAATCCTTTATATTCAAGTTATACCACAATTTTCTCACCAAGTCCTTAGTCCCCTGGTCACCAGGGGCCATATTTCCAAAGGTATCTAGGTGCCTAAAGATACAGATAGGTGCTCAGTGGGATTTTGAAATGCTTCAAGGCAGGTCAGGTGCCTAACTCCAACTGAAATCAATAGGAATTAGGCACCTAACCTGCTTAGATGCTTTTGAAAATTCCACTGAGCACCTATCTGCATCTTTAGACACCTAAATACCTTTGGAAATCTGGTCCCATGTGCTCTGTGCTGACGTGTTCCACACTCGAGCTTACCGGCCCACAAGGTTCTGCTGAGGATGCTACACATCAGGCTGGAGGGACTCACATCACAAAAGAAAGCTGAGGGAGGTCTGGTTTGTTCTTCCTCCTCCCAGAAGGAAGCTTCTAAATCAAATTGCCTTTTCCCGCAACACTGCATCAACATTTAAAAAGCTCTAACCAGAGATGAAGAGATTCTGGGCCAAATTTGTGGCTTGTTTACATCAGTGTAGTTTCACTGAAGTCAACAGAGCTGTGCCCATTTATATAGGCTGAAAATCCGACCTCTAGGTTATTAAAGAAGCTTGGCAGGCTACTGGTGATGAGGTATCGGGTACCAGTCCCCGCCACAGTGGCAAGTGAAGGCAAAGGTGCTGATATTTATTTGCAGATTTATTAGCTGCATCATGCATCAATCACTTGCTGGGGACTGCTTAACAAAAGCTCCATCTTTGAGAAAATGTTTCCCTTCAGAAGAAGCGGTAGATTTGATAACATTAGCTTCTATACCGGAATACACTTTAGATGGATAGCCCTGCACTGCGCCTCCCCCTACCCCAGGCAAGCTACACAATCATCCTGGAGAGCACACAGTAGGGTGGAATTCAGAAATGTGCATGTACACAGCATTGGGCAAGCCTTGGTCCATTCCCATAGTGCCTGAGAACCATAAACAGTCATTAACATTCACATAGAAATAGATAAAGTGAACGGACTACCTGGAAAATCCACATTTTTGACAGTAATGAACCACTGAAAAAAAATGATGTATGTATAAGTCACATCATATACAACTGTCTAGGAAATACCACACAGGAAGTTACATGAATTTAAAAGAATTACTGCCTTTGTCATTTGCCTCATTAAATCATTCTGTCCTCCTCCCTTCTGGTCTACTTGTTAGTTTTTCTTCTTTATTTTTCTTCTCTTTTCACCCTCGCTCACGCTCTCACTCTGTCCTGTTCTCTTGCATACACTAGATCAGTAGTTCTCAAACTGTGGATCGGGATCCCAAAGCAGATCACCATCCCGTTTTAATGGGGTTGCCAGGGCTGACGTTAGACTTGCTGGGGCCCGGAGCTGAAGCCGATGCCCGAGGGTGGCAGGACTTGGGCTTGGTCCCCCCTGCCTAGGACAGCAAGTCTTGGGAGGGCTCAGACTTTGGTCACCCCTCCTCGGGTCGTGTAGTGCAATGAAGTTTGAGAACCGCTGCACTAGATGCACTGCCCCAACTGTGTGTGCTCTGTTCCCAGCAGGGTTGTTATCTATCCTTCCTGACCTGCTGAGGCTTGTTAGATTCCCTTGCATACATCTCTTGCTTCTGAACAGACCATCGCATTATGTAAGTTAGTGGTGGGAAAGACCTGAGCCCTTTCCCTGGCAAATGCAGAATACAGTCCCCCACTAAAGAATGTGAAAGATACTTAACTGATACGACGCATCACACTTTACCCAGAAAGCTAGTCTGACTCCATCTGTTGTCCCAGATACTGTCACAAACAGCACTGGTTGGTAATGCTTCTTGATAATCCCCAACTCAATATTTAAAATGGATATTTGGTACTTCCATTGGTAACTTCAGCCCTGCTGTCCGACCTACCACAATACGCGTATCAGTCCTTACTCGGTAGAACCCCAGCCAAACTCACTGACCATCCTCCTACCTTCTCCAAAAGATGAGAGTTTACAGGTGTAAAAAGTCTGCCCTAATCTCTATCAGCATTGCAGATTTCCCCACGCTAGAAGTTGACGCAAACATGTATCTGCTGTGTAACAAAACAAATTCTCAAACTATACTGATCGGCCAATTGGGAAGTCGGAAGTCACAAGAGAACACTGAACATCAACCAGCGTCTAATTACATCACAATTACATAACAAATGAGAGCAACACACTTAATGCAAATAGTTCAACTTCATGACTGCCAAAAACGAGCCATTAATTGCCGTGCATTTTATCCATTTGCATTTGGATAGCTCTGCTTTGAATCTGAGATAGACACAAAGTCATAATATAGCTGGAAAGGAAACATCCTTGCTGAAGTCTCCCAACTGCACTTTGATAGGAAGCAGTCATGGAGCAGATGTTGCTTATACAGAGTATGGAAATATCAAATCACTAGACCTATTATCCAACACTCCTTTAGCAATTTGAAGGATGTGATATCAGTAAGCACAACAGCAAACATTTTTTCCCCAAAAGTATCTGAAAAGGGGAAGGAAGCTATAATTATCGGAGCTGTTAAAAGTCTTAGTAAATGAAGCAAAATAACTGTTTTGTACACTGCTTCTTTAAACCACACGTCAGAGGTTAATTCAGTGTGTGTTACTGAATCAGTGTAACACAGCCATTCCAAATGTTACTGACAGGCAACATTTGACGGCCAAGATCCAATTCGACCAAAATCCAGGTCTGATCCAGTTCAGATAAAATAAGAGCCAGTCCACTCCATTTTTTCCCCCATGTTCAGAAAAGCGGTTTGTATATAATAGTTATCTATAGCAATTTCTTTATAGTTTTTAGAGCTAAATAGTCAAATAGGAACATTTTTTGTGAAAATTTTCATGGAAAAATTTGACCCTCTTCGGTCAAAACATTTTGAAATTAGAATTTTTTTCAACCAGCTCTAATATTTGTACATTTTTCATGCCTTTTGCTTGCCTCGCACTTCAGCAAAATACGACATGGGGGGAAGAGTTCCTGGGGATTTCCAACCAGACAAACTGGGAAGTGCTGGAAATGTCACAGGAAAGCCAGTTCTCATGAAATTGCCAGCAGCTTGCTGTCGGAGGGAATGCTAGGGGGATGAGAAAGGTAGCTCTCTGAGAACCAGATTATGCCCAGCTGCTGCACAGGTGTGCAAAGGGCGGGTGTGTGTTCACAAGCCCTAGCACCCCTCATGCACCAGCCACAGATAATCATAGTCTCTGTACTCTGAAATCAAAGAGGCTGCTCCCTTATAGTGCCCTGAGCATGTCAGCCATTCCATGGGTGTCTCACAAGCTAAGCTGGTCGATCTGAGCCAGGCCATGAAAGGCAAAACCAGAATCAGACTTACCTCCTACCTCAGTAGGAGGGGAAGACGAAGATTGTTTTCTTTATTTGTAGGTTTATTGGTCTCATCCATCCAGCATTCTCTGGGTACGTTTAAAGAGCTTAAAATAAAACATAACATGCTGACCAATGTCTGTTCTAAGCAGCCTCCCAGGATAAATGAAGCATATTCCTCACACACACCAAAGCCTGGAAAGGAACAGATGAGTGTCATAGCAAGCCTTCTGGCTCCATTAAACCAACAAGGGAAGTGCATGTCCACAGCCGAGGGCCCTCCATTGAGGATGCCCAGCCACCATTCCCCAGATATTCAAATCTAAGGCTATGTCTACACTACAGCCTATGTCAGCAAAATGTATGTCACTCAGGGATGTGAATATTCCACCCCCCTGAGCGACATAAGTTATGCCGACATAAGCGTTTGTGTGCACAGTGCTATGTCAGCAGGAGAGCTTCTCCCGCCAACATAGCTTATGCCGCTCATGGAGGTGGTATTTTTATACCGACGGGAAAACTCTCTCCTATCAGCATAGAGCATCTTCACCACACTCACTGCCGCAGCTTATGTCATATAGACATGGTCTAAGACTTAGCAAAACCAGGCCAACAAAACCAACCCATCTGATCTCAACTGTCAGGTAACGAAGAAGGAATGAGGTGGTGCTTAGATAGCCAGGACTCAAACAACATCAGGCTTTACAGATCAAAATGGTCATTTTACATTGCACAGCTAAGCCAACTGGAAGCCAAGGAGGGATAGCTTTAATGTGCTCCTTATGGCTAGCTGCACTAATTAAGTAGACCCTGAACTCTGCACTAAATTTAGCTTCTGAGTGGAAGTCCAAGGTATCTCATGCAGAATACATTGCAATAATCCGATCTACAGCTCAAAGGTGTAAGACTGGTGGGGAGAACATCAGCAATAACTGCAATTTCCTAACCCAGTGCAGATGGATAACGGCTCTTTTGGAGCAAAGGAGGACCTAGAAATTCCCCCAGAATGCAGAGAAAAGCCAGGAAGGCATATCCCTTCATTTGCAGGGGCAACGGTCTTATCTGGAGTGAGTCCCACTGCAGCTTACTGTCATCCATGCCACAATTTCTGCTAGTCACCAGAGCAGCTAGGAAAGTGCACCACGGTTCTGAGAAAAATCCATCATCTAGGTGCATCTCAAATATTCTCTCCTCCTTTCCCAGTAGCCTCAGGCATGCACTGAGGAGTGACAGAAGATAAACCTATGGAACCTTGTAAACAGCAGGCTGCCGGGGCAGGTGAGCATGCTGATGTCTATGCTTTTTGGGGACTGCAGAAAAGTTGTCAAAACCTCCTGGTCAAAGGCACCGAAGGCTGCTGAGGGACCTATAAAGAATTATCATGGATGGCTGACGTCTTTCCATTGCTAGAAGGTCAGCCACCAACAAAACTAACCATATCTGTGCCATAGCCAGATCAAAAGCCAGTTTGACAGGGGTCAAGAAGCCAGAGGACTCAAAAGCAACATAGTTAGCCCACTATTCCCTTGTTAAAAACTGGGCTACTGGGTGGCAGTGCTAAGAGACAGTTTCTTAAGCATGAGCTTAACAACCTCTCATTTGAGGGCAAACCGGCACTTTCTGTATTGTGGTAGTGCCCGGAGGCTCCATGCCCACTGCGCTAGGCTATACAAACATAAGTCAAAGAGACAGGCCTTGCCCTGAAGAACTGACAGTCTAAGGCGCTATGAAATCATGTGGGAGTTGGGCACCTACCATGTTTAGGCACTTCTGAAAATACCATTAGGCCTCTCTCTGCATCTTTAGGAGCCTAAATATCTTAGAACTTCTGGCCCAGTGTAACTGATAATAAATGGCTACCTAGCACTTTGCCCATCCTGTGTTTCTCCAGTCTATTCTCCCCATGCCAGTTGGGAAAGTGACTGGAATAATAACAATCCCTCTCTTCTGAAGTAAGTTGTCCAAATCCCTGGCAATTACCATGCCACTTCTTCTGCCACCTGTCACTGGTCATCAAAGCGTTGCAGTCATCAAAGCTGGAGGCCCGAGTTATAGATCCCCAGAGGCAGTAGTGCAAGAACCGGTCTGTTACAGCCAAATAGAAACGTAAACCAGTGCAGCATTCCTCTAGGGAATATGTTTCGTCTACTCCATAATCCCTTCTTTCCTCCATAGCAAACACATACCCCACTCTCACTTGACCTCTTGCCCTGCCCAGAATGATATTTTCATACAACCCATTACCCTGATTAGCTCAAACCAGGGATCCATTCTTGTGCCCATTCCTGGCCAATGAGACCATGAACTGAACAGGGTACAGACGGACACTGGATACAGTGGGGCAGGCTGCCCTTTGAAAACATCAACCTTCTAATGGAATCAGCAAGAAGCATGGTACACCTGCAACAACTGAACCAGGGTGGATAACAATCAATCAATTTAAAAAAATCATTTTTTAAAAATTTAAATCAGATTTTTGGACTTATTTTTAATTCAAACTAAATCCAGGTTTATTTTTTAAAAATAAACCTATTTAAGCTAAATTTGAAATTGACAACTTATCTTGAGGCCT
Source organism: Terrapene triunguis (assembly GCF_002925995.2). Taxonomy (NCBI): domain Eukaryota; kingdom Metazoa; phylum Chordata; order Testudines; family Emydidae; genus Terrapene; species Terrapene triunguis. Next base: position 12,513,867 of record NW_020664540.1, read on the forward strand.
AAGCCAATTATAATCAATTAAATTAAATCATTTAAGTAAATAAGATGAAGCAGTACACGATTAGGGCCAACTTTTAAAGAAAACAGTGGAAGTCACTGGCTAAGCAATTGGAACCTGAGTTTGTTGAAGTGCTAAACCAGCTTTTGACAGCAGTAGCCTCTGCTGGAGGTGCAGAGAGAATATTTTCTTTACTACAGTTTATTCAACTCTATCAGTTCAGTGACTAGTTCATTCAAAGTTATGAAATCAACTGGCAGTTTAAAAACCTGCAAAGCTTGCTTTCCTCTTTCAACCTGTGAATGAAAACTAGATGTGAAGGTTGTGATGTGATGTGAAAACTAGCCCTAAAATCTTGAAGGATGCAGTGACTAGAAACAATCAGTTCAATTCACTAATTACAGATAATGCTTCCTTTGTTTAATGAATCAATTTATGCTTTGCTTTTAAAACTGTTTTGATAAACTTTTTTCTTATGTATTCAGCACATTTAAAGTAGTTTTATCCAATAATTTTTAAAACATGCTGGTTTTGTGCATTTTAATTGAATTTAAATTTCCATTCAAATAGAACTTGACACAAATCACAAGCAGAAAATTAATCATAATCTAGTAAAAAGTTAAGCTACATAATTGATTAAATAAATGTGTATAGGACATAGTGTATGCTCCTGGATAGCCAAAAGAAGCACCAAATTTAGTGTTTAGTTGCAATTCAACATGTTTTAATGGCTACCAACCAATCAGACCAACTTTTCTTTAGGAAAATAACTAAAAAGGTACAACAAATGCAAAACATGATTAGAATCGATGATTTAAATGGAGGTTTCTGGTTTGCTGGTTTTAATCGGTGATTTAAATCACTTTGTTTTAAGTCGATCCACACTAAATAGTACTGATCTGAGGGCGGGGGCAGGGATGCAGTGGACTCCCCTGAGCACCTCTGGTGATGCCAATATAAACTTGGATGTATTATTGTTTATGTTATGAATGTTGCTCATTTAATATGATAGGTTGTGTGGTGTGCCAAGTTAACACTGTAGGAGAGGCCACAACTTTAAGAATTTACTGAGTTCAGTGTTTGATTTCTCAGCCTTGTTGCATGGAAGAGTCTTTTTTGCATTTATCCTCATATTTATGCCCTCCTTAATAAACCAAAGGGACTTCTTGCAAGGCCAGGCACTACTCATTGTGAGGCTGGCAGACCCTTACTTTAATTAGAGCATTTGGGAGTACATTATTATTCTCATTACAGTAACATCTAGAGGCCCCACAGCACTAGGGGCTGTACATATACAAAGTGAGACAGTCCCTGCTCCTCCGAGCTCACAGCCCACTGGGATTTTAACACTGACTTCAGCGGGAGCAAAGTGAGGCCAACAATAAACACTTGTGAAAAATCCCACCCCAAAAAGACGAAGGAGGCAAAATGATTCCTATGTTATATATTGGGAGTAGGGCACCGAGCAACAGGAAGTGTCTGGCAGAGGTGGGAACAGAACCCCTAACTCTTCAGTGTCAGTCTAGGGTGTTAATCACCCTTTCTCCTGAAGGCAAAGGGTGTAGAGTAAATTTGCTTCTTAACAGTGAATACAGAGTTAAACTGTACGATATTTCCAGTTGACAAATGAAAACTCTTATGCAGCAAGATCATTTTCAGGTGGAACCAATTACATAGGCAAAAAAAGTGAGTGCCTGAATGTAATAAACTATTGGTCTGGAACTTTCATTTCTTACCTCTCTGTCATACATCTTGAGAGAGGAGCCAAAGGTTTGTACTGGTTTTATTAAACTGAGTTTTTAAAAGACTCTGCTCATTCCATTGCCAGCTGCACAGCAGAATATTTAATAATGCATTAAGAACTTTAAAAGGAATTGTGATTGGGTAGGTACAAGAACAGAGAGGGCAAATTACAGACAGTTTGTCTTTGTGAAGGCTGGCACAGTAAGAATCACATTGAGAAAAGGCAGCTCTTCACAACTGCCCCTTTGCTTTACGCAGAAAGGATCTTTAGTTTTCATTGTTTCGTGTTGGAATTTTTTTTAAAGCTCCATTTACACTGCAAATGCAACCGTGATTTTGGAACCAGGTCATTTTGTAATTATCCTCTGACTCAGCCGCAACAACCACGGCTGGTCATTTTTTTCCATAATGCAACCATGTGTCGAATGAGTTTGCAACCCACATCAATCATCCTGCCTGCGTCTGAACCTGTGCATTCTGGGAAAAATTGGGCATCTACCCCATAATGCCTCAGTGTGGGATAGGGAGGACATGCACACAGAATGGCATCAGCCACACATGGGGCAATGTGCTCTGGGGTGTTTTATCTATCGCACAGAGAGCTGGGAGGAAGGAGAATCAATCAAACCAGTTACAGAGACATTGTAAGGAGAAAGGGTACACTCCTGTCTACACTGCAAAATAACAGCATTGTGATCTGGGTAGAGGAAGTCAACCATGTACTAGCCCTGTAGGAATGACACATGCAAGATGCCATGGTTACTAACCAAGAATTAACATGTTGTGTGCAGACAGAAAGCATGCTTAGAGTCAAACATATCATTAATTGGTTAACTTGCAAGCTCAGGTAAGAACTGAAGTATAAGACAAGGCCTAAATGTTTTCCGTGGCCTGGCATTTGACATGCAATAACTGAAATTTTAAAAACAACAGACTCTTTATAATCTTGTAAGGAAACTGGGGGACTGTGAGAAAACAGAGCCAGATTCTGCTCTCAGCTACACTGGGGTCAATCTGGAGTAACTCCACTAAAGTTAATGAACCAGATTCTGCTCTCATTTACACCAGCGTGAGACCACAATCAGACCCAGTGGGTGTGCACTGGTGTAGCTGAGAAGAGTCCAGCTCATGATTTTCATTTTTGGACTGCTGAGCAGAATAATCAGACATCGTAACTGTCCTATTGTATTAGGACACAAAATCGATGATGTCAATGATCCTGAGAACACAGCAGTGCCTTGAACTACTGTACCTTTAAGGGCCCTATATGGACTATCCTTCCTTATCCTTTGTTCTCTCTTCCTCCAACTCTTCAATCTCTCTCTTTGGCATCACTTTTCCCTAAAATTGTATTCAATCCCCAGGCCAGATCAATGTTCTTCATTCAATTTTATTCAGTCTTTACCCAGGTGACCCTCTCTCCAAAGTCAATGGGAGTTTTTCCTGATTAAATATGGACTTCATAATTTTTCAGTCGCTTTTTAAAAGGGGCGGGTTTGCTGCTTGGCATCCTTTCGCACTCCAAGGATAGTAGGGAATCTGCACAATCTGGGGGCTGGGCAGTGACATTCTGATAGCCCGAAACAACAGTGACTGTAGCAAATCTATAAAGAGCTCCCAACGTTGTATCCGCAGTCAAGGGCCCTTTGTTTCTTCCTTCCCTGGGGCCTACTGGAAGTTTTGTCTAATGTCCATGTCTGTTCTCCAGCCAGAGAAACAGATGCATCTATTAATGGGACACTGTAAGTTAAGTACAGAGGAAAAACTGTCACCTACTATCCTTCCCACAGACAGTATGGATTGACCACTGTCAGACTGTTGTGACCGGCTGTTAACATTGGGTTGGATTCTCGTATCATTTACATTGGTGCAAACCTAGAGTAACTCCATTCAATAGAGTTAATCTAGATTTACACCTGTTGGAATGGAGAACAGAATTTGGCCCATAGTTATTGTACTAATATATGTAATACCCTTTACTGGCCATTTTCTCAACTCTGTGATCACATAAGACAACAACAGTAGTGCAAACTAGCAATAAAGGAAGAGCGCAGTGTGACGTCCCCAAGCCATTGGAATGCCTGCTGAGCAACTCGACAGGGCAGAATCTGATCTCAGTGTGTCACTCTGAGTCCAGATTGAATCATGGGGAAGTAAACAATATTGGAACACCACAAAGGGGACTCTTTAATGGACATCGATTGATCATATTTAAAACCTGAAACATAACAGTGTTTAACAATAATATGCCATGGCACCAGACTAAGTGTCCTAGAGCGAGATCACCACTCTACTGAGAAAGACTTTGACCAGCTTTGACGTCAGAAACAAGCGGTACCTTTGTAGAGACGGCATGCTGAAGTTTGTGCCCTGGAACACACTGTTTAGACCACCAGCTGGACAGAAGCTATTATGGATAAAACGGGAACTTTTTTAAAAAAAAAAATCTAAACAAACACTATTTGAGGGATTTGCTTTGGAATAGAAGATTAATGGGCATATTGATTGAATCGAGGGGCTGGGACAAAGGCTGACCAGCCATGTTTATTTTTTAGCATCTGTTTGTGGACTTACGGTGCTTCATGTCCAAGCAAATATTGTGTTAAGGAAGGTTATGGACGAGCGTATGAAGTACAACTGGGTTGTCTCCAGCTGTGCCTGCAGATTGTCAGAACATGTTGCCATCAAAAAAAACATCAGCAGGCTTTGCCACCTCAAGTCGGCTTGAACGTCAGCACCTTATAACACTGCAATTCTCATGTGTGCTCCAGTGCAATATGCTAGGGGAAGTGACTGGCTGCCGCTGCCCCTCCAGCAGTTCTCTGCACAGAATACGATGTGCTTCCCTCAATGGAACATGTGGTTATATAAATACACTGGAATAAAAACATAGGACCACAGCTATAGCTCAGTGTTACACAGGAGATCAGTGAACCCATTACAGCAAATGTTTGTCAAAGTTACAGCGTAACATTAAAGGTTGGGGCTGGGCTGAGGGAACATTTAGATACATTGCAAATCCACTCGGCTTCATAAACGTGTACACTTGCCCCTGGCATTAAACTCGGTGAAAAGGTTCCATGAATACAGACTCTATAAATCTTTCAGCGGAATCAGAGCAGTTTGATGGCAGGCGTGAGGGCTCTGGCGATGCAAAAAGAAGTCATTGTAATGTGCCAGGAAGTAGCTCGCCTGGGAGAGGGGTGTTTGTGCAGGAAAGTTATGTGAGGGAGCGTTGATGTAAAGGAGAGGTAACGTACAGCAAGCCACAGCAGTGGTGAGGTGAACTAGGAGCAGAGAGCAAAGGCAAATGGAATAGGAAGGGTTAGCGGGGAGAGAGAGACAAGTACGGGGGCTTCCCAACAAAAACCCGGATGAAGAACAATTCTGAGGAATCCAATCCCGTCAGATCCATCCAGCAAAACAGGCTTCTGCTAAATCACCTGGGATAGTCTGCTGAGTTGAACGCTTTTTTGCATTCTGTGTGACTTCAAAAAAGTCTCAGCATTTCAGAAAATGGAGGAATTATTTATAATTCTCTCCATGTTTATTTCTATGCATTGTGGCAACACTTAAAGGTCCCAATCAGGATCTGAGCTAGGCTCTGTGCAAACATAACAGAAGGGACAAGTCTTTGCACCAAATCGTTTAATGGTTTCTTTTGAAAAGTGGGCCGAGTACTTTAGAAAAGACAGTTACCTTTTCCGTAACTGGTGTTCTTTGAGATGCATTGCTCATGTCTATTCCATTGTGGGTGTGTTTGCTCGCCACATGCACCGGTGCCGGAAGTTTTCCCCCCAGCAGTATCTGTAGGGAACTGGCTCTGGTGCCCCCCTGAATATGCCCCTGGAATCACTGCGAGGTTGTAATAGGTCCTTATGCACGAGGTGATCCAATTGGAAATCCTCTGCGAGGACCCTTCAGCCTATCCGCTGTAGCAATGAAGAGTTGAGTTGATTTACGGAAAGGGTTGGTACGTTTTAAGTAAAAACCCAAGGCCCTCTGGATGTCCAGGATGTGAAGACACCTCTCCTCACTGGTCTTGTGCGGTTTGGGACAGAACACTGGGAGGAAGATGTCCTGGTTCATATGGAAGGTGTAGACCACCTTTGGCGGGAAGGCCAAGTGGGGCGCAACTGAACCGTATCTTTGTAGAAGACAGTGTATGGGTGCTCTGAGATCAAGGCTTTAATTTCTGAGACCCGTCTCGCTGATGTCACCGCCACCAGGAATGTGACCTTCCATGACAGATGGGAAAGGGAGCAGGACCCCAGCGGTTCAAAGGGCAGGCCAGTGAGCCTAGAGAGGACCAAGTTAAGATCCCACTGCGGGACAGGAGCCTGCACCTGCGGTAAGAGTTTCTCCAGCCCTCTCAAGAATCTGACTGTCATGTCACGGGAAAACACCATCTGTCCTTGGATTGGCAGGTGAAAAGCAGAGATGGCCGCAAGATGAACTCTAATGGAAGAGTGTGCCCCTGCTTCCTCAAATGGAGCAAGTAGTCCAGGACAGCCTGTATGGAGGAACGTGAGGGAGAGATGCCCCGTTCGGATGCCCAGAGGGAAAACATTGTCCACTTGGCCAGGTAAGTCAGGGCTTCCTACTTTCCAGGACGGCCTGTTGGACTCCTTGCATCCGCTCCTCTGGGTTCAGCCACGCAGCATCCATGCCGAGAGGTGGAGAGACCTGAGGTTGGGGTGTAAGAGCCGACCGTGGTCCTGCGACAGCAGGTCCGGTCGGTTGGGCGGGGGTCATGGAGGGGCCACTGACAGGCTCATGAGCCAATGAGCTGAACCAATGCTGGCGAGCCCACGCCGGGGCAATCGTGATAACCTGCACCTGGTCTCTCTTGATCTTTGCCAGGGCCCTGCTGACGGAGGTAATGCGTACATCAGGCTCCATGACCACGACAGGAGGAAAGCATCAGGGAGGGAGACCTTGCTCAGACCCTGTTGAGAACAAAACCGGTGGCATTTCCTGTTCTGTCTGGTAGCAAACAGGCCCATTTGGGGAGTTCCTCACCTTTGGAAGATCATGCAGGCTACCTCTGTTTGGAGCGACCACTCGAGCGATACTGTCTTGGTCAGGCTCTTGGGGACCGACGGCGTTCAGCAGCTCTGCGACGGATACCCGGCGATCCACGCCTCGTGCTACTCGACTGGTACTGGGACATCAAACGGGACCGGAAGCTAATATGGACCAGTTGTCGAGAGGATCGCCCTGAGTAGGGCGACCTCCTTGCAGGTGATGACGGCTCAGTGATCGGCGGTCCCTGGTGTCAGATTGGTCCCGTGATCGGTACCGGGCCCTTGGAGACGGTCGGGGCTGGTCCCGGAGTTCTTGATAGGTGGCACGTGCCCCAAAGGGTCTGCGCCAATCTATCAGCGAGGTACACCTTGAGTCCCTCAATCGGTGCCCCCAGTGCGGGGACTGAAGAGGGCTCCGCTGAGACTGCCTCTCCAGTCCTGAGGCGTGACGGCGTCGGGTGGGTGAACGCTGGCTGGACGTCCCTCTCGATGGGGATCGGTACCGTTGAGGCGGGGACACAGGCATAGATCCCAACGTGGGTTTCCCCCAAGACCGGGGTACCGCGGGAGCCGGTGAGGGCGGCACTGGGAGCGTCAGGATCTCTTGAGCCACTCGAAGAGCTTCGGGTGTCCATGGCACCTGAAGCTGGCTAGGGCCTGCACCTCTATCTGGGGTCGCAGGCAAAGCATGGGATGGGCTGCACCGCTCGATTTGAGCTGGTGCCCGACTTCCCGAAGGGGGTGTTGAGCTGCCTGGCACGGGTCGTGGCTCACCCCCAGCCCCCTCCTATCCCTTACGGGAGGTAGGAGATCTTCCCCTCCCAATCTTTTTCGGCTTCTTCACCGGAGCTGTGGAGGGGGACTGGTGCTGGTTCATGGACGGTGCCGGCGGAGGACTGCGCACAGAGGCCGCGGAGCTCGATGCAGAGTCAGACCACTGCTCTGGTGCCGGAGTGAGTGCTGACTCCATTAGGAGTACTTTCAGATGGATATCGCGCTCCTTCATCCTAGGTTTGAAGGACTTGCAGATACGGCACTTGCCACTTATGTGCCCTTCGCCTAAGCACCTTATGTGGTCTGTGGATCACTGACAGGTATAGGCCATTTGCAGCGATCGCAGGGCTTAAAGCCTGGGCACGGGGCATGCCCCATCCCCGGGGCTGAGTCCCGTTTGGGACAACAAAAAGTTGAGAACTACTACTAAGGGTGACTAAGAAACTACTAACTATATATAACTATATCACAGGTTTTCAAAGTTCACAAGAACAGGAAACGAAACAACACTAGCCGAAGCAGCAGACGTTCCAGCACCGTCACTGGTGGCAAGAAGGAACTGAGGGTGGGGGGAGCCATGCGGGCGCCACTCTAGTGGGCGTCAGAGCCGGTCCTCTACAGATACTGCTGAGGGGAAAATTTCCAGCACCAGTGCATGTGGCAAGCACACACACCTAATATGGAATGGACATGAGCAAGCACTTGAAGAAGAACTTAAAACTTCTTGCCAGGTATCTCCACCTGCTGCAGACAGAATGTTATAACCATCTTCTCAGAAGCTACTTCCCCCCAACCTGGTTTTGCCTTATTCATGTCTGTTTTCCCTTAGGTAAATGTCCTGATCACCACCCCAGGGCCGCCCGGGGGGGGGGGGGGGATAGGGAGGCAAGTGGGGCAATTTGCCCCAGGCCTCGGGCCCTGTAGGGGCCCCCATGAGAATATAGTATTCTATAGTATTGCAACTTTTTTTTATGGAAGGGGACTCCGAAATTGCTTTGCCCCAGGCCCCCTGAATCCTCTGGGTGGCCCTGCACCACTCCGGTCTCAGGTCTCTTCTTCCTTAGCAGAGTTTGAAGCAACTGCCTTTCAAACCAGATGATCAGTGCCCCCAGTCTTTCTGTTCCTCTTCAGCTACTCAGAAAGGGCATCTACAGCAAGCTCTTCTCCCTCCTCTCCCAGAGACTAAACTTGTCCCCCCTGTGTCGTACCTGCCCCATTTTCAGCCCATAACATAAGGGACCAAAGCACTGTGTGAACATACCTCTTATAATTTCAGCATTGCCAAGACAAAGCATTCAAGAACCATGAGTCGGGCCCCCCCCAAAATCACAAGATTTTTAAAAACAATAATAAATTTAGGGATTTTTTTATTTGCCTTCTTGTTCTGAGCCTTTCCAGCACACATCTGCCAGCTGGCCTGGTCACATCTGCCAGCTTTCCAGCACAACCAGGAAGGCTAGGAATTTGCTTTTATTTAACAAAAGCTGAGATTCTCCCATGATCACCAGATTCCGGGAGCTGGGGCTTTAAGAATGCCAAATATTGTGAGATTCGCGATCAAATAGCGAGCGCGAGCAATGCTGGAGTTTACAGAGCAATCTCATCTAGCGTCATTCCAAACCTGCACACACTGGGCCAGACGGTGCATGCACCATGCCGGCAGAGGCATTATCCTTCCTGGAGCTTGCCCATACAGGGAAGCATGCCCACTGTGCCACACCTAAGGAGGGTGCAGAAGGCACTCCCTGTGGGTCAGTCGGGGTCAGGGATGACCCTATAGTCTCCCTCCCACTTTGGGGTGGCTCACAACCTGGTGGGAGCTAGCAGGGTGCAGTCCCTGGGATCAGGAAATGGCAGGGAGTGAAACTGTGCCTGGTCCCTGGGATGCACCTAGTGGAGAAAAGCTCCCCCTTATATGCTTTTGTGCCCAGGCACAATATGCCCCATTCTTTTTCTAAAGAGAGAATAAAATGCACATCTGCCTGTCAACATGGACACTTCCTCTCCGCGCACTGTAGACACTCCCCCTCTCCTTTAAATCTCCCATGCATTTAAAAACCTACAGGATCATCTTCATCACCAGAGACTGGTTAGACGCCTTGGTGTAATGCCATGGATACCGGGGGGGATGTGACCAGTGCTTGCTAGCTCAGGGCAGAGGTGTAATGAACATATATTTTATTGTGGCTGGTTTAAATCCTTCATTCACTATAGGCCTCAATGCAAAAGACAGTACCTGAGAGAAGGGCTGCAGTAACATTCAGGACCATTAGGAAGCTAGTGTGGCAAAAGTGAAACAGGCTGTGGTCATTATTAACTTAGGAAGCACTGGCTATGCAACTGGATCCTTCGCACGGCTATTTTCACGATCAGCCTCTCACTCACCCTCCCACCAGGGCCTAATGAAAACGGTTCCCTCTTGGGTGACTAGTCTGTGAAACAACCTAATAGAATTTTCTGCATAGCAGGTACTTTCAGCAAGAGCCATTTAATTTCTGCACTAGCTGAAGATGCGGCAAAGTGGGGAAGTCGGACAGGAATCACAACATACATCATGCCTGGAGCACTTGGGGTCTGACCCTTCAGCAAAGAATCTGTGCAGCAGGAGAGAGCAATGTTCCTGCCACATGGCATTCTATGCACCAGCCAAATATACATAGGAGCGCCTACACCCCATGGGGATGGGCACTTTAGCAATGCACGTAATAACGGTAATTCATAACAATCATTGGGGATTTGAAATTCCACCTGAAAGTGGGCACTAGTTACAAGAGCTAAGGAGAGAAAGAATAGCCGTTCTTTCACCCAGTTACTGACCCATGAGAGGACCTTCCCTCTTATCCCATGACTGCTTAGTTTGCTTAAGCGCCATTGGTGAGGGACCTTGTCAAAGGCTTTCTGAAAGTCCAAGTACACTATATCCACTGGATCACTCTTGCCCACATGCTTGTTGGCCCCCTCAAAGAATTCTAATAGATTGGTGAGGCTTGACTTCCTTTTACAAAAGCCGCGTTGACTCTTCCCCAACATTTTATCTACGTGTCTGATAATTCTGTACTTTACTATTGGTTTCAACCAATCTGCCTGGTTCTGAAGTTAATAGGATCGCCTTTGGAGCATTTTTTTAAAAATAAGTGCTATATTAGCCACCCTCCAGTCATCTGGTTCAGAGGCGGATTTAAGCGACAGATTACATATCACAGTTAGTAGTTCTGCAATTTCATATTTGAGTTTGTTCAGATCTCTTGGGTGATACCATCTAGTCCTGGTGACTTATTACTGTTTAATTCAACAATTGGTTCCAAAACCTCCTCTACTGACACCTCAATCTGGGACAGTTCCTCAGATCCATCACCTAAAAAGGATGGCTTGGGTGCAGGGATCTCCCCCCTATCCTCTGCAGAGAAGACCAATGAAAATAATTCATTTAGCTTCTCCGCAACAGCCTCAATTTCCTTGAGCACCTCGATCATTCAGTGGCCCCTGTCTGGCAGGTTTCTTGCTTTTGATGGACTTTAAAAAAATGTGCTATTATTTATTGTATCTTTTGCTAGTTGCTCTGCAAATTCTTTCTTGGCCTGCCTTGTTATACTTTTACACTTGACTTGCCAGAATTTATTCTCGTTTCTCCTCACTAGGATTTGATTTCCAATTTTAAAGGATGCCTTTTTGCCTCTAACCACCTCTTTTACTCTGCTGTTTAGCCATGGTGGCATTTTTTTGGTCCTCTTACTGTTTTTTTTTTAAATTGGGGTATACATTTAGTTTGAGCCTCTATTATGGTGTTTTTAAATAGTCACCATGTGGTTTGCAGGCATTTCACCCATGTGACTGTTCCTTTTTATTTCTTTTTAACTAGCTTCTTCATTTTTATGTAGTTCCCCTTTCTGAAGTTAAACACTACTGTGGTGGGTTTCTTTGGCCTTTCCCCCCCTACAAGGATGATAAATTTAATTACACTGTGGTTGCTATTACCAAGTGATTCAGCTATAGTCATCTCTTGGACCAGATCCTATGTTCCGCTTAGAACTAAATCAAGAATTGCCTCTCCCCTTGTGGGTTCCAGGGCAAGGTGCTCCAAGAAGCATTTACTTAATGTGTCTAGAAATTTTCTCTCTGTATCCCTTCCTGACGTGACACACACCCAGACAATATGAAGATAGCTGAAATCTTGCAATATTATTGAGTTTTCTGCCTTTGTAGCCTCCTTAATCTCCCACAGCATTTCACAATCACCATCATCATCCTAGTCAGGTGCTTGGTGGACTGCTATACTCTGATTGTTCAAGCATGGATTTTCTATCCACAGAGACCACAAAGTCTTTAATAACCATTCTAATGCTCTCAGAACTTTTCATTGTGGATTTCCACAGGTTGACAGACAAGTAAGTTTCTTTACTGCAAGCCGCTTTCCCTCCAGAACGCTACCTCTACATTCTGTACAATTAGTGTGTTCAGAGTCAGCAAAAGGGATGACCTGGAGCACTTTCTAAATCTGCTCCCCAGCGAAGGCCTGGAGATTTGTGTGGGAGATAGTTGTGCAACCAGAGGGAGAGAGAGAGGGTGGGCTTGTCCGAGGGCATGTGGAGATGGATGGGTTAAAGGTGGGGGGGACAAGGATGAGGGAGGGGAAAGGAGGAGTTCAAGCTTCCTGTTATGGAAGCAGGGGTGTTTGGGGAAGGATGTCACCTTCTCCATTAACAGTACAGGCACTAGTGCTCATGTAGCAATAGAGAACATGGCCCTGAATATGAAGGCCAGCACTTAGCTGGGCCCTGGGATCACTTTGACGGATGGAGGTGTCCGTCAGTGCTAGACAGTAAGAGCACTGTAAGCGGGAGGTGGTGAAGGTTGAAGGTGGGCAGAGGCGCAAGGAAAAGGTATCGCAGGAGGCAGGGAGAGGAGGGCAAGTGTCTGATTTGCGGAGATAGAAACCTGGTTTTGAAAAAAAACTAGCTGGACTGTCTTTGTAAAACCCTGGTACCCACTGTACGAAGACACAACAATTCCTCGTAATCTATCTTAAGGAAGGTCTCTGTGTACAGATCGCCCTTCTTGAGGGTAAAAGGCATGCCAGCCCCAGTAACATCCTTCAACACAAAGAGCAAGCGTCAGTCAACAGAGCAGGCTCCAATCATACTGGGAAAATGCTACATTTGTTCTCCACCCAAGATGTAAGCAGGCACAAAAGTTCAGGTTGGGGGTAAATCGCCACACAAAAGCTACATAAATCTCTGTTTAAAAATGCCAGTTACAATGCCAGGGCATATCTGCACTATCCAATTCTGGGGCCTACTGTGTAGGTCCCATTGAAGTCTGTGAAAGCTTTGCATGGGGAAAGACTACAGAATTTTGCATCATTAGAAATAAAGAACACTGAAGACTGCATGGCTAAGAGCCGCAGGTTACCAATAAGAGTCATATCTCTGCCTAATAGAGATAAAGGCTAATGTTTTAAAAAGTGCTCATCTGAATTAGGAGCCATGTCCCATTTTCAAAAAGGACTTAGGTACTTCGGAGTCTTGTTCCATTACTTCCAATGAGACTTAGGCATCTAAGCGCCTCAGTCACTTTTGAAAATGGATCTTAGGCACTTCTGAAAATGTTACCCAAAAACTGGGGTTAATAGCGTGAAAGGAAAGTGGCAGCCTTCAACAATGGATGTTTTTGCTCTTATATAACCTCTTAGCTGTTCAATCTTTGTTCCAAGCAGCTTCGTGTTTAAAATCCTACAGTATGCAAAACAGCAAAATGACTATTCTGGGCAAACAGGTATAAAGAAGGGTTTTTCCAGGGCCAAACTAAAACTGGCCCCCTCTTCTAATATGATAAGTGCTGCAAGGAAATGTTTTCCTGTGGGGCGGACATGCCACAGAAACGGCTCTCGGCAGTGGTTTACGTTCATGGTACTTACTTGTGCTTGTATTAGTTCCGATAGTATTGATCGTAGTGGGGACAGAAGAAGAAGAGTAGAGGGGCAAATGGCCGTTCTCACACCCCAGGTTTTTGTCCTGCCAGCTGGAAGCGCTGACACATATCCCAGAATCTCGAGAGTTCTGCCACCCGTTCAGCTTGTCGTCAGAGTTCTGTCTTTGGTGATAGTAATGTGTCTGTCCATAATCCACAGAATCGGACCGACCTCTGTTTTGGCTGCCAAAACTACCCGATGTGCGATCCTCTAAGTGATTGAGCCACATGGCCAGAGCGCTCCTGTCTTCCAGTGAAGTGGCAGGATGGATCAAAGCATAGGACAAAAGCTGCCTGCTCTCTTCTATGTGTTGGTTGTGTTCAATCGAATGAGCCAGGATTTTAGGCAACAGTTTCATGTATTCCACTTTTGCTTCAATGTTTCCTGGTTTCAGTAAAGGCAGATGGGTTAACAATAGGGAGATCACTTTATCCTTGGATTCCTGTTGCCATTGGTTAATGATTCCTGTTGGAGGGGTAAAAAAAAGAGTTGTGAAATCAGCAAACAAATATAATAAATAAATAAATAGATTCCTACAAGGTACATATAACGCTACAAAGAGATTCCTGTGCGTGATGCCCCGCGCTATGTGGAATTCTCTTTTATGGCACATATTTAAGTAACTGATTTTGGGTGCCCAATTTGAAACCCCTTAAAGACGTCTGATTTTGAGGGGCCTCAGCACTTTTTGAAAATTAGGCTCCTTTTAAGATATCTCAAGTTGGACACCCAAAATTACCAGTGATTTCTGAAAATCTTAATATAAGAACATAACATAAGAATGTCCATAGAGGGTCAGACCAATGGTCCATCTAGTCCTGTATCCTGTCTTCTGACAACGGCTAGTGCCAGATGCTTCAGAGGGAATTAACAAAATAGGGCAATTATCAAGTGATCCGTCTCCTGTTATCCAGTTCCATCTTCCAGCAGTCGGAGATTTAGGGACACCGAGAACATGGGGTTGCATCCCTGACCATCTTGGCTAATAGCCACTGATGGACCTATCCTCCACGAACTTATCTAATTCTTTTTTGAACCCAGTTGAAAACCCAGTTTTGGCCTTCACAATATCCCCTGGCAACAAGTTCCACAGGTTGACTGTGCGTTGTGAGAAGAAGTACTTCCTTATGTGTGTTTTAAACCTGCTGCCTATTAATGTCATTGGTGACCCCTGTTTTTTGTGTTACATCAAGGGGTAAATATCACTTCACTTTCTCCACACCATTCATGATTTTATAGACCTCTATCATATCCTCCCTTAGTCTCTTTTCTAAGATGAACAGTCCCAGTTTTTTTAATCTCTGCTCATGTGGAGAATTTGGCTAGCAGACCAAATTCTGCCCTAAATTACTCTACTGACTTTAATGAGGTTGCACTGAGGTAACCAACGGCAGAATTTGGCCCAACGTTTTTTAACATTACATGTTATACAGAAAACAGTTTCATGTGCTAACGCACTGAAATACACCTTCAAAGACACAGATTAAAAATTACATTCAGTGAAGGGAAAAACGAATACTATTAATGCATGAAGTCCTAGAGTTTAAGGCCAGAAGGGATCACCAGATCATCTGGTCTGACCTTCTGTATATCACAGGCCACCAAAACCACCCAGCACCTACGAACTAATAGCAAAATTTGTCTCCTCTGAATGTTATTTATAATTGCAACTGAAAACCGTGGAATGATTTCACTACAGAAGCACCAGCTGATTACTTCTTTGTGAAAGAAGTGGACAGTTTTGAGAGAGAACCTACAACATATGAAACAACTACTACTACCCATGCCCAATACCTAGCCTGTGTAAACTGTCAGTGGAGCTTCACCGATCTATGTCAGATGAAGATTTAGCCCTGTGTTCGTAAGAATGTCCACACAGCATCGAACTAATTCTTCAGAAAAGACAAGCGTTGGTACTTTCAGCAATTTAAATATTTCTGATTGGCATAATACAATTATTGACCTGAAGAAGAGCTTTTTGTAGCTTGAAAGCTTCTCTCCTTCACCAAAAGAAGGTGGTCCAATAAAAGATAATACCTCACCCACCCTGTCTCTCAAATATAGAAAGTCACTCCAAAACATAATATTAAAGGCTCGGATTCTGCTATAGAATCTACGCAAAACTGGCCCAAAATTTGTGCTCTATACTTATATTTCCTTGTACGAACGTTGATCGTTTCTCAGAACCTAATACACACTCTTATCAGCTTCAGATTCCTGTTTAAAAGCAAACAACTGTTTTAGCACAAAACCACTAGATGGCTTTCTGGAAACATTGATCATTCCAACTCAAACTTTGTGCAGAGATATTTCCTCCCCTCACCCCAGTGTAACTCTACACTTTGTATTTCTTCGATATCACTTCCAAATTGTCTGATTTCTCTTCGCATATCAAACTGACAGAGGTGTGAATTGGATTTAGTGACAAAGCTATACTAACTCGAGCAAAAAAGAAAAATGTTTAATTGGTTAACAGAACTGTGATTTGAGTACATTGCATGTGTGTATAGGCCAGAAAGGCTAGCAATTTCACTTTTGCACATCATTCCGATTGTCCCAATGGGGCTCCCATCACTCAGAGGTAGTGACTATAAGCATACAAGATAGTATCAGTACAAAAATCTGGGGATGAGTGGTAGGAAGAGGTCCATGGGGCAGGGTTGTTGATGGAGAGGAAGAAGAGCAATTTCCTTTGCTTTTCCCTGTGGGCGAGTGTTCTCTGCATCTATGATGACCCACTCCATTTCCATAATCTCTAATTGACGTGGTTTAGGAACAAACTACCCCCATGAGCTATTTATTCCAGAATTGTCTATACAGGGTTTCTTGCACCTTCCTCTGACGCAGATGGTGCTGACTGTTTTCAGGGACAGGATCCTGGACTAGGCAGGCCACGGGTCTGATGCAGTATGGCAATTTTTATGTCCTTATTGTCATGCAATACTTTATATCCGCAAGCCGAGAGAGTGAATGTCACACTTAGAGCCCTGCGCGGATACAAAAAAGGTGTATCTGCATCCGATCCGTGATCTGCAAAAAACTGTCTGTGGATTTCCAGGGCTCTAAACAGCTCCACAGGTCATTGTGCAGCAGTGACCAGTGGTGCTGGAACTGGGGGGCGGGGGGGGAGGGGGCACCTGTCCACTTTTTATAGGGGCGCACCCCTCTCCCTTCCCCTCTTCTTCTCCCCCGAAGGACCTCCCCAGCCAGACCAGTGTGGCACCCAGCTGGGGAGCCCGGGCAGCCGTGGGGAGCCGCCGTGGACAAACTACCTGCCCATGGTGCGGAGGGAGGCTGAGAGCCGTCCCTGGCTGTGTCCCTGCCCCCAGGCTCACCGAGGGCAGTGAAGGGTCGGCAACTCCACGCCGGCTCCCCACAGCTGCCCGCACGGCTCTCCCCAACCGGGCTCCAGCAGGGTTTGTGTGTGTGTGCCTCGAAGCCTCAGCCCGGCCACGGTAAGAGCCAGGCGGGCAGCTGTGAGGAACCGCGGCGTGGACCCTCCACCTGCCCTGGGTGGGAGTCCTGGGGGGCAGAGAGACAGGCTGGGGGCTGCTCGGGCCCCCCGCCCAGGGCAGGTAGAGGGTCTGCCGCTGCTCGCCACAGCTGCCCTCCTAGCTCTTATCATGGCCGGGCTGCGGCTCCGAGGCCCCCTCCCCCGGCTGGAGCCGGGTCGGGGAGACCTGCACTGGCAGCTGTGGGGGAGCTGCTATCCGCAAAAATGGTCCACATATATCTGCATCTGAGATCCGCGGATATAAAGCAGATACCTGCGGATTTGCAGGGCTCTAGTCACAGTCACTATCATGGCATATCCTCTTAGGACCACCTCTCAACGCCTCTCTCTACCCCGCGGCCAGAGAGCCCCTACGGAATGACTGGAGCTACTCCCTCTTGAGTAGACCCCCCCGCCGTGCAGTACTCACAAGTTACGCTAGCCGTAGCCCAGTGATCAAGAGACCCCTTTTTGGAAATGCTAGCGCAAGACAAAGAGCTGCTTGGCACTGCATTGTGATAGGTCTGACAGCGGAATAATGCTCTGACTTTGCAGGCTCACGTCACAGCACCCAGACTACAGAAAGAGGGGTTTACTTCTGTCTTATCTTTGTGGTCACAAGAGGTGTGAATTAAAACTAGTTTAGTTATTTCAGTGCATTTTTGTGCATAGGCCTGCCTTAAGGTCCTGTCTAGACTAGGAAAATGAAGTGGCACTGCAAAAGTGTCAGCTAACAGGTGTTTAATTAACATGCTTTTAACACCATTTACCACCTAGTGTAGACAAGGACAGTGGCTTGACTGACTAGCTATCATGTTTTTAAACACAATTATCTCTGGGCAGGTGTGCACTGCAATCGGAGATGTGACTGCATCTCGGGTAGGCATATCTGCGCTAGCTTAATTCTAGCTAGCGTGTCTAAAAGTAGCAGTGAAGATGCGTTGGCAAGGCCCCGGCATGGGCTAGCAATGCAGGTATGTGCCCAGGTACAGCCAGCGCTGACGCTCGTACTGCTGCATCTTCATTGCTGTTTTCAGCTGTGCTAGCCAGAGTAAAGCTAGCATGGGTATGCCTATGGAAGTGGCTCTCAAACTTTTTTACTGGTGACCCCTTTCACATAGCAAGCCTCTGAGTGTGACCCCCCCCTTATAAATTAAAAACACTTTTAAATATATTTAACACCATTATAAATGCTGGAGCAAAGCGGGGTTTGGGGTGGAGGTTGACAGCTCGCGACCCCCCCGTAATAACCTTGTGACCCCCTGAGGGGTCCCGACCCCCAGTTTGAGAACCCCTGGCCTATGGGATCTGCAATCACGCCTGTAACTGCTGTGAAAACATACCTTTTGTCTACAGCAGGTGTTAAATGGTGTTTTAAAATGCATCATTTAAAATGCGTGAACTTCTATATTTGCTAAATACGCCTCGTTTTGCTAGTCTAGAGAGAGCCTGCAAGTTTGCGCCCATAAAATATGCACCAGTAATTTCCCCACATGCATCTGAATTGCAGTTGCACAGGCAGCTGTAACTACTTGATTGTGGGCAAAATGCACTTTGATTTGCACCACAATTCTTCTTGGGGGCTCACAATTGCAGGCTTGGAGGCACACGAGGGAAGGCTAGGCTCACACTTGCTTGAATGCTGAACCGAAGTTGGAATTTTCGCAGTCTCAAAACTAATCTTAGGGTGGAAGAAAGGAAGACAAGAAATGGAGGCAGTTCAGCTTCTCTCAGACATTGAGCCAGTTCAGATTATTTCAGGCTCCTGTCCAAAGATGGCTGGGCCATCCCCCCTTGTAGAAATGTAGGGATTAAAAGGGCACAATTTTACTCTACCCTCATTTTACAGAATATTTTCTATTATTTCTTGCCCACAAGAGTTTAGCATTATTGTGTGGAAAATTCAGCAGAGAGACCAGCTGTCTACCCGGTGGGGCATTCCCAGTGGTCCGCCAACTAGATACTTCCAATTTCAATACATCATTGGCATGCTGTCTGAGTGTTGCCACTCTGGTTGCTTACCACCTACTATCCTCTTCCCACCTCAATTCCAACTGCCGGCCCAGCTGCGCTGCCTGCCTGCCAGCGGCCCACCTCCACGCTGAATTCTGAGTATGCTCACACGGGATATCCTGGATTATGTTCCACACTCCCTTGTGGTAGCGTGCTCAGAGTGCAGCGGGGAGGCAGCTGCATCTAGGGCCAGGGCTAAGGTGGGCAGGGGCGCCGGAGGTAAGCGACAACAGAAGGACGGAAGCTGGAAGGCTTGTGTGGAGGAGGAGAATCCTGAGCACCCCATCTCAATGACATGTGTCTTCCTTCCGGCTCTCCCCCATTTGACATGTGCCTCCAACCTATCTGCTCCCCCAACACATGCGCCAATTTACAGAGCATACATCTTCCGCCCTCTCTCCCTAAAACATTCAGCCCCCTCCCCCCTGCACTCCACCCTCTCTCTTGAGACAGTCTGAAGGAGGACAGTGTGGTTTTCTGACCCAGGAAACAGTGCACCATGCATGCTGAAATAAACGGGGATTTCAAAAAAACCACGAAATGCCCGGCACCACTGACAAATAAAACAGACACTGATAACAGAAAGAAAACAAATAGAGCCTTGGCCAGACACAGCCCAGAGACTAGGGAAAGTACCAAGAATGTGGTCAGAAAGGCTCCCTGGCCCCCTAGCATATGTACAATTCAGTGGGGAGCAGCGTAGGCCAAAGGAAACACAGCCCACTATTAGCAGGGCATTGGGGTAGGGAACGTGATGGGCATTGGGAAGGAGGGAAAACTAAATGGGCAGGGCAGTGATTGACCAGGGAGACAGGAGAAGCTCACGAGCATGTTCACCTCCCAAGGAATGCTCCTGCATCCCCTCTCCTGGTGACAAGCTCCCAATTCCACCCAGTCCCAGCAGCAAAACCAACTGGTACCAACTCCCCACAACCAGACTCACTCTCACCTCCCACAGGAGCCCCCAATTCAACTCCCTACCAATTATCAATCACACCCAAGTACCGATGTCCTGATCCTTCCTTCCCCTCAGCTCCTAAACCCCTCTTCCCAGTCTGCCCAAACTCCCTCCCAGAGTTCCCCATCCCTAGCTTGGCAAAACAATGTTAAGCAAAGTACCTCCATTTCCTGTTTCAGAGATCTGGTCACTCTACCCAAGCAGTGTTTTATAGCGGTTTGTCTCCAAACAGACACTATCCATATTACAGTATCTCTCTTTTCCTCATTATAGGGGGTGTTGGTAGCCACTTGGCTACCTAACTTCCATTACAAGATTCTTGCTACCTATTTTGAGAAGCTCTATCCCCTCCATTGTTTGAGCAGAGCTTTGAAGTTTGGCGGGGACAAAGTCCCAAGGCTAGAAATGTGCCTTTCATGTGTCCCATGAAATTCCATTTAAGTTTGGCTGAGAAATAAGCTTTTGAAAATAATAATTCCCCATTCTGCCGCTTTAATTGCTCAGGGACATCAATAACCAAACATGAACGTTCTAAAGAGCCGGGCTCAGCCCACAGCCAGGGTTGCAGCAGACAATGTACTGGGTATGCCTGAGAGCTCTTAGAGCAGATACAGCCAGGAGGGCAGAGTATGTGGGCAAAGAGATGCCACATTAGTTTGTAAAGTCAAGCGCTCAGATGTTAGGAAATGCCACATTTATGGCTGCCTGTGCAACCTTAATTCAGTCTCCGTGTATATATGCATTATGATACACGTTAATTACATGATCACATACAATGATTTCCACATGACCCCTGCCACGTTCAGTGCCCAGGATGGTTGTACAAGGAGGCAGCCATCTCCTAACTTTTGAGTGCTTTTGCACCTTTAGGTAACTTTGCAACCTAAATACAATTCTTTTAACGTATTTTTGTATGTAATATTCCTGCATAGTAGGAGAACAACAAGGGTAGGAGAGTTGAAGTGCTAAATTTTCACTGCTCAATTCCAGTACCTACCCTGCCACCATCTTCTCTTCCCCACGGCTAGCCATCAAATACGACAGTGTCCCTCTTCCAAGACTTTATGAATAGGAATATCATCCATGTCTGGAGACTATGAGAACATAAACCTTTGCTCAGGGCCGGCTCCAGGCACCAGCTTGTCAAGCAGGTGCTTGGGGCGGCCGCTCCGGAGAGGGGCGGCATGTCCAGGTATTCGGCAGCAATTCGGCGGACAGTCCCTCACTCCGCCTGGGAGTGAAGGACCTCCTGCCGAATTGCCGCCGCAGAACGCGATCGCGTCTTTTTTTGTTTTGTTTTTTGTTTTTTTGTTTTGTTTTGGCTGCTTGGGGCGGCCAAAACCCTGGAGCCGGCCGTGCCTTTGCTGACCATAAGAAATCAATTCAAAAAGGTCATCCCAAAGTGGACTGCCACGTAGTCACTCAAGCCACATGCCAGACGTGTGAATTTTCTAATGCTCCCAATGAAAAAGACCGATCCCAGTAGGGCTCTATACTTTTCAAAAGGTAAAGGCCCACCTGAATGCATGAAAAATGTCGATATACACATGGATACGCAACTGTTTGCACAGTTACTGCAAGTGTGCATGAAAATCAGGCCAATGTATGTGCAAGTTTGGTGCTACGTAGTGATTTGTGCTTGCAGTCCAGCAATTTGAAGATGCAGATGCAGCAACCGTGAGTGCATGGGGGCACAAGCATTTTTTTTTTTCTTTTGCCTGGAAGCCTCAAGCTTCCATTTTTAAAATATCGGCCCTGCACGGAAGGAAGGAAAGAGTAGTTGACAGCATGCACGCAAAGAGATTCATCTCATTAGATGAGTCACCTGAAAGGGACCATTTCAAAACATGAGACCACTGTGAAGTGTTTTTAAAGAACCGCTCAACACAAATCCTGTCATTTTCAAAACAGAATGGAAAGTTTTGCAGCAGAAAGGAGGCTATCCTCAAACTGTCATGTATGGTTTATCAGATTTCACAAAGAGGGCACACAAATATGTCATCTGGGGCATTGACAGAGAGGTAAAAACTAATGATTTGCAATTTATAAACTAGATGACATCTTATTATAAGTAACAAGGACTATAATTAAAGACTACGCTGATTTTTAAAACTGCCCAAGGACTCTAGGAGTGACAGAGAGCATGTTTAAATACTAAGTCTGGTATTATTACTGCACAATGGCAAGTCAGTGCATTTAAGGGCTCCAGTTGTTAGTAAATTACACTTAAATTGCTGTTTTAATTATACTCCTGCTTTCAGTTTAATAACATTTACTATAAAAGAAGGCTCACAAGTGCATTCAGATAATTTGTTCAGGGAAGAAATGGCTAAGAATTAGATGCGCACATCCCAAAGTTATTGGCTAAATGGAATAACTGAACAATATTGCTAAATGGCAACAATATTCCAAGTGGGATGCAATCTAAGAGGAAAAAATGGAAATTGTATTAAAAAATTCAATGAAAAAAATTAAACTCTAAAAAATATGCATCTTGGTAAGTAGTCCAAAACCCCTCCGGAGTGATTCCAGAACAGCCACAGCTTGCCTTTCCCTCTATTTGCATAACTCCTTCAGGCTGTGATCACATCATATCTTGTAAGCTAAGCAGTGCCAAGCCTGGCTAGTAGCTAGCTGGGAGTCCTAAAAGGAAAGCATACATGTACCAAAGGAAGTGAAACTGGTGATACAGTAGTTAGCACTACTAGGCCTGATCTACGCTGGTGTTTTAGCCAATGGTGTAGCTGCAATGGTGCAAACTACTAGTATAGCTTCTATTTGTGCTGGTCAGTTTACCGTAATTTCAGTCTGGTGCAGCACTGGTGTAAATTGTGTCTACACTAAGGGTTTGCAGTGGTGGTGAAAGTCCCAGTGTAGACAAAGCTTTATTCAGTAGGGCCTGATCCTGGGAGGTTCTGAGTGTTTTCTACAAGGAGCTGGGTGCTCCCAAATGCCACAATTTTCAGCCCCTTGCAGGATTGGTATGGCGTTAGGGAGGACTGTGCTATTGTATGTACCACCTTTCAGCTGAGGCATAACAAATAATGTCCAGACCACTTGTGGCCATTAAAGATCCTCTGGCATTGCACAAGTAGTTTGATTAACCTCTACGGGCCAAATCCTCAACTTGTGTAAGCTGTCATAGTGACATGAAATCAATGGAACTAACAATTTACACCAATGAGGATCTGGCCCAGTCTGTCTAAATTCCTATTACATTAGGTAACGAGCCACCTTCTCCCTACCTAATTCCCGGTGCACTATCAGTTAGATACAGCATTCTTCGCTGCTTGTCCTAAATTCTTGTGTTCTATTACCGTGTACTGTTAAACAGCTGCCATATTCCACCCCAGGAGTGGCTGAATTTTGATGATGTGTGAAGAGATCCTTAGATAGTGTCTGTTAGGAAAAAAACTGGCATCCAGATAAAAATATTTCAATTATTAGTTGTTATTAGTAATTGTTACCACCTGTAACTTGAACTTTTAAAATGTTATATTTAGTATAGGTGAAATGGTGTCTCATCTTTTCTTCCTGAGTTAACTTGACATCAAAAGAGCAATGTTAATGAAATGGGAATAAAACGAAGCAACTAAATCTTTTAGAATCCCTCAGTATATCCATCCAGAACATCCCTTCTTTCTGTTGTTGAAAATTATCAATCCTTCAGCTCCATAGAATAAAAACTTCAATTAGTGCCTTTTCCATACTGTATCTGACGCCATTTAAAACAATCTTCATGGTAAAGACTGTTGCAAACTCGTCAGTCACACAATATTGAGAGACAGCAGAATTTGATGCACTTAATTAAACTGACTTTTAAATGTCTGTGCCGGGAACACTGGGGACTGCTTCTGCTCCATCAAAGTCAATTGAAAATTTCCACTGAGGGCAAAGGGAGCAACATCTGGACCCAGTGCACTGACAGCCATTTCTAAAGAAGTCTGTGTGTGGGGCCAGACAATGCAGCAGTGATGCATAAGGTGGTGTAACTCAGACCCCACTACACTCCTTAGGGCTGCTCATCCTTGCACTGGAGCTGAGCTGAGCACAGGGTCTGGGGACCTGGATCCTTCACCACTGAAGTTTTGCCATTAATTTCAATAGATACAAGTTGAAGCATTGGAGAGAGGGTGGCTTTGTGCCAACTTTTGGACTACTGTATCCTGGGGGCCAAGTCAGTCCCCACCTCAGGTTACAGGGTAGCAGCCGTGTTAGTCTGTATCCGCAAAAAGAACAGGAGTACTTGTGGCACCTTAGAGACTAACAAATTTATTTGAGCATAAGCTTTCGTGGGCAGCACACCAGCTCAGGGGCTGCTCTAATCTGTGCCAAAAACAGCCAGGGACCATTCCTATCCCAGACCAATGACATGGCCAGTCCCAGCAAATGTCAGAGGATCTGCCAGAGGCCAGGGATATCTGTTAGAGGCCTGTTTCCCTAAAGCCCCGCCCCTGCAGGTCTCTCACGTGCCCGCAGACACACGGAAATATTTGGGCCTATCTGAGAAGAGTAGGCAAGATCCCTTACCAGAACAAGCCTCAGGCGCCTCACTAAAAGCTAGTAGAGGCCAGCACAACTCAGTAAAGAGTATCAAAGAGCAGAACTGTTCATGGAATGTTAAAGAAGGTAATTGGGGCTCTATTGTTTACCTCCCAAAGCTCCCATATCTAGATTTATGAACCCATGAAGGAATTCACATTGGCCCCAGCTGGCCATTTATGTGACTGTCTTTCTGTATCTCATTCCAGGAGTGACTTCATTCTTTTTCTAACCCGTCTGTTTTGGGACATGTTAAGCATTTAAAGAGTAGGTGCCGTCTTTGAAAAATAAGTGAGATAAGTGAGAATTGAGTTATCCATACCACAATGAAAGGCAATATAGATAGATAATACTGCACAAACAAACATGAAAACACACCCACACAGAATTGGAATCTGCATTCTGCAACAGCATTTCCAGCAACCTCACACTGTAGGCCAGTGATTCTTAAAACTGCATCCAAGGGCCACCAGTGATCCATGGAAAACTTGCCAGTGATCCACTGAAAGCTATCTGGTCACACAGTGCTGGCCCTCCTCATTTCCAGCTGCTACATCACATTAAAGGAAGCTAAAAATACATTAAATACTTTCCTAATATTCCTTTTCCACATAAGCAATTGCTACAGTTGCTGCAGAGAAGTTATGCGACTGCAATGGGAGGAGAGGTGAATACGCTATGGAGAATAGCAGGGCAAGTGGTCTAGTGTTAGGAAGATGGACCATTAGATGTGGTCCATGCTAAGAAGGAGTTTGAGAGCTCCCTACTTTAGGCTACACAGGTAGTAAAACAAAGACAAGAGTTGAAAGCAAACAAAGACAAAGCGCTAGAAAATCTATAGTAGGGAACACTCCTGTACTGACATGAGCACAGATTAGATCATTTACTAAAGTAGGTCATTTCTGACTTTAACTTCCATGATAGTTCTATGATTAAGAAGTTTCATAGGTGTTAACTACCAGAATAAGCCCTGATATCCCTTTGATTGTTATTCATTGGAATCAATGGAGTTATGCTAGGGATGAATTTAGCTTGTAGGCACTGTCAAAAAGATACTATATGGACATCAGCAAAAATGTTAACAATCTCATAGTTGCCTGATGTAGTAGTTATACATGTATGGAATATATGTGGTATACATTCACTGATGCTCCAGGAACGTCCATGTAAACACAGAAATACACAGAGAACAGGATTCAACAACAAATGAGCACATATATAGGGTGTCTCATTATAATTTGTTTGTGAAAATGGAGTTATGGAAGGTAGAAGCTAGCAGTGTCTGAGGCTAGCATCACATAAGCAGGCTTGTGGATGCAGCTCTGTCAATGCACCCCACTTTTACCCTACAACAATCCTGCTATTCCACTCTTGAAACTATGTATCAGGTTGGGTGCTGTTTTCATGGTGTGTACAAATGTCCACTGGGGACTAGAATAAGAGCAGCAAATTCATTTTCACTTTTGAAGCCAGGTCTGGGGAGATGAAAAAACTTGGTTCTGTGCTGCTGGGAACTCATCTTTCCACTAAGTTCTCCAGGGCAATGATAGTTAGGGCCCAGGCCTGTATCCCTGATACATGGGTGTATTTCTTACTCCCGAGAGGAGACTTGCTGATTTTGTGTGAGGAAAGCCTGGAGGAGCAGCCCTTTAACTTATTATGTTCAGCTTGAACAAAAGTTGTTGGGATGTTTCAGCCAGACAACAGCAAGTCAGTCTGGGGATGATAAAGACAAAGGGTAAGTCACTGAGGCCAGATTGAGAAAAAAGCCATGAGGACTCTTCATGAAACTATGTCCCAGATAGCCTAATAAACAACAAATACTTAACCATCCCAGTGAATGCACAGATGTAGGCCTCAGCTGGTGCTGAATTAGCCAACGGAGGGAGCTCATTGTTCTTCATCAAGAAAAAAGGTATTATGAAGAAAAAATTAACTATTTTGTTACATATTGTATTAAAGTGAAGAACCTTCAGTTTGTCCCTCCCTTCATATAGACATCCACAACCACAAAGTAATCTGGTTCTATTGAACTACAATGTGTGCAGAAGAACAAGGATTTTCCTACTTTTTGCTATATTTCCCCCCATAAGTAGCAAACTTAGCAGTGCTCATGTTATTGTAAGGTGGGCTGTGTAACACCAGAAGGAATAGATTTCCAGTGCTTGTTAATGGCAAGCTACAATCAGCTTCCCCATTAAGTGCGCTTCTGGAGAGAGTACCAGTAGCAGGATTTTTTTCTTTTCGAAATTGGATACAGATATTATGATTTTCACTCCAAAAGCAGAAATGTTCAGGAAACTCGGGGGAGGGGGGGAGAGGAGGCAGGGGGAGATAAAGTCTTTTTTTTTCAAGAAATATTTAATACCAAACCAAAATACACAGATACTTTGAATTTTCTTGCCATGCATCTGGTGGGAAGTTTTATGGTTTTGTTTCTAGGCCAGAGTGTTGCACCCTTTTGCTTCAGATACCATGAAAACGGGACAGTTACTTAGAAATATTACTCTAAGCTTGGCACTAGAACACTTGGATGTGACGTTTGTCAGTGGAGAGCACCTCAGGGCATCTGGCTTAGTTAGAAAAGGGAAAAGACATGCTGGTAAAATTTTCTAACGCATCCAAATCACAACCTTTGAAACAGGCGTAGGTCAAAGTGGACTGGGGAACAATTGGTTCATGGCACCAGTGCCTAGACAGAGACTTAGGGAGTGGCACGTTAGTGCGACGCAGATTTACACCCCAGCTTGCTGCAGACTAAGTGTCCATGGAGCAAACCCTCAGTTGCTTTCAACATTTTGCCTGTTCTCTCTCCACGGGCTCCAAGCACATCACGGGAGAGATAATCCTCTGCACTAATTTCACAAGCTGTGGCCCAGCAGACAGGGTCCCAATGAGCAGTGGGTGTGACAGTGAAAGTGTTGCTAATATCTGGAGAGGAGGGAGAGCACACAAACCTGAGCAACAGATGGAGAGCCCGAGAATTCTGCCCAACTGATTAGTGCACTTACCGCTGCGAGTTGCAGCAAGGCGCAGGGCCGAGCCAGGGGCTCTGAAGAACATCACACTTGCCAAGAGGCTAGAGTGATTGGCTGGAAAAAGCTCACTGTCAGAAATGAATGTTCTAAACTCGACAGGCCAGGCATCTCGGGGATGATCCAAAGGTCACAACTCGCCTCTCTCATATGCTACAATCTGGATGCAGAGTGGGTTAGACACAGGCAAAAAGAAACCTGGCAATCCTGGAACAGCAGCAATTGTGAGCCTGAGAGCTAGATGGGCTGAGGGTCCCTCTGAAGGTTCCTAGTTACTCCCAAAGCACAGGTACAAAACAGCATAGAAGGTAAATCAGACAGAAACGTGGTGGTAGTCACTGAGAGAGCAGCATTCCTTTAGACTCCATAGACTCCAGGATCATTCTGAGGGACAGATGACTAGGAAAAACTCCCCACAGGATTTAAGACAGCTTGATACCAGGCAGTGACAAACAGCGAGAATACCCACTTTCTAAGCGAAAGCAGAACTAGGCCAACCTTGCTAGTCTCCCAACCAACATCATCTTTTTGAGGACAGAAACATTTCCAGCCAGTGACAAACAAGCAGCCTCACTCAGAGGCGCTTGTCATCCCCAAGAGAGCTGGTCTCCAACAGCAGCAAGAGACCTACAGCAATCTGTTGGGCACAGCAGCCAGCGTGGGTGTCTTTGCCTTGCTGGACCGGCAGCCTAAGGAATAAACCCACTTTTACCCAAAAAGGCCTGTTGATATTTCCTCAACACTTCCTTGGGCAGGCGACTCCTGTGCACCGGGGCCATCCTGTTTCTAGCCTCAATTAGGTGAGGAGGGCTCCTTTCAAACTATAAGGTGCTTAGCTTGATCCTCCTCACTCAAGGCAAACGGAAGCTCAAGAACGATAAGTGTGGTCCAGTTGCGTTCTGGGCAGCGGCTGTGGAATCACTCAGGGTGATACATTCTTCTGCTTCAGGTCATCTGCACAGGAAAGAGGCACTGGAACTCAGAAAGCAAGAGTGTCCTTCCCTGGAGAGGGGGAAGGAAGGACGTCACGGCACATGCAGAGAGGAATCTAGAAATGGCACCAAAAACTTTACTTTGTGTGGGCTGCTGCCCTCCAACCATTAGAGGAGGACGAGTCATTTATCAGTTTCCAATGAATATAGTGAGGAAGTGGAATTATCAAACATGGGATATCAGGCCTAGTAGACTGCCATTGGCCCCGAGCTCAGTGGTTTGAGCATTGGCCTGCTAAACCCAGGGTTGTGAGTTCAATCCTTGAGGGGACCATTTAGGGGTCTGGGGATTGGTCCTGCTTTGAGCAGGGGGTTGGACTAGATGACCTCCTGAGGTCCCTTCCAACCCTAATATTCTATGATTCAATAGAAGAAAGACATCCATTCTGGCTCCTGTGTCGAACAGCTTTCGTTGGTTCGTGTGCAAAGTGCCACAAAGTTATCTTAGATTGAACAGCATTCAGCTTAAAACCACCCACGACTCTGCCAAGCTCAGAAGGCATAGCAATAGACCGGGGTCAGAGAGGATTAAAGGCATAATTGAACAGCCATTTTTACAGAAAGCTTCCATAAGTCTCCACGACCTCTTGGAGACAGTGCACCTAAGCGATGCTACAGGCGTTGTTTGCTTTGCCGCTTTAAGGGGCACTAGAAGAACCAGATGTATATGAATTCCCTCTCCACTTTTCCTCACATCAGAACTCCACTGTCCTATATGCCCCTGCATTAATTTAATTTCAGATTTTTAGAGGAACTTTGTAGGATACAAGAACCTGACCTGTATTTAAAAATAATCTGGGGTTTCTAGATCCCTCATTTATAGCTAATCCACAAGAATGATAAAAACCTTCAGTTTTCAGTGGAATATAATGTACACAAACACATGGCACACAGGAAATATTCCTTTGGCATTTTTATATTCCATGCAAACTTTTTAGAAACAGCTCCAGTGAAATGCAGACACGTTTCATCAAAGGCTAAAAAAATTATCTGAATGTCAGTAGTGCATTGCCTAACATGGATAAAGGATTTAGAAGGGAAAAAAGGAATACTAAAAATAAGATATGAAGGGTATGGGAGGTATTGATATACAGCACATGGTTTAAACTGTTAATCATTGAACAGATTCCAGTACAAAAATAAAGAGACTGAAGTTGCACATAATACAGGAGCTGGTCTATTTATAAACCCTTCTGTGTAAAGGGCAAGCAAATGTTGGAGACTGGGGGGGGGGGGATCACCAATATATTGATGTAAAATAAGTAGACATTTTAGTGTTGTAAACAAAATAAAAGTAAGTTGTAAAAGAGACTCTGTACTACAACCGTGATCAGCGTTTACTGCTCCCCTGCATGTGACTGTCCTCTCAATTTAGCTAGTAACTGACTCCATTTGACCTGTAATAACACCACTCCCAAATTAGAGTCCTCAATTTGACTTGGCCACAGTCCCTCCCTCAGAGCAAAATACAGCATCCGTTTTTGTTGTTGGTTTTTTTGTTTTTTTTCTTTTTTGCACATTCATAATACTCTCCTTGTCAGCTGCCAATTCAAAGCCCTGCTGGAGTCACATTTAGCTTTTCCTATACATTTTTTTTTCTGGGTAGTGAAAGAGCAGTGGAAAACCACCAAGAGATGAAAACAAAAACAAAATCAGACAAAAATTCCAAGTAAGTGACATTCAGCTGGAAAAGCTCAATGACTCATGCACAAATAAAATCTGCCTAAGTTCACTGCTGTATGACGCAAACCACTGGCTGCAACATACAAAAGGGCAGAATGAAATCATCCACAATTAAATTCATCTTGGAACACTGGAAAAGCAGCGACATCCACCAGACTCCCCCAGTTAACAGGAAACACAAAAGAGGGAAGTTAATTGTAGTGAGAACATCCCCAGCCCTCCCATGGTTTTCTCCCACCCATTCCTCATGCTATCACTCATCATTCTTAATAATCTGCATGATTCGCTCTGTCACATACCAATCTCTAAAGGACAGGGACCCAGAGGGAACATTGGGCTGCCAGATCTCAATGGGCTTTCCTAGCAAAATATTTCACAAATAAAAAAACCCCCTATGTATATGTAAAAAGGGAGGGAGTAGGAGAAGACAGTCCAGCTTAACCTCAAACCCACAGCGCAAAATCCTGGCCCCGTTCAAGTCAACGCCAAAACTCCCTTTGCCATCAGGGGAGCCACTGACTTTGCATTGTGGATTCTTCTGTAATACTACTTAGCAATCCCATAATACTTCACAGTCTCAAACACTGGGCCAAATCCTACCCATCGCTGACTTCCGTGGGACCATGTAAATGAGCAAGGCAAGCTGGATTTCACCTAGTAATTGAATCCTTACCTATTCCACGGAGGTGTATTCAATAGAAGCGGTGTAAAATTCTTCTTCTACAGATAGACCAAGGGCCAAATCCTGCTCGTCTTGCACGTAGTTAGTCCCACTGGCTTCAGTGCAACCACTCGTGAGAGTAACAAGCAGAATTTGAGGCACAGAGAAGTTGAATGAATTAGCCACGGCCACAAAGCAAGTCAGTAAAGCAAGGACATGTTTATACTATACATATAAAATGAAGGGGTCTAATTTAGCTCAAGAAAGAGATCTTAGGATCATTGTGGATAGTTCTCTGAAATCATCCACTCAATGTGCAACGGCAGTCAAAAAGTGAACAGAATGTTGGGAATCATTAAGAAAGGGATAGATAAGAAGACAGAAACTATCATATTCGCACTATATAAATCCATGGTACGCCCACATCTTGAATACTGTGTGCAGATGTGGTCGCCACATCTCAAAGAAGATATATTGGAATTGGAAAAGGTACAGAAAAGGGCAACAAAAATGATTAGGGGTATGGAATGGCTTCTGTATGAGGAGAGATTAATAAGATTGGGACTTTTCAGCTTGGAAAAGAGACGAGTAAGGAGGGGGATATGATAGAGGTCTATAAAATCATGACTGGTGTGGAGAAAGTAAATAAGGAACTGTTATATACTCCTTCTCATAACACAAGAACTATGGGTCACCAAATGAAATTAAGAGGCAACAGGCTTAAAACAAACAAAAGGAAGTATTTCTTCACACAACACACAGTCAACCTGTGGAGCTCTTGGCCAGAGGATGTTGTGAAGGCCAAGATTATAACAGGGTTCAAAAAAGAACTAGATAAAAGGTGTCCCTAGCCTCTGGTTGCCAGAAGCTGGGAATGGGCGACAAGGGATGGATCACTTGATGATTACCTGTTCTGTTCATTCCCTCTGGGGCACCTGGCATTGGCCACTGTCGGAAGACAGGATACTGGGCTAGATGGACCTTTGGTCTGACCCAGTATGGCTGTTCTTATGTACTACAAGTGAAGGTATGGTTGTAAAATGGGTAGATTTACCCGTGTTAGCTTTAATATAGCTATCTTAGGTAACAATAGCAGTGTAGATGGGCTTCAGCACAGGGCTAGCTGCCAGAGTACAAGCCTGCCAGGCCAGGGCCCCTGGATATGAATTCTGGTTTGCTAGCCCACACTGAACCCTGTGCCACCACATCTACACTATTGTTACCTGCGCTAACTAGATTAAAACCAGCCTGGGTATGGCTACCCATGCGACAATCACACCTTCACTTGCAGTGCAGACCTACCTTAGCTGTGTGGCAGAACTGGAAGTAGAACCAAGAGGTTCCAATATCCGCTACTAGGCCATGCTGCCTTTAGAAAGCCAATCTAGATAGTCTTGTATGGAGCAGATCAGGGAGGTCCTCACCATTTTTTTCCAGGTCCGTTTACCAACCTGCAAACCAGTTCTCCTCAGATGTATCCCCCAATTTTTTCAGTAGTCCTTGGGAATGGTGCAAATGAGATGCTGATATTTAAGGGCATTCCTGGTTTCTAAGAAAGCCAGGTTGCAGCAACAGGGCAAACCCACTTCAGCGGGGAATCCAGAGACAGGAAATGAGAACAGTCTGAGCCCTCCAGGGAACCTCAAGTGACCAGCTTTAGAGGTTATGATTTAGGAGATAGAAACTGCTGAAAAAGACAATCTCGTCCGAGGTTCCCTGTTTCCACATAGACTTTTAGTGGATGAAATGACATTCAGAATATATTAGTGAGTGCTCATCCGGGCATGGGGAAACGATAGCTCCCAAGGCACACACAGCTGTCTGCAGTCATCAACACAAAGAGAAGAGTCTTACACATACGTAACTTAGACTGGGATTTTAAAGCAGCTGCCAGACTCAGGTGACCAACTGCAGCTGGAATTCAGTGAGAGTTGGGTGCTTAAATCCCGTATGTCTTTGAAAATCCTTGGTGTCTTCAACCACTGAAGCTAATCCAACCACATCAGATTAACCCTATCCAGGTAGCTAGCTAATCTGAATCAAGTTTGAATAATACCACATTAGCAATTACCTCACCCCATTTCTCCTTGAGTTACCATTATACAACAATATACATCAGGCAATAGGAGTCAAAATTAAACAGCGTTTAGAACTTTTTCACTGTGGGCCATTGGCTTTTCAGTACTATCTAATGCAGTGGGCAGTTTTGGAAGGCCATCTCCTGCACTTTGAAGGATGCATGGAGTTTTGAGCCGCTGGAAGTCCTCTCCTATTCTGCAGGTTGCTACATTTAATGGCTCTATGTTGGTACAGTATATATGCAAATATGGCTGCATTATCAGTCTCTAGCTTCTGGGTGTGAATCAGCACCCAAACAACCCTGTTTAAGCTTCAATTAATTACTCTCAATATTTGTGAGGATCTCTGATTTCTCAATCTTCAAGGATGTGAAAACCATTATTAAAACCAGTCTCTTTCCTTAAGGATTCAGCTTAAATTTTCTACCCCACTGCCTGCAAACTGCTCCTCGGCAGATCCCTTATCAGTTTTCTAGTGTCTCATCCTTGATCATGAGGCAAAATACTCTGTACTCCCTCAGGCTACCAAAGCGGAGGCAGAAAGTGAGGCGGAGGGAGGTAAATTAACAGAGGACAATCAAGGTAACTACATAATTATCTTGGGAAGGTCATGGCCCAGGAGTAGCTTTATTTGGGTTTTATATCAGCCATATCTGGGCAGTTACTAGATCATTTGTTAAAAGTAACACTCCCCATTTAAACTTCCAGTGGGTGGATTCACTCCAGGGTCTACTCCACTGTTATTATTGATTTATAGTGCGGTAGTGTCGAGAGGCCCCCAACCAAGATCAGGGCCCCACTGTGCTTGGTGCTGTACAAACTCACAGTAAGAGACAGGCCCTGCCCCAAAGAGCTTGCAGTCTATATGGACAAGAGGTGGGAAGGGAAACAGAGGAAGAGAGAGATGAAGTGACTTGTCCGTGGTCACACATCAGGTCAGTAGCAGAGCTGGGGAAAGGACTCTGGTTGTCTCAGTCCCAGCCCAGTTCCCTGCCCACCGGACTACACTGCCTCTCAGAGGCAGTGGGGGGAAGGGATAGCTCAGTGATTTGAGCATGGGCCTGCTAAACCCAGGGTTGTGAGTTCAATCCTTGAGGGGGCCATTTAGGGATCTGGGGCAAAAATCTGTCTGGGGATTGGTCCTGCTTTGAGCAGGGGGTTGGACTAGATGGCCTCCTGAGGTCCCTTCCAACCCTGGTATTGTATGATTCTATGAAACATAGGCTCTGGCGTAGGGTCCCTGGCAGTAGAAAATCCAGCTGGAGGTGGGCTGTGGCAGCACAACATTCTCCTCCCTTCTACCAGGGAACCCCACAGGAAACTGATGTGGCCCAGAAAGGGATGGAATTGGGCTGGTCACTTCAGTGCCCGTCCCCTGGAATGGATCCCCCAGGCGTGGCACTCCTCACTGGAACAGGCAGGTGCAATATGCACTTTCCTGACTCTGGCCCCAGGTGCAGATGTGTGCAAGTAAAGCCCCACAAGGCTCAGGTTAGTGCAACTGGCACGTGGGAGGTGAGGTTAGCCCCGGTGTGGGTCTTTGTTTAATCCACTACAGCATCCAGGAAAACCAGACTCACTGGGCATCCTCACGGAGAAGCAACGTTGCGCTCACTCTCCGACCAGGTGCTAATTCCTTTCACCCTACCTGGCCCTCATCTGATGTAATCTTAGGTCTGTGTATATGTATTTCCCACTTACTTCTACCATCCCCCTCCCCTGTCACCTCCCCCTTATTAAAGGAACCCCAGCCGTAGCTCTTGTCCGGTCCTCCAATCATGGATCATTTACTGGCTCTTTAGAGTGTGTTCCACAATAAGGACACTTGGTGCTGACCCAGCACTTTTCAAACATTCATTAGCTTTCCCCCGTAACACCACTGCAAAGCAGGTATTATCAAAGGTCTAATAACTTGTTCAAAGTCCCATAGGAAGTCAGAGACGAGACTGGAACTCAGGACCTCCAGGCACTAATGTCATGCTCTGTCCACTAAATTGCACTGCAGTTCTCAAGACAGGGGTCCATCTGTGATGGGCATAGCACAGAAGGTTCAGTTAAGTATGCACCCCCTTTTGCTGAAACTTCAAGTGGTGTCTGGACTGGGCGGAAAAAAAGACTGCAAAAAATAGCCCTTCCTATGCTTGTTTTACTTCTTGCCCAAACCAGGGAGGGCAAAAATTAAAGAGCTCGCCAAACTTTTTTAAACACTGGAAAAGGTTGTGGTGCAGTTTGAGGTTTGGCCTGGTTCTTAATTCATCTGAACCCATTTGTCTATCCCTGCAAACCACAGGGTCATGGAGTCTATTGCTACACAACATTGCCACAGTGCTATAATCTATTTACTCTGTGTGCGTCTTTCTCTAGCACACACACACCCCGGACGTATACTGAACACAGGAGAACCCTGACATGCAGAAACAGACCTCTACAGCCTGATTCTGCACATGCTAAACAGCGCGAGTTACCACTACAGCAGATATTTCACAGCCAGGCTATGTGGCACCTGCACACCTCAGTGAAAATGTCCCTGCCAATTAGCAAGCGTTTCTGTAGAACAGTGACTGAGCTGTAAATTCAAACCTCAAGACCATCGGCCGGCCGTGACCATTTTGCCAACTCTCATGATTTTACTGCAAATCTTGCAATATTTGGTGTTTTTCTTAAAGTCCCAGCTCCCAGAGTCAGGTGATTACAGGAGACTCAGCTTTAAATTTTTTTAAAAAGGAAGTTTCTTGCCCTCATGGTTGAAAAGAAAAGCTTGAAAATGTGCACCTAAAAGCTCAAAACCCAGAAGGCAAATAAAATGAACCAAAATGTATTCTTTAGAAATCTACTGATTTTAAAGATTTTGGCGGGGCCTGATTCCGGATTTTTGAATGTTTGGGGTTGAATATAGTGTTCTAATAAGGAAGGATTAGCAGTGATAAGATGAGTCTACAGTGTCACAACCACTCATGTAGGCCATCAGTTTGCTTTTTCTACCAAGGTGCACACAGTCCCATCCGAGTACCATTAGCCCAATATTCTCATTTGGCTACTGAAATGGAAGACTTAAGCCGGGCCTTAAAAACTTCTAAGGATGGAGATTCCACCATCTCCCTAGGTAACCCATTCCAGTGCTTCACCACCCTCCTAGTGAAATAGTTTTTCCTAATATCCAACCTAAACCTCCCCCACTGCAACCTGAGACCATTGCTCCTTGTTCTGTCATCTGGTACCACTGAGAACAGTCTAGATCCATCCTCTTTGAAACCCCCCTTCAGGTAGTTGAAAGCAGCTGTCAAATCCCCCCTCATTCTTCTCTTCTGCAGACTAAACAATCCCAGTTCCCTCAGCCTCTCCTCATAAGTCATGTGCCCCAGCCCCCTAATCATTTTTGTTGCCCTTCGCTGGACTCTTTCCAATTTGTCCACATCCCTTCTGTAGTGGGGGGACCAAAACTGGGTGCAATACTCCAAGTTTGGCCTCAGCAGTGCCGAATAGAGGGGAATAATCACTTCCCTCGAGCTGCTGGCAATGCTCCTACTAATACAGCCCAATATGCTATTAGCCTTCTTGGCAACAAGGGCACACTGCTGACTCATATCCAGCTTCTCGTCTAATGTAATCCCCAGGTCCTTTTCTGCAGAACTGCTGCTTAGCCAGTCGGTCCCCAGCCTGTAGCGGTGCATGGGCTTCTTCCATCCTAAGTGCAGGACTCTGCACTTGTCCTTGTTGAACCTCATCAGATTTCTTTTGGCCCGATCCTCCAATTTGTCTAGGTCACTCTGGACCCTATCCCTACCCTCCAGCATATCTACCTCTCCCGCCAGCATAGTGTCATCTGCGAACTTGCTGTTCCATGGTGAACCAGGACCAGGGCTGAAAGTAACTTAAAGGACTTACTGGTACGCCGGAGTCCTGGGCAGGAGGGCGGGGCCTCAATCGGAAGGGGCGTGGCCTCAACCAGAAGAGGTGGGGCCTTTAAATCGCTGCCTGAGCCCCCGCCCGCTGCCGCTACCCTGGGGGCTCCAGCAGTGGGGCTTGGGCGGCGATTTAAAGGGCCCAGGGCTCCGGCCGCTGGGGGAGCCCCGGGCCCTTTAAATCGGCACTGGAGCCCCACCGCGTAGCGGCGGTGGCCGGGGCCTCGGGCAGTGATTTAAAGGGCCTGGGGCTCCGGCCGCTGCTGGGAACCCCAGGCCCTTTCAATCACCGGTCTGGGGAAGCCAGTCCGGTACGGCGTACCGGCTCTTGCTGGTACGCCGTATTTGACCGTACCAGCTTACTTTCACCTCTGACCAGGACCTCTTCTCGACCCAGGAGGGTTTGAGCCAGCACTCCATCTCTGATGCACATGATGCAGGACAGCGAAGCTCTCGTAAATGATCTTTTTGAGTTGATGCTGCTCAGTTATATGAGGCAGAGCTGTCCTTTGCTTTGATACATGCTGGAAGTGGGTTAAGGAACAGAAATGTACAAGACTAGCTGTGTTTGCATCTGCTTCACATTCCCCTGTGCAGCTATGCAGTGGGGCAGAACAGTGTGTTAATACACAAAGATTTCACAGGAATCTTCCAGAGAGATTCAAGGAAACTTTCCTGGAGGTATTTGCCAATCCTCTGCTGAAGATTCCTTGGCAGAGCCGCTTTGTTCCTTCCCCCATTGTAGGAAACTTTCCTACGCCAGTCGGCAATCACTTGTGCAGGGACCAAAGCGGCACACAGGTAAGCAGCCTAGGAACGTGATCTGAACCTGCACGCATGCAGGAGATGCACCCTTACATCCTTGCTTACCCTCAGGAGTGAGATATCGGCTTTGATGAGCACTGCCTGTGAAAAATGGTGGCAGAATTTACAATTCTGTCCCTAATTTCTTGCAGTGATCCTCTTAGAAAACTGTCAAGACCTTTTCTCCCCCATCTTGAGTGCCGGCCCCCGTCCTCATGGTCCAAACTCATAGGGCATTCGCCGAGCTGCGTGCTTGCCAAAGGACAGTGAGAAAGAGGTGTATCTTACTATAATGATGCGATACTGTGAGTGCACTAACAATCATTGCAAGTTTATTGTTTCTTGTGCTTCTCCAGATGTGGCCTTCAGGGGAACCCCCAACACACCGGCGGAGCGTCTCTGCCAGATAAGGAGGCAACCAATAAGGAGCAAGGAAGACATGTTTTGAGAGGTGCTCCAATCCTCTGATGCCTCAAAACTAGAACACAGGGCGTGTGTTAATGAAAATTATAAAACAGACAGACTGGAGAGGAAGGAGAGCCAGGAGCACATTTTAGTGGGCCAGGAACAGATAATAAAAGTGATGGAGGAGCAAACAGAGATGCTGAAGTCCCTAATCACGCTGCAGGCAGAATACATCCATGCTCGCCTCCTCTACAGCCAATACAGAACTGCTTCCGTGCCCCCCCCAAACTCCTCCCACACATTCCTTCCATCTTCCTGGCCCATCGCAGTACCCTGTTCGCTCCACCCCAGCTTCCAAAATGATAGCTGGAGTTACACACAGCTATGAGAGCCTACATCAGGAGACTGCCCATCACTGTAATCTCCCTTTCCACCAAGCTTCTTCTGCGTGTTGTTACTTAGTATTTAATAAAAACATACTCTCTGAAAGATAATCAATCTTTATGTGTCTCCCACACATGGTGATTGTGGCTGGAATTAACAGTGGTAACTGGAACATTTGCAGACTACAAATCATGGTCAGGAAAGCAATCAACAAAATTTTCATGGAAGGAGGCAAGTTAAAGCATGGAGAGTGCTTTATAGAAAGACGCATTACTGATGCTCATTGTCAAAATGGTGCCTTGAAGCCTCCTGGATTCGAATAGCCCCCCATTGTGCCCCTCCATTAGCCCTTGTATCTGGCTGCTCAAAATCAGCTGCTAAGCGATCTGCCTCTACACTCCACCTTGGGGGAAACTTTTCACCCTTAGCCTCACAAATATTATATGGCGTAGCAGGCTGCTATGACCATGGGAATATTTTCCTCATTTAGGTCTAACCTGTCATAAAGGCATTGCCAGCGAGCTTTTAATCTGCCAAACGCACATTCAGCGGTCATTCTACACCCGCTTGGCCTATTGTTAAAGTGCTCCTTGCTGCTGTCCAGGTTTCCCATGTAAGGCTTCATGAGCCACGGGAGTAAGGGGTATGCCAAGTCTCCCCGGATCACTATGGGCATTTCAACATCTCCCATTGGAATCTTCTGGTCTGGAAAGAAAGTCCCTGCTTGGAGCTTTCTGTACAGGCCGGTGTTCCTGAAGATGCCTGCATCGGGCACCTTCCCTGACCACCCCGTGTTGATGTCAGTGAAACGCCCACGGTGATCCACAAGTGTCTGAAATACCGTAGAGAAGTACCCCTTCCTATTGATGTACTCTGTCGCAAGATGGTCTGGAGCCAAAATTGGGATATACATGCCATCTATCACCCTGCCGCAGTTAGGGAATCCCATTGCCGCAAAGCCATCCATTATTTCACGCACATTTCCCAAAGTCACAGTCCTTCGTAGCAAGATACAATTAATGCCCCTGCACACTTGCACTAATGTAACCCTAACGGTGGACTTCCTGACTCCAAATGGATTCACGATTGACCGGTAGTGGTCTGGAGTTACCAGCTTCCACACAGTGATCGCCACACACGTCTCCACCAACAGGGCAGCTCTCATTTTGGTGCCCTTGTGCCACAGGGCTGGGACGAGCTTCGCACACAGTTCCAGAAAGGTGGCTTTCCTCATCCAGTTCTGCAGCCACTGCTCATCCTCCCAGACCTGCACAGCGATGCGATCCCACCCCTCAGTGCTTGTTTCCCGAGCCCAAAGGCAATGGTCCACTGTGTGCAGCTGCTCCATGAATGCCAAAAGTAATCTGGTGTTATTTCTTTCCATGGCACACTGCAGGTCGGGCAACTCTGAGTCCTGTTCAGTGGGGAGCTCATGATATACTGCATGACCATCTGCGATGTGGGTATAACAGTGACCACAACAGTAGAGAGAAGGGCAGAGATGGTGGGTGCACAGTAAACAGGGGGCCATTGAAAAATGGCATGAAACATAATTGGAAGCCCATGGAATGATGGGGCAGAAAAAACTGCATTGTGGGACATTGAGCCCGCATCCATGATGCGCTTTGATTCACTCCTTCCCACAACTCTTAGCTGCAGAAGGTGGCGAGTTGCACAGTGGGATAACTACCCACGGTGCACTGCTCTCACTGTTGACGCTAGAGCACCAATCGTGGTCGTGCTCCACTGATAGAAGGAGCGTTGTGTGAACATGCAAAAGCAATATAATTATAGCAGTTTTTGATCGTTGGCGTAACTTGCATCGATAAAACTCTAGTGTAGACAAGGTCTTAGAGTAAAGTGCACGTTTCATGTCACTGCTGCTCTTATAGGCGACTCAGAAGGGACCAAACTAGCAAGATGTTCTCTACCCCTGAGGGCTATGGTTAAAATAACATCATGACGGAGGACTGCCTCCAAATTCCTAGAGCCTGCCAACTGGAACCCAGGAACTAAAGCTGGCTGTGCAACATGAAACTACAGACAGCTACTAGGTCTGTTCATCAACACCTACAAAACTCTGCAATAGTAACGGAACAAATGCTAAAGACAAAATGTCCTTTAACTGATCTGATCTATGATTCAACAGGATTTCCTCTCTGGATAAGAAGCTAAATATTTTGCTGTAGCTGTAAAGCGTGATTAAATCAAGATTGTGGTAGTCCAGCACACGTAACTCAGAGAAATGGACAATCCACCACACAGGACTCTACATTTTGTACCCAGGAGCGCAGCAGCCTTTACAACTTTCTTTTAACATCATCGTTTAGTCACATATCCACTCTGCCAGTGCCATGTATGAATACGTTTCCCATCACAAAACACTCTACAAAGCCAGTAATGAGTCTTTGTAATGTGCAACGTGGAGAGAGTACTAATTTCCCTCATTTTTATCCTACACGAAAATGACAACTTCCGGGGGGGGGGGGGGGGAGGAGGGAGGGAAGGGGGGGAAATAGCTGAGTCGTCAATATTACAAGGAACATGCTTTGTTAAAATAGGACATCTGTGTGTGGTGGGGAAGGAGGACTTAATATATGCATTTGTAAAAGAAATGTTTTGTTTTTTTTTTCCCTTAGGACAGCAAAAACATGGATTGCTCTAAAACTGTATTAAAGTATTCAAACTAGTTTACAGTTTGTAGCAGAGCAACTTGTTAAAGCCACTTCACTTGTTTTCTCTCTTCCACCTGTTGCATCTTGCTACTTTTGGGCCCCTGATCCTAACGTGCAGCAGATGCCTGCGTCCACACGGAGACAGCTGCAGGATTGGCCACAGACTGTACGCTCTTTGAGGCAGTGACTGTGTTTTTAGGGGCATGTCTACACTGCAGCTGGGACCATGTGTCCCAGCCCAAGTCGACAGACTCCGCCCGAGCTAGCACACTAAAAATAGCAGTGTGGTCATTGCAGCCTGGACAGTGGCTTGGGTTAGTCACCTAAGCTTGGACCAGAGGGTCAGGTGGGCTTGGACTCAGGTGGGTCACTTGGGTGGGTAACCACTGCTGCTACTGCAATATCTACACTGCCATTTTTGGCATGCTAGTTTGAGCGGAGCTAGCGTGAATCTGCATCTCCAAGCTGGAGGGCTCACTCCCAGCTGCAGTGTCGCCACACCTTACTTGTACAGTGCTTGGCAAATTGGGAATTTGATCCTTGATTGTCGCGGCTAGGTGTTACTGTAGCGATAATTCTAAAGGCAAATATCGGAGGTTAAAACTCATCTTTCACTGCTCATCCTATTGCCTTTTAACAATGGCTGCAGATTGGAGCATGAGAGGCCGGGTCAGTTTCACTTCTGTTTACAGTCAGTTTCACTTTCTAGTTCTCATACCCTAGCTGGATGCTTCAGTGCTTGGGTTGCAAATCAAAGAGGTGGTTCCTTTAGAGCTAAAAAGTTTGATATTGACTTTTTAAAAATGTTATATTTCATGGAACTATTTATTGATGCTGAGCTGTGATTCAGGTTTTGGGGCTAAACGGACCTGGCAGTGTACTTTTAAAAGTAATAATAACTGTTTCGTTAGGAACATTTCCTAATGATTTTATAAAATTTGGAACATTAAATTACATGAGGTCAATGGGGAGATCTGATTAAAAAAAAAAAACACGGGAAGATACTATGCCAACATAATTAAATGCTCCTGATGTTTTGCTGTTTGTTTTTGCACTGAAAGTGTGTGTTCATTTCCTCTTGCACTCATGCCATCATCACAACTTACCTAGCATAAAAACACACACCCATCCAGGTGTAAATCCAGAATTAAGACAGAACACAAACACACAAACTTGACTTAAACCCACCTAGCCTGATTTTGCCCTCATTCACATTGGTGTAAATCCGGAGTAACTCCATCAGCAGTAGATGGAGTAATACTGGTGTGAACCCTGTGTGGGAAGAGTCAGGCCCATCACATCTAACACAGTTAATCCAGCTAATAAAACGTTTGATTTTCGGGGTAGAGGGGAAAGAAGGAATCAAAACAGAGCTGATCTAGTCTATGTGTTGCACCGGCTCAAAAGCTGAAGAGAATTTTTCATTCAAAATATTTTTACAATTAAAAATGTTTTTTTTTTTCATAAAAAATGAAGATTTCCATGGGAAATGTCTGCTTATGACTACATTTGCAGTCTAAACCCCCCAAAAACATTTTGGTTTTTGACTAGTGAAACCCAAACATTTTCATAAATTTGTTGGTGCGTGGCACCTGAAAGCTGAAAAGTTTTGGCCAGTTGGGTGATCATTTTCAGTCAGATCCATTTTTTTCCTCCCAACTGACTGAAACTCTCCAGTTTTCAGGTGCTGAAGAATTTAAAAGATGTTGAAAATTTTGTGGATTGGCATGTTCTATTTTTGGATGAAATCCCCTCCCCCCCCCCCAATTGTAGAAAATGTTCAAGAAAAAATGAGTACTTTTCATTTTCATTGAATTTTTTGGTGGGAAAAACATATTTCCCCAAACAGCTCTAGTCATCAGTTTCCTATATGCAATGGGAACTGTCAGAAGACAGGATACTGGGCTAGACCATTGGTCTGACTCTGTATGGCCGTTCTTATGTTTCTATGTACCATCCATCTCCTCAGCCCTGGACCAGCCTCTCCTGACATCCTCAGAAAAGGATGTGATGATTTTTTTGAATCACACACTCCTCCAAAGGAAGGACTGTACTCACTGCCCTGGGGCCTTTACACTAAACATAATTAAGAGTATTTCTCCTTTCGGTTCTAGCCATCCTGGGCACACTGGCATAAGTAAGCCTTCAATAAATGGGCGCTTAATCCTGCCACACTTACTCATATCAGAATTCCCATTAAGAGGGTTACTCACATGAGTAAGGCTTCCAAGGATTGGGCCCCAGTTTGTGCTACTTTTATAACCAGCACTTCATATCGGAGCACAGTGAAAGAGCAGAACATTTGACATGAAAAGCAACTAAGAGCAAGTGCCCTCACAGCTAACTTTCTCCTCCTCCTCGCTCCTTCGGGGACATCGTAATCCCGTGTTTACAACTGCCTAGTCTCGGGCCTGGTGGTTACATAATGCCACAAACAGAGCATAATAGATTTAACTGGAAGGATCAAGTAGAATAGGGAAAGTACGCTAGAAAGGAGCAAAGAATAAAGCCACAAAAATATATATACATACATATAACATACACCTATATGTAAACACACACACACACACACACACACCACACACACACAGTGTCATGATAGAAAATCAGTAAGTGCATCAGGAAAAACTATGAAAAAACAAACAACGAGAAGGCTTTTTTTGCAAACCTGACATGCTGGAAATATTTGTCCAAAGTGTGAAACCCCCTTGGTAATATATGGAGGGTCAGTTCCTCGGCTGGTGTCAAATGGTGAAGTTGCATTAACTTCAATGGAGTCACGCCGATTTACAGTAGCAGAGGATTCAGATGTGGAAGGCAGCAGGATGTTGAATGACTAGTCTCTGACCCAGTATTATGAAGTTTGGGGGTGGAAGGGGCTGTTTTGGGTTTGGTGGTTGTTTTTTTTGACAGGTGGAAAATAGTATTAGAAAGAAAGAAAGAAAGAAAGAAAGAAAGAAAGAAAGAAAGAAAGA